>NC_133156.1:113304172-113924172 GCF_040802235.1 Manis javanica | reverse complement strand
AGAAGATGTGGTACATATACACAATGGAATACTACTCAGCCATAAGAAGAGGAAAAATCCTACCATTTGCAGCAACATGGATGGAGCTGGAAAGTATTATGCTCAGTGAAATAAGCCAAGCGGAGAAAGAGAAATACCAAATGATTTCACTCATCTGAGGAGTATAAGAACAAAGGAAAAACTGAAGGAACAAAACAGCAGCAGAATTACAGATCCCAAAAATGGACTAACAGGTACCAAAGGGAAAGGAACTGGGGAGGATGGGTGGGCAAGGGGGGATAAGGGGGAGGAAGAAGAAGGGGGATATTAAGTTTAGCATGCATAGGGAGGGTAGGGAGAAAGGGGAGGGAGGGCTTACAACACAGAGAGGACAAGTAGTGATTCTACATTTTGCTAAGCTGATGGACAGTGACCATAAGGTGGTTTTTAGGGGGGACCTGATATAGGGGAGAGCATTGTAAACATAGTATTCTTCATGTAAGTGTAGATTAAAGATTAAAAAAAAAAAAAGAAAGAAAGAAAGAAAAGGGGCATTACTCCTTGATAGGATAAAACAATTGGTAAATCAAAGATTAACGCATGCTTTAAATATCCTTAATGTTGATCACTTAAAGGGTGTCAGATGATCAGCTATGGAGATACTCTTTTCTGATAATATTCCTTTCTCTTAATAAAAATAAAAAAAAATTTTTAAAAAAAGCAGTTCCTTTGTGCTGACCTCCAATGAGTTCTACACAGTGGTATAGAGGGCATGTCAAAGTGTGGGCAAAGGGTCTGTTTGTTTCTATGCAGTAGATCAAGGCCTAGCTTGGCTACTCAGAAAATGAACTAAGATACGATATGAGGAGGAGCTTCCGGAATCAGCACTCTCTGGAGGACTTGTGCCGGGGGATGATCATCAAAAAGCCTCCACAGGGATCCGGGCCATGCTGTGGTTGTGGCTGCGTCCACCCCACCGTTTCCTGGACTTGCCATAGGAATGAGGAGGGAGATGTCTAGGCTGGCATGTGCATACAGTGAGACAACGAATTTGACTGGATCTGTACTGTTGGAACTCAATCAGGAGTTGGGAGGGGTGCAAGTTGTAGTGCTCCAAAATCTTATGACTATAGACTATCTATGGTTAAAAGAACATATGGGATGTGAACAGATCCCAGAAATGGGCTGCTTTAATTTGTCTGATTTCTCTCAGACTGTTCAAGTACAGTTGGACAATATCCATCATATCATAGACTAATTTTCACAAATGTCTAGGGTGCCTAAATGGTTTTCTTGGCTTCACTGGAGATGGCTGGTAATTATAGATTTGCTTTGTTTATGTCACCGTATTCCTATTATGTTAATATGTGTGCACAAGTTAGTTAGTAGTTTAAAACCTATACATACTTAAGGTACTCTACAAGAAGATATGTCAAAGAAATAATCAATCCTCCCATGTTTTCTTCCATATGCTACCTCTATAGCTTTTCTTCTTCCTTCCTAATTACAACCCTTAAATAGAATTCGTGCCTCATATCGAATTTACCGAGTATCATAATTCCTCCAGGTGGTAAAGATACCTCAAGACAAGTGCTGGGCATAGAAGCCACAGGGCATAAATCTGCAAAGAAGTAGAAAGCTAACCTTTTCAAACAATATGGCTTCTCTCTCACTTACTAACTTTACATTTCCCTGTATGGCCCCGGAAGATGACTGGTTAGCCAGAGACGGGTAAGATTCCTCAAGGGAGGAACAACCTAAGACAGGCACAGTCGCAGGCGGCCCATCAGGTGAGAAATTGGGGAACAACAGTGGTGAAGCTTAGAACCTCACCCACCCCTGTGTTGAGAGAAAGCTTCTGCATCCATGGATGTTTTATTGCCCTTGTCTAGCTCGTATTAGCACATACTCTACAGGCACACACCTGATCATCTACAATTGCTCTCTTACAACACTAAACTATGTTTTCTACCTTTATCTTGCATCTACCTACCACTTCAGCAGTTTATTAAAAATAAAAATAATAATAATAAAGGGAGAAATGTGGGATCCACATATAAATCAAGTATAAAAATCAAATGAATATTCATATTTGACCTGATTGTTTATAGTTCATAATGCGTGATCAGAACCGAAAGTTTCTGTGATGACTGCCCTTGTACTGTTCACCATGTAAGAACTTATTCACTATGTAAGAATTTGTTCACCATGTAAGAACTTGTTCGTTATGCTTCAGAAGATTGGAGACTGACGAGAACTAGGCTTGAGATGGATTAATGACTGTGCATTGAGCATTGACCCCCCTATACAGAATTTTATTGTTGTTAACAACCATTTGATCAATAAATATGAGAGATGCCCTCTCAAAAAAAAAAAAAGAAGTAATATAACAACCTTACCAACTTGATTACTTTTTAAGATGAAACAGAACTTGAAGAAATATTGCCCCACCATGCAAATACAAATATTCCTTTTCGAGAATTTTCACTACCATTTCTATATACCATATTCAACTTACCAGATTGTAATCATAAAGACTGTATGTCAGTATTGTCATATCTGTACTTAACAGTATTTGCTTAAGATTTTTCTTTTTCTTTTTTGTCACATAATCATTAACATCTTTATTTTTCATGGATGCTTTGAGTTTTTATTGACTTAATCACTGCCTTTTTATTACTACTGTTTCCAATTTTACTTGACTCAAAATTATACTAAAGTGAATATCTTTATGTATAGAAACTTTTTATTAAGTTAGACATTCTTACACATCAGAGTTGAAGGTAGTGTCCAAGATGAATGTTATTTCAAGCATGTAAAGCTGCTATTAAATATATTCAAATTCTAAAGCAAAGTGAAGTATGACAAATCTATGTTGTGATTCCAAATGTTAGCAATGGGCAACTATTCATTGAGTCCTCATTTGTGTGAACTGGTGACTTCAGCATAAGAAAGAATGAAACATCAGTTGTTTAACTTCTGGCACTGGAAAGTACTATTTGTAGAGATGAGATGTTCTCAAACATCTGTAATGAAAAACAGAAATGAATCGTTGCAATAAGACAGGTAAAAAAATATGGCTTCCAGAGGAAAATTCAAGGACTGCTTCACTAATAGAAATTAAATTTAAAATGGTGGTATGAATTCCATTTTTAATTTCATCCATTCCATTTCTACATATTAATACAATTATGATTTCTGTGTTGGATGTGTCTCATTATCTGTATCATTTAAATGAGAAACATGAGGTAATATTATATACACTGAAGTCGTATTATCTAGGATTTACTAAACAGACTCCTACTAATTAAAAACAAAAGCATTTGCAGCACAGCACAGTGGAAAGAATACTTATAGGGCTGGGTTTCTACAGATCTGCTTGTTTTCCCAGATTGACTCTTCTTTTTTTCTCAAGATGACATCCAAAGGCATTTCAGAACCATGTTATGTATCTCTGCGTCAGTTCCTGATATATTCATAAAGACCACACACACACACACACACACACAGTGTGGCTTCCAAATTTTTTTAAGTAACAGAAGAAATTTTATGAAGATGCTCAACATAAAAAGCAGCTAAAATTGCAGGTACTGTGTTAAGCAATTAAGGAGGTAGCCAGTGAAAGACCCTGTCAGATTCTCCGAGCCCCTACCTCTACTCTTGCTTCATCTGTCAGAAACTTGATCTCCTTCAGGGAGTTGTGTTGGAAGGAAAAAAGCAGTCTCTGATATCCAAGGCCCAACCTGACACAAGAAAGCCATCGGGTTTTGGAAACTCACTGGTGCTTACATTTAGGCCATGTTCTTATCTTGTTGGACATAAAGAATCTCATAGAACAAGGTCACCCTGCAACCATGAAGCTGTGTGGCAAAACAAGACCCCTTGATAATTATGTTTAAGCAGAGAAAAAGACAAGGTCATGAGGCAAACAACAAAATATCCCGAGGCTTCCTCTTGGCTGGTATGGCCATATTCAAGTATATTAATTCTTTATAATAATATACTATATACTAATGTACTTAATCTGCTGCTGCTTTACCAATTGGGGCTTTAACTTACTTCTATTCTGCCCTCCTTTTAGCTGACATTAATTAAGATGCACACAATAACAGAATTGTTCCTTCTTCCTGCAAGCACTGGATATAAAATCTCTGCGTACTGAGATCACCTCACTAAAACTCAAATTCTGTGATAAGACCTTCCCAACACACTCCTACTGGCACCCCCATGGTTCCCTAGGGTGTATGTTTCTTCCACTATTCAATCGTGTGTATGTGTACCAGTGGTCTTTGATGGTGTTGAGAAGTATAAATAACTTTTATATGTTACTCTTGTACCCTGCAAACTTGCTAAATTCATGAGTTAATTTTCTGGGTTTTGTTTATTTTATTCTTTTGCAGATGCCATAGGATTTTCTATATTGACTATCATGTTGTCCACAAATAAAGGATTTTACTTTTTACTTTTCAATCAAAGCACCTTTTATTTCTTTCACTGCATTGGCTAGATGTTGAATAGAAGTGCTGACAGTGGAATTCCTTGTTTCTGATCTTAGAGGGAAGGTATTCAGTTTCTCACTGCGACGTACAATGTTTGTTGTAGGTTTTGAAGTCCTTTCTCAAGCTGAGAAAGTTACTTTCTATTCTTATTTTCAAGAGTTTTAATTAGGAGTGGTTGTTGGATTTTTTTTGAAGGGCTTTTTTCCTGCATCTATTGAGATGTTCATCCATACTTTTTCTTCATTAGTTTGTTACTAAGGTCAATTATATTGATTCACTTTTTAATATTAAACAAACCTCATACTCCTGGGGTAAATCCCACTTGATCATGATGTGTCATTCTTTTACTATATGGTTTCAGTTTGATTTGTTAAAATTTGGTTAAGGATTTTTGCATGTATATTCATGAGAGATTTTTTCCACTGTGATATCCTTGTCTAGTTCAGGTGCTTGGGTGATCTTGGCCTGATTAAGTGAGTTGGGGTACATCCCTTCCTCTTCTACTTTCTGTACCATTTTTTTTCTTCCTTAAATATTTTATATTCTTACTTGCATTGTTTCCGATGAGGAATCTACTCTCATCTTTTGTTTCTTCCTATGCAAGTTGTCCCCCAATCTATGCTGGAGAAGAGGAGAGCTTTTACGAATTTTCAATCAGTGATTTTTAGTAATTTTATCCTGTGGCCATTTGGCTTTCATCTCTGTCTGCTCTCCTTGCTCACTATGATGTACCCACACTGGCTTATTTACTATTTTCTGACTATTCCAAGTATATTCTCACTTCAGAACCTTGTATTGACTATTTTCTATGCCTAGAGAGATCTTTCTACAGAACTTCGTCTCCAAATTAAATTTTTATGCAAATAGTGCTCTCTCATTGATGCTTACTGTGATCATTCCATTTAAAATTACAGATCTAGCACTTCCACACCTCCCTTCTTAGCAGCTATATAATTTTCCATAACACTCATCACTCTCTAACTTTCCATACAACTAACACATTTCTGTGTTTGTTTTCTGTTTTCCCAACTAGCATCTAAGCCACAGGAGAGCAGGAAATCTTGTCTAGTTTGTTAACTATTGTATACCTAGTACCTAGAATGATGTCTAGAACAATATGTAGAATGATGTATTGTATCAGAAAATACTTTCTAAAGAATTTGTTAATTATTGAATAAAGACTAAATTAAAATTCTACTTTGAAAATAATATTTGAAATAATTCATTTTGGTTGGGATCCATTTATGCTATGAGGTCCTTGACTTTATCTTTGTGTTCCTGGCAATTAATATTTATGAATGCCATAAATATTCAGTACATCACATCTCACTGACCCTAGTTTGCCCAATATTTATAAAATGAATGAAAAATTCTGCATTATGTGCTTGAAGGAGGGCCATAAAACAATGTGATGCTTCAGGTGACAAATCCAGTGGAATCCATAAATTTACTGGTGATTTAAATTCTAGAGCACTTGCTATTCATAATTTTATAATCATCATTAATAATCTTGACTGAAATGTTCTTTAGTCATTGAATGTTCATTTCGGGAAATATTAGAACTGTTGTAGTAGAATCCAGTTTTATATTAGAGTCAGGAGACGTAACTTCATGTACCAGTTTTGCCACTAGACCTGTGACCATAGGAAAATTTCTTAAACTTTCTGACTATCAATTTTCTTATGCTTAAAATTAGGATGATGAATCATAAACTCTCCAGGTCTAATGTTCTGGGACTGAGTTGCAATAAATCACCTATCTAAACTCAGAATTGTAAAAGATGGTGTTTTTCAGCCAGACAAGATTAGTACCATGATAACAGATATGCATAATGATGACCTCAAGGCATTCTGAGATACCAGATTGCTTCCTGATTCATCCCAGGTGTCCAGTGTTAACTTTTTATCTATCCTTAGCAAGGAATTGAAACATACACACACTCAGAAAGTTGTAATAAAGAGACTGTAGAAGTCTTTTTCTTCCTTGTCCCAGAGTTGTGCATTTGCTGATCTGTTATTAGACCCTGTTGGCCCTTTGAAGAATAGATTTATATTTGGGCTTTTTTGTGACTATTTAACATACTGTCCTAACAACAGCATTTCTATAACTTAGTTATACATATGTCTTACAATTACTATCTAGATCTACAAAACATATTTATCTTGTCATCTCTAATATCTACTGCCCATCTTCTCTGCAGGGCTCATGATCTCTCTCTCTTCCCACACCCCACCTCCCGCACCCCCTCTACTGCCCAACGGAGAACACTCAGAGTTATTTAAATAAAAGTGAGATCTACTGTTTTCTATAAAAGGAGAAAAAGAGGCAAGGATATCTCCAGGCAAGGCTTCATCCAGCTCAAACTATATCACCAACAGCAAATTTCTTCCTTTTTCTTACTCCTGTCTTGTAAGGTACTATCTTGCTCCTCAGGCTGAAGCTGGTTGTCTTGGGAATACCTAGACTCTTCCCCTATGCCAGGAAAATAGTTATCAGAGTTACAGAGTTCACTTCCTATAAAAGAAAGATATGTCCTATTCCCCATAGTCCTACTGAACATCACATCTCACTGACCCTAGTTTGCCCAACACTGTGCTAATCAGTGAGGATAGGGGTGGTACAAACTTAGCCTAAGCATTATGGATGGAGTTAATCCTACCCAGACTTAATAGCTGAGAATGGGGAAGAGTAGTTGGCATAGTGGGAGTGTCAGGGAGCAAATGAACAAACGTCCACTACATTCAGCTCCATTCTCTGTCAGTTTTACCTTATTTCCTAATATTGCCCACAACTCTAGATAAGATAGTCTTCAAAACCACCTCTTACCTCAAGTCCCTTCTCCTTGCCTTTCACTCAAATATCCATACCATTCCTGTCTCTTGGATTATACCTCAAAATTGACCTATGACCTTTATGAATTACATTATCCCCCCCAATATTCCCTTCATTTACATTATTCCTCAATTATTTTATGTATGTTTTTTCAATCCAACTGGATTATAAATTCACAAGAAGCTCAGGATATTTTTCTATATTTTATATCTCAAGTATATAGTCTGCACTCCATAATCGATTGCAGAATACACCCTATTATAATTAAATAGGCAGCATGTGTGGCAAAAGAACACTGCAGTGGGAAAGAGAGACTTGTGCTTTAGTTGCAGCTCTATCTTTTACCAAGTTGGCCAATTTTGCACAAGTTGTATAACCCATGAGCTTCATTGTTACCATCAATAAAATAGGAAGATTTCTATATGCTGTGACTCTCATATTTAATTGTGGAATCAATTGAAATGAAGTGTTTTCAAAAGTAAAGAATTCTCTTGTTCACCATGTAAGAACTTGTTCGTTATGCTTTAGAAGATTGGAGACTGTTGAAAAAAGAAGTAAAGAATTCTCAAAAATAAATTCAGAGGAGAGTCTAGCAAGGAATTCTGACTTTTTAGGGAATACTTCCAGGAGGTGAGCTTGTAAGTATGAACACCCTTAAATAAGCTGTAGAAAGGAAAATATTCCAGCTGGGGGAAGGAGTGGAGGACTAGAAGTTCAGGAGTGAATATAGCCTTTTCTCTGAATCACAAGAAAACCAGCCTAGCAAACACTAATCTCTTAAAAATGAGATAAAAATTTAGAAGCCTTTTGCTGTCACTTTTTGACAGTGGGAAATGCAGAATTATCCAACATGTTCATTGAATTCCTAACTTAGGCTGTATGGAATATCAGTAGTTAGTTTAGAAAAATAAAAGCAGCCATTTCCAGTCAAACCAATTAAATCACAAAATCACAAATCATGGAAGGGGAAAGAACAGTAAGAAAGTATCTGGTTCCTATAGTTAAGAGAATATCTCAGCTTTCTAAGTCAGATAAGAAGCCAACTTTTCAATGACTACAACAAGCCTTTATAATCTCCTTTAGATGTAAATTCTCATTTTGTCACTACATTCAGCATCATACATGTATAAATGCAGTTAGTTGGCCCTATATTCCCAAAAGCCTTAATTTTGGAAGAGAAAAATAATTGTGCCTCAGATCTAAGGCTACAGAAGAGCAGCCAGAGAGGTTCTTTGTGAAACAGCTATAGTCCTAACTCCATACCTGATTCTCCTATTGATATAACCTCACATTGTTAGCCTGTGGTTAATGTAAACGTGATATTCCTGAGAGAAATCTAAAATACCCAACAGGATTATTATCTAACAATAAGGACAAACAGGAAAACAGATAGAGGTCATTTGGATATGTTTCAAATCCCTGGCCATTTGAATCTAGCAAACAAATGTAAGCAGTTATAAAAATAATGTCTACAGGACAACAATACACTTTCTCTAATATTTGAGCCATCTAATTTTAGGAAGTGAATTCTTAGGAGTAATTACTGATGAGTTCAATAATCACATAATGACAATTTTGCCCAATAACCAGCTAAACTCTTTCTTTAATGCTACTCAAGTTTCTTAAAGACAATGTTACATTTTTATAAACTTTGACTTTATAAATATATAAGGAATAAGTAATATATTAAAATAATTAATATAATAAATATGTGCTTATTTCTTGATTCATAGTCTATTTGTTCATATCACTATTCATATGCTTTATTTTATAAAAAGAAGGAGCAATTATTAACAAAGCACTCTATTTCCTCAATATTTACCTTTAAATATGAGATACTAAAAGGTATTTTTCAAATCAAAGTATTTTTATTGCTAGTTAGCAGGAATATGGAGACAGAATACCCCATTCATTATTGAGTATGCAACAGTCCAACTTTTACATTTTTTTAACTTTTAAAAAGAAAACAATGTTTAAAATTTTTTTAATATTTTTTTAAATTTTACCAAGAAATTCCACTGTCACCATTTTATTCTATGGTTAGACACACAAATTATAGCAAGATATATGTACAACTCAGCATTTTTGTAATTGTGGAAGTAAATAAATAAACAGCAACAACAAAACAACAAATACAAAAAACAACTGAAACAGTTGTTTCCTTTCACTTACTCCTGGTTAAGTAAATTTGAGGTTACTTAACAAAAAAATAGCTACCATAGAAAATAAAATGAATGCTTGTCTTGTCAATGGGTTTCAGCCCCAGGTAAGTTCACTATGGATTCAATGAGATCAAAGAATGACAGTGGAACGTTCTTGGGGTGAAAGTGTTATACCCAACTTTATTCCCATGGTGGCAGGTCAATCACTAGAATCCCGTCCACTCAGAGCGAGTCTGCATGTGGCAAGCTGGTCTCTGCCTCCGGGCCTCTCCACCCCTGCAGCCGTCTGTCTCTGTCCTCAGAGCTGCCACCACTCCAGTCTGGTGTCTGGTCTCTGCTCTCCTGCAACCTTGCAGTCCAGCCACTATGTTGCCTAGAGCTCTGGGCGAGCTCCTTATATAGAGTCAATAAAGACATATTACCTGCACGTGTGGAGTGAGCCAGCCAACCAGGGCCAGGTGAGAATCCTGGCCATAGGAACCTTCACTTTATCCACAATGCTGATTAAAGCTCTTCAAAGTACATACTCAAATGTAAAATTCAAGGTGCAAAACACTGTATATCATATGATCTCTTTTCTATAACACAGCTCCAAAAAAATACTATACTAATAATAAGCCTCAGTTTTCTTTTTCCTTCTTTTTAAGAAATGTGGAAGGATTCAGAAAAAAAAACTTAACGATAATTACCTTCAAGAAATAGAATGAAGGAAAATGGAGGAAGATTTTTACTTTATTCTGCAACTTTGCCTACTGCTTAGTTCTCTAACCTTGTATGTTAGCAGTTTTTACTATTGTTTTTAATTATTTTTAATTTCACTGGTATTATCTGTACAGTGAGATTAGAGGCTGCAATTGTTTTCTCTTTTGAACTATTATGTACTTTTTAAAAAGTCATAGGTCACAGATATGTTTTATTTTATGCACACAAAGAAAATGAGAAGTCTGGCTGCTTATGGCTTTCATTACAGCAATGAGTAAGGAGACTTTCCAGGAGAGAAAGAGGTTATACAACATGTTTCAAAATTATTTAACTGCAGAACTTTTTTTAAAAAAAATATCCACTGAGACCAGTAGTCCATGCCAGCAATGTTAGAAAACTCTTGAGTTCGCCAATCAGTCACATATCCATTGCATAGGTTCCTTCTTGTTAATTATAGAGAAGATGATAAAAATAGTTGAATTAAGTTCAATGAGTCCTTTTACCTTGATATTTTATAACAACCAAATTTATAATTTTGAAATTTAGAGTAGGATTCAGCTTTTTTTAAAGAACCAAGATAGTAAATATTTTAGACTTTGTGAGCCATATGGTCTCTGTTGCAACTACTCAGCTCTGCAGATATAGAGGGAATCAACCCTGGACAATAAATAACCAAGTAGACATGCATATGACCCAAATAACATTTTATCTACAAAAACAGGGGACTGGATTTAGCCCATGGGTCATAAATTGCAAATTTCTGGTTATCATTATTTTTCATGCACATTATTTAAACTAAGAATCAATAAGTTTTATAAATTATGTGGTATGCTCTATTTCTGGATTCATACACTGTGTGATAGGCTAGGCAACTCTATTTAACTAAGGGTAATTCCCATGGATTGCTAGCAGCTGAGGGCTATCAGCCTGCAGCATTCTCAGCAGCCAGGAGAAAAATTCTTTCAGTTCTAGAAGAGGTTGTGGGGACCATAACACAGTATTCACCATGATCCTCTCTTCAACACAGATATCTGAATCTGATTACTATCCATATCTGTGCTTATTTGCTAAAGGCTAAAATACACCAAAAGTACTTTCAAAATTGCCAACCCATCCCACTGGAGGTATAGGGGAGGAAAACCAGCAACTAGAGTTCAATATAACTTTTTATCTTTAAGTCTATAGTTAAAATACTGTGTTCAGAGGTTACTAGTGTTAGTTCTTTTTTTTCCTCTTCAATGTTCTTATGGTATTCATCTGAAATACACTTAGATTGACTTGTTTCTGTTTGCATTTCATTTTACAGTTTTTTTCTTCAATCTCTGTTGATTTTGTTGTTTCCTTCCTTCCTGTCTTCCTTCTTTAATCTACTTTGGAATAGTAAACATTAGCAGGGTTCCAAAAGTCAAACCTGCGCAAAATACTCAGAGAACTAGACTCCTCTCCCCATCCCTTTCCCCATTCAAACACCCTCAATTCCCCATTTTGATCCCATTCATTCCCTGTATCACACTCATTTCTGGCACTTTTTCATGTGTTTCTTTTTGGTAATGTTCAACACGTACACATATGTTTTCTTATTTCTCCTTTTTTCTTACACAAATGTAGTATACTGTCATTAATCTTTTTCTGTCCTTATTTAACTGAAATGTATATATCATGGGAATTCTTCCTAGAGAGCTTGCTCATTCTTTCATACGGTTCCATGGTTCTCCAGTGTGTGGGTATGCCATAATTTATTCAACTAATCACCTATATTATTTTAGACTGTTCCTAATATTTTGCATTTACAAACAATGTCTCAATTCATAAATTTAAGCACATACTTTTTTGTAATTTTGGAACTGTGTCTTCAGAGTTAACTCCTAGAAGTAGGATTGCTAAGTGTTTTATGTTCATAGATATTTTAATAGTGAGAACATCTTGAATTACTGGAATAAATCCCATATGTGTATAATGTGTTATTTGATTAATGTGGTGTTACTAATTTGATTCACTAATAGTTTATTTAGCATTTTTCCAATAATATCTATAAGTGACATTGGTCTACAATTTCATTACACTGACCTCATCAGATTTATGTATCAGTGTTATATCTCCATCTAAAAAGAATTAAGGAATTTTCCATGCTCTGGAACAATTCCTGTAGCATTGGAACCATCTTGTTTTTGAAGGTCTTGCAGAATTTCCTATGAAAATATGAAAAGGCACTGACATTCATGCATTTTTGTAGAGTGTTTTCTAGACAACTTTATTTTTTCTACAGAGCTTGGTATGTATTCTAGAAATAATATTAATTTAATCTAGGTTTTCATATTTAATTGTAGGAAATGTCAGCAATTTCATATTTTTAATATATTCTCTTTCAGTGTTTACACTTTTTCATGTGTTTCATGAATATTTGTGTTTTCTTCCATTTTTCTAATTAAGTTTATTAGTGGTTTGTTTTATATATTTATTTAACAGGATTTTTACTTATTAGATGAGTTTTCAATTTCCTACCTCATTTAATTTCCATTTTTATATTTATTATTTCCATGTGCTTTACTTTTGTTTTTTTTTAGGTTTTTGAGCTGGGGATTTTATTAGTTTTCTATTATTTCATTTTTATCAATACAATTGTTTAAGGTTATAAATTTTCCACTGATCCTTGCTTTAAATGCATTTCATAGATTCTGAGATGCAGTGATTTTTTTTTAACATTTTATTTTGAGAAAGTTGTAGATTTCACAGGCACTTTTAAGAAATAAGAGATCTAGTACATATCCTTCATTCAGCTTCCCCCAGTGATAATAATTTGCTTATTTATCAACCTTATTCAGATTTCACTAGCTATTCATGTATTTGTGTATGTTTATTTACTCTGTGTGTGATGTAAGCATCCAATATGTGGTTTATGTCAGGCTTCCAATATGAGTTACTTATGTCAGGCTTGCCTGCTTTCGCGCCGACTGCCTCTCCAAACATATACTATCCTAAACGGTGAGCAAGTAAACGCCCAAACCAGGTAACTCTCCGGAGTGCCGGTGATCGCCCAAACTGGGTAACACCACATGTGGACTGTCCCCTTATCCCCAACCCCCAGATGGATAGACTGTACTACATGAGGTACCAGACAGGGCAAGCTTGTCCCAGAGGTCCCTGACACCAGACCACAGACGTGTGCTCCGAGGCTTGCTCCTGCTCATCCGCCCGCGCTCCTGCTCTGTCACGGATTGTCACTCCACGGAAACTGTCTCCTCTGCATCACCTTCCCCTAGGGAAAGACGAGAGGCTGATTAGGACAGCTCGGATCCGAAACAGCCTTTGTGACCAGCATGAGATGTATTGATCCACAATATGTGTGATTTTCAGATATGCGTGAACCCCTTCAAAGTGTTGTGTGAAAGGAAATTGCAAAATAAACTGATGCATGCAACGTTAAGGGTGTTAATTTCATTACTCCACTGCCCTGCAGATCCATACTTCCTGACCTGCTCACATTCTGTGTATATCTGTGTGTTTTTTTGTTTATTTTCATATATTTATTGCGTGTTTTTAATTCTGTGCAATGTTATCATATGTTTGTGTGACTGCCAACACAGAACATGCAAAGATTCATCATGCTGCCCTTTTATAGCTATGACAAACTAGTTTTCTCCCTGCAACCTAATCCCTGGCAACAATTAACTCTCTTCCCCATCTCTATAATTTTTTCATTTCAAGAACACTATATAAATGGAAGCACACTATGTGTAGTCTTCTGAGATTCACTTTTTTCACTCAGCCTAGTGCCTTCAGATCCACCCAAGTTGTGTATATCAATAGCTCATTCCTTTTTATTTCAGAGTAGTATTTCATGTAATAGTACTTGAAATGTACCACACTCTGTTTAAGCATTTACCTGTTGAAGGACATCTGGATGGTTTCCCAGGTGTTAGCTATTATGAATAAAACTTTCCATGAACATTCATGTACAAGATTTTGTATGGACATAAGATTTTGTTTCTCTTGGATATATGTGTAAGAGTTCAATTTCTGAGTTATGCAATTATTCCAAGTTTATCTTTACAGAAACCTGCCATACTCCTGTCCAGAGTGGTTACACCATTTTAAATTCTCATCAGCAACACATCAGTGGCACACTTTCTCTATATCCTCCTCAGCATTTGGTGTTATAACTACTTTTTTGTTTATTTTAGCCATTCCAATACATGTGTAGCACTATCTCAGTGTGGTTTCAATTTGCATTTCCATACTGGCAAATATGCTGAACATCTTTCACATGCATATTTGCCATCTGTATATACTCTACAGTGAAATGTCTGTTCAAGCCTTTTGCAAATTTCCTAATTGGATTTATGGTTTTACAGTTGGGTTCGAGAATTTTATTTTTACATAGTCTTATACAATTCCTTTTATCAATAAATGGTTTGCAAATATTTTCTCCCACTCTATACCTTGTCTTATTTTATTCTCATTATTTTTTAACTTTTTATTGAAGTAGAATTGATATACAATATTATATTGGTTTCAAGCATACAATACAGTGGCTCGGCAGTTACATACATTATTAAATCCTCATCCCAACTAATGCAGTTACTATCTGTCAACATAGGAAGATGTTACAGAACCATTGGCTACATTCTCCATGCTGTACTACCATCCCCATGACCAACTCATATTATGATTGAGATTTTTGTGCCCCTTTATCTCCTCCCCCTCTCTGCCCACCCCCTCCCCCTGGTAACCACCAGTCACTTCTCAGTGTCTCTGAGTCTACTGATGTTTTGTTCATTTCGGGTTTTTTTGAGTTTAGAGTCCACAAATAAGTGAAATAATATGGTATTCTTTCTCTACCTGTCTTATTTCACTGAGTATAATACCCTCTAGGTCCAACCATGTTGTTGCAAATGGCAAGATTTCTTTCCTTTTATGGCCGAATAATATTCGATCATGTATATGTACCACATCTACTTTATCCATTCATCTGTCGGTGGACATTTTGGTTGCTTCCATATCTTGGCTATTGTAACTAATGCAACAATAAATACAGGGTGCACATATCTTTTTGAATCAGGGGTTTTGTTTTCTTTGGGTAAAGTCATAGAGGTGCAGTTGCTGGGTCATATGGTACTTGTATTTGAAGTTTCTCAAGGGCCCTCCATACTGCTTTCCATAGGGGCTGCACAAATTTACCTTCCCACCAACAGCATAGGAGCATTCACTGCTGCACATCCTCACCAATACCTGTCCTTTCTTATCTTTTGGGATAGTGGCCATTCTAACTGATGTGAAGTGATATCTCATTGTGGTTTTGATTTGCACTTCCCCAATGATCAGTGATGTGGAGCATCTTTTCATGTGCCTGTTGGCCACCTGTGTTTCTTCTTTGGAGAAATGTCTGTTCAGGCTGTCCACCTCTTTTTTAATCAGGTTTTGTTTTGGGGGATTTTTTGGTGTTGAGTTATATGAGTTCTATATGTATTTTAGATGTTGACCCTTTATCAGATTAATCATTTATGAATATATTTGCCAATACTGTAGGTTGCCTTTTTGTTCTGTTGATGGTGTCTTTTGCTGTACAGAAGCTTTTTGAGTTTGATGTAGTCCCACTTGTTCATTTTTTATTTTGTTTCCCTTTCCCAGGGAGATGTGTCCAGAAAAAAATTGCTCATGCTTATGTACAAGAGGTTTTTGCCTATGTTTTCATCTAAGAGTTTTATGGTTTCATGTTTTACATGTAAGTCTTTGAACCATTTCAAGTTTACTTTTGTGTATGGAGGTGGACAGTAATCCACCTTCATTCTCTTGTGTGTGGCTGTCCAGTTTTCCCAACACCATTTGTTGAAGAGGCTTTGTATATTCATGGCTCCTTTATTCTGTATTAATTGACCATATATGCATGTGTTTATATCTGAGCTCTCTATTCTGTTACCTACAGGTCTGCTCTTGAGCCAGTGCCAAACTGTTTTGATTATAATAGCTTTGTAGTAAAGCTTGAACTCAGGGAGCAAACTCCCACGAGCTTTGTTCTTCTTTCTCAAGATTGCTTTGGCTATTAAGGGGTCTTTTGTGGTTTCATATGAATTTTATGATTATTTGTTATAGTTCATTGAAAAATGCTGTTGGTATTTTGATAGGGATTGCATTGAATCTGAAAATTGCTTTGGGCAGAATGGCCATTTTGACAATATTAATTCTTCCTATCCATGAGCATGGGATAGATTTCCATTTATTGGTGGCTTCTTCAATTTCTCTCATGAGTGTCTTTTAGTTTTCAGAGTAAAAGTCTTTTACCTTGGCTAGGTTTATTCCTAATGATTTTATTCTTTTTGATGCAATTATCAATGGAATTGTTTTCCCGATTTCTCTGTCTGCTAGTTCATTGTTAGTATATAGGAATGCCACAGATTTCTGTGTGTTAATTTTGTATCCTGCAACTTTGCTGAACCCAGTTATTAGTTACAATAGATTTGTTGGTGGAGTCCTTAGGGTTTTCTATGTATAATATCATGTCTTCTGTAAATTGTGACAGTTTTACTTCTTCCTTACTAATTTGGATGTCTTTTATCTCTATATCTTGTCTGACTGCCATGGCTAGGACCTCCAATACTATGTTGAATAAGAGTGGTGAGAGTGGACATCCTTGTCTTGTTCCTGATCTTAGAAGAAAAGCTTTCAGTTTTTGCCATTTAATATGATAATAGCTGTGGGTTTGTCATATATGGCCTTTATTATGTTGAGGTACTTGCCCTCAATAACCTATTTTGCTAAGAATTTTTATCATGAATGGATGTTGAATTTTGTCAAATGCTTTTTCAGCACCTATTGAGATGATCATATGGGGTTTTTTATCCTTTTCGTTAATGTAGTGTATCACATTGATTGATTTACAGATATTGTACCATGCTTGCCACCCTGGAATAAATCTCAATTAGTAGTAATGGATGACTTAGCTTGTCATTTTATCCTCCTCATAGTATAGATCCAAAGTTTTATAGAGCAAAACATTTTTGTAGAGCAAACTTTTATAACTTTAATGATGTCCATTTTATACATTTTTATGTCTGTGGATCATGCTTTTGGTGTCAAGCCTGACTCTTTAGCTGGCCCTAGGTCTCTTAAGATTTTCTCCCATTTTTTTCTAAAACTTATTGAACTAAATTTAACATTTAAGTTCATGATTGATTTTGGTTAATTTTTGTATAATGTGTGTGATTTAGGGTTTTTTCCCCCATGGATGCTCAGTTAATCCGGTATCATTTGTTGAAAAGTCTATCCTTCCTTCATTGAATCACTTTTACATCTTTGTCAAAAATGTTTTCAAAAATAGTCTTGGACCCTTGCTGACTGTGCCCCTCACAAAGCTAACTAAGTCTTAGATACAGTAAACAATTCACCTAAAGCATGGCTTTCCTATGGAAACAACCAATCCAGAGCCCATACTTCACCCGCCTCCATAATTAGCTTTCACAGCCCTGGATACTCTTTACCTTCCTTTGTCATCCCAGTGCCACGTACCAGACAACTACAAACAGCATCAGTGCCCCAGAGTCTGCTAAATTATTTATACTAGCCAATCTTATACCTGTTGATCCTACTTCATCTGTTTCCTCCAATAGAAACTATGGAAAAGGCTCTTGCCCATATTTTCCTGTTCTATCTGCCTTACAACTGACCCTGGTGATTCCTTGTGTGCCCTCCTCCCCACCAAGGCAAGGCTTGCCCCTCCTCTTGAGATCTGTGAATATAACAAACTTTCTTTTCAATGACAGCTGTCTCCTGATCTGTTGACCTTGTCTTACCTAAATAATATTAAAACCTGTATTTTAAAATAATAAAGTAAGTTGTTTAATAGAAGGTTTTTATTCCTAATGGAAAGATTCCTTTGGATTTTATATCTTGTAATTAATTTCTGGTGTTATTGCATTGTTATAAAATGTTACTAGTGTATTATCTTTTTTCAGGGTGTAGAAATCAATATCTAAATGTAAGGTCTACCCAGTTGATCTTGTTATATAAGTCTCCTATATACTTACTTAGTGGTTCTTTTAATCTTAGAGAGGCATGTAAAAGTCCCTTATAAAGGTTTGTTTCTATCAGTATCTTCTTACATTGCTTGTAGTGTCTATAAAATTAGTTATTTGGTACATAGATATTTGTAACTATTATATTTTCATTCTGAATTGTCACTTTGAGATAAAATGTGCTTTTTTGCCATGTTTAATACATGTTGAATGAAATTCCTCTTGTCTGATATCAGAACTGCAACCCATGTTTTCTTATTGTTTCCATTTGCTTGGTATACCTTTGTCCATCCCTTGTTTTTTTGGCTTTATTTTTGTGTTGAGTACTTTACATAAAATATTTTGTTAGTTTAAGATGTACAACACAGTGAATTGATATTTATATGCATTGCAAAATGGTCACCATGATAAGTGTAGTTACCATCTGTTACCACATCAAGTTATTACAGTCTTATTGCCTGTATTTCCTATACTGTACATTACATCCTTGTTGGGGTATGTCCTCCAGAAGATATAAACACCAGCTGACTTGTAGGTTTGGAACCTGGAAATAGGAGGCTTATCACCCCCTTCCCTATCCTTAGCATCTGGGTTCTGCCTGCCTTTTCTCTGATCCTACAGACTACTCCAAGGACATTGTCTGGAGATAATGACATGGTGTTAAGACAATCTAGACAGTATATTTAACTGAATCCTAAGGCTTTTATGAAACCTTTTAAGATTTGGTGGACAGGTACGGAGATGTACTTGTCTTTTGGCCTCCCAGACAAGCCTCATATGTAAGTCCCCTTGCTTATTAAACCTGCCACCTACCTATCTGGAGTAGCCTGCTACTCCTCAGTCTCTCCCTGCCCCCCTCGTACAGAGAAATATTTCAGATTATACTTGGGAAGCTCATGGGCTTACAGATCAACAATCCTCATGTCTTATGTATTGTGTAACTGGATGCTTTTACCTCTTAATTCCTTCACGTATTTTGTCCATGCCCCTGCACCTCTACTCTCTGGCAACCATCTGTTTGTTCTCTGTATCTGTGAATCTATTTACCTTATGTTCTGTTTATCACTTGCTTTGTTTTTTAGATTCCACATACAAGTGAACTCATCTGGCATTTGTCTTTCTCTGCCTGACTTATTTCACTTAGCATAATACAAACCTTTGCTTTTAACCTTTCTGAATCCCCTCATTTCAGTGTACTATTTTATACAACATATAGTTGATTCTTGCTGTGTGAGTTAAACTGAGGGTCTTTTTCTTTCAACAGGCGAGTTAAGCTTATGGATATTTATAGAAAAGACTGATGTATTTGGTCTTTTCTCTGTCCGAGTATGTATGTTACAATTACTATGTCTGTTACATTTGTTTTCTTTAAGCAACATGCTTTATTTATTTTTAAAAATAAATAAGTCTATTTTTTTGTCCTACTGGTTATCTTTACACTTTTTCAAGTGCCCCTTTGTTCTGGTTTTTTTACTTAATCCTTTACTATATAGTTACTAACGGTATACTTTGACTATACCTATTATTTATACAACAATTAATGAGTTTATTCTACTTTCCTCTTTCCCACTCTCTTCTCCCATTTTTAGCTGTATTATGTCTTCTGTCAAAGATATAATATTTGTACATTATTCTTTCACTCCTCTCCAAGTTTGATTTAGTCTTAGATCATCAATTAAAAATAATAAATAATCACCATCTGTTCTTTTGCTGAAGTTTCTTAGTCACCTCTTCGATGGATACAGCTCATCTTCTCTTAGATTGCTCAAGAAGTAATCCCTAATATCTTGAATATTTTAAACTTTTCATTATAGCCTTAACACTTGAAGGACAGTTTGCCTAGGTAAAAATACTTTATTCATGTTATTTCTTTTAATATCATGAAAATGTTCCTTGTAATTTTCTTGCTTTATAAGCTGATTTTGTGAACACTGATGGCCATCCAATTTTCATGAAACAATTGTTTGTTTTAGGCCTGGAGGCCCTGATAATTTTTTTCTTTATTTTTAAAGTTTAACAGTTTCCCTAAAATATGTCTGTGGCTTGATTATTCTGCATCAGTTTTCACAGGTAACTAGGAAATGGTTGATCTATTTAACTCATAGAAAGTGTTTCTGTCTAATCAACATAAATATTACTATTATTTCAGTGTTTTTTCTTCTTAAGTTATGTTTATGTGGATCTTCTTTGCTTACCTATAATCAACCATTGCCTCTCTGACCAATTTTACTCCTTTATTTATGTCCATTTTCATTCATTTTGATGTTTCCCATCTTTTGTTTCTGTCTTTGTTTTTATATGATTTTCTCATTTTTCTTCTCTTTCTTTCCTGAAGACACTCAACTATGATTTTCTTTTTTTTCTGAGTTTGGTACATCTCTATCCATTTTTATATTTCTGATTCAAGGTATTGGGATTTAGTTTTTAAGATCATTAAATGTTTCAGAATATTAAATTTATTTCACAGTATTGGTTAAAGTTTTATTCTGGGGTGTGTGTGTGTATGTGTGTGTGCGTGCGTGTGTGCGTGCGTGTGTGTGTGTGTTTGTGTGTTGGGAGCTTTCATTAGCTGAAACAGTTTCATTCTCATTATTTGATTTCTTCCCATAATAGCTTTGTGGAAATCATAACTTTTGCCTTGCATTTCATGAACAGGGCTATTGGTTTAGGGTAGTTGAGAATATTCTTAAAGATTGACTCCTCTCCCCCATTTGTCAGTGATGGAAAATGCAGGCTATTTTAAATCAGTGGCGCACAGAGGACAATACTTGTGTTTTGAATTCTGTGGTGTTTTTATTTTTTCTTTCAAAATTTCTCCATACTTGCTTCCTTTTCCTGCACAATTTTCAGAGTGTACTACTCTCTTCCTTTATCCCTTTACTCCCCAGAAGCAATAACTTTCCAAAATGCCTACTTTTAAGTCCCTGTTCTGTAGCCAATGCTCTGATATACAAGGTTTATTTTTAGTGTTTTAGCAGTTAGCATAGGCTTTCTTTTTTCTGGTGGAGATTTTAGTTCCGTCTTGGGTCCTCATTTCTTCCTTCTATCTTGCAGTCTTTCAAGATGTCTGTGCTTTGCCTTTTGCAAAGGTTTCATAGGAACTCAAGAAATAGTTCCACTAAAATGTGATGTTTCTTTTTCTACTTATAGGTAATTTGAAGTTGTAGTGCTCTCTGTTTTCTACTTAGACTGAAGGCTTGAGATTTGTGTGTCTGTCTTTGCTGTTCTTATGATGGTATAGTTTTGAAGGATGTATTGGGAGATTTTAACTTAGGTGGCCATTATTACGTTGACTATCCAGAATCAATGTATGTAATTTAAAGAATGAAAGTCATGTTTCATCCATAAACTCTTAATTATGTCGAAGAAAATACAAACTCAAAATTTTTATTAAAGATTTTTCACAATATGGATCGTTTACTTTTGCTGATTCATCATGCAACACTTGCCTCCCAGCCTACATTCTATCCGCCACTTTACTGATCAGTGCCACAAATTTTTAGCATTCTTTGATTTCGCCTTGTGCTTTTGACCTCTATACCTTTGCTTGTGCTCTCCTCTCCCTGAAAAATTCCCTCCACTAATTATTCACTAGTTGAAAATATGATGTCTAGTTGAAAATACAATGTCTCCATTGAGTTTCTAGCTTTCCCTTTACTTGTAATTACTCATTGCATAACATATGGAGAGAAATCATATCAGGAATCATGTCCCGCTCTTGAGATGGATACCACTTAGTGGGCTGAACAGAAGCAACATATAAGCAAGAGAATTTTTCTTTCTTTCAGAAGATAATTATTATGGTAGGAATAAATCCAACTAAATCAATCAATTACGGTTCATTTAAATTGAACTCCCACTTTGCATTTTAATAATGTATGCTGACATTTTTTTTATAAACATTATGTTTACCAAGTTTCAGTTCCTGCGATATTTTATATTCTTCCAAAGACCTGTTTTAAAGATATAAATATATAGGAAGTTTTAAATTATTAAAGACCTGAATTTTTTTCACAGCGTGAATATTTTCTATTCTTGATTAATCACTACATCAGACATAATTGGGAGCTTGGATGTATCATTTCAAATTTTTTAAAGAAGCTATGCTTTTTTAAAAAAGAAAACACTCTGATATTTTCCAGTTCATAACTGTGGGGATTGACCTCCCCCATCATTTGTACTCATAAACTGCATTTGATTTATATCCAGACATCTACAGCAGAATAAGAAAGAAATAAAACTTTGGGGGAGTCTAATTCACTGACAGTCCATGAAGACTCTATCGCGTATTTCTGAAGCAATTATTGCAGTTTAGTTCCTGGCCATTCTTAAGACTGTGGGTATTGTTCTAGTCTAGTTAAACTAGACTGGGCTGTGCAGGGCCCTTGTAGATCCAATTTCAGAGTGTAAGTTTGTTGCTGATTTGACACATT
Organism: Manis javanica; assembly: GCF_040802235.1. Classification (NCBI taxonomy): domain Eukaryota; kingdom Metazoa; phylum Chordata; class Mammalia; order Pholidota; family Manidae; genus Manis; species Manis javanica. Next base: position 113,901,556 of record NC_133156.1, on the reverse strand, counting down.
TTGTTTATTGAAGAACTTACTGAGATAATTATGTTAAATTCCAAAGTATACTAAAATGAAGTACAAACATATAGAAATGTTATTCTTCCTAGACTATAGATGGGCAAGCACCTCGCCATCCACCATCCACTCCCTAGAAAACTGATTTTTGGTGTTCTCCTTTTTATGTACCCCTTAATTTCTAAGTGATGCTTTCCCAAATGAATGATTTCACTGAAGGAGTGAAGGTAATACTTATAATTAGTAGCATTTTCCTAATTCTCCTCAAATCAGACCACCGCACAGATAGCTGGCATTGCTTTCAAGATACCAAACACACTGAGTTATTTTGGAAATCAAATTTAATGCTCTTTAGCTGATGAAAAAATGACCTGTTTCCTGGCTTCTTTTTCTTCTTAATATTTTTCTTTTCCGCTACCTAGGCCTCAGGCATGCACAACATAAATTGCGTTTTTGTAGCAAATTTGGAGGGGTATGTCCAAAAACAATGCATAATTTTTCTTTCCTTGGAGAAAAAATTCATACGTTATTTAAAAACACTTGGTAAAGATAATTAACATGAAAAATTACAAGAGAACAATAAAAAAACTTATCAGGTTATCTTTCTTGCAGCCTTCAGCCATGGGCCATTCTCTTGTTTTCTTCCTTCCTTCCTCTCTCCCTCTTTCCCTCCCTCTCTCTTTCTTTCTTTCAAATATAAGTGGTTTCTCACTGGAAAGAGAATTATACTAAGCAAAAATAATATTTCAAAATCTAGTCCCATCTGTACTGGCAAGAAATGACTGTAAAATATTTTATCCTGAGATTATGCTCTACAATGAATTAATTGATTTCAATGGTCTCTCTAAAGACTGCTAATATCACCAAACATATATAAAATTGTTTTGTTATAAATTTTTACTAAGAGTTGTATATTGAATGTACAGATAGAATGTCCTGTTAATGAAATTTGATGTTCATCTCACTGAAATAGAGGTACAGGAAAAAGCTTCTATATTGTCAGTTGACTTGGTATCTTTCTGAAGCAAATATTAAGTGAATAATCAAGGAAAGATAAACTTGGGAGGCGGAGCCAACATGGTGGCGTGAGTAGGACAGTGGAAATCTCCTCCCAAAAACATATATATTTTTGAAAATACAACAAATACAACCAATCCTAAAAGAGAGACCAGAAGACACAGGACAACAGCCAGACTACATCCACTCATGAGAGAGCCCAGCGCTTGGTGAAAGCGGTAAGATACAACCCCTGGCCCGGCGAGACCAGAGCACACCTCCCCCCAGCTCCCGGCGTTAGGGAGAGGGAGTCCAGGAATGCTAAACACCCAGCCCCAGCCACCCGCACCAGAGTGCAGACATAGTGCATGCACGGAGGGCTGGAAACTAGGGAAATAGGGCAGCAAGACCTCCCGAGCGGGTTCCGAAGCTGATGAACACTATGAAGGAGGGATTAAACAATTCCCAGACAAGCAAAATTTGAGGGAATTTGTCTCCCACAAACCACCTCTACAGGGCATCCTAAAGTGACTGCTCTAGATGTGAGCACTCCTAAAGCCCCTGTGACAAAGAAAAGCGAGTGCTTTTTGAAAGTCTTAAAGGGACAGGGACATAACAGCTGTACGGAAACAACAAAGGTCACAGTCCAGTGGCTGGAAATTACATGGAAAACTGGGCGCACTAACCCGCTGGGCAACAGCTCTGAGACCCCTCACAGAGGTAAACAGCCAAACAACCCCCCGTCCATTACCCCCTGGGCGGTGCAAAAGCAGAGAAACAGCCTAAGGCAGGCCCCGCCCTCAGAAAGGGAGTTTTCTCCATATCAGCTGGGCAAGATACAAAGACCCAGTCTACACGCAATTACCCAACACAAGCCACTAGGGGTCGCAGTTGTCCCAGTAAAGAAAGGCCAGTAGCAAGTGAAAAGTTTGACCCTCCCAGCTGACAGTCAATAGCACCTGTCAACATGAAAAGGCAAAAAAAGTATGATTCAGACAAGACTAACCCAGACAGCTTCGGCATCTGCTACATCTTCCCCTGAGAAGGAACCTGGGGAGATAGATTTAACCAGTCTTCCTGAAAAAGAATTCAAAACAAAAGTCATAACCATGCTGACGGACTTGCAGAGAAATATGCAAGAACTAAGGAAGGAGAATACAGAAATAAAACAAGCTCTGGAAGGACTTCAAAACAGAATGGACGAGATGCAAGAGACCATTAATGGACTAGAAAACAGAACAGGAATGCAGAGAAGCTGATGCAGAGAGAGAGATAAAAGGATCTCCAGGAATGAAAGAATTCTAAGAGAGCTGAGTGACCAATCGAAACAGAACAATATCCGCATTATAGGGGTACCAGAAGAAGAAGAGAGAGAAAAAGGGATAGAAAGTGTCTTTGAAGAAATACTTGCCGAAAACTTCCTCAAACTAGGGGAAGAAATGGCCTCTCAGACCACAGAGGTACACAGAACTCCCATGACAAGGGATCCAAGGAGGGCAACACCAAGACACATAATAATTAAAATGGCAAAGATCAAAGACAAGGACAAAGTATTAAAGGCAGCCAGAGACAAAAAAAGGTTACCTACAAAGGAAAACCCATCAGGCTATCATCAGACTTCTCAACAGAAACCCTACAGGCGAGAAGAGAATGGCATGATATACTTAATGCAATGAAACAGAAGGGCCTCGAACCAAGACTACTGCATCCAGCACGAATATCATTTAAATATGAAGGAGGGATTAAACAATTCCCAGACAAGCAAAATTTGAGGGAATTTGCCTCCCACAAACCACCTCTACAGGGCATCCTAAAGTGACTGCTCTAGATGTGAGCACTCCTAAAAAGAGCACAGAACAAAACACCCAACATATAAAGAAGGGGGGAGGAGGAATAAGAAGGGAGAGAAATAAAGAATCATCAGACTGTGTTTATAATAGCACAACAAGCAAGTTAAGTTAGACAGTAAGATATTAAAGTAGCTAACCTTGAACCTTTGGTAACCACAAACTTAAAGCCTGCAATGGCAATAAGTTCATACCTCTCAATAATCACCCTAAATGTAAATGGACTGATGCATCAATCAAAAGACACAGAGTAATAGAATGGATAAAAAAGCAAGATCCATCCATATGCTGCTTACAAGAGACTCACCTCAAACCCAAAGACATGCACAGACTTAAAGTCAAGGGATGGAAAAAGATATTTCATGCAAACAACAGAGAGAAGAAAGCAGGTGTTGCAATTCTGGTATCACACAAAACAGACTTCAAAATAAAGAAAGTAACAAAAGACAAAGAAGGACATTACATAATGATAAAGGGCTCAGTCCAACAAGAGGATATAACCATTATAAATATATATGCACCCAATACAGGAGCACCAACATACCTGAAACAAATACTAAAAGAACTAAAGGAGGAAATAGAATGCAATGCATTCATTCTAGGAGACTTCAACACACCACTCACTCCAAAGGACAGATCCACCCGACAGAAAATAAGTAAGGACACAGAGGCACTGAACAACACACTAGAACAGATGGACCTAATAGACATCTACAGAACTCTACATCCAAAAGCAACAGGATACACATTCTTCTCAAGTGCACATGGATCATTCTCCAGAATAGACCACATACTAGGCCACAAAAAGAGCATCAGTAAATTCCAAAAGACTGAAATCCTACCAACCAACTTTTCAGACCACAAAGGCATAAAACTAGAAATAAGTACAAAGAAAGCAAAAAGGCTCACAAACACATGGAGGCTTAACAACACGCTCCTAAATAATCAATGGATCAGTGACCAAATCAAAATGGAGATCCAACAATATATGGAAACAACCAACAAAAACAACACTAAGCCCCAACTACTGTGGGATACAGCAAAAGGAGTCTTAAGAGGAAAGTATATAGCAATCCAGGCATATTTAAAAGAGGAAGAACAATCCCAAATAAATGGTCTAATGTCACAATTATCAAAATTGGAAAAAGAACAACAAATGAGGCCTAAGGTCAGCAGAAGGAGAGACATAATAAAGATCAGAGAAGAAATAAATAAAATTGAGAAGAATAAAACAATAGCAAAAATCAATGAAACCAAGAGCTGGTTCTTTGAGAAAATAAACAAAATAGATGAGCCTCTAGCCAGACTTATTAAGAGGAAAAGAGAGTCAACACAAATCAACAGTATCAGAAATGAGAAAGGAAAAATCACAATGGACCCCACAGAAATACAAAGAATTATTAGTGAGTACTATGAAAACCTATATGCTAACAAGCTTGGAAACCTAGGAGAAATGGACAACTTCCTAGAAAAATGCAACCTTCCAAGATTGACCCACAAAGAAACAGAAAATCTAAACAAACCAATTACCAGCAATGAAATTGAAGCGGTAATCAAAAAACTACCAATGAACAAAACCCCCAGGCCAGATGGATTCACCTTGGAATTTTATCAGACATACAGGGAAGACATAATACCCATTCTCCTTAAAGTTTTCCAAAAAATAGAAGAGGAGGGGATACTCCCAAACTCATTCTATGAAGCTAACATCACCCTAATACCAAAACCAGGCAAAGACCCCACCAAAAAAGAAAACCACAGACCAATATCCATGATGAACGTAGATGCAAAAATACTCAACAAAATATTAGCAAACTGAATTCAAAAATACACCAAAGGGATCATACACCATGACCAAGTGGGATTCATCCCAGGGATGCAAGAATCGTACAACATTCGAAAGTCTATCAAATTCATCTACCACATCAACAAAAAGAAAGACAAAAACCACATGATCATCTCCATAGATGCTGAAAAAGCATTTGATAAAGTTCAACATACATTCAGGATAAAAACTCTCAGCAAAATGGGAATAGAGGGCAAGTAACTCAACATAAGAAAGGCCATCTATGATAAACCCACAGCCAACATTATATTGAACAGCAAGAAGCTGAAAGCTTTTTGTCTGAGATCGGGAACTAGACAGGGATGCCCACTCTCCCCACTGTTATTTAACATAGTGCTGGAGGTCCTAGCCACGGCAATCAGACAAAACAAAGAAATACAAGGAATCCAGATTGGTAAAGAAGAAGTTAAACTGTCACTATTTGCAGATGACATGATACTATACATAAAAAACCCTAAAGACTCCACCCCAAGACTACTAGAACTGATATCGGAATACAGCAAAGTTGCAGGATACAAAATCAACACACAGAAATCTGTGGCTTTCCTATACACTAACAATGAACCAACAGAAAGAGAAATCAGGAAAAGAACTCCATTCACAATTGCATCAAAAAAAATAAAATGACTAGGAATAAACCTAACCAAAGAAGTGAAAGACTTATACTCTGAAAACTACAAGTCACTCTTAAGAGAAATTAAAGGGGACACTAACAGATGGAAACTCATCCCATGCTCGTGGCTAGGAAGAATTAATATCATCAAAATGGCCATCCTGCCTAAAGCAATATACAGATTTGATGCAATCCCTATGAAACTACCAGCAACATTCTTTAATGAATTGGAACAAATAATTCAAAAATTCATATGGAAACACCAAAGACCCCGAATAGCCAAAGCAATCCTGAGAAAGAAGAATAAAGTAGGGGGGATCTCACTCCCCAACTTCAAGCTCTACTATAAAGCCATAGTAATCAAAACAATTTGGTACTAGCACAAGAACAGAGCCACAGACCAATGGAACAGACTAGAGAATCCAGACATTAACCCAGACATATATGGTCAATTAATATTTGATAAAGGAGCCATGGACATACAATGGCGAAATGACAGTCTCTTCAACAGATGGTGATGGCAAAAAAGGACAGCTACATGTAGGAGACGGAAACTGGACCATTGCCCAACCCCATATACAAAAGTAAACTCAAAATGGATCAAAGACCTGAATGTAAGTCATGAAACCATTAAACTCTTGGAAAAAAACATAGGCAAAAACCTCTTAGACATAAACATGAGTGACCTCTTCTTGAACATATCTCCCCGGGCAAGGAAAACAACAGCAAAAATGATCAAGTGGGACTATATTAAGCTGAAAAGCTTCTGTACAGCGAAAGACACCATCAGTAGAACAAAAAGGAACCCTACAGTATGGGAAAATATATTTGAAAATGACAGATCCGATAAAGGCTTGACATCCAGAATATATAAAGAGCTCACACGCCTCAACAAACAATAAACAAATAACCCAATTAAAAAATGGGCAGAGGAACTGAAAGGGCAGTTCTCTAAAGAAGAAATACAGATCACCAACAGACACATGAAAAGATGCTCCACATCACTAATTATCAGAGAAATGCAAATTAAAACTACAATGAGGTATCACCTCACACCAGTAAGGATAGCTGCCATCCAAAAGACAAACAACAACAAATGTTGGCGAGGCTGTGGACAAAGGGGAACCCTCCTACACTGCTGGTGGGAATGTAAATTAGGTCAACCATTGTGGAAAGCAGTATGGAGGTACATCAAAATGCTCAAAACAGACTTACCATTTGACCCAGGAATTCCACTCCTAGGAATTTACCCTAAGAATGCAGCAATCAAGTTTGAGAAAGACAGATGCACTCCTATGTTTATCGCAGCACTATTTACAGTAGCCAAGAATTGGAAGCAACGTAAATGTCCGTTGATAGATGAATGGATAAAGAAGATGTGGTACATATACACAATGGAATACTACTCAGCCATAAGAAAAGGGCAAATCCTACCATTTGCAGCAACATGGATGGAGCTGGAGGGTATTATGCTCAGCGAAATAAGCCAAGCGGAGAAAGAGAAATACCAAATGATTTCACTCATCTGTGAAGTATAAGAACAAAGGAAAAACTGAAGGAACAAAATAGCAGCAGAATCACAGAACTCAAGAATGGACTAACAGGTACCAAAGGGAAAGGGACTGGGGAGGATGGGTGGGTAGGAAGGGATAATGGGGGGAGAAGAAGGGGGTATTAAGATTAGCATGCATGGGGGGTGGGAGAAAGGGGAGGGCTGTACAACACAGAGAAGACAAGTAGTGACTCTACAACACTTTGCTATGCTGATGGACAGTGGCTGTAAAGGGGTTTATAGGGGGACCTGGTATAGGGGAGAGCCTAGTAAACATAATATTCATCATGTAAGTGTAGATTAATGATAACAACAACAACAAAAAAAAGCAGTTCCTGTGTGATGACCTCCAATGAGTTCTACAGAATGGTATAAAGGGCATATAAAAGTGTAGGCAAAGGGTTTGTTTGTGCTTATACAGAGGATCAAAGCCTAATTTGGCTACCCCAAAAATGAACTAATATACGATATGAAAAAGAACTTCCAACATCAGCACTCTCTGGAAGACTCATGCCAGAAGATGATCATCAAAAAAACGCCAACAAAGATCCACGCACTGCTACAGGTGTAGATGCACTCATCCCACCCGTTCCTGGACTTGCCATGGGAATGAAGGAGATATCTAAGCTGGCCTGTGCATACAGTAAAACAACAAATTTGACTGGATCTACACTGTTGGAACTCAACCAAAAATTAGGCGAAGTGCAAATTGTAGTGCTCCAAAATCTTACAACTACAGACTATTTACTGTTAAAAGAACATATGGGATGTGAACAGTGCCCAGGAATGGGTTGTTTTAATTGTCTGATTTCTCTCAGACTGTTCACGTTCAGTTGGACAATATCCACCATATCATAGATAAGTTTTCACAAATGCCTAAGGTGCCTAACTGGTTTTCTTGGTTTCACTGGAGATGACTGGTAATTATAGGTATGCTTTGGTTATGTAACTGTATTCCTATTATGTTAATGTGTGTGCGCAATTTAATTAGTAGTTTAAAACCTATACATGCTGAAGTTACTCTACAAGAAGATATGTCAAAGAAATAATCAATTTTCCCATGTTTTCTTCTGCCTGCTACTTCTATAGCTTTTCTTCTTCCTTCCTAATTACAACCCATAAATAGAATTCGTGCCTTATATCGAATTTACCGAGTATCATAATTCCTCCAGGTGGTAAAGATACCTCGAGACAAGTGCTGGGCATAGAAGCCACAGGGCGTAAATCTGCGAAGAAGTAAAAAGCTAACCTTTTCAAACAATATGGCTTCTCTTTCACTTACCAACTTTACATTTCCCTGTATGGCCCCGGAAGATGACTGGTTAGCCAGAGACGGGTAAGATTCCTCAAGGGAGGAACAAGCTAAGACAGGCACAGTCGCAGGGGGGCCATCAGGTGAGAAATTGGGGATCAACAGAGGTGAGGCTTAGAACCTCCCCCCCCGCCCCCCTGTTCTGAGAGAAATCTAAGCATCCATGGATGTTTTATTGCTCTTGTCTAGCTTGGATTAACACATAGTCTACAGGCACACACCTGACCATCTACATTTGCTCTCTTACAACACTAAACGATGTTTTCTACCTTTATCTTGCATCTACCTACCACTTCAGCATTTTATTAAAAATAATAATAATAAAGAGAAATGTGGTATCCACATATAAATCAAGTATAAAAATCAAACAAATATTCATATTTGAACTGTTTATAGTTTATAATGCATGATCAAAATCGAAAGTTTCTGTGATGACTGCCCTTGTACTGTTCACCATGTAACTTATTCACTATGTAAGAATTTGTTCTCCATGTAAGAACTTGTTCATCATGCTTGAAGATTGTAGACTGACGAAAATAAGGCTTGGGGTGGATTAATGATTATACATTGAGCATTGAGTCCCCTATACAGAATTTTATTGTTGTTAACAACCATTTGATCAATAAATAGGAGAGACGCCCTCACAAAAAAAAAAAAAAGTACACACTTCCAATTGTAAAATAAATAAGTAACCAGGATGTAATGTATAGCATAAGGAATATAGTCAAAATATTGTAACAACTTGGTATGGTGATAGCTGGTACCTAGAATTATCATGTATATAAATGTTCAATCACTGTGTTGTACACCTGAAACTAATGTAATACTGTGTGTCAACTACCCTTCAATAAAAAATTATTATCTAAAAAAAAAAAAAAAAAAGATAAACTTAGAAAAGTAACCCCACCAACTGGTATTTGGCTTCTTCCAAAGTAAACCTTATAACTACAAATCTATTAAACCATTACTAAGTTGGCCTTAATATAAATTGGATTATTACTATAGACTATCTGCTAGACTCTGGCATCCTCCATTTTCTACACAACAAAGTGATCCTTTAATAATATAAATCATATAGGTCATGCTTCTGCTCAACACTACCCAATGGATCCTCATGTCAGAGCCCACTCATTTTCCACCAATACATATTTACCATTCCTCTTTGAGAATGTAACCCCTGATATATTCACAAAAGTCTAGAATGAAAACTAAATTTTCTACTTTCTTTCCGAGCAAGGTGTGGCCATAAGACTAAATGCTTTTCAACGGAATGTAGGAATAAATGTCTTAAACACCTTCTGGAATGAACTTCATAAGTAGAAGCATTTTCTTTGCAACTTTGTACTTTCTGATGACTGAAATGCAGAGTTGATGGCGGGAGCTCATCATCCATCTCAATCTCCAAGGATAAAGTCACATTCTGAGACTGATTGAACAGCAGAATAGAAGGAGTTATGTCCCTGACAATGTTTGGAAGCTAAAAAGGATGCCTACCTCTTACTGTCTATATGTGAATGAGAAGGAATGTTCTTTAAGCTGTTCTAAATATACATTTTTCATCATTTGCATCTGTAGCTAATTCTAACCTTTCACATATTGAGAATAAATTTAAAATCCTTTCCACGGCCTACATGTTCCTTGGCTAATTTTCTCCCTTATTTCCTACCCTTTATCTTGATTCTGCTGTACTGACTTCTTGCTGCTCCTGGACACATGAAGGACATTATTATCTTAGGGTCTATGTACTTTGTGTCTCTCAGCCTGTTATGCTCTCCCAAGAAATATACATAATTTCAATCTGGTTCCTGCTTGATCCTTCTTCAGAAAAGTCTTCTAGCCACTATATCTTAAATAAAAGCACAAGTTAGTGTTTCTTTGTGTAGTTTACTTTTCCTTTATAGCATTTATAAATCTCAGTTAATGTATTATATATTTATTTGCCTTTTTATTTATCTGTCTTCTCCACTAGAAGATGAGTTCATGAGGTAGGCACTTCATTTTGTTGGCTACTCTGTCTCCCAGACCGAGAATCATTCCAGACATGGTTGCATGATATATATTTCTTGAATGTGTGAATATATGAATAAAGGCTTGTGTGTGTATTTATCCATCTACTATTCTTACACTATCATGAATTATAGGTCCTATCTTTTACACCCAGAATAGTTAGACTAGTAAACTGATATGACTGGCCATGTCTTCAAGGGTGAGTTAGTTAAAGGTCTCCTGAAAAGCCTTCAGAGTCCCACTTGATGAATTAATATGTTGTTGGTTTCATTTTTACACACAGGTAGCAAGAACCTCGGTGAGATTAGACCCTAAATTTAAGATTTCTTTTTTTTTAATCTGATGGGAAAAAACCCAAAAGGAAACACAGTGAATCTGGCATACCCCATCCTGAAGGAGTTTTGATTCAACAAGGTATTATCTAGCATTATACAATTCAGAAATCAGAAAACATACTGTTCTCACAGTACTGTGGGATTGTTGGACTGTGACTGTTCTTTGGACAGGAGGGGAATTTTCCATCAGGGGGTATTCTCACAGTCAGTCACACTGGAAAGATGTCAGTCATGGGGAAGACAGTGAACCTCCAGAGGGGCATCAGAAGCCGAGAAGAGCAAAACGCTTTTATCTTCTCTAAGCATTTGGACATACGGCCGTTTGGAGAACGTAAAGGTTCCTGTGGCCAGGAGTCTCACCTGGCCCTGGTCGGCTTGCTCACTACACCTGTGTGGACAATACATTGTTATTGACTCTGTATAAAGAGCTCTGCCCAGTGCTCTGAGCTGCTGCATGGCTGCAGGTCTGCAGGAGAGCAGAGGCTGGAGAGGTGGCAGCAATGAGGACAGAGACTGAGACGGCTGCGAGGGTGGGGAGGACCAGAGGCAAAGCAGCTCGCTCTGAGTGGATGGGATTCCAGTGATTGACCTGCCACTGTGAGAATAAAGTTGGGTATAAACCCTTTCACCCCAGAAACGTTCTGTTGTCATTTTTCGGTCTCACTGAATCCATAGTGAGCTTGTTCAGGGTTGAAACCCATTGGCAAGGCAGGCTGGTATCTGCAAGAGGGACGCACTGGGCATTCTGCCCTCTGTGGAGGCAGCCTGGATTCAAATAGGAAGTACAAAGTTGCCACCATGTAATAATTGTAAGTTATTTTCTATACTGTTATTTCCTTTCAGTATGGCCAGGCCTTTAATAACATCTCATAAATATTACCTGTCATGAGGAATTAAGGGAAAGGAATGATTCCACATCTTAGGATGAAGAGAAAGCAGAGGCCTCTTCCAAAATTCAGGGTGCTGGTCTCACCTGGGCAGGGCTGTGCCCAAAATAGTGGCAATTAACCTAGACAGTCCAGCTGACACAGCAGCATCAGAGCAAAGGAAGGAGGTTGGAAGGGCAAACCGGAGGAACCTGTCGTGTAAGAGCCAGCACTCTGAAAAACTGTCAGGAGCTATTACAAATGGAGAATTTGGAAAGGTGTTCATTTCTGCACTAACGCCGGTAGGGAGGTCATACCATTTTAACCAAGGCTACCTAGGTAAGATCTCTTTTATATGCTCTATTTATATTCCAGAAATGATTCAGCAAAGAAGAAAACATATTTTACATTGTATTGAAAATTGTTGCTTATTTTTTTACCCAGCAACAGCCTGTAAATTCTTTAGGAGCTACTTCTTTCATCCATGTATTCCCAGTGGGTAGCACAGTGCTAAGCCAAGCTCTCAATAACTGCTTGTGGACAGCATAAACCAGTCTTTCTAATAGCATTTGCAGCCATTCCCGTGATTTCAATGAAATAACATAACAGAAAGTACCTGTCATAACAATGTTAATTAAATCTTTAAATCTTAAATGGTGCAAGGGCCTTTTATAAGTAAACACTAAAAAAATGAGCAAAAGTTCAGTGTCCTCTTACTGCAAAAATGCTTGGGTATGATCACAGAAGAGGAGAGGAAATGAAGTGAAAAGAATGCTCAGTACTATTTAAATTGAAGAACTTTGTTCCCACATTTTTGCAATTCCTATTTTGTCTTTCAGGACACACAAAACCAGGATTTGGGATGGAGTAAAGTTTGGGAAGAGACATGGGAATAAAAGGGTCCTTTCCTCTCAGTGCAAACATGTGACATAATTTCAAGAAACAAGCTGCATTCAAATTAATCCCCCTAAATACTTTAATTTCCTTTCCCAAAGGTAAATTCTTGGGATTTCTGAAGCTAAAAGGAAAGTGTTGGATAATCTCAACTTTCTCCCTCACTAGATACTAGTTAGCAACAATTTTGCTAGATGTAATTTAGTAAGCTCCACTGCATTTACCACATTACACATGTGGTGTAAAAGGAAAATGGATAGAAACTGAGTGTGTAATTTCTTATTTATGATCTCAGTGGTTCAAAGCTCATGAAAGTAAAACATCTTGTGCCAGCTCCCAGGATTTTGCAAAAATTCAACTGTGTCATAGCTGATTCTTTTGGCAATGGTCTTTCTCAAGTCAGCCCAGTGAAAGGCCTTTCCGCTCCTGTCTTTTAGCAGCTGTCATTTACACCAAGAAGCTTCTAGTTTAAGTTCAGTACTATGGGTACTAATCACTTTTCTGAAACATATTATAGCAATTGGAGCCCATTTAGTCTGTGTGCACAATGGTAGGGACACAGATACAAAAGAATTAGTATTTTGGCAAATTCCTATGATTAAAACAGAAAAGTAAAAATGACAAATTTCACATGGGTTAGAGTCAAGATTAAGAGACCAAAATGAGATGTTGTCTATTGTCATTTCACAAGGGACATCACCGTTACTTTCTACAACTGACTTTAAGGACAGGTTTTTGTATCATGAACTCAAACTGTGCTTTTACCATGAATTATTATGCTCGAAATACCATAGAAAAGAGTCAGGCAGTACTTACTAGTGGTGAGACCAGAAATCTAATTTTCACAGCTGAGAACTAACTTTCTTAATTGTGGTTTCCCCCATATAAATAGATTTGTATCATTTCTGTCATCTCTTCATGTACTTTCATAACATTAAAAAAGAAAACAAAACTTTGGGTTCTCTTTAGATGAAATATACTTGTTAGAGTGCTTTAAACTATCTTATTTTGTGTTTAACAAAAGGTTTTTCTTTGCTCCAACTCAGGAAACTTCAGGGCATCACTGAGAGCAAAATTAGAATACAGTTTGATCATCATTTTCAGAATTTCAGGAGACGATTTCAAAGCATGGAATATTTTTTAAAGCATTGAGTTTTAAGGCGTCCTGAGCTATCTAACCTAGAAGAGCAAACAGGCTGCCTCGTGGTGTCATCGGAGAGGCAGATGTCCATCTCGCTTGTAAACACATGCTGCCAGATGCTCTCTAGCCACAAACTGTCTCCTGCCGCTGCAAATCCCTGTGATCCCTGATCGGTCACCCCCACCTTCCTGTTCCACGTGGCAGCTACGTAATGGCTCCACAACACCTATCTGAAGAAACAAATATAAGAGTAAATATAGTTATGAAAGGGAAGTGACATGAATATAAGTATTTACTCTGGTATTTTGCATGTGTGCAACATATTTTTGTAAAGAGCAAGGTTTTGATTTAATCTTGATTATGAATTTATTTCCAAAATAAAATTTTCTTTTTTCAGCACAAAACTAAGAGACTCTCTTACAGATGGTTAGGTATAATGAGAGATTAAACATAACTTTCATCTCTTATATAGATACAGTAGCACAAGGGTAAAGATTAGATTATTTTTATGCTTATGCTCAAATGATCTTTCTCATGTTTGTCCATAAATATGGTCAGCCATTCAAGGACAGTGAAATACTTATAAACATGTATTGTCATTTAAATAAAAATAAGAAATAGATTATTTTTCTGGCAAGGTCTATCTGATAAAACACTATAATCTAAGCTCATGGGTTTGTAACTATTAATATTTTTTGCTCTTTTTGTGTGTGCCCCTTTATCATTCTCAGCCTCCTCTCCCACACCCCCAACCATTCCCCCATGATAACCACTAGTGACTTCTCGGTGTCTTTGAGTCTAATGCTGTTTTGTTCATTCTGTTTTGCTTTGTATTTATATTCCACAAATAAGTGAAATCATATGGTATTTGTCCTTCTCCACCTAGCTTATTTCACTGAGTGTAATACCCTCTAGCTCCATCCATGTTGTTGCAAATGGCAGGGTTTCTTTTCTTTATATGGCTGAGTAATATTCCATTATGTATATGTACCACATCTTCTTTAGCCATTCATCTACTGATGGACACTTAAGTTGTTGCTTCTGTATCTTTGCTATTGTAAATACTGCAGTTATAAACAAAGGGGTGCATATAACTTTTGAATCAAGAATTTTGTTTTCTTCAGGTAAATTCCTAGAATTGGGTCGAATCGTATTTTTACTTTCAGTTATTTTGAGGAAACTTTTCCTGCTTTCCACAGTGGTTGTACCAGTTGACATTCTCATAAACAGTGTAGGAGAGTTCCCATTTCTCCACATCCTCATCAACACTTGTTATTTCTTGTCTTTTAGATGTAGCCATTCTAATTGGTATGATGTGATAGCTCATTGTGGTTTTGATTTGCATTTCCCTACTGATTAGTGATGTGGAGCATCTTTTCATGTACCTGTTGGCCATCCGTATTTCTTCTTTGTAGAAATGTCAGTTCAGGTACTCTGTCCATTTTTTAATAGGGTTATTTGTTTTTTGGTTGTTAAGGCTTCTTTGCTTTTTTATCAATGGTTTTAGCTGAGCTTTTAGGTTGAATTTCTAACCTGAACATGTAATAAAAGTAAAAATACTCTACCATGCTCTTTCCTAATTCCAACTATTTAATGTACAGACTACAATTAATTGAATCAACCTTTTTTTAAACATTTTACTTTGAAAAAATTATAGGTTCATAGGAAATTGCAGAGTACAGAGAGTTCACATCTGCTCTTAATCCCATTTTCCCCAAAGATAACATCATAATTATACTGCAATATCAAAAGAAGGAAATTGACATTAGTATAATGTGTATTTATAGGTCTATGCATTTTATCACTTTTGTGGGTTCAAACTAAATATCATCACAAATAACTCCCTAATGCTCTTTATAGTCACATCTGCCCCTTCTTCCAGCATGCCTAACCCCTAACAAACACTAATCTGTTCTCTATCTCTATAATCTTGTCATTTTGAGAATGTCAGATAAATGGAATCTTACCTTTTGAGATGAGCTTTTTTTCACTCAGCATAATGTCACTGAAATCATCCAAGTTGTTACATGTATAATTGTTTGTTCCTTTTTATTGCTGAGTAGTATGCCATGGTATGGATATAGTACAATTTGTTTAAATAGTCATCCATTGTTAAGACATTTTGGTTGCTTCCAGTTTGGGGCTATTATAATTAAAGCTGCTATGTACAATCATGTAGATTTTTGTGTGGATGTAAGTTCTCATTTCTCTGAGATAAATGCCTAGGAATGTGATTGCCAAGTCATATGGAAAGTATATGTTTATTATTTTAAGAAACTGCTACATTACTTTTCAGAATGTCCCCCCAAACAATGTATGAAAGGTTTCATTTCTGTGCATCTTTGCCAGCATTTGATATTGTGAATAATCTTTAACTATTCTCATATGTATGTAGTGATAGCTCATTATGATCTTAATTCACATTTTTTTAAATGACTAGTGATGTTGATCATCTTTGTATATGCTTATTTTCCATCTATATATCCTTTTTGGTGACCTGGCTCTCTGTATATTTTGCTCATTTTCCAGTTGGAATGTTTTTGTTGTTACGCTTGAGTTTTGAGAGTTCTTTATGTATTCTAAATATTACTCCTTTGTCAGATAGGTGGTTTACAATTATTTTCTCCTACTCTGTAGTTTGTCTTTTCATTCTCTTCAGAGGGTCTTTTACAGAGTAAAACTTAGATTTTGATAAAGTATAATTTATCAATTTTTTCTTATACTTATTATTATTCCTGTCATGGCTATGCACTCTTTACCAAGAGCCTAGGTCCCAAAGAGTTTCTCCTATTTTTCTGCTAAAGGATTTACAGGTTTTTTATTCTATCATTTTTTTATTGTGGTAGAAAATGTACATTAAATTTACCATCTTAACCATTTCTAAGTGTACCATTCAGTAGTATTAAGTATAATCACATTGTTGTAAAACAGATCGCCAGAACTTTTATCTTACAGGATTGAAAGTCTACACCTATTAAACAACAACTTCTTCCTCCTCCACAGCCCCTGGTGATCACCATTCTCCTTTCTATTTTTATGAATTTCACTACTTTAGATGCCTCATACAAGTGGAATCATACAGTGATTGTCTTTTTGTGACTGGCTTGTTTTACTTAGCTTAATGTCCTCAAGGTTCATCCATGTTGCAGCACATGACAGGACTTATTTCTGTTTTTAAAGCTGAAGACTATTCCATTGTGTGACTGGACTACATTTTGTTTATCCATTCATCCATTAGACATTTGATTTGCTTCTACCTTTTGGCTCTTGTGAATAGTGCGGCAATGAACAAGGGTATGAATGACTGACAGCTATAAACTTTATAATTTAAGCTATGACCCATTTTTTGAGATAATTTTCCCAAATTTTGTGAGATTTAAGATAAGGATCATCTCTTTAGATATATAATATGTCCAGCAACATTTGCTGAGAAGATTCTTTGGCAATACTTGTTGGGGCTATTTCTGAATTCTTCACTCTCTTCCATTGTTCTGTATATCTGTTCTTCTGCTGGTACCACACAGAGTTGATTAAGGTATCGTGTAATAAATCCTGAAATCACATGAAGTGGTTTTTACAATTGTAATCTGATTTTTCAGAAAATTTTCAGCTATTCTATTGTTTTTTGCTTTTGTCTTTAGAAAATATCTTGCTGGGAGTTATATAATTGCATTAAATTTATACACCACTTTGAGGAGAATTGACATCTCTACTTTGTCGAGCCTTCCAACTCAGGAACACCAATGTCTACTACTTAGATCTTTGGTTTATTTCATCAGTATTTTACAGATTTCAGCACAGGAGCCCTATGCATGTCTTATTATATTCACACCTAAGTGTTTCATTTTTTTAAGAGATTACACATGGTATTGTATTCTTAATTTTACTTTCCATGTGGTCATTGCTTTTGTATAGAAATGCAACTACCTTTTGTATGTTTTCTTTGTATTTGTATGAATTCCATTACCAAACTCATTTATCAGTTTAGAAGTGTTTTGGTATATTTGGTATATTCCTTAGGATTTTTTTATGTAGGCCATCATGTCAACCACCAATACATACAGATTATATCTTCCTTTCCAATCAGTATGTCTTTATTTCCTTTTTCTTGCCTTGTTGAACTTCCTAGATATGAGCTTCCAACATATTCCTGTAATATGTTGAATAGCAGTGGGGATAGGAAGCACCATTGTATCATTCCCAATCTTGAGAAGAAAGCAGTCCATTTTCTCCATTAAGGATGATGTTAGTTACGGGATTTTTGTAGGTGTTCTTCATCAGGTTGAGGACATTATCCCGTTACTAGTTTTCTTAAGTTTTTATCAGGTTTGGGTGTCAAATATTGTCAAATATTTATATTGCATCAACTGATATGATATTGTGATTTATCTCCTTTACACTGGTAACATGGTGGACTACAATGATTAATTTTCAAATCTTGAACCAGTTTTACATCCCTAAAATAAACTTCACTTGGTCATGGTGTATAATTCTTTTTATGTATTTCTGAATTCCACTTGCCAATATTTTGTTAATGATTTTTAATTTTTACTATATATTCATGAGGGATATTGGTTGTTTTCTTTTTTTTTTGTACTGACTTTGGTTTTGGTATCAGGGTAATACTGATTTCATAACCATGATTTGGACAATGTTCCTTCCTCTTTTACTTTCTGGAAGAAATTGTGCAGAAGTGGTGGTGTTTCCTCTTCAAATGCTGGATAGTATTCTTCAGTGAAATGATCTGGGCCTGAGAATTTCTTTTTGAGAGTTTTTAAATTACGCATTTAAATTACTTAATAGTTTTAGAGCTAATCAATTATCTTTTGCATATTTTGTGATTCATGGTTCCTTTTATGTAAGTTGTATGGTTTGTTTTATCTAAATTGTCAAATTTATGTGTGTAGAGTTGTACTATTTCTTTATTATCCTTTTAATGTGACAGGGTCTGTAACAATACAGCCTTGTGTCATGCCTGATATTAGTAATTTCTGTCTTCTCTTTTTGCTTTGTCAGTCTTGCTAGAGGTTTGTCAATTTTGTTGACCCTTTCAAAGAATAAGATCTTTGTTTCATTGATTTTCTGGTTTTGTTTGTTTCAATTTCATTGATTTCTGCTCTTATATTATTATTTTCTTTCAGCTTATTTTGTCCTTTTTCTATTTTTCTTGGGGTGGGACTTTTCTGACATGAGAATTTAATGCTATAAATGTCCTTTTTAGTTTTACTGTAGCTGTGACCCAAAATGTTAGTATGTTGTATTTTCACTTTCTTTCTGTTTGGTGTATTTTTAAATTTCCCTTGAGATCTCCTCTTTGACTCCTGGGTAATTTACAAGTGTATTGTTTAGCTTCAAAGTTTGAAGATTTTCATATTAGCTTTCAGTTACTAATCTGGGTCAAGAAACACAGTCTGATTTCAATTCTTTTAAATTTGTTGATGTTTGTGTTATGACCCAAGATATGGTCTATCTTGGTATATGTTCCATGTACACATGTATTCTGCTGTTTTGAGTTAGTGTTCTGTACGTGTAAATTAGATGTTGTTTATTGGTGTTGAGTTATATGCTTGCTGTTTTTCTGTCTAGTTTTTCTATCAGTTGTTGAGAAAAGGATGTTGAAGTCTCCACCTATAATTGTGGTTTTGTCTATTTCTTCTTTCAGTTCTATTAGTTTTGCTTCACATATTTTGCAACTGTGTTGTTTCATCTCTGTTTTCTTGGTGGTTTTATTCTTTTACTTTTATGTAACACCCTTTCTGTTCCTGGTAATCTTCTTTGCTCTGACAGCCATGTTGTCCGATACTAATAGTCCCACTCCTACTTTTGATTAAAGTTTACATGCATTCATTTCCATCCTTTTCCTTTACTGTCTGTTTTCCCTTTCTCTGTTTTCTTTCCTGCATTCCTGTGGGTTGCTAGGACATTTTTTAAAATTCCATTTTGATTTATCTATAATGACTACTGCATGTCTTTGTATAGCTTTGTTAGTTGCTCTAAATATCACATACATAATGTATTACAATGAACTGGTGTTGACATTTTACCAGTTTGAGTGAAGTATAAAAACTTTCTTTCATGTCCCTTTACCATTTCCTTTTATAAGCATATTAAATATTTTTGTGTATAGATGACATTGACCACCACATCAATGTTGTAAACATAATACAGAAATCAAGAGAAGGAAGTCTACTGTATTTACTGGTATATTTTCTTTCCATTGATATTTTTCTTTCTTCATGATGTCCCCAAATTCCTTTTTCTATCACCTCCTTTTTCTTTTTTTTTCATCTCCTTTTTCTTTAGAGAACTTTCTTTAGCCATTCTTTCAGGCTAAGTTTGCTAGTGACAGCTTCTTAGTTGTCTCTCATTGAGAATGTCTTGATTTCCATTTCATTACAGAAGGATCATGTCACCAGATATAGGACTCTGGGTACTTTGAGCATTTGAAGACACTGCAACACTTCATTCTGCCCTTAATGGTTTCTGATAAGAAACCCATAAACACTCGTTTTTTCCCCCCAACAGTAAGGTGTTTCTTTATTGATGCTTTCAATATCTACCTTTAGTTTTCACAATTTTGAATATATTGTGTCATAGTATGGATTTCTTTGGGTTGTTTGTGCAGCTTCTTGAATCTGTAGGTTGATCTCACTTGCCAAATTTGGGAAAAGTTTCAGCTATTATTTTTTGAAATATTTTTCAGCCCTATCATTTCTATTCTTCTTCTGGGACTCCAGTGGCACAAATGTTTATATCATGGCACTGAGGCTCTGTCCATGTTTTTTCAGTTTCTATTACCTCTGTTGTACAGATTTGGCAATTCCTATTCTATTTTCAACTTCACTGATTGTTCTCCTACTGTTGTATTCACTGAGGGTTTATTTTTTATTTCAGTTATTATATTTTTCATTTCTAAAATTTCTGTTTGGTTTTTTTAATTTTCTACTTATTTTCTGGTACTTTCTATTTATTTGCTAAGGCTTTCTATTTTTTCATTTGTTTGTAACTGCTCACTGAAGCATTTGGTGATAGCTGCTGTGAAATCCTTGCCTCATCTTTCTGTTTTGTCTTGGTACAGGCATCTGTCGATTGTTTTTTCTTTTCCAACTAGAGAATTTCATGATATGACAAGTGAGTTTTTATTGAAAATTGGATATTTTACGTATTAAGAGACACTTGGTGGAAAAAGGGGTACTTTACCTCATTACTGTCAGGTGAAAGTAGGAAACACAGGTTATTTTGCCTCATTGATATTCCAGGGGAGGAGGTACCTTGTTCCTTCAGGGCAGGAGTTGGGAGTTCAGGCTTCCACTAGCAATGGGGGGTGCCTCATCACCCCCAGATGGGGTGAAAGCCTGAGCTTCCCACACAGCCTTTGCTCTTCTGGTTGTGGGTTGGGGCCACTCAGGTGGTGTTTGGCTGGAGCAGAACAGATATTGTCTAAATATGCTTTTTTTGTCTTGCTAGATTTCTCTTTTCCTGGTTCTTTTGGGAGAGGTTTTGTATCTTTACCCACTGGTATTTCCAGGATATTGACTGCTTTAGCACCTAGTCTGGAATATATGAGGCAAAAGGAAAAATAAAAAATCTCCTTGGTGTGTGGTACCTTGTGTCCCAAAGCCTCTAGTTAGTCTGTATTCTTTCCACCTTTCAAAATCTTTTACTGTCTAATTAGTCCCAAGGTTGTTACCTGCACTTAGTGGAAGGAATAGGGGAAAATATATCTTTTCCATCTTTCCAGAAGTGTCTCTCCCAACCATTATTCTTTTATCTCATTACTGCCTAAATACAATTACTCCCTTTAAATTGGCCTCACATGCTTTACAACACAAACATTTATTTATTAACCTTTAATCAATTTTACATATTTAATTATGTCAACTAAGGTAAAAGTCAAGTATAATACATAGTGAAATATGCTGTTATCCTCCCTAATATTTATTTTCATTCTTCCTTAACTGATAGACTCACTAAAATGCCCTATTTGGAATATGGATTCTCTTTTATAACAGTAGACATTATCACAGAATGCAAATTTTGAAATACTTTGCAACCACTTTTTGCTGAATAATTTTAAAATGACACTGCAAGGTTGAAAAGAAATTTACCCAAGACAAGAAATAAATATGTTCTATACATTAATTTCATTTTAAATGCCCATTTATATCAAGGCCAATTGTCTTTCAAATTTTCCAGATATATTTTGGTATGTTTTAAAAATTCCTCTCTAACTTACTTGATGTGTCAAAATACAGAATCCCAGCTGGAAGCACACTTTTTTGCTGGGCATGAGAAAGATGAATTGTTTTATAAAACCTGAATTTCCTATGAGTATAACCAAAAAAAAATGGTGTTTCTGTTACTTAGTGCCTTTAAATTCACTTTAAAACCATTATTAAAATTTTTGAATTGAAAGTATATCTTTTAATACTTAAATTTTTAATTCAGGGTATACTTTATTGAACTTAATTGTATATTAGATATATCCTTTGAGTTATATGCAAGAAAATGTTTGTTAAAACATTCCAATACAGATATTTTCTGTGATATTTATATAACACAGAAAAGCATTAATAATAATATAGACATAATGCTAAAAAGTTATAATTATTAGGAAATATATAATAAATCCATGGTTCTTGATTTAAAACAAGAAATCAAAGTTTATGGTCAAATTTCTAAAGAGATAGAAAAGCAATAATATATTTTGTGATATTATTATAGCATTAAATAGCATTATAGTTAATTATATATGTAATGAGTCTAATATTTTAATGTTTATCAAATAAACTTTAGAAAAATAAGAATTTGTTATTTTCTGAAATAAATTACAAATTACATAGAAAAATCAATTTTCATGAACAAAAGTTCTTAAACATAATAGATAACACACCAAATTAACATACAGATTTTAAACAATACCCCCCAAAATTTTTCCTTAGCATTTCCCCATCTTGGAAATAGAATAAGAAAATAGACATTACAGGTTAATCATGATTAAAAGTAATTTTGACAATGTCGCTCACGAGTGATCTTCACTGATTTCATAAGTAGATTTAATTGTAAAGATATAATTATTGTAAAGGCATTGCGAATTAATTGAGAATCACACACATATTACTCTGTTTCATTAATCATGAAGGTAAGTCCCAAGAATTGTCCAGTTCATTTCACAGGCCATCAAAAATATGACTTTCCCAGCTTTAACTTGCCAAGTTATCCCATTTAAGCACTGCTCTCTAGTGGGACATACCCAGCATTGGCTAAAGATAGTTCCTTCCCTGAATGTGAATTTCTGCCGATGTTACTGGAACCTCTAGGCTACAACACCCACACAGTATTTAGCTCCTTCTGCAGGTTAAAAATGTGACCAGAAGGTCCATTTCCTATTTGTTGTTGGGGTGAATAAATAGCATCTTCTTTCATTCTCAGTGTCAGCTAGTGTGACCATAAAATTCATCATCCTATTGTGATGGAAAGTTAGGGGAAAAAAACAAAGACTCCTCAGACAAACCAAAGTGTGTTGGTTCTCCAGCACCACCCTAGCAGGGACACAGGTATGCCAAAGCATAGGTCCTCTCAACCCTAAGGACAAGTTTATGGAACTTATTATTTGACCATCTAAAAGAGTGAATTTTTTTTAAAGATAGTTGATAGAAAATAGTCCCCTTTTCTAATAAGCATGTAAGTAGCAGGCCAAAGCTGTTCAGTGCAGTTTTAAATCTGGGCTCTGGAGGGAGACTTCCTGGATTTCAATCCCAGCTCCAAACACTTAATCTCTCCAAATTCAGTTTCCTCATCTATAAAAAAAGTAGATGATAGTAGTTCCTATAGCATAAGATGATGTGAGAATTAAGTGAGACAACACATTTTAAAGCATTTAGCATAGCTCCTGTCACATGCTAAGATGCAACAAATGTCGATTATTATTATTTAATAATATTATATACCCTCAAAAAGGAAATAATTGATAAATTGAGCATGTAATTGACCTAGATTCAGTACAAATACATTTCTAAATGTCACATGAAGGAAATGCACATAGTTCCAGTTTTCTTTTTATCTCTACTAGAGAAGAATAAATTCAGTTAATCAAAGTAAACATTATGTAAATACATATAATTTAAGATTCCAAAATAATTAAGTCATTCATCTATTTTTCATTCTTCCAAAAAATACTATTCAGAGCATGCTATAAGTAGATCACTGTGCCTTTTTAATTACTAATAGAACACATACTTGAACTTACTCCCACCTAAAGATGAGTAATACTACAGGAAGTAACTCTCTAATTCATTATTTAGCCTTGTTCAACTAGAAAAGATTACTTTTCTACAAAGTATAGTAGACATTCAGTACATCATTTTGCATAAATCTGTTTAAATGCCTCAAAGATGAAGAGCCAGAGAATAAGTGAGCAGAACTGATATTTTTTCTTTCGATGAATTTGATAAAAGACAAAGTTTCAGTGATCAAAACTAAGCAATAAAAATT
This sequence comes from Manis javanica, assembly GCF_040802235.1. Taxonomy (NCBI): domain Eukaryota; kingdom Metazoa; phylum Chordata; class Mammalia; order Pholidota; family Manidae; genus Manis; species Manis javanica. Next base: position 113,877,653 of record NC_133156.1, on the reverse strand, counting down.
TTCTAGAAAAATGTTTCATTTAAGATAAAATTTTGAATTGGACTCTGAGCCATCATAAAGTACTATAAGGTATTGGCAGAGAGGAGAAATGAGAAATTAATGGAGTGTGCATGAATATGAACACTTGATATAGTGGCACCAAGTAACTACAATGGCCAAAACTCTTTATATTTGAAGTCAACACACTACCTTATTAAAACGAAGGACAAAAATAAGGTTAACATTTGTATTGTCCATGAAAAATATAGGGCAATAGGAATTTAAGTAAGTTGAAGGTAAGATGCCCTGATAATAGTTAAGAATTAGAACCTTGCTCTCTAGATATTAATGTTATTAAAATTAGAGAGGACATTTGTACTATGATTTTCAAAGTAATAGAAGCAAACATGGAAGCTGTAAGAGTCTGCTTACCTCTGCTAAAAGATACTGTTTCAATTCTGATATCACAATTTAGAATTCTTTTCTAAAAATGAATACAAGTTTATAAATTTGGTTTTTACTTAGGCATTTATCCATTCAACACACATTTCATGACATCTGTAACGCACCCTCTCTATTGTAGGTATGGAACACAGATTCCAGGAAGGAGACAAATAAATGCATATGTATAACATAGGGTAATAAATACAAAGAAATGTGGAGTTATTTGAGCACATAAGATAGTACACAACCCGCTGGGTATGAGGGCTTCTCCAGAAAGTATCATCAAATTACTCAAGAGGGAGGAGAAGAGGGTCAAAGCATTCTGCGCAGAATCTCTGTATGTCAAGGCTAGCTACACATCAGGACATTGGAGAGAGATTAGCAATTTGGAAAACAGCAGTATTAAGAAATGCAAAACTGAGCCTGCATAGGTTTGCAATGGATGCTGCCACACTGACCTAGTGAGATTTGTGTTCTAAAAATATGACTCAGCAGCAAAGCAAAAAAAAAGAGATTAACAGAAGATGAGATTGAGGTGGGAAAATCAAGATCTTAGTTGCTGCAGCTCGCGATGGTGGAGTGGGGAAGGCAATGCGTGGATTAAAGAGCTGTTAAAAAGACCAAAGGGACAGAGACTCATGTCTAGTAAGTATTAACTAATAGAGGAGAAGAAATATCAACATGAGCTCTAGGTTTTGACCTGAGTAACTAGATGCTGAGAAAAAAGAGAAAGACTAGAAAGGGAGATTTACATGAGAGCATAAACTGAATGTGGAAGTATCTAGGAACTTTAAGACATCATTAAAGCTACTTATTATGCCAGAAAACCCTGTTAGCTAGAAGGATTAATAGAATGTCCCAAGGTGTCTAATATATAAACTTGGAGTTGTTTTCCTACTTCAGCTTTTCTGCTTGCTTAGTTATTTCCAGTCAATTTATAATTGGTCATTATGAGTTAATCCATTTATCTTCAACATGAGGTTAGATTAAAAATGGAACATTTCCATTAACTACATAGTGAAGTAATTTTCCTGAAGTCCTCCAGAGAGACTCTGAGAAGCCAAAATTCAACCTTAATTTTATGAATACCTTTTCTGCTTAAATTTACTAAAACAAATTGTCTTTCCTAGGAAAAATATCATGTTAACACTAAAAATTCAATTTGCCATAGGAATTTTTTAAATTATTTCACCTTGGGATAGCAATTTTTCTTGTTTGAAAAGTACTTTAACCTAAATAGCATATGACACATACTGCAAATGAGCTACAAATTGTGTTCTGTTTTGTATATATCCAAGTACAAATACACTGTTTTGAATTAGACTTAATCAAATAGCAGGCCTAATTTTTCACGGAAGTCTAATTGTTTAGATTAATCAAGTAAACTGACAGGTTGTCTGTCATTATATAGATATAACCCAAGGTAATTTGTACCAAATTAGTAATGAATTAAACTGAAACAAGTACGTGGCTTGTGGCACTGAGAGGAAGAGTAAAATAAAGTCAAGTCTATTCTAGTTCAACAAAACCTGTGTACATAGTTAACAGGTTTACACAAAATACTGCTGTAACAAAATAATGAGCAGTTTCCAACTCACTACGCCATGTACATTATTCACACTAGTAATGTAACATTCATTAAGATGCCATATATAAATTATAATTCTCACCACCAGAATTTTATTATTATAATTTTCTCAGCCAGTATAGTGTAAACTTCTATATTTTTTTTTCAAATCATGGAGCTCCTCTTCTCAAAGCTTTAATCTCCTAGGCACAAAGAATTGTAGGTTCCTTGCCACCATCCAAATTCCTTGGTTCTGACTGTTCTGAACCTGCAGCGTTGTGAATCATGGAACACTGGGCCCAACAGCACCAAGGACACCCAGCAGATTTCACATCACTGTCTTCAACCCAGTCAGTATCCTGTGGTATGATTGGAATATTACATTCAAAGCAACTGACAACTGTTTCATGTCTATTCAGATTCATTTGATTTGGTTACAGTGATTTCATAAACTATTTCAGGTATATATGCAATAGAAACTAAGTATTCTATCTTTGAAAAAAGTCTAAGGCATTTACAATAACACAGAAGTAGTACTTTATTTAGTACTTCAGGATTTCAAAGAAATTTGTATTGTAATAAATGCATTGTTAGATACCAAGCCAGCCATGGATACCAGGAAACCAGGTAGTAAGCCAAAGATACCAGAAAACCCTGAGCCACAGAAGCATCCCTGTAGCAGTGCTACATTATGAGTGTATGGAACTGCTGGGTCCTACACCACAGCACCAGGTGTAACTTAAGAAATTCGAAACTGACGGCTTTAAAACAATGCTCTATATAAAGACTAAGGGTTATGTTAGCCTGGTGTGGGAAAGCAGTAGAGATGAGTGGCATGAAGGTTGGGAAATTAATTTTTGTGGTGAGGGAGATTGGTGGCAAGTGTATGGTTTTATTCCATTCCTTAAACCAGTAGTTTTAGATGAAAATCTCCTTTTCCTGCAGAAGCTGTAGAGTAACTGTCATTAGCAAAGGCAAAAAGTATTAATTTCCTAGTGAAGACACTCTTTTCAATACAGAACGATGACCTTAATATGAAAATTATTACAAATACTTCTATACATAGTAAGCAGGACTGGGGCAAAAAAAAAAAACTTTTTAAGATAAATGGCAAAGGCTTTCTTTTTAATGAATTCTTTGGTTTAAAGCAGGTCTTAAGTGACATTAGTTCTATGCACTATTAACTGGTTCTGCTGGTGTCTGTCCCGCATGTCCCTTGAAGATCAGGATGAAATTAATTATCCTGGGTTATAGCTCACAGAACATATTTAATACATTTCACCTTGCTTAACTGTAAAATAATTACAAAGTGAAAATATATCTTTAGATCTGAGATAGCATATATTATTTACAAAGCTACTACTGAGCATGTTGCATAAACTTTTCATCCTTTTAAAAATAAATACTCAGATGTTCTTAAGTGGAAGCATAAACGAAGGGGAAATACAAACTCTTTGCACATCTTGCTATGATTCTTGACATGATGCTTCTCATTCACGGGCTCACAGATTCCTGAGTTAAATAAAGCATAACAACACATAATGAGCATGTCCTGGTTATCCTATGATAATGTATCACTTTAGCAAAGCAAAGTAGGGAGGGGTGACCTAAACTACTGCCATAACCACTAGTTCTTACTCTGAATATTCAGGAAAAAAAATGTTGATGAACTAAGAAAATTCTGATTCTAATCAGCAAAGAAAATATGCATTCATTTATAACACCAAATATATGGGACTATATGAGAGTAAAATTGGAGAATTCAGAAAAACTGAGAAAAAAAATACCTCCATGAAAAGGTGTAAAAGAAACTATAGCCAATGGTAACCAAAAAAAAGTATATACAGGCAGTGAAATAGATTTACTTTTAGATTGGTTGCTACATGTTTTCTGGTGGGAAAAGTGCCTTTAATTTTTTAAATAACTATATATTTTCTACTACAATATTGTAAATAAGTATATTCAAGCACACAGTGAATGACTAGGTCTTTTATGAAACTAAAAAAAAAGTTGCTGGATTAATACATCCTCTATGTATACTGAATTTTTACCTTTCATTTGGAATATCATTTGGAAGTAACTTACATTTTTTCTGTGCCTGGGGGCATTATTTTCTATACCATTGCTATCATCTGACTTCCTGTATGGAAAACAAAAAAGAAAATCAATAGATATTTACATTGCATGAAATTAAGCCAGTACACGATCTATATTACAGCCATCAGGTGAAAATGTAAAAAATCAATACATTCAGAATTCATTCTTCCTAAAAATGTTTTACTCATAATGTTGATTGTGTTTTTATGACATTGCTTGGAGAGGAACTGAGCCACAGATGCCAGTGACAAAGGCCTATTTATTTTCCGCAGAGGGAGAACTGCTTTTCCCCAAGCTTGAGAGGGGGCTGTGTGTAGGGCCATGACTTGTGTGCTGTTTCAACACAGGCAAGATAATAGTCAATCAGGAGCTTGGCCAATAAGTCAGATACAGTTGCTAGAATCTGACATGTTCATTACATTGAATAAGAGGTTAAATATGGTTATTTATCTACCCAATGAGCATCAAGTCAAGGCTACAAATGTGGGCTTCAGATTCTTAAGACAAGAATGACTAAAGTAGGTAACAAGGGTACATAATGAATACCCATCAAGGCCTTATGGGCAGGCTTGAGCTCATTAAACTATTACCACCAAATAATAAATTCAACAACCTAATCAACTATGTCAAAATTTGGGAAGGGTCTGGGTAGGTGAGATTGGGTAGAATAAATATCTGAGTGGATCTGAGATAAATAAGTGAGTTGCTCATGGAACTATTTGAAGTGACCAGCTTGTTTTGATGTTATACACCTAGTACTATTTTTAAAAATCATTCTCACCAAGAAACTCTGTGAATCACTGGGATCCAAACATATATATCAACATTACATAAATGTGTTGATAACTATATATATATTTATTCTGTCAAGAAAAATTTATCTCCCAACTAAAAATTCTAAAAGAGCATTGGTAAAAGGCTTCTCTAAATGAATTCAAGGGCTCTTCATTCTTTTATTAAATCTAAAGATACTGAAACAACCTAACAATGCAAAAACTGAAACACAGTGAGTGGCCTCTGTGGAACAGTGCAGGATGGAGAAAATGATGAGCCATATCCCCTATTATCAATAAAAGAAAGTTAATTCATTATGCTGTGGCTGAATCAGTTTGACAATGCTCCTAAAACATCCAAGAAAAACATTTTTTAAATAAAGTAGATTACATAAGTCAAATCATTAAGAATTAAGAGTCTGTGCCATACTGTTCTGGCACCAGCCTTTCAGACTGTGTCAAACAACTCAGAATGCAGTGAGACCCAGCAACCTCCAAAGGCCACAAGGAAACAGCAGGAACCCTGGGAAGCCTGAGCTGGGAGGATAGGAGAATCCCAGAAAGGCTCTAACTCTTTAAATAACTGAATGCCTGTGCTGTTTTTTATATGACTCCAAGTATAAGAAAGGGAATCAAGACATGAGAACCAGAAAGATAAAAAGTTCAAATCAGTATCAACAAGATGTTTAAGTTCTCCAGAAAGAAGTCAATTTCCTTCCAACTTTGAGAGTCTATGACTTTAACACTTTTTTTTCCTGTCTGGGTTATGGAATTCCTGATATAATTATTCTATGCCTTTAAGATAACAGCTCTTATCATGTTTAGTTATTTAACCTGCTATATGTGAATTGAGTAAAATATTTAAATAATATCCATGGATATCTAAATGACAACTGTCCACCCAACTCCAGCTCTTTAACCATGGCTACAAACAGCACCTCAGAACTCCTGCTGGCTAATAAAGATAAATATCAAGTGCCATTTTGTGTTGGTAATAGTTGCTCAGGCATTCCCACTTCCTAGGTTACTTTCAGCTGCTGTATTCTGGCCTCATTTCTCTGCTCTAACCCTTGGCTTTGTTACTCAGACCTTAATCCCAGTCTTGGGCACCTCCATCACTGGGTTCCACACTCAGTTTTCAGGTTTAGGGGAACTAGCACCTCCAGCTTCCCTGAACCAAATTAGTACATCCCTGGTAATTTTCTTCCAGCCCTCCTCTACTCAACTCCATAAGGGAGCTGTAAGAGAACAAGTGGCATGGTTTGTATAAGGACTAAAAGAACTTCAGGCCAGTGATTTCACCATGAGAGATTCAGAAACCAGTGACAGACATTGCAAAGAAATATAACCAGGCACCAACCCCAGAGGTTCTGCTCCAGGAAATCCAGTAAGGTCTAAGCAACCTTATTTTTAAGGAGCATCCTAAGAGATCAAAAATACAGCCAAAGTTGAGACATGGCTTTACAGAAGTTACACTTCTGTTTGGTTAAAGAATACTGTGTGCAGCAAAGCTATGATAACCATTTTTGCATATAGAGTATTTAATCCAAAACCCTTCTGTAGTAAGTACTATCACTGAACACACTTTGTTGAGCAGAAAACTGAAGAACTGAGAGGTAGAGTGGGTGAAGAAGGGGGATTCTAACATAGGCAGGCGAACTCTAGGTGCAACTCTTCACTACAGCATAGACATAAACAGAAAACAGCCTCTTGTGCTCTTTTTCTCTAACCCACATTTTATTTGACTTCATATTTATCTGTACTTCACTCAGGTGAAAAGTAATCTGTAAAAAATAATACTTACAGCTGTTCAATTTGCTCAAATTCTTTCCCTTCATCTGTGTAGCAAATGAAGAATTTATTAAGATTGGTTTATTATTCTTATGAAGCAAATATGTTCAATTCAACTTTCCCCTTGAGTTACAAACGCACTGTGCCATTCCCTCTTTAGAGTGAAAAAGAGACATGCTACATGAGTCAGCTTCACCTTCTCCATATCCTCTTTCTTGGCTCTCCAGACCTTACCTGCAATTTTGATCAAACACAGTCTAGTGCCTGGGTTTTTCAAAAACAGGATCAAATGATTTGTAACTATTTAAGTTAATCAAAATTTAGTACAATATCAGGAAAGAAAACGGAATATAAGATAAATTTTCTTAGAGGACCTTTGGTTTCTCAACCTGTAATCCATTACACACAGGCTACAAAAATAGGAAATTGACCAGACAATACCTCTTTTTATGAGAACTCAAGAATGTTTGATAAAATATTTTTAATGATTTATATAAGTGAAAGAATAATTGTCTTTGAGATCTTTCATAGTATAAGCTACTACAGAATTTTCTAATATTCCATCACCTAACTGGTGTGTAGGTATCAGTTACCAATCACAAAACAAAAGAAGGTATATTGTAATACTAAAATGTGTTAGAAAGTTCAAATAGGAAAACCATCAATACTAGCTCCCAGGCCACTGTCACTACTGATAGTAACATAAATACAACTCTAAATAACAAAAGTTAGATTTCCCCCCAAAACTCTAAAGCCACTGTAATGTATTGTCATAACATGAAAACATTATCTAAAAAAGAAATCGTACCTTGGTGTTTCTCTTTCTTTTTGGTGTACACTTCACAAAGCAGAATAATAGCCACTAAAAGAACAACCTCAGCAGCTATTGCAAGAAATACTTTGAGGGGCACCAAATAACTCAGAACGACGAGTTGAATGTGTTCTTCACTCTCGCCTAATTGGAATATCGCATGGCACCAGTAAGATCCCTGATCTTCCTCTGAAAGTTGCATTATCTTGAGCCTTGTTTCATTAGTGTTTGTTCCACTGATCACATACCTATCATGCATTTGATCACCAACAGGAACCTAATAGAAGGAGACATTAAAATTCATTCCCTATTGAATAAAAGATACATGTCCTAAGTGATCTATTTTTGAGCAAAAGCTGTAAGACAGTTCCAAGAAAACTGTTATCAGAAAATGGCATGTTAAAGTTTGCTGAGAAGTTGCACATAACAGAGCTCAAATCTTATCAGAGTTTGGTCTCCTAGAGGTAGCAAACAAAGGAAAAGTATACTTTGCTTTAAGTACTTAGCACTCAGAACTAGAGCATGTAGGTCACAGATAAGTATTACATGAGAATTAAAAACACAGAAAGATTCCAGCCATCTGGGCTTCACATTCTAATCCCTGACCAACTGTTCATAGTTCTTCTTCCTCCACAAACACAGGCATACATTAAGTCAACTATTAAATTAATGAAGCTATTAAATTTTAATATTCCTATAAAGGAAGATCATTGGCTCTGGACTTTGGGAGTTCCTCAGACTGGATCTGAGCTGAAATCTTCAGGCCTTTGAAGCTGATGTAGAAGGAATGGTAGGAATCCCTGCAAGCCTGAGCTATGCGGTGGGCTGTACACCTTCTGTCTTTTCATATATGAATTTCTCTCTTGTAGGCAGGCTGGCTTCTGAGATTTCACTGGGTTTTGCCCAGCCTGTCAAGGGCCATATAAACTATTCTGGGGATGATTTATTTAATCCATTCAAATTAAATTTTATTCTGAGGCCATCTGATGCCTTCACTGCTCTATCACTCAACTGCACTGCTTAATAAATGCTAATGTGCATGTGGTATTCTTGGAGGTTATCTGATAAAGAAATGAGTTTGTTATCTGCCCAAAAAATTACAGCAAGCTGGCTCCTGTGCACAGCATTGCCTGTGATGCTTGCCATGAATATTCTCTCAACTCAGCGCTGATAAACCAAAGTCCTGTGCATTTAACAGGCGACCCCAGTGATGCCAATGCACATTTTGAAAAGGCATGGGACTTATAGTTTTGACCTGCTCCATCTTCGCTGTACTTTTCTCACATCCAAATATGACCCACGCTTAGGGCCAAATTGAGAGGAAATTAGTAGAGCAAATATTGAGAGAAGCAAAGACCACATTCTAAAAGTTTAATACAATCAGATTTAGGCTATTTTTTTTTAGTATCACATAGGTATAAATAAAATAGGCTACATATTTCAAATACGGTGACTGATACTTGTTTTTACAAATTTACATGTTTTTAAAAAATATTTACATACACAAAATGACTGACTTTCTTACTCATCAAAAAAAAAGGTGAGCAGAAATATTAATGGTTTAAATCTACTCTTAAGTGATTTGGAGGTATTTCTTTGAAAAATCAAACTAGTATCATCACAGTTTGATTCTTCCCTTCTAAGTCCTTCGTGTTGTCCTTCACAACAGTCTATAATAGCATCAATTTTGTCTAAGAAGGAATTTAATATTTCACTGTAAGATCTACACTGTCTCATACTATTCCTTCTAGAATTGCAGCTTGCCTCTATAGGACTTTAACTTCAATGCTCACTAGCACCAGGGCAATAGGAGGATGTCCTCTAAAGAACAACGTCCTAAACTTCCCTTTTATCAAAGGCTATTTGGGAGAAAGAAAGAGAAGAAAGCTTATTCCTTCAAAACTCATGTTTTTCTTAATATCAGCTCTTTGAATAGCTGTTAATTACTTAATAGGAATTTAAAATATTTAGCTTCTCTTATGTCTCGGAAGCCCAAAAGGGGCCAGTGACACTTACTAAAAGAACCCAAAACCTAAATTTAAGTTACCAAATTGTCATTCTTCTCTCAAGGTGCCACTGTACTGTACTCCCTCACAAATGTATCCAATGACAGCAGCTAGAAAAGAAGACTGCCTTTTCTCCTAGTTACTCTCATGGAATAAGAAAAGAATCTTTTTTATTGGGGTTATTCAAAACCTCAACTAAAACTGAACTGTAACTCCCATTCAAAGAAGTAACATAAATTGCTAAATCTAAAAAACAAAGTGCCAGCTAATGAAACAGTAAGAGTCTCCTCTGATGTAATGTAATATACTAAAAACATCAAAAAACAACTCAATTTATCACTGTTCTTCCTTTATAAATACATATTAAAGAACAAGACAGCAGAAGTACAAACAGTCCTAGGAATTCTAAGTCTGTATGTTATTTATGAAATAAAAGCTGCTGTTTTCTTCAAATCAAAGAAATATCATCTTACCTGTACACTCCCATTACTACTGTACCAGGTCCAATTTAAAGGAAAACAATCTTGACATTTACACAGCAGGACAGTGGTATCACCCACATAAGTGATCAATGGTTTGTTTTTCCCATGAAGTTCAGGGACTAAGAAAAGTTTAGAGACATGTATGTTACCAAGAGAGTTTGAATAGGAGGATGCATTCACACTGAGGACAATTTCTCCTTTTCTCATTAATATATAATTTTCTTTATGAGCTTTAATTCTATATAAAATGAAACCAATTTATCCTAGTTATGAAGCATAGTAATAATAGTAGTAGATAGCTCAATATAATTACCTGTAATGTAGAAGCAGAATAAAGATCTTCTATTATTGAGCCTAGTAAGTATTGTAATAAACCATTACATTCTTTGGATAAGAAAAAGCTTCATCAAGACTTTTCTTTCTTCCTATCTACTGTTACTTAACAACAAACATTGTTTTCCAAGTTTTACCCTTAGATGGCATTTTAGTGAAGAAACAACATCTTCAGGATATGAAATCTTTACTTGATACAATATATGAAAAGTCATCAAAGTGGTGGAGAAAGTGGGAACATGAGAAAGGAACACAGGAAAATTAAGAGAAAGAGAATAGAAAAAGAAAGAAATTACAATAAAAATCACTTTCATGTGGTTTTGTAAAATACATGTAATATTAATACTCATCATGATGAATTTCTTGAGTTTGAAGCACATGCCATTCACATTCTGAAGCACACAATAAAAATGAGCACTGAATTTAGAAAAATTAAGTTTTAAGGATGTGTATAACTTGGTAAAGAAAATTAAAACACAAGAACATAAGCAAAGTAGTAAAAAGCCAACCAATAGTCTCCATGGTGAAATTAGCTGCTTCTGATTGATCTCAAAGGGTGTATTACAGAATGTACTCTTATGTCAGAGATGCATACTAATCAACAGAGATTACTTTTATTGTTTTTTTGTCTTTTACTAATATTAGCAGGTTTGGGGTTTTATATTTTTCCTTCTTTGTTGTTTGGTTTGCCAATAGAGAGTGTATGAGCTTATGTCTAAATTTTTAATACTATGTTGACAAGCTTTAGAAATTTTGTTTGATATTCATTTGTTATTCTGTTTTTAGATTTTTATTCTGGGAAGGGTCAGGGTGGGGTATGGAAGATCAATTTTAATTACTAAAATTAGGTTTCTAGATTAAATACATTTTTTTCTAAGCGCTCTTGGCTTTACCATCCAAAGATAATTGGGCATTTGCTGGATGATGAAATTTAAGATGAGAAAGGGGAAAATACTTAGTAATGAATAGAAAAGAAATTTTTACTTGTGTGTAACTACCAGAGAAGGAGTAAAAATAAGGCTGGAGAATGGGATTTCCTTATAGGTTCTGTCCTTAGGTGATTAATGTCACAATGAGGAGTGTGGGAAGTCTTTTTTTGTCCTTAGTGTTTAAAGTGGGCCTAAATACAGTGGCACACACCAACCTCTCCTTCATCAGGACTGCTGACCAGCACAGTGTTGACTGAGGCAGAGGAAGTTATATCACCTATGAAAGTGTAAATGCTTCAAGTAATCAAAAGAAAGATGACAGAGCCATCTGTAAGTCAATAGTTCTCACACTTTTCATCATCAAAGAAACATTTTTTGATGAAGTTGAATGGTTTACAGTTTTACATTAACCAAAGATATAAACTGCCAATCAGAATTTCTAATCACCCCACTCATAGTTTATGAAAGCCTAGTAAGGTACCCACTAGGGTGCTCCTGAGGGAGGAAACAGGTAAGTACATGTGACCAGCTTGACTGAAGTCATTCCAGCCAGAAGAAACTGGTGGGGTGACCTCTGCAGAAGATACTCTGAGCACTCCTTCTGAGAGGCTGCTAGTGTCCCATACATCCTAGTCACCATTAGGCTGAGGGACACTAAAAGACATGTTAACATGTATCCATTTCAAAGGTCAAGACATGAGCAGTTCAAGGACTCAGCACAATGTAACAATGATGTGACAAAGGTATCATTTGTGTTCAGGAAATATGTGAATTAGGATCACTGGTTACTAGTGTTCCTAGTGTTGAGGACACAGGTAGATCCATATCCATCCTTCAGTGCTGCTATTGTAAGGAATTAAGTATGAGAACATAATACCTTAAGTACTTGGCACAGAGTAACCACCACAAAACTCAAACTTGCTCTGATTATGTACTGGGACTGCATTTCTTAGTTGAGTTTTCTTCTAATCTGTTAATGCCCATAGCCCTTCTACAGAGTGGGTGTTAGCCAGCTTAATAGGACAGATTACCGCCATGCCCAAGAATGACTTCTAGACCAGCTGGCCATGGGGAAAAGAGAAAGAGGAAGGCTAGAATAAAAAGGAAAACTAGAATTTCATCTGAATACATCTCAGAACCGTACAAATGTGTAAAAATACCCCAAGATGAGGAAAAGGCTCCAAGTTCCAAACTAAGTTGTTTACAGACCACCTAGCCCATCTGAGAAAGGAGATTAAAAGAATAAAGTGATTAAAAAATAGGAGATGGATTCACAATACAAGGTCCAGAAGAGTGAAGAAACAGTACCTTTGAGATGCTAGTCATGGTGTCAATCCATCCTTTAATAATATGTATTAAGCAGCTTTTCAGTGAAGCTATAAAACACATTCTACTACTTGAAATGCACATTCAAGTGCTTGGATAAAGCATTTGAATTAAGATTTTGTTTGTATAAGGATTACAATTTATATGTAAATTAGAAAAATTTAAGTCAGGGTACCTAATCACTGCTCCTTACCATAACAAGAAATGAAATCAGTTCAAGGGTTTAAAAGCAAATCTTGCTTCCAGACCTATGTAGTATGTGGAGAAGAAAGAACACATGGAACAATAGTTTTATTTATTATAAAATTTAGGAATAAAAAGGGAACAGACCCTTCACCACATATAGGTTTTAACAAGAAAAGGCAGAATAAAGCAGCTAATACTCTGATGACAACATCCTGAGCTAAATTTCTAAACAAGACAATAATTGCTCTCCACATGCCTTTTTAAAAATAAAAATAAGAAGTAAAAAAACACATAAATGTTCTGCCCTATCAGGTCAAGCCACTCTTGTTAGTTTGTTTCAGTTTCCTCAGTCTGCAGCCACCCCTTCAGGGCTCCTTTGCAGATTCAGCTCTCTACGGAAGAAACAGAACCGATACAAGCAAACTGGAAGCAACTCCATGACCCAAGAGGAAGGTGGACCACCTGTCCTGATATTAACATAACTATCTTGTAAGTTCTAAGAAACAAGACAGTAAGTTCATATGTCAAAATGTGAAAGGCCTAAATTAGGCTGAAGCACAGAACATTTTGTTTCTTTCTTCCCACGGTAGACAGATTCCTCGCTAGACCTTGGAGGCAGTAGCAAAGGAGGCTGGGCAGCAGTCCGTGGACTCAAGTTCCTGATGGTCTCAACAGAAATTCCCTCCTCTCACTCCACCCTCCAGTTTTCCTAGCCTAGAGAGGAGGACTGTCCTAGATCAGTCATTTTCCAGGGCACTGATTGGACCCTGTTTTCTAGGGCTGGGAATTTAGAGGTATAAATAACTCCATCCCATGCTCAATTTTTCTTTTCTGGTTCAGGAGCATTTATCTTTCCATCTAGAGTGGTTAGTACCAAACTGAGCCTGGGCTGTGAAGGAATAGACAGCTCTGTTTTGGTTTATGGTTAGGAGACATAACAGAAAAAGAAGCCATCCATGTGGTCAAGCTTTCTAAGGATTTCAGCACAGTTTGTGGCCAAAGTTGGCCTATAATAAAATGTTACTTGTAAGGAAAATGGAAGATCCATGGCCAGGATCCCCACCTGATCCTAATCTAATCTACCCATTGTATAGGTACAATGATGTAATACTTAGCCTATTGTGCAGGCACATACTTGTATACCCATTGGTGATAAGCCATTATTGCCTGTGTTGCTATAAAAAGAGCCCCCCTGGTGCTAAGAGAGTGCCTAAAGAAGAGAGCAGGAGAGGGGTGGGCTGGGGCTGGAGGCGAACGCAGAGCCTGGGGTGGAGACAGAACCTGGACAGAGGCTGTGCCAGGGACAGAGACAGATGTGGATGGGATTCCCATACTCGACGCACTGCCATGAGAATAAAGCCCCTTTTTACCCCCAGTGTTCCATTGTCATTACTCAGACTCACTGAATCCAGAGTGAACTTGCCCAGGGCTGAAACCCTCAGGCAAGACATAGACAGTTATCATGCTTTGGTGTCCCTTTTTTATGTATATTTTCATATTTGAGATTTTGTGAGGAGGAATGATTGGACCAAATGAAAAGTTATTGGGTTTCCTGACAAAACACTATCAGTCTATCAGCTCAATACCACTTTCTAATCATACTTCTTTCAATACACCCAACACCTGGTGTGGTTTTGTTATTAAATGAAGTATGAGAACACAGAAGCACTTGAGGGATAAAGTCTCACTTTGAAAGATCAACCCTACTTTAGGAGAGGCCTCAACTAAAGTCATGCAGATTAAGCAGAGATTTGAGTTTGCCTAAAATAGGAATTATTTTCTGAAGCCACAAGGTTCTTTCCAAACCTGAAACAGAGCAGAGCCACACTTCTTGAGTTCCATATGGACAGATGCAACATGTACATATTTGGCACAGCTTTTTAATAGTCTCTGACAGTTACTCTAGAGCCAGTCTAAGCTCTCCTTAAAGGCAGACTTTGAACTGGCTGTGTTGGGCACGAGTTACCAGCATAGTTTTTGGTTTCCCAGCCTGTGGATGTCCCAGACAGTGAACCTATTTCTCAATCTCAGCTTGCTTCCTTCTAGAAATCAATTAGGTCATACTTTAGCAGAAAGAATATATGTCAAAATATGATTAAAATACTGACATTTACCCATAGATTAAAAATCAAATATAGTAAAAAGGTAACGTTTGGTGGAAAAACATGGCATAGAATACAGTTTTTTCAGTAAGCCTCTAAGAGACACAGGCTTGGGAAGCCTAACAGGTAGCTAAAAGGGGCTTTCAAGAAAATCTTGGGGATTCTATGAGGAGGGAGAGGAACACATGGTTAACCTATTAAACTATCCCCTTTAACTGTTAAGGTCAGGGTATGGACTACAGACAACTGATGGTGACAGAGAGATGCCACAGGGAAACAAGACCAAAATTCTACTTTCTTTTCATCTTGCAAGCTTCCAGTGTGTTTTCTTAAGCATTCCTCAACTAATGGCCAGGATGACATTAATGACCACTCTGCTTACGCTTTATATGACTGCTAATAGCAGTGTGGATCTAAATCAAAACAGGCACTATGCTCAGGGAACATTAATTCATTTCAACTGCTCCAGAGATCACAGTTCCAGGCTGCTGCTTTTGGACATATCTATGAAAAGGTCGTTGATACAGGATTCTTAGGTGTCTTATGGGCCTTTTGAAACTTTGGATAAAGTAGGACACATGAGTCTTGGGATTGGAAGAATCCAGGCTAGAAGATGTTGAAATTGCTGATTTAGACTCATGTATAGAGAGATGGGGTCTAGGATCTACCCAGTGAAAGCAAAAGCCCTATGGAGCTGTAAGGTTGGAGATTTATATTTGCATATTCATGCTAGAAAACATGGGTCTGTGTTGTTTTTGGCTCAAGGATATTTAGGTTTTATTAAATTAAGGAAAAGATTCTTCCATATAGTCAAAAACAGCTAACTAAATTTCAGCACCAGGGTTTGCAGCTAAGTTCCAAATGATTCTGTCATGTCACTGTTCCATACTTTGATTCCCTGGCCACTCCACACTGAAGACAGAGTGCTGAGCCAAAACAGGTTTTGTCACACTTGGTACTGTCAAAATCTCCCCATGAATTGCCAAAAGTTCCACATCCTATTACTTACCCTTTGCCAATTAAATGTCTGCATCTTTCTAAGATATTTTAACATTGATGAATATTTTAGCTGTTTTTGGTAACTACCTCATAATATTTGATCCACTACTGAGAAACACTGTAGACCATCACTCATCTTTTTTGCATGAAAAGAAATCACCTGCATATTAGCAGTTGCAAGCTTCTGGTGTGGCTTTTGCTATCTTCCTTGCACTGGCACCAACAGCCAAACACACAAAGTCAACATACAAAGTTTTTGCATTTTACTTATCAGTGAGGTTGAGGCCCTTTTACCGTCTTGTACTAATAAACCAGCCAGCCCCCATAAAATGGGAAGCAGGGACTTTGCTGATAAGTTAGTCTGAGGAATCAGGCTCATGTACTATAGTTGAGTCATGTAGCCCACAGCAGAATTTTTTTTTTAGCTCAATTTAAAATAGAGGAAAAAACAGGCTCTTCATCCACACTCAACTGCAGTGTTCCTAAGGAAGGATAATCCTTCTTAGGAAAAACCATAAGCAACCCATGTGGAGAAAGAGTATATATAGTAAGATATTTCTAAAAATATACACCACTCTGTAAGTCTTACAGACTTAATTAAATAACTATTATATGAATAGTTCTGCAAATACCTTTAAATTTTAATCAAATGAAATGATTTTTGCAAGCAATAGTCAACTGACATGTATAACACAACCAGTATTTTACTAAAGAAGAGTGGAAGGGCCCAACTTACTAATTTTACAAGTACCTTCAAGATATAATGCCTACTAAAAGTTAGATTAATGTTAAATGGACATTAAAACTAATAACATAAACTAAACTGCTTCTAGGAAACTATAGAAAGAAAATAAAAGTAAATACTTAGTGACCCTTTGCATTCCTTAAGCCCTTGATTTCAAACCCAGGCCTTGTGCTGGTGCTCCTGACACCAGCTAGCATCAGCCTAATGATCTCAAAATGGGTACAGAATCAAAAGTCCTTCTCCAAGTCTACTTGGCATTAAATATATTGGTATATTGAAAAGCAAAACATTTCAGTTAATCTTCACATTGGAGGCAAATAATGATGTTCCAAATAATAATTTAAGTAATAATAACAAAATGCAATACATTCAATATTTAAACTTTGAACAGAAATAACTAGTACATATTTCTAGAAAACAGTACTATGTAGAAAGGGGAAAATAGGAACTTTTAGAATTGAATCTCCTGGAATCACATTAAGCCTCAAGATTTGATAAGTATTCCTTAAAACCTATAGGCCTTCTCTGCATAATGACTTAGAGCATGCGTATGTGTGTGCATGTGTACACACACACGGGCATAGGTGTATTTGTGTAATATCCTTTTAGCTCATTATGAAGGAAGTAAAGAAAAAAGGGAGGGAAGGAGAGAAAAAGGCAAGGTGAGGAAAAGGAAAAAGGAAAGGGAAGGAATATAGTAAAGAAATGTATGTGGTGTATGTATTCTTCACTAAGTTAAGTTGGCAAATGGAAGAAAAAAGATTAAGAGAGAATGTACATGATCAAAATAATCAAAGGCTGATAATATTTTCTGCCTTTGCAGAGACCAAATTGCATAAATACAAGGATTTATTTTGTCAAATATTATGAGGTAGTTACCAAAAACAGCTAAAATATTCATCAATGTTAAAATATCTTAGAAAGATGCAGACATTTAATTGGCAAAGGATAAGTAATAGGATGTGGAACTTTTGGCAATTCATGGGGAGTGGGAGTGGGTTGGGAAATGCAATTCTACCACTGGGAAGACACTGGAAGCTCTATTTTCAGGGTCACCACCACGTATGATTCAATGGAAAGCACATGATTTCCTTTCAACTGCATTATGTTTAGTATTGTAATTATAACTTTAAAATATGGAGACTTGGAATTCTAAGAATATAATACTCAAATTCTAAGAATATAATACTCAAGTTCTTACTGTATAAGGTAGTACTGACCTTTGAAGTTAAATGTGCCCCTCCGTTCCTTTTCCTCTTCAAAGATACAAGAATAACTTCCCATTTGTTTGCTGTTAATGATGGTGAACCTAAAGATAATTTAAGTTATTAATATAGGCTTAGTTTTCCAAACACTTTTTAATGAAAATGAAAGACTTACCAAAAAAAAATTAATCAAAATGTTAAAATAGAAACAATTCTGTAAATATGCAAATGAGACTATTAACACTAGCATACCATTCAAGTGACAGCAAAGGAAAGAATGCCCAGTCAACAAAACTATTTAGAATTTAAACAATTTCATCTAGCCATGTAGGTTACATTTTTGTACACTCACATGTACTGGGTATATAGGATGCCTCCTGTTGCATTGATGAGGTAATTATTCTCAAGTAGTTCATCACCTTTTTTCCAAGTCACATTTACTGAATTCAAATCCCCCAATGTTGTGAATTGGCATTTGAGTTCTATATTAGAAGGTCTTTCTAAAGTGATGTTTTTTTCTACTGGCACATTGGAATGTTCTGTTAGCCACAAAGAAAACAAAAAAAAGATGTTGCAAAAGTTACATTTCAGGGAAATCCAATATATAGAACAGTTAAAATCATCAACAACAATGCTCTATAAAGTTTCTCAGTGTAACATTCCTTTGAAGAATTACTCCTCTTTCAACACAGATTTGGGTCCCTTTATTATTATCTTTCATAGACAACATCTGAAGAAGTTTTGTTACAGTAACAGAACTGCAAAAGCCTAAGGCTGTGATCTTAATCTTACAATCTCTAGTCAGCAAGTATATAAGGGAAGCAGTACTGCCTAAGGAAGTGCCCAGGCTCTGACAGCCTAGAAACAGTACAACTATAAAAACAAACAGGAACTAGTGGGAAGAGAATGGAGTGACTGTTTTAACTCCTTCCAGTAATAGTGTTCTGGCATTTATCACAAGAATGTTTTGTATATATCATGTGGGTTTCTGTGATATACCATTATTCCAGCCTTCTTCCTCCTAAAGAATTTATAGGGATTGGATACAGATACAGATATGAGACAGAAGAATTTAAAAAAACATCCAGTAGTTCTGAATTTTCACTAAATTTGAAATATCAGTAGAAAGCTATGAGGTGGTATATCTACATACCAATATATAGATACAGATATAATTATCTATATATACTACATCCCACTTATGGAGGATATATAGAGCCATCTTTTTTTTATTTTGGACAGTGGTAAATATAGGACAAATATCAAGCCAGGATACTGCTCTTCCTATACTAACCAAATAATAGA
Organism: Manis javanica; assembly: GCF_040802235.1. Lineage (NCBI taxonomy): Eukaryota > Metazoa > Chordata > Mammalia > Pholidota > Manidae > Manis > Manis javanica. Next base: position 113,858,573 of record NC_133156.1, on the reverse strand, counting down.
GGAGGAAAACTTTCTATTTGTAGAATTCCAGCAAATAAATGAAGAAATAGAAATAGAGTACAACAATATTGCAACTCTTAGAGAAGCACGACCTAGGCATTTGCATCAAGTATTGCAATCACCTCAAAAACAGAACTGTGTGTCTCTTGAGGAGGAACCCTACACTACCTAGCAAGGAATTTGGTCCAAAACAAAGTAAGCAAAGGGGCAGGGGCTCCTGACACTCAGTTGACAGGAAATACAGAAGGTGGGAAAGCATGTGAAACTATGCTCCAAGAATGCAATCAGCAAAATCCAGATTGTGAGAAAACCCTACAAGATAAATTATCTCATTTTTCAACAGATAAATTAAAAAAGGGAGAAAGATAAACCTAAAAGTAAGATACTTTTAAAGCATGCCTTAAAAGTAAAACTAGACTCTAATATTAAGAGATGCACACCTGCGTAATAAGCCATTTTTAAAAAGCAAGGAAGTTACTATATAAAAATCAGAATAGTTGTAGTTACTCTTAAGGGGGAGGAAAGCATGTATGGGTACAGGCACACTCATTATATTAAACACATTTCTCAACCTCATGCTTGACAGTATGGCATCATTAAAAGTAGAATGCAAAGGCAAGATATAGAAAGAAAACAAAACAGAACTTCAGTAAAATAACATAACATCACTTTTAATTACATTTAAAATTTTACAAAAATGCTTTGTTATGCAATGACCAGGTGTGAAGTTTGCAAATAGTGAAGGAAAGCTAGTGTGAAGTGCTTAGTGAGCACATGCTTGAAATAACTGCTCGTGTGATTCCAAAATTGCTGAATTGAATGTTATGCTCAAAAGTAAAGAAACAAGATTTTAAAAGCCTAGGTACAGAAAGAAAGACCTTAACTAGATTCAATTACATGGTAAAAAATGGAGTCAGTAAAACTGAAGGGATTTACACATTCAGCATATTTGCTGAGCATCTACTACATGCCAGAAATTATGTAACAAGAGAAAATCCTTTGAGATTTACTACAGTTGGTCTTGAGCTTTTGTTTTCTGTACATTTTCCTCACTTCATCTTCAGTTCTGGGGTACCCTTAAAACTCAGTCCTGTCTATCATGGAAATGTACTTGGTTCATCAGTTTCATGAAGGAGTTCTCTCTAGTCACTGTCTTCACCCACCTTCTCATTTCAATACAGCCTATTCTGGTATCTCACGTACTGCACTACAGAAGGTGCTTTCTCTTAAGTTAAAAACAGCCAAACTGTCTAACCTGATTACCTCTTTTTCATGTTTTATTTGGTGTCTCTGAAATATCAGAGACTACCTATTCCTTTAAATTCCCTTCACTTTGCTTCTATATCATGATCCTAACAAACTGCTAGCCACACCAACTCTTCCAACTACCCATAAACGTTTCTGGTCCCTAGGGACTTTTATCTCTAGTACTTTTCAATCTGACTTTCCTGTGTTGACCTCAACTATTATCTCTGATATCCTTTATTTGCAAAAATCTTGCCTCCATTCAAGACTTCTTTCTTGATCCCCCGGCCCATAGCTCCAAGTGTCTACTTTGCATCTAAACCTGAATATCCCATATGTACTTCAAACTCAATATAGTCAAGGAGAGGCATTAACCTTCCCTTCCCCTGATCCATAAAACTGAGTCACATAAAGTAGAATTCAGTTGATTCTGCCTCTAAAAGGTCAATCAAATTTGCCCAGTTGTCTCCAAACCCCCTTACTCTAAGCCTTTGATGGGATTCAGCACATGCTACCCTCAAATACAGTACCTTGGTATATTGAAAATTTTAAGCTGAAAGAGTTTGAGAAAACAGCAGAAGCAGATGAGGCACTCTGATCCCCCACTCCCACTCTTATCCCCTGAAACAAGTTGTAAAACTCTCAGGTGGGAGATGCCCTCATCCTTATCTCCAAATACAAAGGGATACAGAGAAGAATGCTAACCAACAGGCTACACTGTTTCCCCCAGTTCATTACACTTCATACTCCCTGACCTATCATAGTCCCCCATGACTGTCCACTCTTAATCAAACCTAGCATAAAATTCTCAGGTTTAACTGTTACTTTGGGTCTTCATTTCCTTATAAAGGATCCTTATAAAACTTATATTAAATAAATGTGTATTATTTTTCCTGTTTTCTTCTGTCCTTGGCAGTTTAATTTCAGACCCATTCAGGGACTCAGAGGACACTCTCTACCTTAATTATCTTTCACCAAGACCAGACAGATGACTGACCACCTAACTTCTCTTGGCCAGTTTCTCTTCCACCACATATTTTCTGTAACACAAAAGTTATAGAAAGGTATAACTTGCTTCTAAAGCAAAACTTAGATTATTTAACTGCCCTGACTAGACACATTTCATGAATTTAATTTTTTTAAGTGGAAAGAACACTTAATATCTACCATCCTAACAGACTTTTAAGTGTGCAATACACACTTAAAACCTACCATCCTAACAGACTTTTAAGTGTGCAATACAGTATTGTTATCAATAAGCACAATGCTGTACAGCAGATCTCTAGAACTTACTTATCTTGCATAACTGAAACTTAGTACCTTGATGAATATCTCATTTCCCCCTCACCCCAGACCTGGCAATGATCATTCTATTCTTTTCTTCTGTGGTTTGGCTATTTTTGATATCTCTTATCACAATAGCCAAGATGTACACTGATGGATGAATGACCCACAAAAATGTGGTATATAAACACAATGGAACACCACTCCACCTTAAAAAAGAAAGAAATCTGGCAACATGCAATAATGTGGACAAACCCTGAAGACATAATTACAAGTGAATTAAGCCAGCCATAGGTGGACAAACACTGCATGATTTCACCCGCATGGAGAGGTCTATCTTTCTGCAGTCTCTGCTCAGAGACGTTAGTCTTTTCAGGAGTGCACGGATCCTTGGAAGGCTGAACTGATTTGTATATCCTCTTGCTGATATGTGAGAGCAAATCTTAATTTATAGAGAAGGATGGTGCCTGAGGAGTAAAAAATGTCTAGGCCATATGATAGATATATCATCCTCTGAAGTCTCCAGGAAACTCACATTCTAGAAAGACCTGCTCAGACATTGCTCCCTGGACCAAGTCTTGGGAGACTTCCACCACTCCTTTCCTCGTGTCTAAGCCAAGTGTCACGCATTACTGCTGGCCTCTGCTCCACCTGAGCCCACTCCAGCAGGACCACCTGCTGAGAACAAGGAGTCCCAGGCCTCGCTGCAAGGCATGGAGCTGCAGGAGGCTCTCTGGAGACCACAGCCCCAGTAAAGGCTAGGTCATCTTTGCATTATTTCTTTGCTACCTTGTGGGGCTGCTGACAAACCACCTTTCTTAGTGGAGGACTGGCAAGGAGGTGTGGCAGCACTATTACTCCTAGCAGGAGGTATTACAGAGATATTTGCATTCCAGGAGGTGACACCAGGGCACCATACTCTTGCTGGTGGCGTGGCTCACAGGAGCCTCCCAACATAGGGGGAAGTTAGAAATGAATTTTCACCCCCATTTTACAAGGGAGCAGCCCCATGTCTGGCGTTACTTGCCTCAGGTTACTCACAGGACAAAACAAAGTGTCTTATGTTGGACATCTCAGTTTCCTCATTTGTAAAATAGGACAATACATAGTTCATATGACTGCAGGAAGGATGAAATGAGCTATCATAAGAAAGTTTTAATAATATATGATTTGCTGACTAATTGCCCACTTACTTTCTTTTGCCGCTTATCTCCTTGGGGAATACAGCAAATAGATCACATATGTTGCTAAAAGTTATATAGTGATTTTACCATTTAATCTTCACAACAGTTCAATGAGATAAGTACAATTATTTCCATTCCTACCTTACAGATGAGAAAGCTGAGGCAAAGAGAGTTTGACTATCTTATCCAGATCATGCATGGCTGAGTCCAGATTCTCATAACCAACAGTGTATACCAACTCCCAAAGACAGGAAATTCTCATGATGATAAAATTAACTTCTTCATCACTTTCAAACAATTGAACCAAGATTTTGAAGGAAGGAAAATAGTATAGAAGATTAACAACTTTATAATGTGGCAATACAGCAGGGTAATGATAGATGAATGGTGTGATCAACATATTTTAAACATTCAACCTTTCAATTAAATGTGTCTATTAAAACTTCAAAGTAACCTTCTTTGTGGCAGGTCATTCTCCAAGTCCTAATTGTTATCTCATTGTTTCATATAATAATTGCAGGTGCTTCTGCAGCTTGCTTGCTTTCCTGTCAGGAAATCATGAATATCAAGAAAATGTAAAAAGTTTTACCTCTGAACTTAATTTTGAAAATTAAATTTAGAGGTAATATGCCCAGTGAACTCCATGGACAATGTTTCAACTCCCCCCAAAGTCCACAACTGAAATGCTATTTTCTGTTATTTTGAAGTGTTACAAAAATATCTATGACATCTACATTTCCAAGACTATGCCCATTTGCTCATCTTCTGAAATATGTTTTTAAAAGACTGTTTTTAAAATCCGACCTTAATTTGCATCTGTCTAAATACTCTATTTTTATAATTAAAAATGTTTTAATATATGGACCTTTAAACAGTTTGTAATCTCCAGAAAAATGACAACAGTTAGATCTTACTGGGTCTATTTAAGAACCTTGTCACTTAAAATAAAATTCTCCTTCCTTTATAATAAAGAAAAAAATTAATAAAAACAATTAAAATTTCTTGCATAGAATAGTGTTTCCAAAGGTGCTTTAAAAGCAGAAACTCTTATTAAAAAGAGTTAAGTGCACTACAACCTATAAAACTGGTAAAATGGGAAAACTCTGATTGAAACAGAAATAGGAAATATTGAACTCTCCTTTATTTTACTATAAAAGTCAATAAGGTCCCATGTTACATCCTAAAATATAGATGGAACATCTAGAATCCTTACAGAAACAGTCAGAAGGCCACTCTAAACTGAGACCAACATTCTACATAAAAGTGAAGCAAGCTATTTTTAATAAGCTGTTGCTCCATTTATGTGATGCTTCTTACCATATGGAGTTGCATTGACTTTATAAAATAACTTCCCTGAATAAGAATAAAATCAAGTATCTTAAACTTCATATTGAAAATCTCTAAAATAACATAAGAATATTACTCATTCATTTTTGTAATTTCTATCCCTGTCCCAAACTGAATCTGTCAAGAAGTTATTTATATGCCATCTGATCACTGCAATATTGACATGATACAGTTTAAAATACATGATTCCTGAATTCCATGCTCACCAATGTGCACAGTGAAACCTAAAGAGATGTAAACACAATTTGAGCAGAAAACCATATAATAAAAGTATGTGTGTATATATGTATATATAAGCATATATTATTATGATATATATGATAAAATATAATATGATATGATATGATCTAATATACATATTACATGTAAAACCCTCAAGTCCTCCCTTTCTAGGGAGACCTAGGAACTACATAGCTGCTGATGTTATATAAGCACAGCTTATTCTCAAACTTTTGGGAATTTTACACAGGCATCATCCAAAGAAAGGCGAATACTAGAAACTGTATGGCCTACTCAAATGAAGCCAGGTTCACTAATCATAAGTCATCAAAAATTTAGCAATATTCTGGAAAATGGGCTAAAATTAGCCAAGAAAAGATGATGGCTGAATTTTATTAAACGAAGTTCCTGCTGGTCAGTTTTCCTCCACTTCAGTTAGTACCAGATATAAGGGTTATTTCTCTACATTTTAAACTGATTTATAATCATTTCAAATAAAAAATGTTTAAAGTACATGATTCCATTTGAATTTGAGAAAGACACATTTCTTCTTATTTTCAACCATGTAATATTTAATTTGAGGGCATAGCACTGAGTAATAATCTAACAATACAGCAAATACATTTTACCACAGCATAAAGAATAGAACAGTGTTGCAACTACTGTTTACATCAGTAGAGAAACTACAGCAAATGATTAAACTGTCTTAGTAATCAAATAGGTTATTATTTCCAAATAATTACACGCAGAAAATTCAACATGGTTGCAGTGGACTAGTATATTTTTTGATAACCAGAATATGAACATCCTTCCCCTCTGTATAAATTTTGGTGAGAGGCAAAGCCCCCGAACCATTATGGAAGCCCAAACAACAAATATTCCTTCTCCCTATCTCTCCAAAGGCAAGGGCATGGCCACCTGACCAATCATAACTTCCCACCCAGAATTTTAAAGTTAGAAGGAGTGACTTAAGGACCGAGGCAGAATTGGGAATTCAACACATAGCAATGGCAAGTGCCTAGCAATGAGAGGCAATACTTCTTTATTTACCCATTCATTCAATACTTATTTAGTGAACACCTACAACATGCCTTTCACTCATCCAATTCATTCACAATTTTACTAAAAATCTACTATGTGCCTTTATTTTAGGCACTGATATCAAGAGTCCAGACCTAGTAGTGATAACCGAACTATTTCAGGGTTCCCTGCTGTCTGTCCTCCTTAGGTCTTTGGCATATTTCAGAATTTGGTTTCCTACTTAACCCTAAAACTATTGGAAGAAAATAGAGACAGAAAGCTTGTTGACACTGATCTGGGCAATGATTTTTTGGGTATGATCCCACAAGTATCGGCAACAAAAGCAAAAATAAATAAATGGGACTACATCAAACTAAAATATTTCTTTCTGCACAGTAACAAATCAACACAGTGAAGAGATAGCCGACGGAGTGGGAAAAAATAACCGATAAGGGGTTACTATCCAAAATATATAAAGAAGTCAAGCAACTCAATAGCAAGAAAACAAATAACCTGGTTAAAAACTGGACCAAGGACCCGAATAGTGATTTCTCACAATAAGAGATACAAATGGCCAGCAGGGATATGAAAAAGTACTCTTCACTAATCACCAGGATATGCAAATCAAAACCACAATGAGATATTATTTCACATCTGTTAGTACAGCTATTACCAAAAAGATACAAGATACCAATTGTTGGTAAGGGTGTAGAGAAAAAGGAATTGTACACTGTCAATGGGAATATAAACCGGTGTAGCCAATATGGAAAAAGTATGAAGATTCCTCAAAAATTAAAAATAGAACTGCCATATGACCCAGCACCCCCATTTGTGGGAATACACCTAACAGAAACGAAATCAGGATCTCGAAAAGAGATCTGCACTGCCATGCTCACTGCAGCACTGTTCACAAGAGCTAAGGTATGGAAACAACCCAAGTGCCGTCTGAAAGAAGAATGGATAAAGATAAGGTGTATATATATATACAATGGACTAATAACCAGCTTTCAGACAGAAGAAAATCATGCCTTTACAGTAAAATGGATGAACGTAGAGAACATTATACTAAGTTATGTACACCAGACAAAAAAACAAAAACAAATACTGTATGATCTCACTTACATGTGGAATATGGAAAACAAAAACAAAAACAGTTTAACTCATAGAAGCAAAGAGTTAAATGGTTACCAGGGGAGGGAGAGAGGGAGAAATGGGGAGATCTTGGTCAAAAGGAACAAAGTTGCAATTATGTTGGCTGAAAAAGACCAGAGATGTGTCGTACAGGCATGATGACTACCCTTAATGACAGTATTAAACCCTGGAAGTATGCTAAGAGTAGATTTCAGGTGTACTTATCAGACCAAAAAATGTTAACTATGCAAAAAGACAGGTTAATTAGCTTGACCATAGCAACATTTCACTATATGTATGTACATCAAATCAGCATCTTGTACACCTTATGAATATAAATTTTATTTTGAAATATGTATTTTTAAAAGTTAACAACTATAATAAATACCCTAAGTCAAGTGAGGTCTAAATCACAGAGGACAGTACAATTTTGTAAAAACATTAATTATCTCCCACATGAATCAACAGTTTCAGTGAAAAATCAGTCAAAATCCATAGTGTTTTTGTGGGACTTGATTTTTAAAAATCTACATGAAAGAGTAAAAGTCCAGAACACAGGAAAGCCTATTTTTTTTTAAAAAAGAACAAAGATACAAAGCTATATACAAAGTCATAATGTTTCAAAAAAGTAATATTTATGTGTTAATGATGGTGGAAAAGACAAAGAAATTAATGGAATAAAATAGGCAGAAGTTTTCAGATTACAAATTGGAAACTATTAGTGGGTCAGGAAATCAATTTAGTAGTTACCACCAGATTTGTTTTTTTACATGGTTTGGAAGAAAAGAGAAGTTATCAGAGTATAACACACGTATTGGGGGGGTGTTGTTTGATGAACGTTTTGTGTCATGTGTGCATATGTGGGTGTTGGATCAGGTTTAAAAAGTACGTTTATTTCTTATTTTGCCAAATACTATAAAAAGTTTGCAAAACATCAAAATAATAGAGAAACAGAAGAGCACACAGGAATTTGGAATATGATGGTATTTCAAAGCTGTAGGAAAGAGAACTATTCAATAAAGGATGTTGCTATCTATATAAAAATAATAATAATACAGTTGGCACCACATCATACAGAATACATAAAACTGTATTTCCAATGGGCTAAAAATGCCTCTGAAAATACTTCTATGAAAACAATAGGAATGAATAAGTATAAGTGAAACTTTACAACAAAAATGCCTCATGAATGTTTAAAGACAAGGAGACAATATTTGCAATGTCTACAAAAAGTACAGATCAGTATTTAAAAAGTATATCTGTCTCATTTGTATCAATTAAAAATATATAAGCTTAATAGGAAAATGGATACAGGATATTAACAGACAAATACACACATATATGTCCAACTCCAGAGTGCAAATTAAAACAACAATATAGCTTTTAGCCCTCTTGCTGGCAAAGCCAAAAGAATTTAATAATTTCAAGTGCTGGTCAGGAACTAAGGAAAATTACAGTGAAATATGCGGGTGAGGCGGGGGCAGTAAACTGTCAAGATAATTTGGAGGGCAAGTTGCAAGTATCTATTAAAACAAACATAATTTCTAACTCAGCAATTCTATGTTGTGGTAATTATCATAGAGAAACACACACAATCTTGCCCAGAGAGAAATACATAGAAGTATCCATTGTTGCCTGGTTTACAATAGGAAAAATTTAAATGAACTAGGGTTAATTAAGAGAAAAATGTCTAAGGAAGCTGAGGTATTTATATTGTGCACACCAGTAAAAGAAACAAGCTGTATCCATGTAATATAGCTAGATTTCCAAGAATTAATGCAGGAATGACTACACATACAAAAAAAATTTCAGAACAATACATGTGGGTTTAAACCACTAATATTAAAGACTACAGAATACTATGAAGTACTACATAGTCTCTCTGGGGATAGTATGGGCACATTCATACATACACACACTGAACAGACAGCGAGCTGAGACAGAGGCAGCGGATGAACACAGGGGCTTTGACCTGCTCTGATGAGGTAAGGTTTTATCCCCAGAGGTTCCATTTGGCTATTTTTTCAAACACATTTTGTCTGTTTTTTCTGCTTTTGATAGCATAGTGTCTTTACTCAAGTTTTTTTATTTCTTCTTTTATGTTCCTACCTAGTAATTCTATAATTTGAGGCTCTGGGCCATCTAATCCTACTGCTCCCTAGCTGACTCTCAGTCTTCATTGTATTTTCCTTCTGTCTTGTGAGCGGGTCCTCAGTAGGGACTACCTAGCCAGGGCAGACAGTGCACCCTTCCACAGATGTTCATTTGCTCTCCTGCAGAAGGATCACCTACCCTGGACATTGTTGTGTTCTCTCCCTGTTTGCAGGCTCCTGTATAACGCAGGCAGTGACCATTCACTGAGGGCAGGCCCTTGGAATACTCAGAGAAGTCTTTTGTTTTTGATGAGGAACAATGTCAAAACTAAGAAGTCAACTGATCATCACCTTGTGCTGCTCAGTTCATTTTTTCCCCCTATGTCAAAACTTTTGCTGTGTGAATAGCCTTCCGGGAGTTTTCAGTCCCAGTTTTCTGGGGGTTTTGCATTCCAACTCCCCTCATTTCCTAGACTCAAGGCCCTGTTCTTAGATCTGAGGCTCTTAGAACTCAGGTACTTTGTTGACAAATACAAGAAAAACTAACCTGACGTCAATTCACAGATTTAATACCTGGTCACCAGTTTTGGTCAGCAGAAACTGTCTTAATTTTTTCTGTACTTAGCTATATATTTAAAAGAATTTTTCAATGTTTTAGATTATTAGGTATGGCAGGAGGATTTTCAGATTCTTTAATTTACTATATTTCTGGAAATATGTTTTAATATCTTTTCTTTTTTTATTAATTTTTATTGAAGTATCATTGATATTTAATCTTATATTGGTTTCAAATATACAACACAGTGATTCAACAGTTCCCCATATTATAAAATCCTCACTCCCTCTAGTGCAGTTACTATCAACATAGGAAGATGTTACAGAGTTACTGACTATATTCTCCACATGCTACTACTATCCCCATGACCAATTTATATTATGATTGAATTTTTGTGCCCATTTATCCCTCTCTGCCCACTCCAACTCCTACCCCCTGGTAACCACTAGTGACTTCTTGATGTCTATAAGTCTACTGCTGTTTTGTTTATTGTTTTGCTTTATTTCTATATTCCACAAGTAAGTAAAATCACATATTTGTCTTTCTCCACCTTGCTTATTTCACTGAGCCTAAACACCCTCAAGATCCATCCATGTTGTTGCAAATGGCAGGGTTTTTTTTATGACTGAATAATATTCTATTGCATTTATGTACTATACTTTCTTTATTAATTCTCTATTGATGGACATTTAGGCTGCTTCCATATCTTGGCTATTATAAATAACAGAGTGGTAAACATAGGGATGCATGCATGTATGTTTTTGAATCAGGGATTTTGTTTCCTTTAGGTAAATTCCTAGAAATGAAATTACTGGGTGGTTTTTTTGTAGCCTAGTATGTAATCTATTCTGGATAACATTCCATGTATGCTTGAGAAAAATGTGTATTCTGCTGCTTTGGGGTGGAATGTTCTATATATATATTTGTTAAGACCATCTGATCTAGTAAATTGTTCAGTGCCTCTGTTTTTTTATTTATTTTCTGCCTGGTTGATATGTGTCTATTGATGTGAGTGGTGTGTTAAAGTCTCCTAAAATGAATGTGTTGCCATCTCTTTCCTCCTTTAATTTTGTTAGTATTTGTTTTACATATTTAGGTCCTCCTATGTTGGGTACACAGGTATTTATAACAGTTATGTCCTCTTGTTGGACTGACCCCTTTATCACTATGTAATGTCCTTCTTTTTCTCATTGCTTTGTTTTGAAATCTATTTTGTCTGATACAAGTACTGCACTCTTGCTTTTTTCTCCCTATTATTTGCATGAAATATCTGTTTCCATCCTAGTCTGTGTATGTCTTTGAGTCTGAAATGAGTCTCTTGTATGCAGCATAGAGATGGGTCTTGTTTCTTTACCCACTCTGCCACTCTATATGTCTTTTGATTGGTGCATTCAGTCCATTTACATTTAAGGTAATTATTGATAGGTATGTAATTATTTCCATTTTATTGTTTTCTGCTTGTTTTTATAGTTCCACTCTGATGCTTTCTTCCTCTCTTATATTCTTCTCTTGTTATTTGATGGTTTTTAGTGTTGTGATTAGATACCTCTTTCTCAAATATTTTGTGTCTCTATTACAGACTTTAGGTTTGTAGTTACCGAAAGGTTCAAGGATAGCTTTCTGAATGTATGTCGATATTAAGTTTATGATTGCTTTTTCAAACACAATATGAAAGCACTTCTTTTTTCTTTTTTCCTCTTCCACGCTTTATGTATTAGATGTCATAATCTGCACTTTTTATATATCATTGACTGATACTGTGTATAGTTCCTTTTACTACTTTTGTTTTAATTTCATACTTGTTTGGTAACTAATTGGTCTACTACCTTTACTATGGGTTTATTTTTACTGATGAAAACTATTTAGCTTTAGGAACATTTTCATCTACAGCAATCTCTTTAGCATATCCTGTAATGCTGGTTTAGTGATTATAAATTCCCTGAGCCTTTATTTACCTGGGAATTGTTTAATCTCTGCTTCATATTTGAATGATAATCTCACTGAGTAAAGGACTCTTGGTTGAAGGTCCTTCTGTTTTGCTACTCCCTTCTGGCCTGCCGTTTCCACTGAGAAGTCTGCTGATAGCCTGACTGATTGGGTTTCACTTATAGGTAATCTTTTTTCTCTCTTGGGTTACTTTCAGTACCCTCTATTTATCCTTAATCATTGTCATTTTTAAGTATTTTATGTCGTGATGTTGTCTTGCTGGGGTTCCTTTTATTAGGGGCTCTCTGTATTCCCATAACCTGAGAGTATTTACTTCCCCAGATTAGGAAACTTTTCAACAATTATTTCCTCAAAGAGACTTGCTATCCCTTTGTTGCTCTCTTCTCCTTCTGGTACCCTTATTATGAAAAGATTCTTTCATTTGGATTGATCACACAGCTCCCTTATCATTCTTTCATTCCTAGAAATTATTTTTTCTTTCTATTCCTGTTTTGTTGTATTCCTGTTCTCTAATTTCCATCTCATTGCTTGTTTTCTCAGCTTGCAGCAATCTATTATTCATTCCCTCCATTGTCTGTTTCATTTCAGTTACTGTATTCTTTAGCTCTGAGTGGCTCTTTCTCAGCTTGTGTATCTCTTTGTTGAAGTCCTCCCTGAGATCTTTAATACTTTTCTGCAGATCCCTAAGCATATTTGTTACTTTTACTTTCAAATCTTTATTAAGAAGATTGGTAATCTCCATTTCATTTATTCTTCTTTCTAGTGTTTTATCCTGTAGTTTTGTTTGGATCAAATTCCTGTTCCTCTTCATTTTGTCAGTGTTTCTGTGTTTCTTCCTTTATATTAGATATATCTGCTATGCTTCCTGGTCTAGAGAGTGACTTTATGAAGAAGGCATCCTGTGGTGCCCAGGTGCTCAAGACTCTCTATTGTCCAGTGCCTGGTTCTCCTTTGCTGTGGAGCCCCAGTTGCTGTTGGTGGGCGATGGGTGGGGCTGCCATACTGTCTGCCAGCAGTGGTCATAGTCCACTGTGCTGGCAGTTTGCCTCAGCTGGTCCTTTGCGATCAGAGCAGTGTGTTCTGATCATTGTGGGTGGGGCTGCCCTTTGCCTGCCCTGCAGAGGATGGCTTATAGCAAGGGCAGGACAGTGGTGTGGCTCTGGGGCAGGGTAGGACACATTAAGTCATGTGATGGCAGGGTGCACTGTGGCACTGAGTTGCTGGGCACACCCTGGCAGTGGCGTGGCACACAGCATGGGGCTTGGCCACCCATGGGGAGGAAGGAACTCTGGGAGCAGGCTCCTGTAGGTGCCTCCCCAGTTGGGCTGAGGTGGGGCCAAGAAAGCTGGGAGAGCTCCCCTTGCTTGCCAGGCAACAAAGTCTGATGCTGCTGGGCCAAGCAGGCAGGCATGCTGGTGGTGCACAGGGAAACACCTCTGGGCAGAGCCCAGTGAGGAGGTTAGAGTGTCTGAGGCTCCCAAGACTGCCTGAACTGTTGGGTCGAGGAAGGGCTGGGAAGGTATGTCCATCTGTACTTTCTCTTGCAGAAAAAGCTCCATCCGACCCTGGTCCCTCTGGCATCCTTCCCTGTTCTGGCAGATATTTCAAACTACTGCCTCTGCTTTGGGTCTCGGGACTGGCAGAGCATGCCTGTCCTCCACAAGCAGCTGGAGTCTCAGCCTCCCAGAGTGTTCCAACTGTCCCTGGTATCCAGCCCTGTTAATCACAGAACCCAGTGCAATGCGGACTCGTGGTCCCAGAGCAGATCTCCAGGGCCAGGTGTGCAGCATTCCCGTGCCTCTATTCCCTTTGCACTCCATCCCTCTTTCTTCCACCTGTGGGCTGGGCTGGGGGAAGGACTAGGGTCCCGCTCAATCATGGCTCTGCCTCTTGTGTGATCTTCTCTTCTTTCCCAGATGGTCTGTTCTGCAGTATGCAGGTCATTTTCAGGTTTAGCTGTATTTGCTATAGTTGCTTCCTTGGTTTGTTTGTGGGAGGAGGTTTCTGTCTTTCCTTCCTATGTCACCATCTTTTTAACATAACTTTCTCAATATTTTTTTAAATAAACCCATTTTTACTTCATGTAACTAAAAGATTAGTTTAAAAAATTTTTTAGATCAAAGAAACAGAAACTGTATTTCTCTATATGTGCTTTAGTGAAGATGAAGTTCTTGACTTAATTCTCAAGGATTGGGAGGATCTGAACATCATCGGGAGGAAAGGGAAGAGAAGGGGTCATAACAAACATGTCCCTGTCGCACTTATGCTAGAGAGTCCCGTGTCTGCTACTCAGCACCATCACCTAACTTTTTGGTGAGATGCTTTATTAAATGTTAGCAATCATGTAATTACTAAGTCATTTGTCTTCCCATGTTGAGGTTACAGGAAACAGCTCCACAGCTATTCTTTCTTTAAAATACAGAGCAGTGGTTCTCAATGGGTATATTTTTGCCCCCCAAAGGACACATGGCAATATCTGGAAATGTTTCCAGTTGTCACAACTTAGTGGGTGCTACTCAAATCCAGTGAGTAGAGGCCACAGCTGCTGCTAAACTTCCTCCAATGCCCCAAACAGCCCTCCACAACAAATCCAGTCAAAATGTTAATATTTCTGCTAATGAGAAACCATGGTGAAAAACAGAGTTGCTAGCAGCTACTGCCACTTGTGTTACTATGGTAGACCCCTCTTCCATCTTCTCTTCCTACCACTCTGTGTGAATGTTAGGATTCACTTTTTTTTCCCACTGTACATCGATGGTCCTTACATAAAATGCAATCACTGGCAGTCTGCCTCTGAGAAGCATCATAAACATTTGCACCTCACTGAAGTCATTCTAGGATCTTCTCTGCAACAGAGTGTCTGAGAAGCCAAATATAAGGGACTCCCACTTCTTTCCTCTTTCTCAACCTCACTGACCAAGCACCTGGCCCTGGAGTATGAGTAGTCCTAACCCAGACCTCCTGCCTGGCTGGTTCTAGGCAACATGGCTACCTGTCCTGACCTTGATGAGTGTTCCCAAATTTTGCTCCACACTTTAATCTACATATCTTCTCTGCCAATGACTGCTTTTTCTCCCTGCTTCACCAGGACCTTACTAGGCCACCTGCTCACATCTCAACATAGTACAAATGTGCCACTGGGGAGCGCCTATGCCAACAAGGATGGTCAAGAAAACTGCTGGCCTGTGTTTCAATTTCAACCTCTTTGGTTAAACTAAAACACACTGATTGAGAAACCAAGCACCTTAATATGCAGAGGAAAATAAAAATTAGTAGTAATAATTAAGAAATACTCAAATTACTGTGCACAAACAATAAATGCCAGATACTGACAATGGGAAACTTAGTACAGTGATATAAAAACAGTGTATTATCAAACAATCAGTTTTTAAGACCCAGTGATATCAGAAAAAAAGACTTATTTTTAGTCAAGTCAATTATCCTTTAAAAAATATATTCATTATCTCAGCAAATGCAATTTCTAAGATAAAACTATTCAAGAATAGGCAGTTAAAACAGATTTGTTTCATTGTTTTTCAAACTTTTTACGTAGTTTCAAAACTAATGTAAGTCTTCTTAAACTAGGTATAATGGTTTTTAATAACCTGCTGAAAGAAATGGGTAACTAAGCATTAAGAAAGCCTGCATAAAATAATGACTAATAGAATGGTCCTTGGTACCAGACTGCCTGGATTCAAAACCAAGATCTGACTTCCCACCTGTGACTTTGGTCAGTTTGCTTAATCCATTTGTGCCTCCTTTTCCTTATCTGTAGACTGTGAACAGTAATAGACTGTGAACAGTAACACAAACCACTGCAGAGTTGTTATAAAGATTAAATTAAATTATATTTAGAAATACATACATGGTACATAGTCAACACTATTATATGTCTGTTAAGTAAATAATTAGCAATTTTTTAAAAACAGAAAATAAGTAAACAACCAGGCTTTCATGAATCTACAGTCATGTTTTTCACTCTTCCAGGCATAAGACCCTGTGTTTCCCAATCTTGAGCATCTTTGGGTAAGTATGTGTACTAAGAGCTGGGCCAATGTTATCATGCTGGTCCAAAATTTCTAACTAATGTATTATATTTGAATCTCTCTACAAGAAACCTTTACCCTAACACAGAGATCAACTTCTAAAATGCCCAAAAGGAAAGAGAAAATACTAACAGAAATGTTGTAAGCCCAATTCAAATAAAAAATGATATGACAATATGAAGGATTCCATTCATAAAGTAGATTAAAAACCCTAGTGATAACAGTAAGAATGTCTGTGGTTCCTAATAATCACAAACACATCTTCAGATTTAAATTCTGTATTTCAGTAAAGGCAGTTCCTAAGACCAAACTTTTTGATAGGAAGATAACCAGAACAATCTATATGAAAATACAACCATCTAGGTCACAGCTCAGAGATCCAATGTTTCAAAATTAATGTCAACTCTCTTCTTTTATCAAATCAAAACAAATCTGGACTTAAATCAGGAGAGACTTTATTCAGAAAGTCCATTGCAATAGGGAAAATGCTCCAAACTTTAGATGTACAAGCATTTTCATATCAAGCAGAAAAAACATTTCTTTTGAGCAGAAACGGGGCAAACTAGTAGGTTGAAGTAGAAAGAATGACCAGGCTGTGGTCATGCATTTAATGCTTGCTCAGACTTAGAGCAAGCTGAAGATCAGGGGCCCAGGAGGAAGAAAAAAAACCAGTGACAGCAATGTCACTGACAGTATTATAATTTCTCTGCCTGAAGATTTCCCAGTGAACACATGAATTCTCCTTCCAATGCAGTGATTTGAATGGATGCACCAGTAAGAACTGATGGAAACAAGAAAGTATCTACAGATCAAAATGAACCCTTCCCCCGACTCCCAGGTACCCCTCTGCTAGAGAGCCATCCTCAGCCTCGGCATGTCTGGACTAGCTGCCTCCTCCCTGACACTGAACAGGCTGTCCTCATCGCATTAGACTCCCACATACCCCATTATAATTATATAATATATTGCTGTGTTCCTCCCACCAGATTATGAGTTGGCATAGTACTTCATAAGGCAAAATACAGTGGCTTAATTAAAACTAAAAAGTTATTTGGGCATTGTAGTAGTTGAAACAGGATACATTTACCAGTCAGTGATATGTCATGACTCTCCAAGGACAGGTTAAAATATTTTGCCATCATTTCTTCTCGGATGGGTAGACTTGTAAAAGGTGAAGCTGTAAAAAAAAGCACTTGTGGTGACATATTATTATCAAGATTCAATGACTATCAAAAAGCTGGTTTGCAACAACTAAAATGTTATACTGTATAGTATTAATGGAAAATATTTTCAGGAAGCTCAAAGTAAGGAAGTCTCATATGTTTCACACATAGTTAAAAATACACTGGGCTATTAAACATGACTAAATTTCCAGTTTTTTTCTATGTCCATTTTTTACTGAAAAAATTCCTATTTACAACACATGGCTTTTTTTAAAAAAACTTTCATTTTCTTATCCTTCAATTTATAGTTTCTTTATAAAGGATAAATGAAGACATTGAGGATTTAGAACAGATGGGCATAAAAAAGACATGAAGAGGCAGAAAGAGGAGGAGGGAACAGAGGGACAGGGTGACCCTAACCAAGAACCTATGAAAGGCCCGGGAAGATCAAAGGAGCACGGACAGGTTTGTGCTGTTATATTTTCCAGCTCTGGTTACAGTTGGGTTTGTCCTTTATCAAAATGACTTTCAGTCTTTCTTTGTCACTTATCTCTTCTCTTGAAACCTTTTATTAAAGAAGAAGGTCTCCATTTCTTTGACTTCAGGGCACCAGACCTCACCTCCCATGAAAACTACCCCAACTCTATCAAATAAGTCCAAGAAGGAGAAAAAGCTTTTTATTGTAAAGTTGGCAACATTCTTTAAACTTTTTAATCAATTTAAGTTAAACCTGGGCCTTTTTTATCTACCTTTTTAATATTCAGCTCAGAAAGTTATTTCTAGCACAAGATTTCCAGTTGGTTCTTGTTCTTACAGGTATGAAAAATGTCATCAAAGTTAGTGATCACTTTGTTGCTTCAGCTTACACTCAGCTTTTACAATGTTGCCTAATAAAAAAACCTACCTGGAAGAACGTAGCTCTCCAGTCAGCTGCATTCCAAAGGATTGATCTAAAGCAGCTTTGGATGGTCGAATGCACTTTCCCATAAAATAATCCTTTACTGAATTAAACATCTAAATCATACCACCCTCTGACAGTATTTACATAGGAAAATATGCCCTGAGTTTCTCGCTGAGCTGTCAGGTATACAAACTATTTCCTCCAGCTCCACCTAATACTCATTCATTCTCATTCTCAATTTCTCTCTCTCTCTCTCTCTCTCTCTCTCTCTCTCTCTCTCTCTTTCTGTCTCCCTTCCATCACACACTCACACAAAGGCTACTAAGATTCTTTACCTAATGAAAAAAAAAAAATTTTCCCCTTCTTGGGCATAGCTCACTTAAGAGGCTGTATTAAAGAGAAAACAGCCCAGTAAGATCAAGGCACATGCTTTTCACCTCTGGATAGGAAGCCAGAAGACTGGGGATGGGAAGGAATGTGCCATTTTACTCTAACATCTGTTTTGTGAATCTTGCAAAACATAAGCTTTGATATCTTTGCTTCCTTGCTTATAGAAATCTCCTTTCTTGGCCGACCTACGCAGAACAGTGTGCAATCGTGAAGGTTTTCACCACTTTCTTTATTCCTGAAACAAGCCCATGATCTTTTTGAGATAGTCTGACATCATTTATTAGTAGTAGGATTATTCACACAAACAGTAACAATAAGTGACATAAGGTGAAAAAAATGCTATCATTCTTATTTTTCTCTCACTTAACTAGGTGAATATGTAAAGTACTGATACATGCACATGCTCGATGCTCGTGAGTATGAAGCTTAGTAAAACTCAGTCTTTACAGGGCTATATATAGTATCGGTTTAGGCCCACAATTTTTGCTTGAGAGCCAGTAAAATTTCAGAGAACCACCCATTCATAGTATTGACTATAACTAGCCTGTGTATTTTACAAGTTGACATGTGAGATCAGAGTATGAAGCCTTTGAGGTATTGTGGAGGTAGAACAGGGGTGGAGATAATGCCAAAGAGATGGGCTCTGAGGCTGGGGCTATTTCCCATCACGCATCTCAAGACCTTGATGGAAAAGCCCATTTAGGACTGGCATTAGAACAATGAGAGAAAAGTAGTCTAGGGTTGGCTTGGGCAAAATTTAAGCTTATAAAAGTTGAAGGAATAGGAGGAAATGGAAAAACCAAGCTTCCAGAATAGAGAAGTTCAGGTAGTTCCAGAATATACTGGCTGTTGTGACCACTTCCTATTGCCAGTTCATACAGTATAAAAAGAATCAGACATCCATAAACTGACCACCACCTGTACCCTAATTCCATGTCACCTCTAAAGCACTCATACTGATCAGGGTCCAGATTCCACTGTATAAGCCCCGAATGCAAAAAACACCATGTACACCCTCTGTGATTTCTGCCTTGGGAAAAGTTCCTTTAAGAGGTGATATACACACTGGAGTTTTGGAAAAGCAGGGTAGTGTACAGAAGGCATTAGAATAGGAAAAGTGACAAGTTCTTTGTTTAGCCAAGATTTTTTTCTTAAACAAGAAAGGTAAGAATGTAAATCTTATTGCTTTCAGTAGGAAGACAACTGGCAGGAGGCTGATTCAGCTGAAAATGTTGTTTAAAGGAAATTGGCAGGAGAGTCAGATGTGGTGTGAATACTTCCCTGCAAGGATAGGCTGAGTCACAAAAAGAAATACAAAATGGAGAGGCAAGAGCTTTATATCCTAATCGAAGTTCTGCCACTGACTCCTTACATGGGGTTTCATTTCATGGAGAATGAGGAGGCGGCTGGAGGGTGGGGGGACAGGGGTCAGAAAAGTTGTGGGATACTTACTGAGTAATGCTGTCAAAATCATAACATGCATTCCTCAAGTTATCATACTCACCTTTTTCTTAATCATTGCTGGAAATTTTCCACTAGGCATTTCTTTACAAGTAGTGGCAAAAATGCCACATAAAAGAGTAACATCTAACAGTTGTTCCAGAGATTAAAAGACTTGTTTTTCTCCCTCCACAAGGCAGACAGGGCATGAGAGTATTGCATCAAAGAGTTGAATAACATCCTAATTTTCACCTATTATTTGTTCAAGTGAAACAGCAAAATTATCTCTACTTAAATATCTTTCATACATTTAAAATAGACATTGCTAGAGAGTTATAATTTATGCTATTAACATTTTTAAATGAAATAAACATGCTACAGTCTCTACTTCAAATATTAAGGTAACATTTTCACATATTTAATTTGGAGCCTCATTTAATTGAGGTAACTTGGAAAGGGAAAAAAACAGGATAAAGAAAACTAGAAAACTGTATTGAGTTTTAAGATTTGTGCATTTTCTCTAAATCCCCCTCAAAATCTCTTTATTATAAAATCTTGTAAAGGTCTGGACTTCATTTAGAAAAAGTACAGAGAAAGCTATAATTAGGATAAATATCATTCTATCTCCCTCACATTTGAGACTACTATCAGTATGTATAATTATAATTATTTTAATAAATCTTAATTTTAGCATTCTCATACATAGCTTTATAAATGTGTAACTCAATTACAGAAACACTATACCCTAGGAATGGATACTATGTATTATTTATAAAACAGAGGTTTGGAACAGAATATATTTCCTCTTATATCACCAGGAGAAACCATGCCAAATTGTAAATGCCATTTAAGCCATGATATGGCTGAACGATAGCATTAAAATATCTAATTACCAATGCAGCTTAGAACAATGCATTTAGAGTTCTAATTTTGGGTTCTAGGTCTGTAGTTTTCCTATCATCTGTCCATTGCTACAGGTGGGGAAAAGAAGAGAAGGGGAATGGGTCTATGCTGATTCACAGATATTATACTCTGGAGTTTGTCAAGAAAGAAGGTTCAGCAAGAAAATAAATTCCTGATGGGGACATTTACAAGTTAGGTTTTCTAAGTATGGGACAGATAAGAGTCCAGACATGGAACTCATATTTTTGACATAGTATGAGAACCATTGGACAAGAAGGCCATTTTTAGGTTAGTAAAGAGAAAGAGAAGAATTAAACAGCCTAAGACGAGAGCAATGTATACTTTTACACAGCCTCAAAAAGTTACTTTTAAAACTTGATCATAGAGAAATATAAGTAAATTGATCTTTTCTTTAAAATATGATTATTGCAATAAAACATTTTTCAAGTGACACTGTTTTGAATACTTCCCTGAAAGGGACAGGCTGAGTCACAAAAAGAAATACAAAATGGAGAGGAAAGTTTTGTATCCTCTACATGGGTCATTATTAACAGTGACATTTGTGTCAAATAAAACTCTTTAAAAGATAAAAACCCAGAAGTTTGACTAGGATTTCTGCTCTTTCTAAAGACGGTTTCTCAAATATTTTACCCACTAGGTTATTCTTATATGAGACTTGGATTATGTTCAGTGGCTCCCAACTGGGTTTTTTTTTGCCCCCTAAAGGACATTTAGCAGTGTCTAGACAGAGACGTTCTGATTGTCACAACTTGGGGAGGTGACTAATTGGCATCTGGTAGATTGTATTTGTTTACTAGGGCTGCCATAACAAATTACCAAAAATACGGCATCTTAAAAACAACAGAAGTATATTCTCTTATAGTTCTGGAGGCTGGAACCTGAAGTCAAGGTGCAGAAACTTGCTCTGAAGGCGCTAGGGGAGAATCCTTCCCTGCCTCTTCCTGCGTCTACTGGTTGTGGGCAGTCCCTGTCTTCCTCAGCTTCTCTCTGCGTCACTCCAGTCTCTGGCTCCATCTTTACATCCATCTTCCTTCTGTGAGTGTCTGTGTCTCTGTGTCCCTGTATCCCAATCTCCCTTTCCTTTCTTTCATACAGATGATACTCACTGAATCAAGCATCTATCCTTCTCTAATATGACCTCATTTTAACTTGATTACATGTGCAGACTCTACTCTCAAGGTCACTTTCACAGGCACCAAAGGTGAGGACTTGAACCTATCTTTCAGGAGGGCATAACTCCCCTACTACATAGGTAGAGGCCAGGGAAGCTGCTAAGCATTCTGTGATGTCAGCCCCCCACAATGGCAAATTATCCAATCCAAAATGTCAACGATGCCAAGTTAAGAAACCCTGATTTCAAAGCAGGTACGTCTTCAATATTGAATCTTCAACATGATGATTTTTAATAATCTTCAAATGGCCCTGTAGCCCTGAGGCCCTCTTCTATATCGTTCAGGTGCAAATATTTTAAAGCATAGAACATCCTTCTTTGCCAATCACACCCTCCTGACTGCAGCCTGTTTTGAGGACCTGCCAGGAAGAGGCATCAAGTGCTACTGGAGGGAGCTTTGAAACACAAACCAGGCCACCCGTTACAGCTTTTAGCTAGCTCGGGCTCTTGGCTACATCGCAAAAGCACTCTGGGCTTCAAGATCAATCAAATGAGACATCTAAATTCCCTCTCAGGATCTCAGAACTATGTAATTATAAGGCTATAAAAAGAGATTCTATCTTGGGAGTAGGGATACATTAGTAATGATATATAACCACAGTAAATTTTAAAATGTCAGAAAAGATGTTATTTTCAATAAAAAAATAACACCATTTTAAAAGACAATCTCTATTATTTCTATACTAACAATGTATTGAGAAATTTTGTCATAGTCAGTAGTGACTCTGTTTTATTAGAAATTGAGTTTATTTTTTAATTAGACATTGTGAGACTTTTCTATGTCAATGTGTGTCCTAAGTTGTTTATTTCTAAGGTTCACCTTATATCATGAAATCTGTGAGGCCAGCTAGTCAATAGTAACTTCACAAGTCATAGTCTAGGATAAAGAGCCTGAACATTCACAAACTGTTCCTGTTTAAAGACAAATACTCCTTACTCCTTTGGAAAATGGTACCTACCTATATAAACTGATGACCATTTTTCAGCTATCCTTGTGTCTATGTTAAAGCAAACTTTCTCAAAAAGAGTTCGTATTCTTTTTGCTCCTTTTTAAACTAACAGAGAAGTTCCATGTACAGAATAAAGAAGTTTTCCTCTGAACCATCTGAGAATTAGTTGCTGACCTGATGATCCATTCCCCTCTAAAACATTACTATCTATTTCCTACAAAAAAGGATATACCCTCACATCAATACTGGGAAGTTGGCATTTACGCATTACCATCTCAACCCACATCTCATCTAAATTTCAAAAAGTTCTTACAACGTACTTTTTATTTTAGCACAAGTTTCAAGCTCAGAATCACATGTTGCCATTAACTGCCATGTCCCTCTATTCTCCTCCACTCTGGAACAGCTTTAGTCTCTCCTGACTTTTATGACTTTGACATTTATGAAAGCTCCGAGATAGTTATGTTGTAATATAAATTCATGAATTCATACTAATGTTGCCAACTGAAATCCAGCAACACACAGTTCATTCTAGTTTCCCCTTTTCTTTACTTCCTTCTTCTCTAAACCTGGATCCTACTATCCTTACTAGCTTTACTTATTTGACCCATCCCATCTTATGTAACTAAACCCTCGTTATTGCTGTCATTAGTGACCTGCTCAGGTCCAGTTTCTTGCAGTCTGCTCTCCAGCATGCTTTACCTCCACCCCAATAAGGATCAGGCACTACATGTCTGGCAGCCCCTGTGTAGAAGCCACTGTCACTCTTCTCAGCTGAGGCATGGTGCCAGGCTGCCTGTCTGCAGGAGCACCCACCTCACTGGGCTCTACTTGGGGCCACTCTCCTACCTGGATGCCATCCTACCCTGGCTCAGCCTCTAACTCCCTAATCTGGAACTCTGTCTCCCACCAACAATAGAGGATGCCTCCCTGCATTTCCCCACCTAATGGCTATATAGGACCCATTCCTAGAAGATTGAAAAGCAGAGGGGAAGTGGGGACAAAAGACCAGAAAGAGGAACAGCCAGTTGAACTAATTCTCAACAAATGTTTATGTAATGTCATTTTAAATGTGATGATGATTTAGAGTCAAAATTTTGATGCATCATCTACAACCCTATTAGAAAACTGATTTGTACTTATTGTGTTTCTTTTAACAGTTTAAATGCCTATGAGAGGTAAAAACTATAGACTAACACAACATTAGGCACATGTAGGTGCTCAAATAATATTTGTTCCAACAAAAATTTATTACTAGGCAGTTGCTGGGGCTGGGAGAGTGTCTCTAGAAAGGAAGGGGGTTGATCAAGGAAGCATATAAGCAATGTTTTGAAGAAATTAAAAATGACCATCTCAGACAACTCCCCTGGAAACATTTTCCAAAAGATAAATATGACACATTCACTCAATTTTTTCCATGTATGAGTAATGACAGTGATGTTTAAATATTCTCATTTATCTAATATTTTTCCTTTATAAGAGTATTTTACATTCTCATTTAAGTGAAACAGCCTGAAAGAGTTGAGGTAAGTCCCCATATCTAAGTTTTTCCTAAGACTCAAACTGTGTTGGCATGCCCTTCCACTCAAATCAAGCATTTAGATGCATACACTGTGCTCTCTGTCAATGGTCCAAACTTGCACAGTCATACCCAGTTATCTCAGAGCAACAACTGAATATTGTGTTTATGAAAACTGGTTTTGGAGTCAGACTGAACAATCCTAAATTTCCTGCTCTACTGCTTAACTAATCACATGTACTCAGGCAATTATTTAACCTCCCTAAGTTCTAATTTCCTCATCTGAAAGTGACAGATAAAAAAGCTAACCCACTGGGATATAAACTGCATAGTACAATGCCTGGTACATAGTTGTTATGAAGTAAACATGATAAATTATAACTTTTTATTATTAAAATTTGGCCCAATGTCTTCAGTATATAGAATATGTACTACCAACTAGTTCAAAGCACTTAGATTAAAAAAAGCCAGGAAATTTCACAATGGCCTTTAGGAAAGAGGAAACTAAATTTCAGAGATCAATATATAATTTATAAAATGAGATGAATTGCCTCAAAATTCTTAATTCTGCCTTAAAATAAGGTGCTAACTTCATGCCTTTTATATGGCACATTTTCCCATAATTTTGGCCTAAGTGGAGCTAAAAGGAAAGGACTTAACACATACACACACAAATACTTGCCATACATGTACACCATCCTATGTATTTACAACTTTGTTAATGTACTCCACTTTCATTTGTTTCCTACCTTTCTTCTCTTTCAAAGTCTTCCCTGCATGTCAAACTTAAACCTGATACCCTGATGCCAGCAGTATAAATCCCTACCTAATAGAGCACTCTTTAAGCCATATCATTTCAAGCAGTGGTTTTCAACCTGCTTAGGATCACCTGATTAAAATCACACAGGAGCTTTCAAAAGCTTTCTATGTGCGGGGGTAATCTCAGGTCAATTGAATCAGAACTTTGGAGGGCAGGATCCAGGTATCAGTACTTTTAAAGCTTCCTGGCAATTCTAATAAAGGCAAGAACCAATGTTCTTGAACTAACCCAAAAGGCACTGGTCCTCAGAACTGCAGTATTTTAAGGTGAATGATGCGTGAATCTGAGATAACCCCAGAGGGAAAAACATCCTTGACCATTCCCTGCAGGTGGCAGGAATGAGAAAAAAGTATGTGGCTAGGACGTGGGGCAAGGAAATTTAGAAACTGAAGCAACTCAAATGTTTTGTCCAAGTTATTAAAAACTAGGCCTTTAAAAGGACATTCACTAAAAAATGAATAAACTGGTCTTCTGATTATGTTTCCATCTTCATTATACATTACAAAAAATCTACATGCTATAAGCTCATAAAAATGAATTCCTATGAAAAGCTGAAAACCTTTTTCATATAGAATAGTATCATGTGTAGAATAGCCTTTTTTTACTTACTGATGGGCAGTATTTGCACCGTACTGGGAGGCAGTACTCGAGGGGTGGTCTAGTTTTCCTATTAGCTGCTAACACTTTGAAATTTATAACACAGTAACTTGCGTAGAGAGTAGGTTGGATCGAATACTTAAAACATAAAAAGTAGTTATAAACAGGTGAAGCTAAAATGGCATATTTGGCATTGGTTTTGGTAATGATTTGCACATAAATCCCTCTTTCAAAGTCACAAGCAAAACACCACCACCACAATTAAGGCTTGGTCTCCAAGCCCCTGGTGTCAAGGACACTCACGTGCAGCCTGAGCTGTGGGGCTCTGGCTGGTTGGTTGGGTTTGTTATTCCAGGTCAGCTCTAAAGAGCGTCCTCAAAGCCAACCCACCTCTAGGAAGAGAGGGGGTGGTATTTAAACCTTTCTGTCGTTTCAAGTGAAGGGAGCTGGCCTTGGGGCATGTGGCTTTCAGAATCCTGCCACGTGAGGCCGAGGTGCAACCGCTGCCCCGCTCCGCACCCTCACGCCCTGCAGCCCTCTTCCTGGGCACACCCAGACCCTGCCCTACTCCCCGACTCCCGGGCGCTGCCCCTTCCAGATTCACGCCCTGGAACCGGGACCCCACCCCAAGCCGCCCCGGTCCCCTCTCCCGCCTCAGGTAACCTACGCGCTGCCCCTGGAGGGAGGCGCCGCCGCTCCCCACCCGCGGTCGCCCGCAGCCTCGCGCCCCTCCGCACGCCCGGCCTCCGCCCGCGGAGACCGGACCCTCCCCGCGCGCCCTGCGGCCCCTGCGGCCATCACACCTGGCGGGTGGCTGTCCGCCAAGCCCGGGCGCGCCGCGGCGAGGAGGCCCAGGAGGAGCAGCGGCGGCGGCGCCCGGAGCACCGGCAGGCCCTGGAGGGGGCGCATGGCGCCGGCCCGTCAGCCTCGGTCCTCGCGCACCGCCGTCGGCGCCCACAGTCCCTGCGCACACTCGCAGGTGGCCCGGCGCCCACTGCCGCGCCGGAGGCAGGACACGCGAGACCAGGCGGAGTGGGAGGGGCCCGGCCGCCCTGCCCTCCTCCCCCGAGACGCTCTCAGCGCGCCCGAGGCCGGCCCAGCACTGCGCTGGGCCCGCCATTAATTATGCAGCACGCTGCCCGCTGCCCGCTGCCGGCGCGCCCGGGGGTGCGGCGGCCACCTCCGCCCCAAGCCTCCCTTCCGCCCTCCTGGCCCTCGCAGGCCTGGAGGGGGGGCTTGCTAGCCACGCCGGGCAGGTGCTGCCTTGCGTATCTTCTGGGGGAGAAATTGAAACTATATATATAATATGTATTTCTGTATACATATAGAAAGAAAAGTCTACAAAGTACTCTTTGCAGCTCATCTGAAGCAGGGTTACTTATTTACTTCGATGGGACAGATAAGAGGATGAAAAGCACGTTTCTGTTGCTCTCGGACATCCCTGGGTTATTATTAAGGAGACTAGTTTGAGCTGGTGGAAGGCGTTCTCTGGCTACCCTGGATCCTAGACTGAGCTTCCTTTGCTCTGCAGACGGATCGCGCACACCCTCCCCCACAGTCTCTGGAGGCTTAACCGGTTCTCCCCAGATTAAATTTCAAAGTCCCTAAGCCCCACAGCGTGTCTGTTTTTGTTTTCCTTTTGTTTGCTTAGCCTAACAGTTTTTTAAGGGGCTACGAAGAGCTCGGAAAACAGAAACTACCCAAAGCACATACTGTGTAACCTGCGCAATCTTGTTGACTTTCATCAAAGTGGACCGCTTCTCAAGATAATGCTGTCCCTTTCCCAGCAAAACTGTGGCTTGAAATTTTCAGTGCCCCTGACCAAACAAATAAATCAACTAAAAGCTACTGCTTTATCGAAGAGGAGAGGAGACATCCACATAATACTATAAAAAAGTAGTAAGATCTGATGATTGTCCAGGATGTTATAACACATTAAAAGATTTTTCAAATTACTTTTCATGAGTTTTGTTCCAATTCCTTTTGTTTTTTGAATGTCAGATTTGATATTCAAAACCCAAAACATGTGAGTGTCAAACAAAAAAAGAAGATTGAAAGAAAAGGTTAGATTCAGTTTTTGAAAAGTGCTAAACAAGCTTTGCTCCCTTCAGGCAGGAATGGTACATTTTAATTGGTATGTATTACAAAAATATTCCTGCTTTGGTTTAACATCATACAGGCAAAACTCTGAGGGAAAATGTAGATTATTTAAATAGGTGTTGAGAGAATATGAGTAATACAGTCCACAAAGTATGTTAATACCTAACTAATATTAAAAATCTACCAAGTATCATAGCACTTGTGTTCAAAAACACGATGCATGTACTGCAAGGAGTGTGCACACACATACACACATTAATCTAGAGAGCTATGTATTTATGAACTACAAATCTAAGGAGAGCCTCTTCTCAGTCAGAAAATTATGGTTATAATGATTAAGCCTTTCTGAGCAAAGCCTCTTGAGACACCCTGATGGGCTAAACATTTTACATCATGACCCTCTTAGGACTTCACCAGATTTGCTAGACCCAAATTGCCTAGTCAGTGGTTACTAAATCACACTCCTCTCTTGCTGACCTGTATCCTGTCTCAGAACTACAAACATTTCCCTATACCCTTAGAGAGTGTTAACAGTAAGGACTTCTCAAAACAACCTGAACCCTGACTGACCTTCCCCAGTTCTATAAAATCCTTAAGCTCACATTGCCCATACTTCAATTGAGCTGACCTCACTTAAAGAAATATTATCTTCTCAGATGGATCAGTGTGTTTATGAACAGGAAAAAGTTACTTGCCCGAGTTTAGGTTAATTCCCACTGGTTGCTTTTGTTGTTAAAGCAAAATAAACTGAGGAAGAAATATAATTCTGCTTTTAGCTAAACATTTGTAAAGTCTTTTCCCCACTGGACTTTTTTATATTTATATATTTAATATTTTTAGACATCCCCATTTCCACTTCATTTTTTCAAATGTTCCATATACTTTAAAACTAGTTTATATACTACCTTCCCTGTATATTTTTTTTCTGATCTTTCTAGCCAAAACTAACCTTTCCCTCCATGGTGAATTAAATATGGCCACAAATGCTTTGACACTGTCCTCATAATGACATATGCTGAGAGGGAACAAAGGTCCTATGTTTCTCCTCCTTGAGCTGGGTGGTCTCTGTGCACTCCTCTGACCTATTAAGTATTGCTGAAATAACACTGTATGAGTTTCCAGATCCAAACCACAGGAGCATCCATTTCCTTCTCCTTGTTCTCACAAGACAGCTGTCAGGAAAGAAGTATGACTACCTGACATCTCCATGCTGTGAGAAGCCCGCCCCTCGTGGAGGGCCCAAATGATGAGATGTCATGTGAAAGAGAGGGGCTAAGAAGCAGCAAGCTGCTGGATTTGTGAGGGACACTTCTTAGAGCCTGCAGACAAGGCTAGCCCCCAGCTGAGTCCTACTCCGTGATCCCAGGTGGTGCTCCTTGGAGCTGAACAATTGCCCAGCTGAGCCCTGCCTGAACTCCTGGCCCACTAAATTTTAGGGTAGCTGTGTCAACACAATATATCATCCAAGCACACTCTCCTGAACTCCCTAGGATTCATTTAATCATTAATAATTTACAACCTTGTAACTTTACCTTCATTGTTGGCCTCAACCATTTAAATATTTTATTGGTATTTAATTTGTTGTGTGATTGTGTCTTCTTTCCTAACTACAATTCCTTTCAGGATCTGAAAATAGTTCTGTGTTTCTACTTCCTTCAATATCTTAAAAAAACAAAGAAGAATACTATAGTGTGCTCTGCTTTTTACTTGTTAGAGAATCAGTGTAGGGAAAACATTGATTTTTTTCTTTTTCTAAAACTTATTTGTAAAGTAATGCAATCAAGTCTTAATTTTTTTCATTTAGGATATAAGTGACCATTGAGTGAAAAGTATGTGACAGGGTCCTGGGAAGGTGTGAAAAATGAAAATGGGAGTGTGGATGTGTGTTACCTCTTCCTGAAAATAATATTTAATTTAAAATAATTTTTATTGGAGAAAAATATTGTATCAGACAATTATATATAAAGTACTAAAAATAAAGGTCGGAATTTGCTACTGATCATTAGTAGAAAACAAATAAATAAAAGAAGCAAACATACAAATAGGAGTCATGAGATATGGTAGGCAAACTTCTGTGGTGGCCCCCGAGTCCTGCCCCGGGGTCACATGCCCTGGCTCCCCTTGAATGGGGGCAGGCTTGTGAAGACGATGGGGAAATCACTATCGTGATTAGATTACATTTGTAAAGACTCCCTTCATCAGGCTGGAGGGAGCCTTGCCTAGTGAGAGAGATGCCCTCAGGCTTATCTGATCCAGGCAAACTGCCACAGCGTGGACTGACGGCCGACAGCAGCAGACTCCAGGAGCAGAGCCAGTCAGTCCTTCAACCCCAGCGATTTGAGTTCTGCCAACAACCAATGAGCCTGGTAGAGGCCCAAAGCCCGAGGTGAGAGCACAGCCCCAGCAGCACCTGGAGCTTGGCCTGGTGCAGTCCTCGATGGATGGCCGACCCAAACTGCTGACCCCTGGAAGCTGTGAGATCATAAATTTGCATTAAAGCACTAAATTTGTTGTAATTTGTTATGCAGCAGTAGAAAATTAATATAGGGCAGGCCATCAGCTATGTTTCCAGTTATATTGTAAGAAAATGATTCTATACTTCAACAAGGTCAGAGGCAGATGAAAAGAAAAAGAAGTAATCATCTCTGGGTATTAAGAATGGATGAAAAGTTCCAGAGCTACTTGGAAGGTTGTATCATCTCTAAATTGGAAGCTATACCAACTAATGGTCATTTGCTCTCCTCTGGAGGAAGAAAATACACATACACACACATGTATGTCGATATGTGTACATTATATGTATATATATGTGTGTATATGTGTATATGTGTGTTACATATATATATACAAGATATATGAAACACTGAATTATTTAAGAATGTTAAGAGACCCTTTGATCTCAAGGACAGAAGTCCACTACCACACCCCAGAGACTATAAATCAGATTGATCAAACCAATGAGCATAATCTCATTCCCCTTAGCCATGGTGTGTCTAAAGCGGAGCATAGCTAATGAGATAAAATGGAATCTGCTGTGGACGGCCTCTCATCAAAAACAGAAAAAGCCAAAACAGAAAACTTTTTCCCCATCCTTTTGACTCCTTCTTCCTTCCTTGAACACAGCCATGATGCCAGGAGCACTGGTGGCCACTTTGTGATCATGTGGTGACCAGCCAACTTTTCAAACTTTTCCAGCCAACTCTGACCAGCAGAGAAGAAATAGAAAAGAACCTGAGTTTTGGGTAAGAGCAGCTGAACACATTCCTGTCCATTCCAGGACTTCTGTGGCTTGCCTTAGTTTAAATAAAAAGCCTTACACTGTGCCATGGAACTCCCATTCGGTCTACACACAGTATTCTCCTCTACCTCCTAGCTTTAATGAATCACCTTTGCTGTTACAATAATATCCAGTATCTAAGGCTTTTCATGATATGGTCCTCAAATAAGTCTTTAACTTTCAACATCTCCCTCCATCCAAACTCTACTCATCCTGGAATACTTGGAGCTCCCCCAAAGTCGGTTGCGTGTTTCATTGACTTTACCTATGATTATTTTCTTTTTTTTCTCCTTCCTTTTCTTTTGTTTTTTTTTTGTTTTGGTTTCTGTTTTAATGTTTGGAATAGCGTTGCCTATAGCTATGCTGTCTAATTCTTGCTTCACTTTCTGTGTGCCCTTTTTTCCAGAATATTCTCTTTCATTATCCTCTTCTAAGGATAATGAAAATCATTATCCTCTTTCCAGCTCCCACAGACAGCATCTTGTGTATACCCTATCCTAGCTCTTAAGGCTTTATGCTGTAATTATCTGCTTTATTTCTGTCACCTGGCTCCCTAAATGCTGAAACAGCGTCTAACCTTTGTGCTGTGTGTGCCACGGGATCCCACACAGAGCTGCTGCAGAGTTGAAGGAGAGAATGAAACTACAAAGCTACAAACTGATACTCTTTGAAAAATAATTACCTCCTGGAGTGTCCCCACATCCCCTCTGACCCAGACTCCCTCCCCAGAGATGTCAGTTGCTGCCTTCTACCAGGGATATTCCAAATCTATACATGTTTCTGTATGCCTATGCCTTTTCACACATATGGTGGCATCCTGTGCTCACTGTACCACCCCAGACTTTTCTACTTTAATGATGTCTACTTCCGCCATAGGAAGTTTCTTTCATACATGCTCCAGGGAACTTTCCCTTTTAACCAACTAAATATTATTCCCTTCTGTGGATGATCAACAATGTATTTAACAGGTCTCGTTGTCTGTATTTATATTGCTTTGATCCTTTCTATTCACAAACAATTCAAGAACTAATGTCATTGTACATTTCTTTAGTTCTTCATGCAAGAATATATATGTAGAATATAATTGTGGAAATAATACTTCTTTATCAAAAGATACTTGTTTTAAACTTTGATAGATATTGCCACATTATTTTCCTTCAAAATTGTATTTGTTTATATTCTCATCAACAATGAGAGGGCCTGTTACCCTCGACCAATGCTGGCAAATCAAAATTTTGATCTTCGTCCATCTAACAGTTGAAAAACAGCATACGTTTACAGTTAATCTGTATTTCTTTTATTATGAGTGTGGGTGATCACTTTTTATATGTTAAAATGTGATGTACAAATGTTGTTGCCAACACAAAATCCAGTCTGGCTAGTTAAACCAGAAAAATAATCTCTTAAAGGTTAGCAAGTTCTAATGTTAGTTCCTACGTACCAAAAAAAAGAAAATTTGGAAGTGAAAGAGGGTTCCACTTTGTTGTTTGGGAGAGGTGCTTTGTACTCTGATAGAAGTAGTGAGTCTCAGTTTTGTAGGATTATGTGTGAGCCTATTTAAGATTGAAAATGAGAAAGCAGAAAAGTTGTGAGATCTGTCCCCACTGTTCCTGAGAATTCTGCACCAAGTTGCAGTATCTCCACCATTCCACACACACAAAAAAAGTTTTTTAGGTACTACTTAGGATTGTTGAAGAAACAGACTCACAGACAAATTTTCAGGAACGCTCTAAGTCATGAAGTAAACTAGCCTGGTATGGGTACCACCTTCTCCATCCAACGTGAAACGCCAGGGCCTCTGCCCGGCACCCACTACTGCCTCTGTACCACCCGTGTGTCAGGAACTTGCCCTGGCAATGCTTGCTGCCACCTGTACCAGCCACATGGGGGCACTGCTGTGCTCATCTCCAGAGGAGGCTCACTCACCTGGGTGTCAGAGACTAGGGCACATGCCTGAGTGCTGGCTCCAAGACAAGCTGAATATGTGAGTTCTGACTACATTGGGGATTCATAATGTGAAAATTACCCCAAATATAGAGGGGTTTTCAAAATGTGACAATAAACCCTGAATTGTCAAGTATCCACACCAGTCCTCCCCACTACTGACAGGCAACCTTTCTTTGTTCTTTGAAACAAAAGCAGGGCTCCCCCAACTTAATACACCTTCTACTTCTTCAAATGCAGAAAAAAACAACCCTAGAAAGAGGCATGTCTCATTAGAAGGGGAGGTCGGGTCCCCTGTCTTGTACAGATGCATTCTAAGTCCTTAGGACAGGAGCCAACAGTATGTTCATTTTCCATGTGTATTTGTAAAATTTTCTAAAATAAGCATTTTAACTGAAAGTACTTACATACCCAGTGCTATGACTCATCCAGCACTGTGACTGAGTCCACTCTCCAGGTACCCGGACATAAAGTGAAGGGTCAAAGACCAGGTCCTGATACCCTATTGTCATGTGGCTCCAGAGTAAATTGACAGGGACAGAAAAGGTTGACTTTGCCAGATCAAAGGTGTCATGGACTGAATTGCATCCCCTCAAATCGATATGTTGAAGGTCTAACACCCAGTACCTTAGAATGTGACTTTATTTGGACATAGGCCTTTAAAGGAGTGATCAAATTAAATGGGGTCATATAGTATGCCCAGAATCTAATACAACTAAGCTTGTACCTGATCCAATTTAGTGTCGTTCTAAAAAGAGGAAGAGCCCCTAGGGATGTGCACTGCAGAGGAAAGGCCTGTGAGGACATGGAGAGGAGGTGGCCATTCACAGGCCAAGGAGAGAGGCTACAGAAGAATCCAAACCTGCCTCGGTCAATTGTTACTATTTAGTTTTGGTAATAACTTTCCCCATTACGTTTTTAGTCTTGTGATTAAAATTATTACCCCCAAATTGTTGCATAGTCAAATTACCAGTCTTTAAAAAAAATGGCTTCTGTTTTTGTCATAGCTGGGAAAGCCTTTATTGTTTTAAGAAAAAAAAATAAAGGTATTCTCTGTTTGCTTCTAGTATTTTTGGCTTTCTCTTTTTATATTTGAAATTTACATTAATGTAAATGTAAATGTATGTGTGTATGTAATTTTGTGTTACTAATTATAACTCATCTTCCTGTCATATTCAATCTTTTATTTCAAAATTTCATGTTGTTTCTGCATTTTTGGCAACAAACTCATCCAGTCATTTAAATGAATTATTCATTTATTACTTGTTTAATATTCCTGACTGTTTCTCATATTTCAAGCTACCTCAAGGAAGTGTCTAATCAAAACCATGGGGAGGAGTGGCTAACCAAACACATGAATGGGAAGGGAAAATTAAACAATCTGAATATGCCCAATAATCAGAATATATGCCTGATGGACTTACCGCTGGACTGAATCTCAAGAGATCCAGCTCATGTTCATGTTTTAAAGATGAAGCACTTTACAGAAGGCAAAATCGAAGATATCAAAGCCCTGATCCCTAAAATTTTAACTCAGCCTTTATAATAGGGGTAGTGGTATGGTGGCAAGGGAAGCATTTTCTGCTATAAGTTATTTAAAAGTCTTAATTTTTAACCAAATGTTTGACTTTATACAGAATATCTTATCTCAAAACATTTTAATTGTTCTCTTAAACTTTTTAAAAATAAGATTTAAAAGTTAAATGAAACTAGATATTTGTCCCTTTGTCCTGATGTACTCATTTCTCTTTCATTAAACTTTGGCAGAGAAAACATACTCTATCTTAGTTTTTACAGACTGTTAGGTGCTGTATAAATGTCTTTTTGAAGATGTGGCAAATAAATAAACAGTAGCTGTCTTGGCTTCTGATACAAAGCAGCTTTGTATTCATTCTGGAAGATTAATGGGTGTTAAAGAAAATGTTTTGTTAATACATTTAGGTATTGTTAGTTAAGAAGTTTTGACAAAGAGGGAAAGGCAGACGGTTTAGTATCCCTCAATGAGGAAAATTAGTTAAAATGCAGATGTTATAAAAAGAGAAACCTCTGTGGATAAGAGTCTTGCATATTCACAGTGGTTAAGAAGATATTTGGAGGCAGCAGTTTTGAGACCAGTGCTACCAGTTGATCTTTTTGTAAACTTGGGAATAATCATGTCCCCACTTCAAGCTTCAATTTTATTTCCTATAAAATAGAGAAATAATACATGACTGTTAATGTTGTAAAGATTAAAATAAAAGTTGCTGCAATATTGCAAACTATCAGCAAGATAGGTGGATATATGCTGTAGGGACTTTTGCTATTATTACTATTAGGATTGTTATAGATTACAGGAAAATAATATTTTTTTCTTGAGGTAGTTTTGTGCAAAATGTATTGATTTAGAGCTGTACCCTGTGTGCCAGAGTTCAGACGTAGTACTACCAAGTCACTCTAATGGTTTAAGGAACGGGTTTTACTTGTAAAACTTATAAGCTATGTGATCACCAAAAAGAAAGGCACAGGTCCCCAGCACCTCTTCTTAACACACAACGAGATATGCTAGGGCCAGGTGCTCTACTGGACACATAATTTGGGTTTATTTTCTGGAAAGGGCCCTACTGCATTGTTGACACACAGCAACCTTTTTGGTGGAGAGGTAAGAGGGCTTACCTACAGGCAGTCCAGATTTGGATGGCCAGCCACATTCAAGGGTGGCAGAGAAAAACTGACTGCCAGCACGCTGTGACTCTGGTACCCATGGAAAGCTAGATGGAGACATAACCACTTTTGAGGGGTGGAGGAAGGACGGTGAAAGGTGGTTCTGGGATACAGAATGTTGTGTGAAGTCCAGTTTAGAAACAGATCCCTAGATCTCCATCTGAATTGTATGAGGTTGAGCAAATGTTCCTTCCCACCTTCAGAGAAAACTGGAGAGGGTAAAACTGAGGGTCCTTGGTCTTGGATCCGCAGATTTGAGGGTGTGGGTATGTAGGACTGATACATAATGTGTGGACCCAGAGCAAAATTAAAATGCAGGCCCATTGTTCAAAAATTACTAATATCACGATGACTACAGTAGAGAATTAGACTACATGTGGGGCCCTTCTCAGGAGTCAGTGTGACTGTCCAAGTTGGTTCTGCCCAACAGAACTGGCCACATGAGCACTTTACTTAAAATAAGAATATCTGTGTCCATACACATAATGAATAGTGAATGCTGAGAACACCTTACTAATGAGCTGTTGCAGTTGGTCTCCAGATAGGAGATTGAAATAATATTTTCAGGTGTCTATACCAGCCCAAGGTACTCCCAGAACATATTAAGATAATCTTCAAGTGAAGCTCAAAGTCAAAGGAGTCTTGTGCATTCTTAGAGAGATTAAAAGCTTTTAATCCCTACAATCTTAAATAAGAATAAATAACTAAAGATCACTGAACACCCAAGGAAATGATTTAATATGGAAAGAGAAACCAAAACAGAAGAAACATGTTTATAAGTAAAAAATCTACAGAAAGAAGAAATTTCAATAGGAAATCATCATTAAAAATCCTCAGATTGTATTACATCCACAAAAAAAGAACAAGCTGGTAGTTACAACATGGAGGGAGGGGCTGGGGCAGATATGTGAGGAGGTTGAGGGGGATAAAGGGGCACAAAAATTCTCAAACGTAATGTAAGTGGGTCACGGGGATAGAGTACAGCATAGACAATATAGACAGTGGTTCTGTAACATCTTCCTATCTTGACAGATGCTAAGTGCACTAGAGGAGGTGAGGATTTACTGATATGGGTAACTGTTAAATTACTGTGTTGTATACTTGAAACCAACATAAGACTGTATATCAATTTAAAAAATAAAAACTAATAAAAAATATGAAGGGTGAAATACAAAAACAAAATCAAAAACTCTATTAGGAAAAGGAATATTTAGAAAGAAAAAGGAGACCAGATTTTAAAAATATGACAGAAAACATGAAAAAGTTTTGTTAAAATAAAGTTGGGAAAAATCTCACAAAAGTAGAGT
Source organism: Manis javanica (assembly GCF_040802235.1). NCBI lineage: Eukaryota > Metazoa > Chordata > Mammalia > Pholidota > Manidae > Manis > Manis javanica. Next base: position 113,821,298 of record NC_133156.1, on the reverse strand, counting down.
AGAAAGACAGAGAGATAGCTGATAGCTTTAAGAAGAGAAAAAAGATATTAAATGATTACTCAGGGGCCCCACACCCAAATAACAGAGAGATAGAACAGAGGAACTGGAGGAAATCAACAATGAAATAATTCAAAAAATAACTAAAACAGAAGACGGAGCAAGCTGAAGGATCCCACCAAGTTTCTAGTCAAGTGAATGAATATAGACCTACACCAACACGTATCACTGAGAAATTTCAGAACTCAGTAGCAAGGAGGAAATCTTATAGATTCCACAAGAAGGAATTCCACAAGAAGGAAAATAGAATGACTTTGATGTTCATAACAGAAGAGAAATGCCTCCAAAATTTCCAAGGAAGATGTTTCCAACCTAGAATTCTAGGCTGTGTTGAAATGTCAATTACCTATAAAGATGGAATAAAAACAAGTTGAAGTGTGAAGTGTCTCAACAAATTTATTTCCTGTGCATAGTTTTTCTCAGCGAGTTACTAAAGAAAAGCTCTCCTCAAAATCAAGAGAGTAAATCAAATCAAAAGGGATATCAGGATATTATCAGGGTAATTCTGAAGGGAGATCCTGGGACCATAAACAGGAGTAGAGCACATGTCAGGTCAGGCTGGAGCAGGGTGACTTGTCGAGGGCTCTCATCCCCATGCCTCTGCAATAAACCAACCAAGAGAAGGTGGAGTCATGAGCAACGGACCCAAGCCAAAAGCAAAGCAAAGGGAATGCAAAGTGTGAAGGAAAAGAAAAGTCCCAGAATGACTGGTGTGCTTCAGTCCCAGACAGGGAGAAGAGGGTCTCCAGAAAGGCTGTTTCCAGGAAAATAATTGAAAAGTCTAAGTTTACTGGATGTGATTGACCTTGTTGAAAACTGTACTTAGAGGCTACTGATAGATGGTGGAGGGAAAAAGAAATGTATGCACACACCCACACACACAAGAGAAGAACAAAAAAGAGGGAGTGAAAACATTCATAATACACTCAAATTACTAGTTATGAAATATACTTACATAGGCATAATAATGTAAACATTGAATATTGATTTAACTATAAAACCACAATGTCAAAAGGGGTGTATTTTGAAAGATAAGACTAATTCAACATTGAGAAATCTACTCATGTATTTTAGTATTTTATATTTATGGAGAGAATATAGTTTTCTCTATGACCAAAAGGTAGTTAATAAAAATTAAACATCCAGTTTTTACTAAAACAACAGTAACTAAAAGCTTTAATAAGCTAAGAATAGAAGGAAACTTCAACTGTCTAAGTATGGGTATCTCTCAGCAACAGAAATTATATTTAACAGCAGAATACTGTAGAAATTCCAGGAAGTATAGTAAAAAACACACTAACTCATGCTTTCATTGCTGTTATTCAGTGTGTTTTGATGAGTACAAGATGTTATTTGTAACTTTTTTTCTTCCCACCACCAAAATCCCAATCTTATAATTTTGAAATTTCCCACCAATTGGGGAACTCTGTTAAGAAACATACTTTTCCCAACTTTGCTTGCCCCTATGATGTGTGCATGTGACATAGGCTTAGCCAATCAAACACACTCAAATAAAACCTTGAATCAGGAGTTAATGCAATGAAGCAAGGACAGAGAAGCCACTGTGGTTTCCCAGAGAACTGGATGGGAACACTACCAGTGGAAGTACCCAGTGTCTGATGCTGTCTGCTGCTGGTGGGCAAGCTGCAGCTCCACTATTCAACAGCAATGGCATCATTATGTTTATAAAATGGATTTATTTTGCATTTGATCCTGGCTGCTTAGCCTCTTTATTTTCCAAATAGTTACCTAGTTTTCCCTTAAACTAATGTTTTTTGGCCATCATTAACCAGACTCTGGTTTATTCTGTTATTTGAAATTAAGTACCATGATCATTAAATGGAAATCCTAACAAGTGTGCTAAAACAAGAAATTAAATAAGAGAAATAAATATTGGAAAGGGAGAAAAAAATCACCATTAGTTGTAATTTGTGTCATTTTCTACATAGAAAATCCTGTAAAAATCAATTAAAAGAAACTATTAGAATGAAAATGAAATAATATAGTATAGTGACCAATTATAAAATTATATATATGTTAATACTCTTTTAATTGATAGAAATAACAAAATACAAGCATTTATTTTAAAATACCTTTAAAAATAACAAAAATAAAAACAAAAGTCATATACTTACGAATATATTTAACTAAAATTATGTAAAGCACAGATGAAGGAAGAGTTAAAATTTTCAGTCTCAATAAAATGGAGAGATAAAAGAGATGACTCAACATTGCCAGATACCAAACCTCCCCAAATTTATCTATAAATTCAATGAATTTTCTATTTAAATTCTACTTTAAAAAGTAACTGATCATGAGAAACTGATTCAAAATATCAGTGAAGTAGAAATCAAACAATAACCGGGGAAATTTTGAAGAATTTGTCCAATGAGATATTATGATATAGTATGAAAGTATAATAACTATGGTATTAATATAGGAAAAAACAAATAGTATAATGAATAAGAATAGAGAGAAAAAGAAGACACACATATATGAGAATTTGTTTCAAAATAGTGAAGAAGAGAAAGATAATCCAATAAATTTAAGGCCAGTGTGTTATCCATTTTGATACATTCAGATCTCTATCTTACATCATTTACATTAAACATTAAATTAAAAATTTATTAGGGTTCTAAAGATAAAACTATAAAATTGTTCAAAAGTCATATGATTTAGAAAATTATTTAGGAGATAGAAAAGGACTTCATATGTATAAAATTTAATACAGAAAAAGGCTGAAATTTTGACTATGTGAAATCTAAAAGAAAATTTATACATGATGAAAGACATCCAAAATAAAAACAAAATACAGATTGCAAAATTTGTATACATGTACAAAAAGTTTATCATGTACAAATGGTTAATATCCTTATTACCATTAAAGAAATCAATACAAAGGATAAAGACCCCATTTGAAAAAAAATGTGGGATGGGATGCATTTGGGGTGATACATAGTTAGATTAGGCTTCGTCTTAAAAATCTCAGTAAGAAAGTACAGCTTATTGCAGTTTCTCAGCTTTCTTTGCAAGGTTCCAAACACCATAGATCTAAGTTCATGGTGTCTATAATGAACTCCTGCAGGGACCAGAAATAAAAAGGACAAATAGAGACATCAGCACAGAGACATCCTGATAAGTAACCATGAGCAAGTTCATTCAGACTGTGGATCCATGGAGGGACCAGGTGTAAAGCCTTCTGTGGGGTCTCAGCATCTTGCAGACTTTTAAGAGTATGAATAATAGTCTCCATCTGTTCATGGCTCAGTTGGGCTCCAAGGGAAAAGACAATGCTTTGAAAAAACATTTGAGAAATGTTGGCTTCTTTGTTGGTGAAGTAAGTGAACAGGCAGGCTAAGGCACTCATGGAAGTCTAGATGAGCTGACCCCAATAAACTGGCAAAGAGAATCTGGAGAGGTTTGCCACAGTGGCAGAGTAAGGAAGGATATCAAAAGATCTACTGCAGTATCTGGAAGACAGTGTCACTGACCTCTATGCCACTGTATTACCCTCTTCTGGGCCTCAATAAACTGGGCAGATATAGCTCCATAATCTGCAGGTCTCAATGCAGAATGTAAATGTGGGGTTCTTTGTTCAAAAAACAGGGCATAGTTCCATTCCAAGCCCTAAACTATAAAGCTTTTACCTTTCTTCTGTGGTCTCTCTCTTTTGACTTGTCACCTCTTTTTTATTTGCTACATAATGTTCCAAGCAAAGAAAAGAATTTTTAATTATTAGAAAGAATATTGCCATTCAACTTTATATTGTACTATACCTGATTAGATGCAAATATAAGAGTACTTAACTCATAGGCAGAATCACTGAAATTACACAATACATATTAGAAAGCTTATACATACATATGCACTTGGTTCTTACCAAGTAAATGGAAGTGCTGCATAAGAGTTATTCAGCTGCTTTTACTTTGCTTCTTGACACATGCACATCCCACTGGCACTTTCTACCTTCAACTTACTGATTAATAAGGATGGACTGAAAAGAAAGGAAGTAAGGGCTTCCCTGTCTTTCCTTCTGTGTCATTTTCAGGGTGAGCAACAGATGAGGACTTAAAGTATACATGTATTAATTTCAAAGGTGATTCATTTTCATCCAGCATTGATTAATGAAGATTACTTGGTTCATTAATCTTTAAATTATAATGAACATACTATAAAGACACATATTTCAATACTTAATTATTTTCCTGAATAGAAATGAGTCAAAATATCTTAAAGAAACATAGTAAGGTACCCTGAAAAGTTACTCATGGGTAGAATTAAATAGGCTGGTGAATGATTCATATTGTATATATGAGAGTGAATACTAAAAAATAGACATTTTGGATACACACATGAACATGTATACACACACGCACATACACACATTCATGTACTTATTGAACATTTTCTTCAAAATGAGAATGAATGCATTTTGAAAGACTAATTTAAATTCCTCATAGGTTGGCAGGGCTAAAACGTATCTTCTTTTTATAATTACAATATGTGCCATCTAGAAAATACTGTCACTTGTTTGTAAAATATCTTATTTTCAGTAAAGACAATATGATGTAATATAATAAAACCTTAGAAACTATGAAGAAAGAAATGGCTATTTTGCCATTTCCAGAGTATTTTCAAATAACTGATTGTCCCCATCAGTGGCCTTACACTACCTGTGTTTCCTATTTCAACAAAGTCATTCATCTTTGAAGTGGAGCAGTTTGAGATCAGATTATCATTGCTCCTCAAGAAACTGAAATTCTAGGTACCTGTCTCTTAAATTTCACTTTACTAGACAAGTTTGTATATGGGAAGAAGAGGAACATCTATAGACAAAGGAAGAGAAAAGCAGAAGAGAATATGGACTCTTGCCAATCCATTACTAAAGAAACCCCTTGGTTGAATTCACTTTCTTCCACAAGCTTAGTGAATCCACTAATTTTATATGTATCTCTACTTGAATTAGTACTTGACTGGGTTAGGACCTTTGCACTCAGAGTTACTGTTTATTTGGCAGCAATAGCCAAAGGTTTCCCTAAAATTTGAATTTCCCAAAGTTTCAAATAGAGTCTGTTCCTAAAGATGCACACATAGTTTTGTGTGTATGTGCATGTGTGTCTGTAATATATGCAATTACTGACTACTCTATTTAGGCCAGATCTGTGTATTACCTGTCTACTACCAATTTCAAAGAGAGTAAATGCAAAACTATGTTAGCAAAATCATAATATTTAACTTCCAAAATTACATATATTCATCAGATGCCCACACTGTTACATTCTGCATTGTACATAAATGGACTTGAAATAAAAAATGGTATGTTTTTCTATATTCCTATCTAATGGACAATTTCATCAACATTATACTGTTATAATGATTTCATACCATTGAATATTAGCTTTTAGTATTTATTTCTAGTTATCAATTTAATACCCTTTAATGGTCTGCATTATAATTAACCATCCAAACACTTTTAAAACATTCCATCTACAGTATTGTCCTCAATTCTATTTTATCTATGAAAAAATATTTTAAAATTCTCAAATGACAAGCAATAATGACCTCAAAGGACAGAAGCATGAGATGGCCTTAAAAACACATAAATTCACTTCAAATTATGCACATTCACAGATACACACATCTATATATTTATATTTAGATGGAGATATACATACCTATATAAGTGTGTATATATTCATATGTATTATTTCAAATTCATATATGACAAAATTTTCAGTTTAATAAATCTGTATACCCAAAATAGAGAAGTCAGAAATATTTAACTAAAAGTTCTTCTCCATGAAAAAGCAAATTTTAATGTGCATTTCTCTTTAAAATATGAAACTATATATACAACTTATAAATTACCAGAACTTTTTTGTTTATGAACTGATTAGTAATACTAAAATAGCAACAAAATCTTGTCAAATAGCAGTAGCTCTTCAGCTAAACTCTTTCTCAATCCCAGATCAAAACCTGAGCTTTTTTCAGCCTGTATTTCTCAAATCAAACCATAAACCAAAAAAACAAAACAAAACAAAACAATAATGCAATGTAGTTTGAAAGCTACACATTAGCGAAACATTGATATTGGTTTCTTATTGATTTTTGAAGATATTTTATTAGGAAATAACTCTGAATGCTGAAAATGAATGTGTCTCAAAATATAGCCAGTCCAGCAAATACAGTTTGAACATTGTAATGAATTATAATTAATTTAGTTTAAGAATCAGGACTCTGAATATATGATGGTCTCTTTTAATACTTCTATATTGTGTTCAGGTAGGCATTGACTTTGCAATTTCTTTATGGCTTCAGATTTTGTGTAGTTTTCTTCCCAGTGTTTTCCTGTTTCCAATATTTTGTTATGGAATAATTTAGAACAATATTCTACATGATCCTTGATGTAAAATTGAACTTAATGAAGATGAGTTTCCAATTTTCAGTTTCTTTTCCCTGGAGAGAGAGCCTTCCTGATGTTATCGCCCATCCCCACCCAGTCTCTACAATTTGTTTTTTCTTACAGGCAACACTTGTTGCTTTATTTCTCTCATCATACCATTGAATTTATAAGCATGTAATCTAATTAATACTGAAGGGAAATAGATCAACAGAAATATAATTGGAAAACTCTTGATGCCTCAGACTGTTCTGATTTCAAACAAAACTGTTGAGAACCTCTGAAATCAAGATATCAACATCTTTTCCAGAAAGTGGCCAGTTCTCTAAACATGGATCAACTCAGAAAATTTACTGGTGTTTGATTTACAAGTGACCTAGGGAGACAGCAGTAAAATGTGATCTAGAACCAGGATAGGTATTTGCTGATGTAATCCCAACTGTAGGTGTCATTAATATGCTGACAGTAGATCAGTAGCTTACAGTAGATCAGTAGCTTACACTAGACTCATACATGGTTTTTTGTGGCTGTGAGTGTATTCATTTATTTATTAAATCATTACCCTATCACTTAGATGACGGTTCTCAAACCTAGTTGCATCAATTCTGGAAATGTCTAAAAATATAGTTTTAAAGTACTGTCCAATTCAGACCTACTGAATCAGAATCTTGGGGAGGAAAACCTATAGGCCTTTTCCTTTACCCCCTTTTTTCCTCTCCCACCCCCCTCAGGTATATTAGAGGACAAAAATAATGGTGCAAATGGAAGAGAGAAACAAAGACATAATGACAAAGAAAAAGAAATCAGCATCAAAAAATCCCTTCTTAAGAGAACAAAAGCAAATATTCAAATATCTCAGCTCTGAGTTTCCTTCTCAAATGAAAAATATTATGGTTTACCCAGCTTATTTACACACTGCACCAAATCGTTCAAAAACAGATGTAAGACTAGAAAGGACAGCCCCCATTTTATGCCTTATAAGACAAGAACATTTCTTTCAAGAGTCAATGGTCCCAACTATCATTTTCTTGTAGAATTTTATTGAACCTTCTGGAGATGCTTCAGTTGAAGGACCAATCTAATGGTCGGTTTATGTGCCAACCTATGTTTCTATAATTTGAATTCCTTAAAGGAAATTTACAGTACCAAGCTTATCCCTAATTTTGCCCAATTTACTTGTTCCTTCTTTCTTTCACCATTTCATCTTATTCATCTCTTGAATTCCAATTTATCTTCTAAATGAAGCTTGTTACAGCCAATAAGTAATTAGTGAGTGTCTGTTTTGTGCCAAGAACTGTGATTGCACAGAAAATACAAAATTGGATTAGGCTTTGTTCCTTCACCAAGGATATTACTGTCTAGCTGTTGAGAGTGATAAGTAAATAAGCAATTACAGCAAAGTGTGATAAGGATGATACTGAGAACACTTTGGTAACTGAGTAAAGCAACATATGAATTGAACTAGAAGGCCACACTGAACTGAAGCTAATAGTACCATATGTCTGTATCCTGTCCTTGAACCTCCCCTGTTAGTATTTTTATCATATGAATGAAAACATAGAAAATATTCTTAGACAGACTTGAGCAGAAAGCAAATCTAGGGAATCTAATATGCTAGAGAGATGAACCAAGGTCCACACTACCAGCAGTCTAGGTTGAGAGTCCAAAATCAATGTAATCACCTTTTAAAGGGAAAATACAGTATGGGGGAAACACATCTCTCAAGATAGTATTTTTTAATAAAAGAAATATACATTTAAGTGAATCATTTTTATGAGTCATCACTGTCACATGGCTGTGCAAAATTGTGCCATTTAGTTAAAGTTTTAAAAATGTGTAAAACTCAATAATATATCCATTAAAACTTTAAGAAAACAAAGGAATGGTAAGCATAAAATTAAGACTGTTGATTACCATGTAGAGCAATCCAAGTGCAATACAGATGGGAGTAAAAGGGCATCAGCACCAAAGAGATCAGTAATGTTTTGCATCATAAATGGGGTGTATCTGTGTGTGTGCACATGCATGTGTGAATTATTTCAAAGTTAAAATTTTAAATAAAAAAATTTAAATAGACAGTAATTGTTTCCAATCAACTAGAGAAGCAGAACCACTAGGAGACAGATATATATATAATTTGTTACAGGGATTTGGACAGTTGTGGAAACTGGGTAAGCACTCCCTGTAAGGTGGCTGTCTCTGCTTCTAATGCTGGGGCATCAAGTCCATTTAGGTAGGCAGGCAGGAAGTGAAGACAGATGGGAAGTGGGAGAGAACAAGGGGAGGCTTGCACCCCAAATGCCTGAGCTGGAGCCCCAAGATGATGGACTGAAACCCACGGCAGTTTTTGCTGTCTCGGGTGGTGGTGACAAGGGCATCTTATAGAACTGGCAGGGCCTTTGTCACAGGGCTAATGCACACCCCTGACCCAAGAGTACAAGAAGCCAAATGCAGATCTAGGACAAGCTAGAGCAGTTGCAGACCCGGCTGCTACTTCATCCGGAGGAGGTGAGTCTGCAGATCAGGAACAACCTACACCACCTACAAAAGAGCTGTTGCGACCCGTCTGCCTTCCAAATCTCCCAAGTATCTCCCCTGTGGTCCACCCTAACATACAAGGAAGGGAACTGTGGAAAATGTAGTTCAGTATAGCCAAGCTGACAAATTACAAAACCTAAATGATAATGACACACTGTTGACATGCCAGGCTACTTTGAAAGAATGCATATCATCTGTTTACTGTATTTGGTAGACAGTATTTGCATTCATTTCTTGTATTGCATTTTAAGAGGTCCCGGAGAAAATGAAATGTAAGCTGAAGATTCATTCATAGTAACTGTGTAAGGAAGGTTCTCATGATTCTTAAAATTTTTGAAGAGCTCTCATATAATAAGTTTGTTAAGTTTGCTGCAGAAGATCAGCAGTTAAAATATCACAGGAGGGTAGATTTTTGGTTCAATTTAAAATCCAGAAAAAAACGCTGCTAGACTGTAAGCACTACAGAAGCAGAAAATGTGTGTGTGTGTGTGCTTTTAATTTTCAATGCTGGGTACATATCTGCCTATGTGTAAAGTGATAAAAATGTTTATTGAATTAATCAATTAACTAATGGACAATGGGGACAAAATTTTAGCAAATAAAATTGAGCTAGCTAACTGTGAACTATGTCATGTATATATTCCATAATTCCATTATATCCCAGCATTGTAACCACACCATTTCTTAATAAGCAAATGTTCTTTCAAGGTTACAAAGATTAGATAACAGGAAAGTTGAGAAACATAGAAAATCTCCATAAAAGATTCAGAATATCTCAGATATTTAAAAAGTTACAGTTTAATAAAATCATAAAAATGACACAAAGAGTAAATATATTTTATACTTCTTTAGGCAGCTTGAAGGTGTCTATTGAATTATAAAACTAGTTGGAGGGTAAAGAGAGATTCTGCTTTCTCTGGTAGTAAGTCTATTAGTTCCATATGAGATAATAGACTAAAATATGATTTCCTTTTTCATCTATGTTCAATGGCTTAGAAGTTACCAACCGATTGGATGTGACTGATTCTATTTCACAGATAAAAACACTGAGGATGCTTATGGTTTTGCATGTAGGTAGCTGGCATCCTTTGAGCAATATGTACATTCACCAATGTTCACATCACAGGGAACCTGAGTACTTGCAGCAAACCTATGGATACAAACAATATAATCCACTCACTTAAAACTCAAGACTTCTAAATGTTTTCATTTTTTTTTATAAATTAGTTCCTTTCCTTTATTTCTGTCCTTGATTTCGTCTTGTTAATTTTTGTAAGTCAGATGTCAGCATATTGACATAGAAATTGCACTGTAGAAAAGGACATCTCCTGGGGGTCTGCCATGCTCTCTGGCTTTCCACAGTCATACAAACCATCTTGCTCTTGGGTCATACTTCATGGCCTCTTCTGCCCAATCCCTCAAACATAAATTTTTAATTAAGATATATGATGAAAATTCCTATTCAAAATATCTTCTCAACAGTGATTTTCAAAATAAGTCTATATATATTTATAAACAACAGTGTGACTTTGTTACATGTAAAAAGAAAAATTCTCCTTCCAGAGCTTTCATATTCTTCTTTCCAAATTGTTGTATTTTTCTTATTCTTTTTAAACTTGGTTGTATAATATTGAGTTAATTTTCCCTGAAAATTATTATCTGCACACAAGAGCTTCTCTTGGTTTTATATTTACTTTTCCGTTTTATCTGAGTCCTGCCTCCCTCCATCAACTTTCCAACCTCACTACCTAAGCACTTTGCTGGACATCTGTTCTTAAATACATATACTTCCTGGAAGGGTTAGCAGAATATGCCATCCCAAAATATGACACTTAAGGATTATTTTGAGCTGAAAGTAACAGAGAAGCGAATATAAGAAAAACTCTCTGCCTTCCTTCTATCTATCTAAACGCAGAACATAAATTTATAAGGGTGTTCCCCTTTCCTCTCTACCAGGAAAAAAAGATATTAATCACAGGAGACAAATCTAATCTCGTCAGTCTGAAGACAGCATCAGAGGAATCTATGTAACAAACCTTGCTATAACTAGGCCTTGCCTACCATTCATTTCCCTGTATATTTACCTTACTTCAACTTGTGCCTTGAGAGGCTTAACGTCCTTTTCTTCTGTCTTGTCACTCCTCTAAAAATGTATTGTTCTTTTGTTAAGACACTATAGGAAACCAAATACTAGCCACCTTGTTTAAATTACTCATTCCTGGACACTATGCACCTGTTAATAAACTTTTGATTGTTTTTCTCTTGTTAATATGTCTGTTGTCAGTCTACTTTATAGGGCCCCAGTGAATGAATCTAAGATGGGTAGATGGAAAACAGTTTTTCCTTCCTTACACTCTCCAAATTGTGTGTTGGGAGTATAAGTGTTTTGAATTTGGCTAAATCATTGTATTCAATTGGGCTGGCTGTTTCTTATGTTTTTCAGTCAGCATTATTTTTTAAATGATCCATGCTCCTCAAATACATTCAGTTCAATGCTTCTCTTTACCATACTAGTATTCCTACTATGCTTTCATCATCCTCGTTCGTTTTCCTGGTAAGAACAGGGTTGTAACTTATTCTTGCTTTAAAATAATGCTGTAATGAAAGCATCTCTTCATATGTATCACCTTATAGATATGCATAGAAGGTTCTCTGGGAAACACCCAGGAATAGGATTGCTGGAGTCTTAAGTTGTGTGAAGTTTTAATTATACTATATAAAGCCACCTTGTTCTCCACCACGGTTACACAAGTTTACATGCCAATGTAAACTTTACCAATACTTCGTTATATCTAGTTCTTAACATTTTGCCCAACTAATGAGGGTAAAGCTATATCTCATTGCTGATTTAATTTGCCCATCTTTGTCTATAAGGGAAGGTGAGTAACTCTCCACACAATTTTCAGCTATGTAGTTTTCTCTGAATGGAAATTATCTTTTATTGTCTTTGCCCATGTTTTAAATTATTTTCTGTCTTTTTCATTTTGATTTCAGGAATTCCTTGTATATGTTAGATGGCAATCCTGTGTTTATATTACGTTACACATTGCAAATATCTTCTCCCAGTTTATAACCATTTATTAACTTTATCTCTGTTTTTTCTTCATTAAAAAGCTCTTTAATTTAATGTAATGAAATCCATATTTTCTCTCTCTCTTTATCTCTTTCTCTTTCTTTCCTCTATTGCTGTCCTAGAGTCAATATGATTTTTGACCAACCCAAGGTAATACATATATCCTCCTGAAATTTTTTTCTTTTCTTTTTATGATTTTACTTTTTATTATCATGTTTAATGCATCTGGAGTACCTTACTTACAGTATGGGTTATGGCTCATCCTATTAAAATTGTTATGATTTATATCAGTTTCTTAATGCCATCTACAAACAAACTTTTTTGCACTCACTAATAGTTCTACTTTATCACATAACTAATTCATATATGTACTTGAAACTGTGTGTGTGTGTGTGTGTGTGTGTGTGTGTATTCCTGAGCTTTCCATTATGTTCTGTAGTCTTTCTTTCCACCTGTGATGAATACCATGCTGATTTCATTATTACTGGGGCTTTGTGCCGTGTCTTATAACTAGCAGGATTTGTTCCCATTCTTTGCTTTTCTTTAAATAAAAATAATTACTATTCATGGGCCTTTATTCTTCCATATATATGTCTATATATGTGTGTGTGCATCTGTGTGTGTGATATGATACCATCTCCTTGAAAATATTGACTCTGCATATTTTAGACCTTTATTCTATCTGTTCCATTAATCCTGCTGACTTTAGGTTTCAGTTAATTTTGTTGCCTTTCTTTTACAGCACTGATATGACACTCTCCTCATTTCTTCCTGTGCACTGGTACTGTAATATCAGCTACCTTAACAAGTCATTTGTTGAAATTCAAGCTGTATCTTGGGCTCCACTGAGGAGTTTAGAAATGTGGTGGGGTGCAGAGAGCTTGTAGATTAACAATGAAAGTTCAACCATCCTGTGTTAATTTGTACCCTCCTCCTCTCAGCAGCAATGTGGCTGAAGGACAAACTAGAGTATCTGGTCTTCCCATCCCTGCTACCATCAGTGGCCCCTGTCCCGTATTAGTCCTCTGTGTTTGGTTAATGCAGCTCCTCTACCATTCTGGGGTCAGCCTTCCCCTTACACTGTTAATAATGATACCATCACAGGTCCTGCTTAATCAGATTATACAGAAAACTGAATAGTGCTGGCAGTTTGCAGTATTAATAAAACACATGTTTAGAGTTTTGCTTCCCAAGGGGTATGTATGAGCCCCACAAAATCCCTGGGTTGTCAGATAAAGAAGTGGAAGCGTGTTAGGAAATTTATCATGCTAGAAGAAACCCCTTGCTCTCTCTCAGTTCAGAGGATGATTGTCCACACTTTTCTTTGTAATAAAATAGAAAAATAAAAGAGAATGTCATCTTTGAGGAGGGGTAGTGATTATGTATACAGACTTGGAAGTTAAATTGCCTGGTTTGAATCCACTGCTACCTTTCGCTTACTACCTGACCTTGCACTAATCATTCAGCCGCAGTTTCCTTGTCTACTAAATGGAGATGCTGATCATTCCTACCTCATAGGATTATTATGAAATTAAATGAGTTATTGTATATATGTATAAAATCCTTAAAATTGGGCCTTCACATAGTAGGCACCTCATAAATGTTAATCACTGTTATTATTACAGTTTTTTTCAGAAGTTCAGGAGCTTGAAAATTCTGATTCTCGAAACCATCTATGAATAATCCTTTCCCCCATTTTCTGCCCTCTAGTGGTAGTTTGGAATATTATTTCTCTGTTTGACTACATGAAATTCTTGTTGGTGAATATAAACTCACTTTGCTTCCCTGGTCTTACTAGGCTGAAATTATTTTACATACAATCTTATAAGTGTATGACTGCATGAAAATTGCAACCATTTTTTATATATTTGGTAAGAAATAGTTTAGGGACTGTTTTGCTAAAGGAATTATCTATTGCCTGTTTGAATTCATTTCTCTAAGAGAACTCTATCCAAAAGTAATCTCTTCCTCTAGAAACAAGAACTTTTCCTTTATCTGACCTTACCTGTGAGATCCTACCCCATTTTAACCCCTGTAAAAGTAAAAAAAAAAGCATTTTTACATTAAAGGTATTATTTCCCTGCTTCCTAAAAGGCAAACATTTACCTCTCAAAATAATGATGTTCCAAAGGTAGAATGGCAGCAATTATTAGCTATTGAAAACTTTAATCAAAGAATAATAAAAATACTTACTTGAAGCTATTTGTTTCCTTGAAAAACCTGTCACCTTCTTCCCTTCTTTTCAGTACAACTTTTCTCCCAATATACTTAACACTCACTATGAATTAGATAAAGGAGATTATTCCTCTTTTTCCAGCTTTATTGAGATATAATTGATAATAACACTTCTTGTAAGTTTAAGGTCTACACATGATATTGATACACACACACATTGTGGAATGATACCATAATAAGGTTAGTGAAAGTCTCTATTATCTCACATGATTACCATTTCTGTGTGTGATGAGTACATTTAAGATGTACTCTCTTAGCAACTTTCAAACATACAATACACTATTGTTAACTATAGCCACCGTGCTGTACCTTAGATCCCTAGACCTTATTCATATTATAATTGGGAGTTTGTACCCTTTGACCAATGTCTACCCACACTTCTCCACCCTGCAGCCTGGGGCAAACACCATTCTACTCTCTAAAATCGATTATTCTTAACTGTAAAGAGAGATATTGTCAACTGGTATAAACAACTGCCCAGCTGCCTCTCTATTTCCCTTTTTCCCAGTATAAGAATATAAATAATAGCAAAGACCTAGCTGGCATCCTTCTTTTTCTCTTTAAAAGACTATTGTTTTAGGGCAGTTTTGGGTTATCAGCAGGACTGAGAGGAAGATACAGAGATTTCCCTCATACCTTTTGCCCCCACTCAAGCAGACTTTCCCGCCTCACTGACATTCTTAAGAACAGATCTTAATGCTTTTACCACATAACTCTTTATATAGAGATTTAAAATATCATCTTGGACTATACAGCTTTAGCAGATAGACATATAAAAAGGGCTCCATTGAATTGTAAGAAGTTACTTGAGTTATCTGAAAGACCTTGCATTTTTATTTATAAACCAGGAAATGGAGTCAGAAGGAGAATTGAAGAACTATAGACAGAGTAATAAACTACACGATTTAGTGAGTGGATCAAATATTCAAAAAATGATCTTGAGCTACTTAATTTATCCATACAATATTTTGTCCTTGGTCAGAATAGGACCATAAATATAAGAGAAGGAAAGAAACTCCGGCTTAATAAGTCTGTTTGGTTTGATTGAGAACATTTATTTCATGGTCCCTAAAACTTCCTCCTTTGGTCTTGGGGTGAAAAATGCTTACCACAAAGAAAGTTTTATTACCTTCTCTTTCTGAGATAGTGAAATAATGAAGAAATGCCCTTCTGCTGTCAGAAATGTAAGATACAAGATTGTAATCATTACCTTAGAGTAAGAAAGATAAAAGCAGAATAAAGGGAGAGCCTGACTACTTGCTTCAGAAAAGGGATTCGAGAGTCAGCGGCTTTTCAGGAATAGTCGTAAACCTGATATATAAACAGCTATTACTGGTCAACAGCACCAGTATTAGAAATCAGCATCTTGGTACCAACTCATATGAACTTTCTCTCAATTCTATATGAATATCCATCTAAGCTAATACAGCTATGTTAAATTTATATCACATAATGAAGGTTTATTTAATGCACTTAAGTTATACTTCAATTCCATTGGATGTAAGAGTTAGCAAAGGCAAAATTAAAATTAAAAAAGAGATTTTAGAAGTATTCAAAGAACTGATAAAGAGTCTCTCGTTGACACAACTCTAGCCGGCCTCCTCAGAGTCCTCTTCTCACCTAGGCCACAGCCTTGGCCCACAAAGACTTACACAAACATTAGCATCATTTCTAACAGCTCAGAACCACATCCTAGGATGACTCAAGCCTCCTCTTCAAGTGCCTGCTTGAGAAAACTCGTAGCTGCCAAAAGAATTGGTGTTTGTTCCAGCCAACGCCTGAAGGTGGAGCCCCTGCCTCCCAGCCTCTGTGGGAGGATAGGAGCTTAACTTCAGTAAGCAGTTAAGTGCCAGTCAGCAAAACAGGTGGCTTTCGGATGGGCCAACTCGTCCACCCACTCTATAATTTTTCACTTGCCTGGCTCTACTGAACCCCCATTTACCTCTAGGTCCTCATTCATTCATTTCCTTTTAAAATGCCCAGTCACTTTTGTACAAATACAAGTGGAGTTCAGGTCATACTGGACTCTGTCCTCTGTGCAATAGTAAGTCACTGATTAAAATCTGTCATTGTCACTTTAGGGTGCAGCTTTGTTTATCTTTGACAGAAAGAAGAGGAAAAAACAGAAAAAAAAATAAGAAAGAAGAAAGCGGATGGCCCAATCTGGTAAAAATAATAAAACCGAAAGGAAATACATGAACTCACCAACTCAAACACGTTTTATCAGTGCTTATTATAGTCAGGTACTATGCAAGGTACTGGGACAAAATAGTGAACAAAAAGTTTCTCCTTGTAAGAAGCGCAGTATGGCAGACTCCCCGCTTAATAGTAAAATAATGTGCAATCAGGGTGAAGGGATCAAGAATAGGTTCTTCACAGAACTTGTCTTGGACATGCAGTTAAGATTTTCCAGTGGAAATAACATCTAAGATGAATCCTGAAGGTTAAGCAGGAGTTAGGCAGAGGAGGAATTAAGAAGAGTGTTTCAGAAAGAGGGAAGAGCATGCACAAATGCCAGGGAGTAAGCACAGGCGAATCAGCAGGTTCAGGCTGCTGAAAGAAATTCATAGCTGGAGCGCAGAGATGGAGGGGCAGGGAAGGAGGGATGGAGAAATACAAGGCGAAAGGGGAGCTGTGGCCAGTCTCCACGGTCTGCTGGGGTACGCTGAAGAGTCTGTACCTTATCACACAGGGAGGGGGAGATTCGCAGGAGTTTGAAATAAGTTTAACATGGCTTTCTTTGTGCAAAATGGATTGGAGTTAAAAAGTCAGTTGATGAAAGGAAATGGATTTACTCAGGAGTTACTTAGGTGACCATACAGGAATTGGGGGTTACTTCCCTGTGAGGTTTAAGGGAGGGAGGGGAAGAAGACCAAGTTGAAATCCCCATTTGGGACCCATGCAGTTCAGTGAGTGGTGCTGCCATGCTTTTAAAATGAAGATACGAAAAGGAAAGCTGGTTTGTTGGAAGAATGGGGGAGATTTATTCCATGACTTAGAATTCACTCTTCAATTTACAAGTGAGGAAACTGAGATCTTTGTTTTAAATGAATAAAAAAGCACCAAACTAAAATCTTAGTACATACAAATTATTCAATTAATTTACCAAAGGATAGGAGGTAAACTATGCGTCAAACTATGCAACACAATTATTACAACCACGTTTCCTCTACGGCAAGAATCAAACAATGACAAGGAGGGAGGGACCGTAGAAAAAGAGAAATAACAACAAAAACAAAAGCAAGAGAATTTCACTCTATGAAGAAAGCAGATAAATGGAGAAGCAAGATAATGGAGAAGTTAAAATATGTAAATAGGTAGGACAGTTAGAATCTTTATTCTTTCAGGAGCTATGCTAAGAAAGGTTTAGCCAGAAAACCTATAAGGCATATCAGACCTCAAAAATCTAACCACCAGACACACTCATGCAGGATTTACTTTTTTAAAAAAATTATTGCACTTCTTCTCTGTAAGTTAATTGAATTTTTCTATCATTTGCATTTTTAACATATTTTGCTCATTTGATAAATTCTGAAATAGGAAAATCTTTACTTTTTTCCACCCAAGTAAAAAAAGCATGTTAGGAAACCTATAAATGTATACAAAACATGGGCAATGAGGAACTTCTAAAGTATGGTGCTTTTTCCTCTCTGCTCCGGAACCACACAATTTCAAAACCTTCTTTTTTTAACCACAAAAGTGCCTAAGTTCTCTAAAAAGCCATTGGCACTGTAATTGTTGGAAATGCTTTTAAATTACTGGTATTAAGTGTGATATATCCTATATTTAAAAGTAAACAGGAGTTGTTCTGTTATTAATGAGATTCTATATTACCAAAAAAAACGCAGCTTCACTTAAGTAAGGTACCTAATTCCAATCATTTGTTTCTGATAAAAAAAATATATATGTTTATATTTAAGTATATTTAGAAACATTTGCCTTTATCTTATCCTTAATATTACCTGTAAAGTTTAGGTGGTGTAGCAAAATTTCACAAATTACAATGTCACTCAAATCCTGTCTTCCAATGCAAATCTACCCAGAACAGGCCTTGCTGTTTAGTTCTTTCTGCACACTCTTTTGCCATTTATTCATCCATAAATTTTTTTTATCCTTTACTATGGGCTAGGCAATATTTTAAGTGCTGAAAATATAAGTCAAGCAAAACCTAAAAGGTCCCTGATTTTATGGAGCCTCCATTCAGTGCAATGTCCTAAAGTGAAACTGCAGAATAAAAGTGCAAAGGACATGGGAAGCTATGCGAATCAAGTACTCAGGGTCATAGAGAAAGGAAATAAAATAATAATTATCATTATTTTTTTATTACTATTTCACCTTCAAAAAGTGAGCTTCTGCTTCCGATTTTATTGCTATCAAAGGACAAAAATGCCACTAGAAAGACAACACTTGAGATCAAGATGGGAATATAAATTAAACTGTACAAGGTAGTAGGATGGAAATATTTTAAAATTTCTAGTAAATGATATTTCATTTTTAAAAAACTTGATTGAAATATACACATTACACACATGCTTCCAAAGTATCTTCTGAGAGAGCTGAGTGATAGACAGTATACACTCATAGCTTAATGTACACCTACCATAGCTCAATGTTTATTCTTTGGGCTTTGCGAATGAGTGCCCTAAAATATTTCTTTCTCTCAAATTCAAATGATTCATGCTTGTATCTAATTTTGGGGTTCTTATTTTAATTTTCTTTTTTGAGTTTTCATATATCTCCTCTTTAGAATATAACCTAATTGTTAAAGCTTTTAATTTTGCCCTTTTTTTTCATTCTTTTGTTTATTTGGTTGTTTCAGGGTTGTTGGGGTTTTGTTTGTCTTTCATGGAGATTTAAGAGTAGATGGTGTTTGAAAATGACACTGACTAGGCAACCTAAGGGACCCACAACTGCAAGTGTGCCTGTATTAGTGAGTTCTGAGAAAAAGAACCAAAAGGCGATAGGCATTCAAAGGCAGGCAGACAGCAGGAGCTCCCCCTCCATTAGCCTTTTTATTCTACTTATACCTTCGACTGACTGGATGAGGTGGGTCCAGATGAGAGCAGGTAATCTGCTTTACTCAGTGTGCTGATTCAGATGTTAATCTCATCCAAAACACCCTCACAGGAATATCCAAAATCATGTTTCACCAAATCTGGACACCCTGTGGCCCAGTCAGGTGGAAACATAAAATCACCCATCACAAGTGACTAATTCATTTCTTTTGGCTCCTCAAGCTAATAAATAATGCCACAGCATTCAGGGGAAAGAGAAAGAGTTGACACAGAACCAACCCATGGACAAAGGTATTTACTGCATACCTCCCGTGTGCTCGTGGACTCCCTGATGTCCGGGGATCTGGCTGTGAATCTGATCCATGCAGTGTGACATGAAGGAACACATGGTACCAATGCAGAGCTGGGTGTCAGGGAAGAATGAAAGGTTCTGGTGGGCGTTTAGACAGGATCTAAAGGTGAAGAAGTGAATGGACAGAATGAATGAGTGGAAATAAAGATAGGGAGAGACATGACATGCTTGGACAGAGAGCTTAGTTTACTTGGAGCAGAGAATGCCTATAAAACCGCTGGGAAATAAGGGTAGACAGTTATGGAGTCTAGAGAAGGAGCCATTTATCAGAAGCCTTGAAACTTCTGTAGAGTGCAACCCTATTTGTACAGTGTTTTAGTGTTTTTAAATTGCTTTGAGATATTTAACTTTTTTGATCCTTTTAACATAACCTCTTTTAACAGCTTTTTGAGGGAGATGTTATCACTATCAATTTTTATAGTGAAGAACAGTTACTATTGACAGATGTTAGGACTATCATCTGATTCTTACTTTAGTGTTCTTTTCCTGTTAAAGTGGGGACCGCTGTGGTTCTTGAGCAAGGGGTGTGACCATAAAAATAGAGTTTTAGCAGGTTTGATGGTGGTTTATGAGATGCATTGCGGAACGAACCTAGCAAATCAAGGGGCAGCATTAAAGCTTTGTGCTTATCCCAGCACTAAGCATTAATCAGTGAATAAAAGAATGAAGGAAGATTGACATAGGTGGAGTCATTTTTAAAGGAAGAAATGAGAAATATTTAAATTTGTGATCTATTAAAACGTATGTAGTAAGATATACAGTAAAAGCATGGAGATAGGAAGAGGTACAGCACCACTTCAAAAAATTTTGAAAGATACCTTTTATCTATTTTTATGATCAAATTTGGCTTAATTTTAAAGCTATCCAAATGTTCAATTTGATTTCAGTCTTACACTGTCTTGTGATATCCTCCACATGTCCTGAGGGAAGAACTCTCACCAGAAGTTTGTTCTTAAAGGTTTATATCATCTCTTGGAACATAGGACACATTCAAACAATACCCAAGAAAAGGACGATTATCTACTACTATGTTTAAAGTAATTCTTTTTCTTTCACGTCTCTCTTTTCTTATAATGACCTTTCTTATAACACTGCTAAATGTATCTCACAGACACCTTTGGACGATGTTTAGAAACAAAGTGGAGTTTTTCTTTTGCTGGATACAGATACAACTGATCAAATAGGCCCTTAGCTAGAAGGGATTGATAGAGAAGGCTATTCTGAGAATTTAAAAATCAAAACAACTCATTGAACTCCTACCTATTTTTAAGGTACACACTGAAAAGGAACTGAGCTGAAATTGAATTGAAACTGAAAACTTTGAATTAAACTCATTTGATTTCTCTGTTTCCTTTCTGGTTTGATACACAACAGATGTATATTCTCTTAGGAAAGGAGACTGCCTAAGTAAATGGAATAAACTTTGTCATTGCAGACTAAAAGCAAATATTGTCATTTAAAAGACTGTCATCATTTAGGGTAAGAGTCTAGGAAACACTGGCCTTTAGAGTAAGAGTCAAGGAAACTGGCCTTTACAAGTAAAGTTTATGCTAATTCTCTGTTTTATTTGGTTTTTGGACATTGCTCTATTAGAATTTACAGGAGAAATAAAATACTTGTTCTTTATCTTACATGAAGATTCAGGGAATGGAAAAGAAAACACAAAACAAATGAGGTAGTTTCTACTCTTTACGAGTTTAAAATATCTAAGGCGATGTAAGAAGAGAGTAGCTATTGTTGGTTTAGCTAAACACACTACATATGAGGAGAAAGTACAAATTACACGTTTATCTAAACTCATGGTACGAGTACTGGGGTGACTTAGAGTGTCATAACCAGTATCAGGTAGAATTAAGGAGGAAATATGCTCAAGAAGCTTACTATAGAGCTCTGCTGGGAGAGGGAGTGCAAATACCATGGCAACAGGGAAGGGCAAGCAAGCTAGATGAGAGTGAGCAACAGCTAGAACCTTGGGGAGTGTGGGTTCAAGGGCCCTGTATGATTACAAAGGTTCTCAAACTCGGTAGAAGGAAAAAAAAGCATTGTGGAAATAAATCATGAGACTTTTAGAAAATCAAGATACTTCAAAATGAAACTGGCCCAAATGCCAAACCTTACATATTTTCCACCAGAACAGAGAACTGGAGATTCTTTCACAGAGTATGGTATGCGGATTTCTTTTAGAAAGAAAAAGAAAGGAAGGAAGAAAGAGAGGGAAGAAAGGAAGGAAGAAGGGAGAGAGGAAAATGGAGGAAGGAAAGGACATTCTGTCAGGTATAGTCAAGGATTTTGTTACAAAAAAAATCATTCATTCTCAGAGTATCTTTCTTATTTCTCATTTACGGAAAAAATTAAAAATGCACCACAAACAAAACTTAACATAGATTTTGTTTTCTTTGTCATTGCTTTGTGCATCTGTTTGTCACTTATGGATCCTTATGGATCATCTACTCTGCCTACAGAGCTGCAGAAATTTTTTTTTACCTTTTCCTAATATATTTCAGAAATAATATCCTATTTAGACTTCACTTGATTGGCTGTAGTTAAGTTTATTTTCCTTAAAAAAAATTACATATCAAAATGTGAAAAATACCCCTCCTCCTACTGCAGGCTAAATTTAAACTACCCAGGTGGTGCTTTCATCAGCATTTTACCTATTCTTTATGCATATATGATAATCATCATTTTGTGTTCCTTACAATCCCGGTAATTTTTCCTAAAACACTGGTTTCCTGCTGAGAGGTTTCAAGTGTGGATACACATAGTTTTGTTTTCTTTCACTCAACTGCTGATTGTAATGATCAAACTATAACTCATATCTAAATAATTAAAAGCAACATCTGTACATAGTAGGAACTGGGTAACTGAACAGGAAGGAGTGACAATGATTGTCTGTGAAATGCAGCAGTGGGGGCAGAAGGGAAATTCCTGTCATCCTGTAGCTGATCTGAAAAAGCTCAAGGGATAAATGAAATATCCTTGGTAAGATAAAACTTCTCTCTCAGCCAGCATTAAACTAGAACTACAAGTAGAAAATGGTAATTATTTTAAATTAGTATCACTCGTAAGTAATGCATAAATCTAGATGTAAAAAAATTTAATATATGTAGATTAGACTAAGGTCCCTTTGAACACTCCCCCATAGATAATACATGCAATATTCTTTGTGGATATGTGGATTCTTTTTTCCCATGTGAATTCGAGTAGATGTTTCATAACAGGAATGAGGGACAAAACCAGGGAAGACTAACCACATAACAGTAATAGAAATAGCTAATATCTACTAAATTCCAAGTAACTTTTCTAAATACTCTGCACATATTAACACAGTTAAACCTTACAAAGACCAGAGGTAGTTATTGTATTTATTCCCATTGTGCTGAAAAGTAAACTGAGGCACTTAGAGGTTAAGTATTTTCTCCAAAGTCATGGAACTTGCAAGTGGTGAAGTTGGGATTGGAACCTATATGCCTCTTGTTCCTGTGCAAACCCACCAGATCACATATGATCAGTGTAGAAAAAAAGGGAGCCAATGATTGAGTGCTGAGGGTACAACCATTGATAACATGCAACATGCATCTATCTGCATTGGTATGAGGCAAGTGCCCTTCCAGGTTAACCCATGTTTCTCACTTGACTATCAGATACCCTAGCAAACTCGAGGATTTATATCCCACTTTCTAATTTGCTGCTCTTCTCTTACATGGGCAAACCACTTCAATTCTCAAATGCATTTCTTCTTGATGAATAATTGAACTGAACTAACAAGTGAGGACTGATACCGGGAGGTCCTCCTGCTTCAACGCTGTGAATTAACATTGCTGCACTCTTCTTCAATATAGATTACGATAACAAAGCATCATTTCCATTGAGCTGCAACTACATGAGTTAGGTGCCTTCACTGGGTCTAAAATATCCTACTTTTGTTAGTTTAGATGTCAATTCCTATTTATCTTTCGAACACCTGCTAGGGTGCAATCTCCTCAGTGTAGGCTTTCTTCCCTGTTTTATGTCTGTTTCTTGTACCTGCTATTAGTACTGCACAATCACTCTAGGTTTTAATTTTTTTTTTTTGGCATGTTCTCATGCTGGACAGTAAAATACTTGAAAACAATCATAGTGTTTAGGTATCCCAAGTCTGAGCACAGTGCCTGACACATACTAGATGCATTGCAAATGTTTGTGAAATTAAATGGAAATGCGGCTATTATATCAGCATTGTTGCAGCTTGGCGAGACTTTATTCAACTACCTTTACTGCTCACTTTTAGTCAGGGTTTAAATTAACTTCCATATACTGAGAAAAATTCATTTTGTATTTTCTCTAAATATTCTACAAAGCTATATTCAAGCATGTCTTATTTGCTTATAATCTTGAGATGACATTCTTAGTAATATTTTACACTTGGAAAAAGCTTTTTATTTCTTTACCAAATTTAGGAATAATTCTGCCAATTAAACACCAAAAAATATTTGTAGTTACAAATTTTATGTAGTGCTCCTTTAGGAAAATATACTTTAACAGTACAAGAAATGACATCTAATTCTACCAAAATGAGCTTAACTAACAATTGTTTTTCCCATTAATGGGATAAGTCCTCTTTACAAATAATTTTTATTGACTGTGAAGTTATGCAAAAATGCAACTCCCATTTCTAGCAGGGTGGCTGCCAAAGATAACTAGAAACCCTACCATCACTATAAATACCTAGGTATGGTGGATGGAATGTAACAAAACTTATTTTAAATGCATAGCTAAATTTTCAACAAACAGTGGAAAGTTTATAGGTACCAGAAATAAAATGGAAACTGAAAACCAAAGGGTAAGCATGTGGGTGGAACACAAGAGACTGTCCTGTGATATACTTTTCCTACCACATTCTTTAGGTACTCAAGTTGTATTTCCCATGTGAGAAAGTGGACATGTCCTCAGGCTAACATGGACAGAGAATTAGAAAGGAGAGATCTCAAAAGAGCCAGGACCCTCAAATGTCTACACATCTGGTGGAAGATTTACTTTTTTAAAAATTGTCCTGTGTCACAGAGATGTAAGGAAGCTTGTCTGTTTCTGGTTCAATGTGGCAAAAATAAATAAATAAATAAAGTAAAATTCTAGTCCTGTGTCTACTTGGGCTTGAGGGTAAAATGTTAGTATTAACAATATGCATTATCTTGTTCCCGGGACAGTGATAAGTACTAGGCCACCTGGCAAGGCTAATGCAAAGTTTTTTCTTAAAGCCATACCACAAGTATTATCTCAAAAAAAAAAAAAGGGAGAGATGAAGCCTCATTAAAATCGATAATCAATAAGTAACAACCAATATGGAAATCACAGAAACAAACTACCATGAATGAGATTGAGCAGACATGATAGGAAGTGTAGAGAGACTCAGGAACTTGACAAACAGAAAGGTGATCCAAAAGAGGGCATAAAAATAATACGTATGTAAAAAAAATCTTTTTTAAGTACACAAAGATATAAATATGGCTGCATTCACCAGTAATGCAAGTAATACACAGATCCCAAGTCTAAATGTCTACAGGGAGGGAAAGATTAGACAATCTGGATAAGGGAAAAGGAGGCTCAGAGGTAACCAGTAAAAAGAGAGCATAATTCATGTAGGGGAAACAGTTTGAAGAGTAAGAATTTAGTAAAAAAATGCCTAGTTCAGGTACATATTATAGATCCATGAGGAATAGAGTTGACTAGATAGAATGAGTGCATTTCAGTGGGATCAGCGAGGCTGAAGTAAACAACCTGGTTAATTTCCAACATCCATCCCCCCACTTCCCTGATAAGTGGCTGTGTGATTGGGAATGGAACACAGCTGGGGTGGGTCTGATTTGTCCACTACTCCCGTCCTCAAACCATGTCTGACCTACAATGCAATACTTCAAATGTAGGGATTATACCTGTCCATATCCCATCAGCATCCTGTGCCTCTGTAAGCTCTCTTGTTCTACTTTTCACTACTTTGTTTTTTGGGATGTTAGGGGACAACTGGACAAAAACAACGGCAAGCACAAATGAATTATTTAAAAATACCCCTGTTGTCTTAACAGCAGTATCTTTGCAGAATAGTAACAACCATTTAGAACTCTGACTGGTGTGGTGTAATGAAGGGGAAAGGAGTAGATGTAGGGTGAGTAAGGTGCTGGACAATGTTTAACAATTGCTGGGGAAATGGGGAAGATCTGTAGCCTTTGGTGATTTCTGTGATGTAAATCTTCCCACTGTGGTTGATTTCTAGCTTCAGTGTATGAATATTAGTAAAGGGGAAATATCACTGAAGTGGAGGCAGGCAGCTGGGTCAATTATAGGAACAATTGTCAATTACAGATCCCACATGAAGAAGCTTCAGCAGGCTGGAATCATTAATTATAGGCCTCAACACAGAAAGAAGTACATTGCATCTCTTACCAGAAATTGGCTACCCCTGCAACTCAGCCAATGAGAATCTGTCATTGCTCTGGACACTTGCTTTTCTCCCATGGACTTTATTCAAAACAACCCCTCCCATCCATATCGCTAATTATCAAGGAAATGTAAATCAAAACCACAGGAGATATCACCACACACCAGTCAGAATGGCCACTATCCAAAAAACAAGAAATAACAAATGTTGAGGAGAATGAGGAGAAAAGGGTACCCTCTTACAGTGCTGATGGGAATGTAAATTGGTGCAACTGCTGTGGAAAGGAGTATGGAGGTTCCTCAAAGAACTAAAAGGAAATACCATTCAATCCAGTAATTCCACTTCTAGAAAATTACCCCAAGAGAAAAAAATCCCTGATTCAAAAGGGCATATGCACCCCTATGTTTATCACTGCTCTATTTGCAACAGCCAAGATATGGAAGCAACATTAAGTGTCCATCAATAGATGAATGTATACAGAAGCAGTGGTACATATACACCATGGAATATTATTCAGACATAAAAAAGAAAAAAATCCTGCTATTTGCAATAACATGAGTGGATCTAAAGGGTATGGTGCTCAATGTAATAAGCCAGGTGAAGAAAGACAAATACCACATGATTTCACTTATTTGTGGAATATAACAACAAAACAAAACAGAAGGAACAAAACAGCAATAGACTCTTAGAGACTGAGAAGTGACTAGTGGTTACCAAAGGGGAGTGATTAGGCTGGGAGGGTGAGGGGGATAAGGGAGCACAATAATTCACAATCACAATGTATGTTGATCACAGCGACGATAGTACAGCATGGAGAATACAGTCAATGATTCTGTAACATCTTTCTGTATTGATAGATAGTAACTGTACTAGAGGTGGTGAGGATTTTATAACATGGGAACTATTGAACCACTGTGCTGTACATTTGAAAATATTATAAGATTATATATCAATGATACTTCAGTAAAAAGAAAACCCTCCCAACTTCCTCCTTCTCTATAAAGTTTCCTCTTTCTTGTTTGTTGGACTTGCCTATGGTTCTGCCATAGCTTGCATGTGTCCTGAATTGCAGGTCTCAGCCACTCCTGAATAAACCTGCTTTTGTTGGTAAAATAACTGACTGCTTTGTTTTTAAAGTTAACAAGTGTAATAACCAGCTTGAAAATTTATGATAATTTAACACTTGACCGTCTCACACCACCACGAGGTGACTCCAGCACACCTCTGGCACTCAGCCTACCTGCAGAGGCAGCACTGTGTCATTTCAAATGCTCTCCCAGTGGGTCACCCATTGCATTTTTCTAATTGTTCGTATCAGCCTATGGATAATAAATATTATTCTCAGATTCCAGCAATAGGGTTACTGTTATACTAGGTATTGATGGTAGCGTGGGCTTTGTCTGCTTTGTCTTTATATGTATCTTATTGGGAAGCTGGGAAACAACAAAGCAGAAGTTATTTTAAGCTGGACTCCAAAACTATAAAATATTAACATTTCTAAGTTTGTCATTCATTTACTCAACAAAAACATATTAAGCATTTTCCAGGCAGTTTGAGGTGGCAAGGAGAGAGCATTGGGCAAAAAAGTGAAATAATTAAGACCAAACATACAATTTCTTCTTCCTTGCTCCCCTGAAAATTCTTCCCTGATTTGGTTTTAAAATGTCCCACTTCCTTCCGTTATGCAAATTAAACACAAGGCAGTATCTATACACAAAAATCTTACTTTGAATTTACCAGTGCTGGAAGGAAATATATCTGCTTGAACACAGACATATGATAAACCATGGTAAAACAGCTACAAGGAGAGTATTTTTTAAATAAGCTGTCTAATTTTGTCAAATTACAGGATTAATAATTCACCTATGAATTATTGAAACAATTGCAGTATTTTTTGTGATAGAAAAAAATCTGAAATGCCTATCAATTGGAAAATAGATAAGTTGTGATAAATCCATATAATGAAATGCATAGCAAAGACAAAATCTAAGCTATACATGTCCATGTGGCTGAACCTTACAAATTTAATGTTGAAAAAGTTATACATACATATGTATAATACAGTATGATGCTTTTTAAACAAAAGTTTTAAAACCTTTATATGTGTGTGTGTATACATATAAGTATATATGTATGTATATGTTTATGTGTGTGGTATAAAAATCTGCCATTTGAATGGCATGGTAATTTCATGAAACTAGTGACCTCAGAAACTGAAGCAAATTTGATGAATTAAAAAAGAGACTCATAATCAGCTTTAACTATGTCAGAATGTTTTATTTCTAAGTTGAGTGATTAGTATATAAATTATTCACTTTTTTATTCTCTATGGAATATGTGAACTATCCCATGACACATTTTAATAATTAAAAATCCATTGACTAAATATTTGTATCTTCACAGACATTTGTGTGATTTCAGCATTAGTCAATAGAGTATGTGCATAAAAACCCTCATTAGCCTTTCCTACTTTTAAATTTGAGAATTATTTTCCTCAATATTTAATTATCAATGTGTCACTGATGTTATTAAGGATTTCTACCTAATTCCAAGCCATAACTTCTGGAATAATGCATGTACAAAAAAAAATCAGAATTAATAATTAAGAATGATAGAGCCATCTCACTTAGAATAAATATAATGATAACACACATTAAATATCTCTGTTATTTATTATCCATGTTTTGTCCCAGGAAGATCTACCAGGTTTTTCATAATCAAGATCTGTGATGTCGTGTGAGTGTGTATGCTGGTGCATGTGTATGTGTATCCATTAAAAAGTGTCTTTGACACAATTTTTAATTCTGTAAATTGATCCAGAGCACAGAACACGAACTCTAGTCAAACAGGAATATTTAGTTTCTCTGAAATTAACTTAAATATTGATTGAAGAGACTCAAAGGGATGATGTCTCTGACCTAGAAATCCTTGCTTTGACAGCCACAGAACTGAAATTACAGATTGGATGTACACTGTTTCAATAACTCTGAATGAGCCTAAGGAGGGTATTTTTTCTCTTTCCATTGACTTTTAAGGTCAGATTCAGGCAAAAATTGCCTTGCCGTAGAATAGGCTACTGGGAGAACAAAAACATAGTTAGCCACAGGTTTAAAAATTCTAAAAAATCTTACTTATTTAAATCTGCATTTAAACCTTAAGGTGAGCATTTATTGCTTAAGGTGCTATTCAACTTTATTTGAATTAAAATCTATATTAATTAACACCTTGCATACATTAAAAATGATGTTAGGCTGATTCTTTTTGTTTTGTTTCAACTTTAATTAAGGGTTGAGTTGCAAATGTGACAAAACCAGAACCTCAATATTGATTCTTACAGATGAATATTTTGAAATACACAACTTTGTAATTTAATAAATTAGTGCAGATGGGCTCATGATGGAAATAAAATAGAGTAATACCATCAAAATAAATGTAATCTGTGCCTTCATAAGAAATGTACATTTTTTGGGGAGGGAATCACAATTCTTTACCAAATATCATTATTCGTTTGAAGTAGTAAACTCCCTTCCCAAAATAATTCAAGTGAAATGTGTCCTTTCTTTCCTTACTACCACCACCAAATTTCCCTGTAACTTCAAAGGACAAATTGTCCTAGAATTACAACTGCTCAATCGGCTTCTCGAGTCTCCTAATTCAAAGTGTAGAACTCACTTCATGCGCCTGCCCAGACTGCCAGGCTCACGACTGCCTTCCTGGGCTTCGGCAGGGTGCTCCCTGGAAGGCCCCCGCCATCATCCCTGGTGCTTCGCCCGCGAGCACTGCCGGCTGTCTCAGAGGTCCCGGGGTCCACCGCCCCGCACACCCCTCGCGCACTATCCACAAGCGGAATTGCGGCAGCCCTCGCTTCCAGGCCCGCCTTGGTGGGACCCACAGTGGCCCTGGCTCTTCCCATCACGTCCAGACCCAGACGACATGTGGTGCCACGGCAACTGAGACAGGGCTGACCCAGCACCTGCCAGCACAACTCAGAAGGGCGGGGATTTCATTCCCCATGGACAAACTCAGACCCGTTCAAGTCAGGAAACCCAGCAGATAAATTCCTTGCCCTTCCTTCTCTGCTAGACTGTTCTGGGTAGTAGACATTCCTTGAGACCTTCGTTGAAGACTTCCTTACTGATTGTGAGAAATGCGTCGTGCTTTCTTCTGAAGCTGCAGCCTGCTGGGCAATGTGCCACCTTTCTTCCTGCTTTGAGTGATTTCTCTTTCCCTTGCTCCGGCTGCCCTTACACTGACCCTCCCAGGGAAGTCTGAAACATAAACTTTGATGCAGACTCTATTTTTCAGGGAGCTTTAAGACACTTTGGGGCACATCTCATCTTAAACCTATAAAAAATCTAAAATACGATGATAATAATTTTAGATGTTTCTGTAAAATTCCCCTTGACTATCCGTGGTTATTTAACAGCAGTCACCCAAATTGAAAAACAACAGTAACAAAACCTAAGGTAAAGATCTCCTAATGCCAATAAATTAATATCGCTCAGGAGAAGATCCTCTCTCATATCTCTGTGCTAGTAATGTAAAATAATAATAATCTAAAAAAACCTGAAGTCAAGACTGTTAAAGGATAAAATAATAGAAAGTACACATTTCTAACAAAATACAGGATGCATAATTGGTTTACTCTGGAAAATAGATCTGATGAATGATAATGAAGAACATGGACAAAAACAAACTCATTCACTGTTTTTTTCTTTCCAAAGAATGGTACTGAGGAATAATTTACATAAAATGCATAAATAAATACCTAAAATAAAAGGTAAATAAGTGTATATAGTTCAATGAGTTCTGACAAATATCTATATTCATTTTACCATCATCACCATTCAGATTTAGAATATTTGCATCACCCCAGATAGTTCCCTCGTGATCCTTTGCAGCAGCTTTCCCACCCTGGGCCCCAGGCAACCACTGGTCACTGGCTCTCACTTTCTGTCATTACAGAGCAATTTTGCCCATTCTATAATTTCATGTCATCATCATATACACACATACACAGATATAAACACACATCTAACTTCTTTCTCTCAGCATAACACTTTTGAGGTTCATCCCTATAGTTGTGTGTGTAAGTAGCTTGTTCTTTCTTTTGTCAAGGAATATGCCATTGTACTGATATGCCACATGTTAATGGACCTTTGCTTCATTTCTAATTTTTGCCTATTACAGTACAGCTGCAATGAATATTTGTGTGCAAGCTTCCCTGTAGATATATATTTTCATTTATTTGGGGTAAAAATATTGTGGTGGGATCACTGTATCATGTGTAGGGCAAGTGTATGTTTAGCTTTATAAGAAACTGTCAGATTATTTTCTAGAGTAGTTGTACCCACAAGCAGTGTGCAAGAGTTCGAGTTGTTCCATATTCTTCCCAACACTTGACATTATCAGTCTTTATACCTGTAGTCATTTTAATGGGTAGCGTTATCTCCTGTAGTTTTAATTTGCCTTTCCCTGCTAAGCAATAATGTCGAGCATCTTTTCATTGTTTATTAGCCATGTTTTGTCTTTATGGAAAGTGCCTGTTTAAATCTTTTTTTCATTTTTGTTGGTGTTTGTCTTCTTTTTCACTTTTAAAAGCCTTCTGAATCCACTGAGGCGTCTTATTGTTTGCAAATATGCCAGAACATTCTCATTAAATTCATGAAATAAGAACAATTAATTACCTCATTTTCTGCTTTTATCTTCCTTCCTCAGGAAGCTCCAGCTCTTCTAGCCTTCAATCTCTTGTTAGCCCAGGCCCAGATTTTATCCCCACCTCACATTGCTCTTGCAATTAGCTTTGCTGGAAATTCCACTTTCCTGTCTGCCCACGAGACTGGATTTCCTATTACACGTCCTGTACCATCCTTTCTCATAATCTGCTGTTAAATGTTTTTATTTATTTGCTTACTTGTTTATTGTTTTCTTCCCCATGGACCTGTGCTGCATGACAGCAGAGACCACGCCCAATCCATTTTCCAGGGAACCCCCAGCACATTGCTGGCGCAAAGTTCACAGTGGGAGCTGAATAAACATTTGCTGCTGGAATGAATTGATACCTCAGTTCTCAATGAGTTACTAAGTTAGAGGGTCAATATATTTAGAGAAATCATTCCCTATAGTTCCTGTTAAAGTTTTATGTAGTTATCAGTAATTCACAAACGGGGATATCTTTGGAATCTCTTTCTTCTTGTCTGTTCATCAGGAGAGTCCTGGGAGAAAGGAGACTTCATGAGCTTTCCTAGATGATTCTGCAATTATGGGAATTCCAAGGAACCACAGTATAGTTCTTGTCTTTTGGGACTCCATATCAATGTTGAAACTTGTCAGAAGTTTACATACAATGTTTGGAACTATCCCAAAGGGACTTTCAAAATAAATAGGATTATCCAAGATCTATTGGGCTATTTCTGGGCTCACCAAGACACTAGACAAATCACACAGTAAGCAAAAGCGTGTCCCATAAAAGACGACAGGGTGGTGGTAGCTTGGTGAGCACCAAGTCAAGTGTTGCCATGCTCAAATGCAGGGTCACTTTTTTCCAATCTCCTAATTTATGAATGAATAAATAAATGAAGGCTTGGGGTCACATATGGGTTCTGTCCCTTAGTAATTACATAAATTTTGGCACGTTACCTAATCTCTATACACTTTCATTTCTTTATCTTTAAAGTGGGGATAATAATACTGAATTTATAAGTTGTTTTCTGGATTAAATGGAATGCTCATAGAGTGCCTGGCAAACATTAGAAGTTTTATTTTGTTTTTGTTTACTCATTTTGCATTTTAAATCACTTCATCACATGTATTAGAAAGCAAACATTTTCCAAACACATACTGTGTTCAGCTATTAAAATTGCTAATTAATGAATATTCACTGACAGCAATAAAAGCTTACTGAGCCTAGGAAAAAATAGGTAGCAATTATATAACCTAGAGACTACAGCAGCAAATAGAAGAAAAATCTAATTATTAAAAAAGAAAGATGTTCAATGTGTAATATTAAGTGAAAGAAGCCAATCTGGAAAGACTACATACTGTATAATTCCAACTGTTCTGGAAAAAGGAAAGTTATGGAGACAATAAAAAGAGCAGTGGTTGCCAGGGATAGAGTGGGATGAGAAGAGATGAAAAAGCAGAGTGCAGGGGAATTTTAAGGCCATAACAATACTCTGTATGATATTATAATGATAGATATATGTCATTATACATTTGTCCAAATACATAGACTATAAATACTAAAATGAACCCTAAGGTAAACTATGGTCTTTGGGTGATTATGATGTGTCAATACAGGCTCATCCTTAGTGAAAAAAAAAATAGAAAGAATGAAAAAAGCACCAAAAATGAATGGAATGGAAGGGCAACAAAAGCAAAATTAAACAATTGGGGCCACATCAAACTAAAAAGTTTTTGCACAGTGAAGAAAACCATCAACAAAATGAAAAGATAACCTACTTAATGGGAGAAGATATTTGCAAACCAAACAATATGACTGTTTAACTGATAAGGGGTTAATATTCAAAATATATAAGGAACTCATACAACTCATAACAAAAAACTAAACAACCCATTTAAGAATGGGCAGAGGACTTGAATAAATATTTTTCCAATAAAGACATACAGATGGCTGTCACCCACAAAAAAGATGTTCAACATCATTAATCATCAAGGAAATGTTGGTGAGGATGTGGAGAAAAGGGAACCCTCCTACACTGTTGATGGGGATGTAAATTAGTACAGCCAGTATGGACAGCAGTATGGAGGACCCTCAAAGAATTAAAAATAGAACTACCATACAATCCATCAATTCCACTTCTGGGTATTTCTCTGAAGAGAATGAAAACACTGATTCAAATATATATATATATACATACACACACACCTATGTTCATTGCAGCATTACTTACAATAGCCATGATATGGAAGCAATCTAAGTATCCACTGACAGATAAATGGATAAAGATGTGGTACATACATACAATGGAATATTAATCAGCTATAAAAAAGAATGAAATCTTGTCATTTGCAACAACATGGATGGACCTAGAGGAGGATATTAAGCTGAGTGAAATAAGTCGGAGAGAAAGACAAATACATATGACTTCACTTGTATGTGAATTCTTAAAAAGAAAAAGAAACAAAGATCAAATAAAAAATCAGAAACATACTCAATAGGTCAGAGAAAAAACTGGTGAATGCCAGAGGGGAGGGGTTTGGGAATAGGCAAACTAGGTGAAAGGGATTAAGTGGTACAAACTTCCAGTTACACAATTAATAAGTCATGGGGATGTAATGCACAGCATAAGGAATATAGTCAAAAATATTGTAATTTCTTTGTATAGTGACATGTGGTAACTATGTCTATCAAGGTGGTTATTTCATAATGCATAAAAATACTGAGTCAATATGTTGTACACCTGAAACTAATATAATATTGAATGTCAATTATTTAATTAAAAATGAAAGGAAGAGAAAATGAGATGTACAAAATTCAAGGAAGTTTTTCAAGGAAAAACTACTTCTCATAATTAATTTAAAGGAGCAGAGATTCAGACAAACTTGAAAATAATTATTTCATGATATTCTTATTAAACATTCTTCGTATAATAGTTATTTAATTTGTCCTTGACTAAAAAAAAAGTGTTTTTTTTATTAAGGCATTTGATTGAGAATATCATGAAATTAGATATTATATTCTACACATATTTTCCAGAGATTCAGAAGTTAGTCTGTGAAATTTCCTTTTAGTATGACTTTGTCTAACTATACAATTATAAATGTTGATGCATGGATTATTATACAGCCATTAAATATCAGAGATTAATAAAAATCCAAAGTTAAATAGGAAGTTCCTTTTCAATCCTAGGTCCTTCAGAACAGGGAAGAAGAGAAATTTGATGAATAAAGTAACTTCAAAAATCACATCTGAAATCAATGGATATAGAACTAATGTCAGCTCAAACCCTCCCGATCATATACTCCATCTTCATGCTGATCATATGTACTTGAATATCTTGTCATCACCTTAAACTCAGCAAGCCTAGAGAAAATGTTTTTATCTCTGAGAAAATAGTTTTACTTTCTCAATCAAAATCTGTCTCATTTTTCTGAGTCATTAAGCCTTCAAAGTATACATTTGTCTTTCAGTCCTTATTTGATTTCAAACGTCATATCTGACCAGTTACCAAGTTCTAAAACTTTTCTTTTTCTAGTGAGATAAGAAAAAAAATGATGGCTTTTCTTATTTCCTTTCTTAAGCCTCAAACCAGAAAGGGGAGAGGAAATTCTAAATGTGTCTTAAAAATAGCCCTTGCCTAAAGTCCAGTCATCAAAAGCTATTCTTTCTCAGCTACTAAGTAGCCCTGTGACATCAGGTAAGACTGATGTCCCCTCTCTACTTCAGTTACCTGATCTTCAAAATGGAAGTGGGTGGTATTCTAAAATACCTTTCAATTCTAAAATTCTGTGTGATTTTCTTCTCACATTTGTCACTTTCTTCCCATCCCCACTGTAGTCTATCCAAAATTAGGCATTTATAGCTTTGTTTGTAAATAGTTACATTACTTCAAAATCACTTCAGCCCTTTGCCTTAAAACCCACCATTGACCTTACTGACAGATTTAATTTCCTAAAACACCATTTTCTCTGTTTTCTCCTTACCTGAAATGGCTAGCAGTGTTAATTAGATAAAGTCATATGCCAGATCTTTCCAAATCACCTGCCACAGAAATTTCTTGCGGGGTAAACCACCTACATAAACAACCTTCCTGCTCCAGTCAACCTAGATCACTCATTAATACAAAAGCATGCACTGAGCTTTCTTATTTCTACTCTTTTGCCTTTTTATGTATACCAGTATTCTTTATCTGGAATGCCTTCTTCGTTTCTTGCTACCCACTGGAAACTTGCCCTGATCGTATTTCACATCCTCTCAAAAGTCTATTCTGATAATCCCAAAGCAAAACGCTTTGTCTTGCAACTGAACTGTCACATCAAATGAGAAAACTTGAATGTTAGTAAATTGGGAGGGAGAGGAGGCTCTCAGGCACTTGGGGATAGAGAGACTTCCCAAGCTCGGTGCCTTGTAGGTGAGGCATCGCCATCACTATTCAACTTCTGCCATCCTGCTGAAGGTCTTCCAGCATACGCTGTAGGTGTCCTGCCCGTAACTGGTCTGCACTCTGTATGCCAACAGCTGCTTAACTGGAAGCACCTGGAAGTTTCTGGCTGAGGACTCTCTTTGCCTGCTGTGCAGAGCAGGAAACAAGTCCAGGGAACTTACAGCTCCAGGAGAAACCCTCAACAAATGAAAAATAGGAGTCTGTGGATAAATACCCTAGTTTCCTTGCTCCTCAAGGAGGATAATTCTGAGGAATGTTCCACACAGCCTTCCCAGAGATCTCCAGTCCCAGTTGCCCCCATTGGTAACCTACACAAGAATGCTCCTGTATTACCTTCATTTTCTTCCCAGTCTGGCTTCTCCAGTTTCCTGTCAGGGCTTTGGGAGGTCAACTTCTCTATAAACTACCTCAACCCAAATACTTGTCTTGGGGCCTGGGTTTCTAAAGGAAATATATAGATTTTCTATATATTTCATTTTTTCATCTTTTTCTTTTCTCTTGGTTTGACTTACAATCTTTTGAAAAAATTGTCATTTCATTAATGCTTTCAAATTTCTTGATACATATTTATTCATTATGTTCTTTCATATATTAAACGATTTCTAATGTAGGTTCAGTTTATGTCTTTACTTTCATTCCTAATACTGTTTTTGTCTTTATCTCTCTAGTTTTATTTACCATGCTTATAAAAATATCATTTTTATTTTTTTTTTCAGTGAATTGTCTTTTCTTTCTGTTATCATTATTTCTAATTTTGGGTTATTGTTGCCTCTGTTACTCTTGTCATTTTCTATTTTATTAATTTCTACTTTTATGTTGGGTATTTTTTTCTTCTATGTTCTCTTGGTTTACTATATTTCTAACTTTTTGAGACACTAAGTTTATTTATGCTTATTTGTCTTATCTTTTCATTAATGGACATGAAATTATATATTTCCGTTCAAATACTAATTTTGGACCACCAATTGGGACATTGTGTCTTTCCTATTTTTTAGGTTTAAGTATTTTTAAATCTCTGTTGTCATTTATTTAGCAATGTGTCTTATTTGGCACTGTGAGGTTTTATTTCCAAATTATTGTGTTTTATTAGTTATCTTTACTTGCTGGTTGCTGATTTTATCTATTTTGGCTAGAGTTGTGAAGTGTTTAATGTTATTCTCTTAAATTCTTAAAACTTTTGTCCAAACTAATGCTTCATTTTTATAAAGGTCCAAAATCTGTGCTTAAAAATATACATTTTTGCGGGGGTGAATACTTCTCTAAAATATCTATTGGCTAAAAATACTAATCAGTATTTCAAGGCCTACTTTTTAATCTGCTTCATCTATCAATTTCTTAATTAATTGGTTAAGATATTGCCACAGAATTGTAGACTTGGGATTTTTCTTCCATAATTCTGTCAGTTTTGCTTTATATATTGCAAAGTTCTGGTTCAATGCACACAAGTTTTAATTGTCATATTTTGGTTGATTGTTCACTTTATCATTATGAAATATTTCCCTTTCCCACTTTTAATGCATTCCATCTCTAGCTCTACAAATCATTCCAAATTCTGATTCCCCATGTACGTGGGGGTTGAAAACTTGGCCCCTCCCTCTGTGTATGTGCTGAGGCCTTAACCACCAGGGATTTTCTAGGAGAGAGTCACTGTGTGGGCTTAATGGCTTCAAATATGGTTCATTCCTATGTGTTCCTTCTCTGTTCTGGCAGCTAGACTTGGAGACGCTTTATTTTCCTTTTCTGTCATGGAAGATTCTACATCTATGCCACTGTCTACCTATCCACATGTTTTATATATATATATGTATGTATGTATATATGTATACAAAGCAGGAAGAGATGATATGTGTATTGTAATGCATATAGAAAGAGAGAGAATGCACACAAAAAGGGGTGTTTTAACATGTGTTCCTTCTGCCATCCTGACCTTGAAGTCTATCCAATCTTTTCTTCAATAGGAAATGTGATTAGTTGGCATTTCCATTCAATTTCTTGAATTGGAAATGCTCTCTCTCATTTGGAATTAATTTTCCTGAGCAATTTAGTGAATATCCTCATTGCTCTCCTGTGGAAGATGCCCAAAAGATTTCTATAAAAGTTGCTAATGGCTACTTAGTCCTTTCACTGAAAATGCATAGCTCCCCTCGAGCAATACTACTGATGTATTTCTATAGAATGCCTTGTTAAATGCTTACTGCTTTCAGAAATGAAAGCTGGGCTGATGCCCAAGTTTACATTAAGAAGGGAATGGTATTAATGTGCCCTTAAAAAGCATCTTTTATAGCCTAGCAAGAGGAAAAATCACTTTGCTCTCATAATTTGCTTTTTGTATTGCAGTTTCTATTGTTGATTACAGTATCCCAATGAAGAATTAATTTAGTAAGTCTCTTCAGTTTCCTCTCTCAGCAAAATTTTTCTTCCTATTAAAATTTTATATTATTTGATTGGATAAAATATATTGATAGATGATCAAAATAATTAATGGCAGATAGACTGGTTAAGTTAATGCCTTAGTTGCTTTCTTTATCATTCTATTTAGACTTAAAAATACAAGCTCTTTTTCTTTCTAAAATTAAGTAAGTCTTAAGGAGTTCTAAATCTCATTTAGACAGGCACATCCACTTATATTTTCAACAATTTTGAATTTGTTTTGACAGATTTTCTTTCTTTCTTTGCCATCAAGATTATAATTTATGGTTTCAGTTTACAGCAGTTAAATATTATAGTCATTTTCAGAAAGAGAAAAAAATGTTAACACAATCTAGCTACCTTTATATTGTCATACATGAATCATTTACAAAATTTTAGAAATCTATCCAACTTCATTTCTCATAATACACTCCCATGTTTGTATACTGTGCAGTGCCAAGACTTCTATATACACAGTTTAGAAAATTGAGATAACTATCTAAAACAAAAGTAATTAAATAAAGCACGTTTTGCAGTACCATTGTGACCATGCAAATTGAACAGTCTACTAAAGCAAATTTTGTTCGAATGCATTTTCTTACATGACATTTTCCAGCTTTTGCATATTACAACCTGAATTAAAGATAAAGATACAGTAGCTCTTTCACATATAAGCAAAAAACAAAAACAGAAGCAAAAACCAAATATTACATTCTATTGATCATCAATGACTGCAAATAATAAAGAAGATATGTTTTATTTTCTCATCAATATTAGAATTGTTATCCTAGATGTAACTGAAGTTAAGATTTTTAAAGAGGCAAAATGAAACCATTTACTTAAGGTTACATTACACATAACATAGCTTGTTTTTAATTGTATTTTCAAATCAGATTTATACACATTTAACAAAGGGTTTTGTGATTCAAAGTCCTAGATAATTTGGGTTATAGATTAGAAGTATCTTCTGTTTAGCATGTGTCCATTCTGACACTTGACCTTGAAATCTATATAATCTTTTCTGCAGCAGAACATCATTCACTGGCATCTCTGTTAGATTACCTGATGAAGTGGCTATTAGTGTTCATAGGCTTTCTAATTTTTTGTTTGTTTTTTAGTTTTAGTTTTTTTTGCCTTGGCTTGATTATTTTAATTTTTTCTTTTGAGAAAATTGTTACATCATGAATGTTTTCAAATTTACTGACATGGTTTCCTTAGATTCTCTTAGAACTTTTATAATTTCTAATATAGTTTTAGTTTATTCTAATATAGTTTAGTTTATGTCCCTTAAAATTTTAAGTTTCCACCACAAATATTTTTACTGTAAAATGTATTTATTTATTTATTTATTTATTATTTATTAAATGCCTTAGGAGTTTCAGATGAAAAGATTTGGTAGTAAAGCAGTTTCACTTTTGATTCATCAGGCAGCTTAGTAAAACTTCTGAAAGCATTACTTGTTCTTTATCAATAATCATTTTTCTTTATAACAATATATTCATAATAGCTTGAAAATATCATGGTATTCTTTTCTTTATTGGATTTCCCAACTTCCAAATGGTAATTTTGTGACATCTGGGAGAGCAATGACTCATGAAGCACCCTCCTAAAAAGGACAAAATTGTCCAGTAGGTAATAAGACTCAAAGTGAGACAGTGGGTCAAGGCTGAAGAGGTGATTAGGAGCACACAGATATCTCAGAAAATAGAGCTCCACAGAAAAATTCTGAAAGGCTAACTATATGCACGTTTTTGGCTCAGTGGGAACAAAGAACAAGGAAGAGGAGAACAGAAAGGAGAGGAAAGTCAGTAGGTAATTGGTGATTCCATGTACATTTTTAAGGTTGTATTACAGAATTTCTTTCAGTTGCTTAGGCTTTTAGAATGAATGTCATCATAACTTCAACAAACTGATAGCTTTGAAAGCTATGTCATACCTAACGTATTCCAAATTGTTTCAATTTAGGAACAGGCTGCACAGAGACTGGCAAATGTCAATGTCATTGTGCACTCAATACAGTCATGGCATCAAGCTTACTTTGCTTTATTTTTTGTTAATATAGAAGTGGCTGGCTAGTGTTCTAAATATGTGTGTGTGTGTGCATGTTTCAGGATATATATATATATATGTATATGCTGAATGCAAATGAGGATGCCTTTGAATTTGAAACAGAATATTCTTGGCATTGGGACAGGCTACCCATTTTATGCTTTTATAACCACTGTCATGTAAACATTTGAAACACTTTGCAATCTCAACATATTATTAAATAATCTGATTGATGCAACATATTTTTAAAATAGTTTGTCATGTCTAATGATTTAGACTTGAGCATTAGGCTTTACCATAAGTTTACTTGGGCATTGAAGTAATTTATGCTTGTTTTCCAATATGGTATCTAGAGTGATTGTTTAAAACTGTAAATCTTATTTTACCTCTCAAGTTAAATCCTCTAATGGTTTCCCAAGGCCAAATTCCTTAACCAAACCTTAATATAACCTGAAAAAATAGTTTAGGTACATTATTCTCCCTTGTCCCCTAAATGTGCTAGCCACAGTGTCCCTCGTGTTCTTCCAAACTCCCCCAAACCTCAGGTCCTCAGAATCTTTGCCTTGCCTGCTTTTTGCTGAAATCCCACTCTTCTAGATAAATCCTGCTTCATGTATGAGCTCAAGCTTTACTCCTTGGTCCCCCAGATCAGATCACTTCCTGTCACATGTTCATCTAGGTCCTGATATTTTCTTCCATACCACTTTTCACAGCTTGTTATTGATTGAGGATAAGGGAATAACCACTGTTCTATATTATACTGTAAGATCCCTGGGTAAAAGTGGCCCATACCAATTTTACTCACCCTTTTATCCTTAAGACCTAGCACTGTACTAAACATCTAGTAGGTATTCAAGAAATATTTTTGACTAAATGAATGAATACATGTATGTAATTACAGACTTTTTTAATGTTAATGAAAAATGTATTACAACCACAAATAAATAAAATTTTCAGTGTTTTGCAATTTATATATGTGAATTCAGATATATCCAAGAGTCCTATCATATTCATGGACCTAGAATTATTTTTTCTGAAAATAGTGTCTTCTTGTGCCCTTTCTGTACTCTTTTGTCTCCAACAAATTTAGAATTTTTAAGTGATATTAGAAAATATATATGAGAAAATGTGATAATATATTTGTTTAAGTTCCCCCACAAGTAAACCCTGGAAAAAGGATTCAAGTGTGACTAGTTTAGATGGGAGATGACCTCAGAAAACACTTGCAGCAGAGTGGGAAGTAAAATGGAATGGAGACAAATTTAATAGCATAATAATGTAGTAACACAACAAGGTTGGGTTACTAAGCAAGTTACCACTTTGAAAACCAATATTGAACACATACTCAGCCTTATCCCAGCAAAGGGGCAAAGAAGCTGGAGTATTTAAACACTATTTTTCATCAGCTGTGGTTGACGCCTGCTCCTGAGAGCTGTACATTTCCTTGGATTTCCAGCCTGTTATTGTGCACCAGCAGAGCAGCCTCAGACTGTCAGACACAAACCTCAGTCAAAGAGCTGTACATGCTGCCTTTGGAAATCAGCAAGCATGCAGTATGATACTAAGAACCTAGGGGACAATAGCAGGGCACACAGTCTGCTTACAATGGGCTTCATAAATATTTCTCAGTACACTACACTATATTTTGATGATTCCAAAGACTGAAATTGTCCATAATCTTGAATTAATCATGATATTTCTGAATCAAATGTTAAATTGTTGGCAACACATTTTTACATACAATAATAAAGAACATAGTAAGACTGGGCAGCTGTAGATAGCAGCAAAAGGTAGCATTGCTGAACCCATACAGAAGTAGACGGCCCTTAAAATTCCTTGGTGAAAGGATTTAGCACAGCATTTTAAGGGTTAATCTAAAGTATGGTGTTTAAAATTGCTTTCTGACATATGTGGATACAACTTGAATAATAATTTGGCAAACAGTGGGCCTCTTCCTTCCCTTCCCTTCTGTTCCCTTCCCTCTTCTTTCCTTTCCCTCACATGTTGGAATTGACAAAACTTGCTTTCCAAGTGAAGACAAACACAGAAAAACAAACAAGCATATGGGTCCTAAGGAGATAAAAAGAGCTGAAAAGGAAGAACATGAAAATAAAGACATTTTTCAACAAAAGGCATCCAAATTGGTAAGGAAGAAGTTAAACTGTTGCTCTTTGCAGATGACATGATATTGTACATTTAAAAACCCTAAAGAATCCACCCTAAAACTACTAGAACTAATAACTGAATTCAGCAAAGTTTCAGGATACAAAGTTAATACCCAGAAATCTGTTGCATTCCTTTATACTACCAATGAACTAGCAGAAAGAGAAATCAGGAAAACAATTCCATTTATAATTACATCAAAAAGAATAAAATACCAAAGAATAAACCTAACCAAGGAGGTAAAAGATCTCTATACCCTGAAAACTACAAGACACTCATGAGAGAAATTAAAGAAGATACCAGTAAATGGAACTACATCTCATGCTCATGGATACGAAGAATTAATATTGTCAAAATGGCCATCCTGCCTAAAGCAATCTATAGATTCAATGCAATCCCTATCAAAATACCAATGGTATTTTTCAACAAACTAGAACAAATAGTTCTAAAATTAATATGAAACCACAAAAGACCCCAAATAGCCAAAGCAATCCTGAGAAGGAAGAATAAAGCATGGGGAATTATACTCCCCAACTTCAAGCTCTACTATAAAGCCACAGTAATCAAGACAAATTGGTACAGGCACAAGAACAGATGCATAGATCAATGGAACAGAATAGAGAGCCAGATAAAAACCCAAGCATATATAGTCAATTAATATATGACAAGGAGCCATGGATATACAGTGGGGAAATGGCAGCCTCTTTAACAACTGGTGTTGGCAAAACCGGATGGCTACGTGTAAAAAAATGAAACTGGATTATTGTCTAACTCCATACACAAAGTAATCTTGAAATGCATCAAAGACCTGGATGTAAGTTATGAAAACATAAAACTCTTAGAAGGAAATATAGGCAGAAATCTCTTGAATATAAACTTGAGCAAGGTTTTCTGAAGACATTTCCTTGGGCAAGGGAAACAAAAGCAAAAGTGAAGAAATGGGACTACATTAAACTAAAAAGCTTCTGTACAGCAAAGAACACCAGCAGTAAAACAAAAAGGCAACCTACAGTATGGGAGAATATATTCATAAATGACATATCTGATAAGGGGTTAACATCCAAAATAGATAAAGAACTCACATGCCTCAAACCCAAAAAACAAATAACCCAATAAAAAGCAAATAGGTGGAGGATCTGAACAGACACTTCTCCAAAGAAGAAATTCAGATGGCCAAAAGGCACATGAAAAGATGCTCCACATTGCTAATTATTAGGGAAATGCAAATTAAGA
Source organism: Manis javanica (assembly GCF_040802235.1). Taxonomy (NCBI): domain Eukaryota; kingdom Metazoa; phylum Chordata; class Mammalia; order Pholidota; family Manidae; genus Manis; species Manis javanica. Next base: position 113,777,232 of record NC_133156.1, on the reverse strand, counting down.
CCACAATGAGATACCACCTCACCCCTGTTAGGATGGCCAACATCCAAAAGACAAGCAACAACAAATGCTGGCAAGGGTGCAGAGAAAGGGGAACCCTCCTACACTATTGGTGTGAATGTAATTTAGTTTAACCATTGTGGAAAACAATATGGAGGTTCCTCAAAAAACTAAAAATAAACATACCATTTGACCCAGGAATTCCACTCCTAGGAATTTACCTGAAGAAGACAAGATCCCAGACTCAAAAAGACATATGCATGGCTATGTTTATCACAGCACTATTTACAATAGCCAAGATATGGAAGCAATTTAAGTGTTAATCAGTAGATGAATGGATAAAGAAGAAGTGGTACATATACACAATGGAATTTTTAGCCATAAGAAGAAAGCAAATCCTACCATTTGCAACAACATGGATGGAGCTAGAGGGTATTATGCTCATGAAATAAGCCAGGCAGAGAAAGACAAATACCAAATGATTTCACTCATTTGTGGAGTATAACAATAAAGCAAAACTGAAGGAACAAAACAGCAGCAGATTCACAGACTCCAAGAAGAGACTAGTGGTTACCAAGGAAAGTGGGCAAGAAGGGTGGGTGGGGAGGGAGGGAGAAGGGGATTAAAGGGCATTATGATTAACACACATAATATGGGGACCACAGGGAAGGCAGCATAGCATAGAAAAGACAAGCAGTACTCTACAGCATGTTATTACACTGACGGACAGTGACTGCTATGGGGTGGAAGGGGGAACTTGATAGTATGGGTGAATGCAGTAACCACAATATTGCTCATGTGAAACTTTCATGAGATTGTATATCAATGATACCTTAATTTTAAAAAAAGGTCAGAAAAATAAATAAATAAATAAATAAATAAAGACATTGGTCATCTTGTGGTGTTTTCACATAAATGATGGGTATCTTATAGAACTTGAACTTACTGTATTGGAGTTACTTTTAAACACTTTACATAATACCATTAACTTTCCATCCTAAAAATAAACTACCATAGGAGATCAAGTTAATGCCTATGGATGAATATTGTACTCACTTCATATGTGTAAAATAACATTGAACACGTGTTGTGATTTTCAATGAGATAAAGTATTTTATACATATTTATTACTCTCACAATATCTTCAAGTAATAAATATTGTTATTCATCTGAGAAAGGATTTGAAAACAATGCCACAAAGAAACCTCTCTGACTGTTAAAAAGAATGTAAGAGTGTTCAAGTTTATGGGGTGTTGCTGTGATGAAACCAATTATTGTGAACAGCACTTTCAATTGTCAGAGTGGTCTCATATGCATTGATTCAGTTAGTCCTTGAAACATTCCATTTTAAAGGTAGGAAAGTAAGTCTAACATTAAATATCTAGTTATGTTCTTGTTTCCCATTTTGAAAAAAAACAAGCCTTAGACGTGACTGTCTTTCCTGAGGATTTCAGCCCCCAGCAGGTTCACTGTGGATTCAGTGAGTCTGAGGAATAACAATGGATTGTTCTTGGGGTGAAGGGGTTTATACCCAGCTTTATTCTCTTGGCAGTAGGTTGAGCACTAGAATCACATCTGCATGCAGCCGTCTGCAGGTCCGTAATCCACCTCAGTCCCTGCGTCTGCCCAGAGCACTGGGCAGAGCTCTTTAAATAGTGAGTCAGTCAGTGATAGCTTATTGCCTAGGGTGTGGAAGCAGTAGCCTAGCAGTAGACCAATTATATCATCAAGTAGTTTAGGGTTAGGTGAGGATCCTGGCCATAGAAACTTCCATTTTCCCCACAGGGACCTACCTCAATTTTCCCCAAATAAATCCAATGAACTTGTGTCCGACATTCATCTCCTCCTCCAACAGAGAGTGAAGGAATCAACCCTCTTCCTGCTGAAGGCCAGGCCCTTCACTGTTGCTCTGCATCAAACCTTCTTTTGCCTCAGTCACATCAGTTTTTAAATATCTTCATATCTTTTTCATGTTTAAAACCAATCAAAATAAATGGACATAAAACTTCACCCTTAAATACTTCACACTCTAGCTTTTCACAGCCAAACTCCTTGAATATGTTGCCCATATTCAGTCCTCATTTCCTTCCCACCCATTCACTCCTCAATCCCCATTCTCTCCCCCATTAAATTATTAATCCAACAGATTTTTTCAACTTCATTGTATTTAATCCCTTTGTGATTTTGTATCTGTTGATCACCTCTGCCTTCCACTGGTTCATTGGTACTATTTTCTCCTGGCTTTCTTCTCATATTGTAGCTGCAATTACTCAATTTTGGGGTTAAGTTTAAACTGCTTTACTCACAAATACTTCAAGGCTATAGGACTTTCTCCTCTATATGTTTTCTAATAGTAATTTTATTCATGCCAAATTACTGTTTCTATGTATTGACCGCCAAGTTTACACCTCCAGTGAAGACGTCTCTTTTTACTTCACATGAACATATCTCTTTTTCTTCTAGACATATCCATTTAACCGCCTCAAAGGCATCTGTTTAGTTAATAAAACAAAAATCCCAGAAAACTTAAAGCTAAACTCATGATCCTGTCCTCTTTCAAGATTCACTAGCCCAATAAATGGCACCACCATCTATCTGATTTCACAGGCCAGAAACCAAAATTTTCATCCATTCACCTCCTTCTCCTTCAGCCCTGTATCCAATCTACTCTCCAATCCTATTAAGTATATCTCTTAGATATGTTTCAAATTCACTTTTTCCTCCCCATTTCCAATGTATCATCGAAGTCAAAGCTACTCTCTTTTTTCTACCCTGGCAATTGTAATTGCTTCCTAACTGGTCACCCGCACATCATCTGTTTCCCCTTCATTTTGTTGACATGATCATGCCCCTGTTCTGTTTAAAACCCTTTAATGTTTCCCCATTTATCTTAGGAGAAAATCCAAGACCCTTGATGTGGGCTATAAAGCCCTGCACATTCTTCTCCTTGCCTAACTTATCAGCTTCATCTGATGTCACTTTCTCCATCACTCTGGGCTCCAGCCAATCTGGCTTTTTAAGTTCTTGAATATTGTATGTTCTGCTGCTCCAGGTCCTTTGCACTAGCATTTACCTCATCTTAGAACACCTCTTTGCCTAGGTCTTCCTATTTATTGTTAAATAAATATTTAACTATTCCTATTCCTATTCACATATTCAAACCTCAGCTCAAATGATTAGTTCCTGGAAAACCCTTACTGGACCATCCAAGTCTACTCCTACATTCTTTGAATAATATTTAGCTTTCTTTAATGGCTTTCAACAAGATTATTAATTGCATGCTTATTTTTATAATTATTTCATTAGTGTATGTCTTCCCCCATTAGACTACAGTGAAAAAAGAAAAACATGACTCATTTTATTCACCATGATCTTTGGTGTGTGGTCAAATTCCAGTATTTATTAAATAAGTGAATAGTCATACCTGGGTCTTGATTTTAGTGTGACCCTCCATTCACATTACCATTTACAAAAACTTTACCATAGCAGACAATGCTATCATGTTTAAAAGATTCACCTGCATTTTTGTAAAACCCATACTATATATTAGCATTCACAAAGAACAATGAAAAAAGGGACTTCACCTTCTTTGAAAGCTTAATTGTAAAACTTTAACTCCTTATGAAGGCCTGCCATACAAAAAAAAGTTATGTACTTTACTGCATATATCTTATTATCAACCACTTTCTTTTACTTTCAAAGTAATGTACTTATGGAAAACATTTATTTTATCAAAGCAAAGTAGAAGATTGTGTCTGGGGAGCTTGTGACTAAGGATAGATGTTTAAGTAATTCAGATAGTAGTGAATTTTCGGTTTCAGAGACATCATTTACGTGAGACCTCGTAAGGGCTGTTGATGTGCCTGAGCTTTGCAGACAATATATTGGAAGAAGGAGACAAACTAAACGCCACCTGTTTGTTTAAACTGTAAACGATTCCAGATATATCAATGGCTACATTTAGAAAATAACCTTAGATTTAAGAAAGCTCTAGTTGGTGGGAATAAATATTACCTTTCTTTCCTCATGGGAGTGGCCATATTAGACCAATCTGATGCTTCACATTTTACTGAATGACTTAAGTGATTAAATGCTGCTACAATGACAGAATCCAGCTGCACCCTTCACCATTCATAAAAGAACAGTCTTGAAACTCACTCTGATGGCTGGTACTCTGGACACTTTCCTCAATAGCTTAAATCCCAGTTAATCTTTATCCTGTGCCCTTGAAATCCACAACATAAATCAAACTCATGTGGGTCATAGGGTAGATGTATGTTTAATTTTACAAGAAACTGCTCTACTAATTTTCCAAAGTAATTCTATCATTCCACATTCCAACCAGTAATACATGTGTATTCCAGTTGCTCCTCATTCTTGCCAACACTTATCACTCTTTCTAGTTGTTGTAAAACTACAGGAGAGTGAGACCACGTAATTTCCATATTGGAGACTGAAGGATTTCTGAGATCAGGAGACAGCGAAAACAAGTCTTCTAAACTGTAAGATTGCAAAGTAATGCAATCTCTTTCGATTTCCTGATCTATGACATGACTACCAGTAAATGACTCATGTAAGACAATAAATTGGGGAAGAGCCTTTTCTTGGCAGTCAAGGCTTCCTCATACTTAAAGCCCCACATCAGCTCAAAGGTTCAAAAACAGTTTGGTAGATTTCTCTTACTCAAAGCAAAGACTGTCTTTGTTCTGGAGATCTCTTCCTCCACCTATCCTATCCCTAACCTCAGCAACTGCACCAGATAAAAGTGATCTCCAACTTTTGCTCATATAGGAAGATTTTGTCTCTGGATAATTGAGTTCTTTATAGACTTATTTGTACCTTTGAAACTTTGAAACAGGATTTTCACAAAATGGTAAATTTAAACAAAAGTATCAATTCTTGGTTTATTGGGTAATTTGTGTCAATGGAAGTGAAAGTCTCTTGTGTTCTATTCCATTGTAACCATAAGCACAGCACTTACAAAAAAATTTCTTTTTTTTGCTAATGTGAATGATTTCCTGAGGACATACTCCCAGAAGAACAATGAAATGAATTCCCAAGAATTCCCAAGAATAATACTTGTTTTTGTGACGGTTGCCAAAAAGAATAATAATGTAGTAAGGGTATCATTTGTCAAAGGAAATACTAAGTTCCCTTTTTCACAGAGAGTATTTATTACCCTACAGATTTGAAACATGACTCATTGCATGTTATTGCATTCATTTTGTTAAAATATTTGTATACTGTTCTCAAACTTATATACTCTCACCTCATCCACCCTATTTTATTCAATACTCATTTATGCCAAGAGCAGTTTTAGTAAGAAAATGACCTTTGCCTCACTTTCACAGACAAAAATGAAGTAAATGAGGGTAACTGTAATGGGTATAGGGTTTCCTTTTAAAGAGATGTAAATTTTCTAAAATTGATTGTGGTGATGGTTGAACAACTCTGACTATATAAAAATTATCGAATTGTACACTTTAAATAGGTAAATAATATTTATCACAATAAAGCTGTTATTTTAAAAAACAAAACAAGGGAAGAAAATATGACTGTCAGTGAAGTTTCTATATTTTGCCAACAACTGAATTCTCTCACCCAACTGAAAGCCAAAATCAGTTTTGTAGGGAAACTTCCAAACATATTAAAAAAAGAAAGAAAATTACCTGATCTACCAGAACATAAATATAACAAGAATGATTTGAATTTTTGTTTTATGTCAGACACTGAACTAGACATTTTAAATGAGTTCTCATCTAATTTTTCTCTCAGTTCTAGAGAGATGTTACTATTAATTTCATTTTTTTGTAGATGTGAAAACTGATATTTATATCATAGCAAGGAACTGAAAGAGCCCAGGCTTAAATCCTAAGTTTGTCTGATATAATCGTTTTGAATCTATGGCATCCCAGCATTAGAGCACAAATCCAAGAAGGTCCTCCTGCTGTTGACTGTGGCCAAAAAGTCTACACATGCAGATGAACACCTCGGAGTCACACAAAGTATACCAAACTTATTCAAGCCAAAAAATTGATATGTACATGTCGAATTAGTCTGCTCTGGTGAAAATCTAGATTCAGAAATCCTAAAAGCCTGAATTGAGAAATCTAAATTCTTTGGAGGTTAACCTGAAACAGAGAGTGCAATACATTCTCCAGTTTCACTTGGCTGTAAGTTTACAGCTATGTTCATGTTCATGAATTTAAAACTTCATTGATTGTGTGTCCAACCACAGTAATAATACTTTAGATTCCATGACACTTTACAGTCAATGAAGAGATTCTGTAATGGTTAAGACAACCTGTGGCCAGCCTTTTGAGAATATCAAATATTACTTTTGTGACACATCTTTGACATTTTTCTTATGGGTCAGGACACATTTCTCAAAGGAGCTTAGACCATTTTCCAAGGTAAAACAACTCTTTAGAAAAAAAGTCAGGGAACTACCTCAAGTGTCTTTAACCAGGATCCAGGATCCTTTTACCAAACTATATTATATTTATTATTACTAATTAATAAATGTTAGTTCCCTTTCTTACCAGTCCCTGGTAAATGCCCAACACCGGCCCAGTAATCACGCATGATGCTGCCTCCATGGTCTCAAACACAGTCAGCTCTCTGACTTCAAACTCTGGCAATAAACTTGGCATTATCCCAAATTCTTGCTCCTGCCAAGTCCAATTTCACCAGGGAGTAATAAAAAACAACAATACACATTTTTAGTTATATGTTCAAAGAACACTTCTAGATCACTGAATTTTGGACAGTATTTCATCTGTGGGATGCCAATTATTCTAATTACAACAAGTTTACCCTATAAAAAGAACACCTGCTTTTCAGGGCAACATCCCCTAAACAATACTGAATTGAATGAAATTAAATTTTGTCTTCATTTAATAGTAGTTAGGAAACACTAAAAAAGAAGCAAGGAATTACATTTACTGTTAGAAAAAGCACTGATAGAGAACTTTGTGGAAAGAACACTTCAGAATTTTATACTGTGTATGTTTGTACTGTATGCACTCAATCAACAAAATGCAAAGAAATGACAGCATATAAACCTGCCAAAACAACTCGTCAGTGTTGGCATTACAAAATGAACTATTTCTTTTAGAAATGCAATTAAACAGAAAGGAACTGAGATTTGCCTTGTACATAAGTAAATTTCCAGATAACTAATGCTTACAGCTCCTAGATGCGTCACTGTGTTTATCTCACTATTCATTCTATAAGGATAAATTCTATGCAAGCCTACCGTGTTTGCAGGCACTGAGCTAACCCTGTGGTACAACAGAGAACAGTCCCCACCCTTACGGAGTTTGTGCAATGTTAGATGGGACCATTACCAGACACATCTCATGTTTCCCTCTTTAGACCAAAAGGTATCCATGTACATTCACATAGTCATGATGACTTTTGATGAACTCCACTAATGAAGTAAATTACTAAGTCTATATTTTATACTTTGTGTCTCTTCCTCCTAAATAGAAGTCTGCCAACTTCTATGGCATATTTTCCAAATTTCTAGTAGTTTTTCATTTTCTTAGTTTTTCATCTTCCATGAGAGGTAAAACCAAATAAGTAACTTACTCAAAATTGCATTTTTATTCCGTGAGACTTGGAACTATGGGCCTATAAAGTGCCTGGCCACTTGGAGGAACTCTGGGAAACTTCTTCAGCAATTTGAAGAGAACTTTGGGTTCACATATTTGCTAAAAGTTAGAGCGCTCCACAAGTGATATTCCCTCCAATTAATTCCATTTTCTTTATGATGTTAGCAGAAGGGAAAATTGGTAACTGGACTCCTCTGGCTGCATAACAAAATGCCATAGACTGGGTGGCTTAAGCCACAGAAACCTATTTCCTCACAGTTTTGAAACCTGGAAGTCCCAGATCAAGGCTCAGCAGAGTCAGTTTCTGGTAAGCACTCTCTTCCTGGCTTGCAGACAAGCACTTTCTAGCTGTATCCTCCCATGGCAAAGAAAGAGAACAAGCTCTCTGGTGTCTCTTCTTGTACGGATACTAGTAGTATCAGGGCCCCACTTTTATGATCTCATCACCTTAATTGCTTCCTCAGAGGCTTCATCTCCAAATATGGCCACACTTGGGGGTATAGGAAGACACAAATATTCAGTCCATAACAAGTGGCTAAACCAAATACTACTAATAATAGTTATTATTATTATATTAGGTAGTGATGAGCATGAAAATTCTTCTGAGATATTTATTTTAGTGATATTTCATTTAGTGCCAGTTTGTAGTCAAACTCAGAAATGACATCCATTCTTTGGTATCTTAAAGAGGATGTCAAAATACTCTGGTCTATAGCTGATTTTCAGAATCACAGACTTTGGTTTTTATTATATATGTTTTAATTCTATAAAACAAGAGATAACCTGTGACTAATCAATGAGTGCAGAAATAACCTTTGTTATTTTTCTAGCATGTACATTTCTCAGGGTCAGATGAAAAGCCATATTAAGTTTTTTTATTTGGGATTGATATTGCTGCTTGATGACGTGGATGAAAAGGCAAAATTCATGGATCAAATTTGTTTTCTAATACAGTGTCCAAATAAGAATGAGGCTTGGTTGCTATGAAGCCTTCCCCTTGGGTTTTCTTTAGAAGGTGATAATGGTATTTTTCAACGACTGCCCTTGATACAGTGGTTGTGAAACTAATCAAGTATAGTGGTCCTTCATCTGGAAATTCCTTAGACTTCATCTAATGGATCTTTAACTTGTTTGTGCAGACTGCAGGTCACTGATTTACCTGGAAGTTTTGTTGTTCTTGTTGTTTTTTAATGGGGGTAATACAGTAAACAGAAAACACCATGGTTTTCCTTCATAGGAAAGTAAATATACATTATGCATATTTTTCATTTATATGCTACCATGGTACCACGGGTGCCTTCTTTCCAGGATAAATACCACTTGTCATCAATAGACTGACAGCTGAGTGTGGTGTTTGCTAAACTAGCCGAGCACTTAAATTTACAGTACTTCTTAAACTATGTTGTGTAAATGTACTACCCGAAGAGAATTTTATGGTGCTTTTTCTGTTTTCAGATCCAGTAAATCTAGGAGAGAGCCTGAAATTCTGCAATTTTAAGAGTAACACTGATATTGTTGGCCTGACCACACTTTGAGGAACATGGCTCCAAAAGGCCCAAGGCAAGATCACTTAGTTAAAAATTTAGAAAAACATAATGTGATAGAATAGCATTAGTATCCTACTCTCTATTAGTGTTTTGAACATTGATGAGATTACATATATAAAGTAGCTGGCACAAGATAGTTAAAAAATGATGAAACCTGGTAATTGAATAAACAAGAGACATTTCCACTTTTGTTAATTTTATGTAGCTGAATTTATCTAAAGCAGAGAATTTGAAGGGCTTATTATGGTAGCGTGGGCAGGTCGGTATGACTGCATTGAAAATATTAAAGTCTAGATTAGTCAGAGGGGCAGAGCCAACACAGCAGCATGAGTAGGACAGTGGGAATCTCCTCCCAAAAACATAAATTTTTGAAAATACAGCAAATATAACTAATCCTAAAAGAGAGACCAGAAGACACAGGACAACAGCCAGACTACATCCACACATGCAAGAGCCCAGCACCTGGTGAAAGGGGTAAGATACAACCACTGGCCCGGCAGGACCTGAGCACACCTCCCCCCAGCTCCTGGCGGGAGGGAGAGGGAGCCCAGGACTGCTAAACACCCAGCCCCAGCCACCCGCACCAGAGCGCAGACACAGTGCATGCATGGAGGGCTGGAAACTAGGGGAAAAGGGCAGCAAGACCTCTGAGCGGGTCCCAAAGCTGATGCCCCTGTGACAAAGAAAAGCGAGTGCGTTTTGAAAGTCTTAAAGGGACAGGGACATAACAGCTGGACGGAAACAACAAAGGTCACAGTCCAGTGGCTGGAAATTACAGGGAAAACTGGGCACACTAACCCCCTGGGCAACAGCTCTGAGACCCCTCACGGAGGTAAACAACCAAACAGTCCCCTGGTCCATTACCCCTCCAGGCGCTGCGAAAGTAGAGAAACAGCTTAAGGCAGACCACGCTCACCGAAAAGGAAATTTCTCCATATCTGCGGGGCAAGACACAAAGACCCAGTCTACACGCAATTACCCAACACAAGCCACTAGGGGTCGCAGTTGTCCCAGTAAAGAAAGGCCATAAGCAAGTGAAAAGTTTGACCCTCCCAGCTGACAGTCAATAGCACCTGTCAACATGAAAAGGCAAAAAAATATGATCCAGACAAGACTAACCTAGACAGCTTCGGCATCTGCTACATCTTCCCCTGAGAAGGAACTTGGGGAGATAGATTTAATCAGTCTTCCTGAAAAAGAATTCAAAACAAAAGTTATAACCATGCTGATGGACTTGCAGAGAAATATGCAAGAACTAAGATAGGAGAATACAGAAATAAAACAACCTCTGAAAGGACTTCAAAACAGAATGGGCGAGATGCAAGAGACCATTAATGGACTAGAAAATAGAGAACAGGAACACAGAGAAACTGATGCAGAGAGAGATAAAAGGATCTCCAAGAATGAAAGAATTCTAAGAGAGCTGAGTGACCAATCGAAACAGAACAATATCCGCATTATAGGGGTACCAGAAGAAGAAGAGAGAGAAAAAAGGATAGAAAGTGTCTGTGAAGAAATAATAGCCAAAAACTTCCCCAAACGAGGGGAAGAAATGGCCTCTCAGACAACAGAGGTACACAGAACTCCCATGACAAGGGATCCAAGGAGGGCAAAACCAAGACACATAATAATTAAAATGGCAAAGATCAAAGACAAGGACAAAGTATTAAAGGCAGCCAGAGAGAAAAAAAAAGGTTACGTACAAAGGCAAACCCATCAGGCTATCATCAGACTTCTCAACAGAAACCCTACAGGCCAGAAGAGAATGGCATGATATACTTAATGCAATGAAACAGAAGAGCCTCGAACCAAGACTACTGTATCCAGCACGAATATCATTTAAATATGAAGGAGGGATTAAACAATTCCCAGACAAGCAACAGTTGAGGGAATTTGCCTCCCACAAACCACCTCTACAGGGCATCCTACAGGGACTGCTCTAGATGGGAGCACTCCTGAAAAGAGCACAGAACAAAACACCCAACATATGAATAAGAGAGGAGGAAGAATAAGAAGGGAGAGAAATAAACAATCATCAGACCATGTTTATAATAGCTCAACAAGCGAGTTAAGTTAGACAGTAAGACAGTAAAGAAGCTAACCCTGAACCTTTGGTAACCACAAACGTAAAGCCTGCAATGGCAGTAAGTTCATACCTCTCAGTAATCACCCTAAATGTAAATGGACTGAATGCACCAATCAAAAGACACAGAGGAATAGAATGGATAAAAAAGCAAGATCCATCCATATGCTGCTTAAAAGAGACTCACCTCAAACCCAAAGACATGCACAGACTTAAAGTCAAGGGATGGAAAATGATATTTCATGCAAACAACAGAGAGAAGAAAGCAGGTGTTTGTTGCAATTCTGTTATCAGACAAAACAGACTTCAAAATAAGGAAAGTAACAAAAGACGAAGAAGGACATTACATAATGATAAAGGGCTCAGTCCAAAAAGAGGATATTACCATTATAAATATATATGCACCCAACACAGGAGCACCAACATACCTGAGACAAATACTAACAGAACTAAAGGAGGAAATAGAATGCAATGCATTCATTCTAGGAGACTACAACACACCACTCACTCCAAAGGACAGATCCACCAGACAGAAAATAAGTAAGGACACAGAGACTGAACAACACACTAGAACAGATGGACCTAATAGACATCTATAGAACTCTACATCCAAAAGCAACAGGATACACATTCTTCTCAAGTACACATGGAACATTCTCCAGAATAGACCACATACTAGGCCACAAAAAGAGCATCAGTAAATTCCAAAAGATTGAAATCTTACCAACCAACTTTTCAGACCACAAAGGCATAAAACTAGAAATAAACTGTACAAAGAAAACAAAAAGGCTCACAAACACATGGAGGTTTAACAACATGCTCCTAAATAATCAATGGATCAGTGACCAAATCAAAATGGAGATCCAACAATATATGGAACAAACAACAACAACAACACTAAGCCCCAACTACTGTGGGACACAGCAAAAGCAGTCTTAAGAGGAAAATATATAGCAATCCAGGCATATTTAAAAAAGGAAGAACAATCCTAAATAAATGGTCTAATGTCACAATTATTGAAATTGGAAAAAGAAGAACAAATGAGGCCTAAGGTCAGCAGAAGGAGGGACATAATAAAGATCAGAGAAGAAATAAACAAAATTGAGAAGAATAAAACAATAGCAAAAATCAATGAAACCAAGATCTGGTTCTTTGAGAAAATAAACAAAATAGATAAGCCTCTAGCCAGACTTATTAAGAGGAAAAGAGAGTCAACACAAATCAACAGTATCAGAAACGAGAAAGGAAAAATCATGACGGACCCCACAGAAATACAAAGAATTATTAGTGAGTACTATGAAAACCTATATGCTAACAAGCTTGGAAACCTAGGAGAAATGGACAACTTCCTAGAAAAATACAACCTTTCAAGACTGACCCAGATAGAAACAGAAAATCTAAACAGAAATTACCAGCAACGAAATTGAAGCGGTAATCAAAAAACTACCAAAGAACAAAACCCCCGGGCCAGATGGATTCACCTCGGGATTTTATCAGACATACAGGGAAGACATAATACCCATTCTCCTTAAAGTTTTCCAAAAAATAGAAGAGGAGGGGATACTACCAAACTCATTCTATGAAGCCAACATCACCCTAATACCAAAACCAGGCACAGACCCCACCAAAAAAGAAAACCACAGACCAATATCCCTGATGAACATAGATGCAAAAATACTCAACAAAATATTAGCAAACCGAATTCAAAAATACATCAAAATGATCATACACCATGACCAAGTGGGTTTCATCCCAGGGATGCAAGGATGGTACAACATTCAAAAGTCCATCAACATCATCCACCACATCAACAAAAAGAAAGACAAAATCCACATGATCATCTCCATAGATGCTGAAAAAGCATTTGACAAAGTTCAACATCCATTCAGGATAAAAACTCAGCAAAATGGGAATAGAGGGCAAGTACCTCAATATAATAAAGGCCATCTATGATAAACCCACCGCCAACATTATATTGAACAGTGAGAAGCTGAAAGCTTTTCCTCTGAGATCAGGAACTAGACAGGGATGCCCACTCTCCCCACTGTTATTCAACATAGTACTGGAGGTCCTAGCCACGGCAATCAGACAAAACAAAGAAATACAAGGAATCCATATTGGTAAAGAAGAGGTTAAACTGTCACTATTTGCAAATGACATGATACTATACATAAAAAACCCTAAAGACTCCACTCCAAAACTACTAGAAGTGATATTGGAATACAGCAAAGTTGCAGGATACAAAATCAACACACAGAAATCTGTGGCTTTCCTATACACTAACAATGAACCAACAGAAAGAGAAATCAGGAAAACAACTCCATTCACAATTGCATCAAAAAGAATAAAATACCTAGGAATAAACCTAACCAAAGAAGTGAAAGACTTATACTCTGAAAACTACAAGTCACTCTTAAGAGAAATTAAAGGGGACACTAACAGATGGAAACTCATCCCATGCTCGTGGCTAGGAAGAATTAATATCGTCAAAATGGCCATTCTACCCAAAGCAATATACAGATTTGATGCAATCCTTATGAAACTACCAGCAACATTCTTCAATGAACTGGAACAAATAATTCAAAAATTCATATGGAAACACCAAAGACCCCGAATAGCCAACGCAATCCTGAGAAAGAAGAATAAAGTAGGGGGGATCACACTCCCCATCTTCAAGCTCTACTATAAAGCCATAGTAATCAAGACAATTTGGTACTGGCACAAGAACAGAGCCACAGACCAATGGAACAGACTAGAGAATCCAGACATTAACCCAGACATATATGGTCAATTAATATTTGATAAAGGAGCCATGGACATACAATGGCGAAATGACAGTGTCTTCAACAGATGGTGCTGGCAAAACTGGACAGCTAAATGTAGGATAATGAAACTGGACCATTTTCTAACCCCATATACAAATGTAAACTCAAAATGGCTCAAAGACCTGAATGTAAGTCATGAAACCATTAAACTCTTGGAAAAAAACATAGGCAAAAACCTCTTAGACATAAACATGAGTGACCTCTGCTTGAACATATCTCCCCAGGCAAGGAAAACAACAGCAAAAATGAACAAGTGGGACTATATTAAGCTGAAAGGCTTCTGTACAGCAAAAGACACCATCAATAGAACAAAAAGGAACCCTACAGAATGGGAGAATATATTTGAAAATGACAGATCTGATAAAGGCTTGACGTCCAGAATATATAAAGAGCTCACACGCCTCAACAAACAAAAAACAAATAACCCAATTAAAAAATGGGCAGAGGAACTGAAAAGACAGTTCTCCAAAAAAGAAATACAGATCACCAACAGACACATGAAAAGATGCTCCACATCGCTAATTATCAGAAAAATGCAAATTGAAACTACAATGAGGTATCACCTCACACCAGTAAGGATGGCTGCCATCCAAAAGACAAACAACAACAAATGTTGGTGAGGCTGTGGAGAAAGGGAAACCCTCCTACACTGCTGGTGGGAATGTAAATTAGTTCAACCATTGTGGAAAGCAGTATGGAGGTACATCAAAATGCTCAAAACAGACTTACCATTTGACTCAGGAATTCCACTCCTAGGAATTTACCCTAAGAACGCAGCAATCAAGTTTGAGAAAGACAGATGCACCCCTATGTTTATCGCAGCACTATTTACAATAGCCAAGAATTGGAAGCAACCTAAATGTCCACCGATAGATGAATGGATAAAGAAGATGTGGTTCATATACACAATGGAATACTACTCAGCCTTAAGAAGAGGGCAAATCCTACCATTTGCAGCAACATGGATGGAGCTGGAGGGTATTATGCTCAGCGAAATAAGCCAAGTGGAGAAAGAGAAATACCAAATGATTTCACTCTTCTGTGAAGTATAAGAACAAAGGAAAAACTGAAGGAACAAAACAGCAGCAGAATCACAGAACTCAAGAATGGACTAACAGGTACCAAAGGGAAAGGGACTGGGGAGGATGGGTGGGTAGGGAGGAATAAGGGGGGGAGGAAGAACGAGGGGGGTATTAAGATTAGCATGCATGGGGGGTGGGAGAAAGGGGAGGGCTGTACAACACAGAGAAGACAAGTAGTGATTCTACAACATTTTGCTATGCTGATGGACAGTGACTGTAAAGGGGTTTATAGGGGGGACCTGGTTATACAGGGGATCAAAGCCTAAGTTGGCTACCCCGAAAATTAACTAAGATATGATATGAAAAAGAACTTCCAACATCAGCACTCTCTGGAAGACTCATGCCAGAAGATGATCATCAAAAAACCCCAACAAAGATCCACACGCTGCTACAGGTGTAGATGCACTCATCCCACTGGTTCCTGGACTTGCCATGGGAATGAAGAAGGAGATATCTAAGCTGGCCTGTGCATACAGTAAAACAACAAATTTGACTGGATCTATACTGTTGGAACTCAACCAAGAATTAGGAGAAGTGAAAATTGTAGTGCTCCAAAATCTTACAACTACAGACTATTTACTGTTAAAAGAACATATGGGATGTGAACAGTCCCCAGGAATGGGCTGTTTAATTTGTCTGATTTCTCTCGGACTGTTCAAGTTCAGTTGGACAATATCCACCATATCATAGATAAGTTTTCACAAATGCCTAAGGTGCCTAACTGGTTTTCTTGGTTTCACTGGAGATGGCTGGTAATTATAGGTATGCTTTGGTTATGTAACTGTACTCCTATTATGTTAATGTGTGTACGCAATTTAATTAGTAGTTTAAAACCTATACATGCTTATGTTACTCTACAAGAAGATATGTCAAAGAAATAATCAATCTTCCCATGTTTTCTTCTGCCTGCTACTTCTATAGCTTTTCTTCTTCCTTCCTAATTATAACCCTTAAATAGAATTCGTGCCTCATATCAAATTTACTGTGTATCATAATTCTTCCAAGTGGTAAAGATACCTCAAGACAAATGCTGGGCATAGAAGCCACAGGGCATAAATATGCAAAGAAGTAAAAAACTAACCTTTTCAAACAATAAGGCTTCTCTCTCACTTACCAACTTTACATTTCCCTGTATGGCCCCGAAGATGACTGGTTAGCCAGAGACGGGTGAGATTCCTCAAGGGAGGAACAACCTAAGACAGGCACCATCGCAGGGGGGCCATCAGGTGAGAAATTGGGGATCAACAGAGGTGAGGCTTAGAACCTCTCCCGCCCTGTTCTGTGAGAAATCTGCTGCATCCGTGGATGTTTTATTGCCCTTGTCTAGCTTGGATTAACACATAGTCTACAGTCACACACCTGATCATCTACATTTGCTCTCTTACAAACTAAACTATGTTTTCTACCTTTATCTTGCATCTACCTACCACTTCAGCATTTTATTAAAAATAATAATAATAAAGAGAGAAATGTGATGTGCTATCCAGATATAAATCAAGTATAAAAATAAAATGAATATTCATATTTGGACTGATTGTTTATAGTTCATAATGCATGATCAAAACCGAAAGTTTCTGTGATGAACGCCCTTGTACTGTTCACCATGTAACTTATTCACTATGTAAGAATTTGTTCTCCATGTAAGAACTTGTTCATTATGCTTCAGAAGATTGGAGACTGACGAGAATTAGGCTTGGGGTGGATTAATGATTGTGCATTGAGCATTGACTCCCCTATACAGAATTTTACTGTTGTTAACAACCATTTGATCAATAGATGAGAGAGATGCCCTCACAAAAAAAAAAAAAAAAAAGTACACACTTCCAATTGTAAAATAAATAAGTAACCGGGATGTAATGTATAGCATAAGGAATATAGTCAAAATATTGTAACAACTTGGTATGGTGATAGCTGGTACCTAGAATTATCATGTATATAAATGTTGAAACACTGTGTTGTACACCTGAAACTAATGTAATACTGTGTGTCAACTACCCTTCAATAAAAAATAATTATCTACAAAAAAAAGAGAAAATATTAAACTCTAATGATGTGAGAATGTTTCAAAAATGGGAGTAAACTCAATGGCTTTTAGTCACAGTGATGAAAAAGTAGAGGCAATAATTTCATCTGGCAAAATTTAAGTTTTGGAAACCAGTGTGGACATTTCTGTAGTCAGGTAGATTTGACTTGATGGGAGCATGCAGGTAACGGTGGAAGTAATGAAAAAGTGGAAAGCAAGTGGTCAGTATTTATTATTGAGCACCTACTCTCAGCCAGGAAATGTGCTTTCCTTTATGCTGGTTGCAGGTAAAACCACCTGGGAGACTTTCAAAATGCAGGGGCACATCTCCAGGCTTCACTCTGTTCTCAGCAGAAACTATGGGTGAGGGTCCAGGTAAATCTTTTTAAAAGCCCTTCAAAGCCTCTCTCTCTCATGGCAGGGGGACCATCGTTTGCAGATTAGTCTCCACCCCCAACCCACCCCCAAACAGAACTCCTCCCCCAGTCGGAACTCTCCCCCCCCACCCCGGAATCCTCCCCCCTCCCCAGAACTCCTGCAAGGACGCTGCTCTTTTCTTTCCCCACTTCTCCTCCTTAGGCCTGGCCACCTCCACATCTCCACCTGGAAGACATACGGGGTCATGGCAGATATCCTGGGCTCTGATCCCCTGGAGGACTTCTCTTTTCATTTTCAAAAGTCTAGACTGAAAGTAAAAAATATTTTTAGTTGGCCGTTTTTCCTCCCTGCTCTACCTAATTCTTCTAAGGCGATTAGAATGCTCAGGAAGTGCAGACAAGAAAAAGATGCACACAGTTCAATATTTCAAGATCCTTTCTCACTATAGTAAATGGCCTGCATTAGTATGATGCCAGGTATGATGAGTCCCAAGTATGCATTATTCCTACTGTACCCTGCTGCCAAGTATTGCAAGCTATCTAGGAAAAAGCAATTAAATTAATAATGACTTTTGCTTTGCTTTTCCTTATTTCTTCCCAGAAGAAATGCACCTTGCAATATTAAAAAACACGGTGCAGAAATTGCAGCAACGTCTTTATCTTGAGCTACGATGTTCTCACCCTGGGTCCCATTTTCATCCCACATCTCCAACTCCGTAGTTCATATTTTTGGCCCAACACAGATTCTAAAAAATGAACATCACTCTTTCTTACAGATCTTTCTCACCCACTTCTGCCTTTTCAAAAGGCCTCTTACGCCTCTTACCTGCCTTACTGGGTCAGGTCTTTTCCCTTCCATCAGAGCACAATTTGTAGTGTTCCGCTTGTTAGCTTCTCTGAACACAACTGAGTCCACCCAGGTAAAAACCTGTATGCAAAAATGCCATCACAATTCTGAATACCTTTTCCAAAGTGGTATTTCCTCAAAATGTGTGTAGGTTGTCTTAATCTGGGTTCTTTTAAAGTTTGAAATGCGTATAGTATTGCACTGCCCTTTAATCTTTTCTTTATGGCTTTTGTAGTACGTCTATTATGATTTCCCAGGAACAGCGATTCTCAGCCCTAGTTACACATTAGAATCTTTTGAGAGCTTTAAAAAATATTGTTGCTTGGGCCCAATCAAATCAGAATCTCTGGGGTGGACCAAGATGTGAGCTTATTTTTAAATGTCAGGATTGCAAATTGCTACGTTAGATCATACATTCCTTCAAAATGAGCCCTTCTCTTTTCCCTGAAAAACAAAGAACAAACAAAAAACAACCCTAGGGCGTAAGTGTAGCCAGAGGGAGTCCCAGAAAGGTTTGGAAGTCACAGAATTGGAGGACATTTTAATGGGGATATTTACTCAGCTACTAGATACTGTATTTATAGGCCCCATTGCAGCTAAATCTCCTAAGCCTGTAGGAAGTACCTCCTGTTCAAAATCAATCTCTTATTTGATTTATAATCAATGACTCTTGAAGGCTGTGGGAGAGAAGAGTGGAGTCAGACATACCTAGCTGTAGCTTCTTCTCTTTATGGTACCACATGACTCCTGAATTGTCCAGAGCACAAACTTTCCTATCAGATTTCTTAATCAAGGGCCCAGAATTTCTACCTAACCTCTGCCACAGGGCCACAGCACAAAACGAGCATCACAAGAGAGACTGGTTCAGAATTTGAGACTAGGCACCAGGAGACTACTTATCGTAAGATTGCTCTTTATTTTGAACACATCAGTAAAGGATTTTGTGAAATGACACAATCATACAACTAAGTGCTTAAAAACTACAAGCATAATTTAACTAAAAATTGATTGTTGTCACTGTGATTATTTATGAGTGATAAATTTGGCTCATGTTCCTCGATATGTTGCCAAGTTTTAAGAAAGAGTGGTGTTTGGAAAGTGAATATGAGGGAGCATGTCTCATTGCAGAGCATTTAGTGATATGAACCCAATGAAAACAAAGAATCTTGTTAAAAAAAGAAAAAGACATCTTAGATACCTGTGATGACAATGAAAATCTGGGAGGAGGGAGAAAGTGTTTTTTCTTTTGCTTTATATCTACAATGTCTTCCTCCTTCTGAAACATACTTGTTCTCCTTTAGCAATCCAAGCATTGTTTAAGAGAGAAACGGCTGACTTCTAATAAGCTGAATTCTTGAAAATCCAGAAGGAACTCATGCTGCTTCCCAAGCCAAAATAAAACTTAAATCTTTACCCTTATTACATTCTCCAGGGAAATTTCAGCTCCTGGGTTCAGCCCCTGGGACATGTTGCTGAAAGGCTTTTTGGCTGCTCCAGAGGAAATGATCTCAAACTTCCCCTGAGAAGCCACTATAACTATTCATTTCAGATATTTATACACACAATGTCTTTATTCTCAAAATAATTTTTCAGAGGCATTTTCCACAGAGATCCTTAATGTTAAATTTCCATTTCAGAAATTACTACTAGTAAAGAGGGTAACTTCATAACAAACCAAGAAGATTGTAAAACATTTTATAAATACCTAAGGCTTCTGTCACAAACAAGAAAATAACAATACCCAGGGGAAAATGTGTTTCAAAGCCACCAGGAAGAATTTTGTTCCTCTTAATTCCTTTAATGGTAAATCCTCTATTCTGCATTCTCTCAATGTTTGTGAAATTAACCAATGCTATATTATTTTATTTTTATGATTAACTTCAGATGAGTGATCATAAAGAATCAGTGAAAACTTTTCCTTTTTCAAGACAAAATTGCACATTACTATATGTTAGCACTCAATAAATACTTATAAAATTAGAACTAACTTGAATCACATGAAATTACCATTTTTATTAGTCAAGTATAAAACAGAATCAACAATCTCATATACCTAATCTACTACAGACTAGCTCTTGTCAATCACTTTTTTCAAATAGCCGATTATTGCTATTTGTGAATATCTAAATAATGTTTTTCCATCTATGTCAGAAAAGTTCAGCTAAGTTTTTTTTCCTTTCTGCTTAGTGTAGACATCTGTACTTCATGATAAATAATATTTCTTTGCATATTAGTATTTCAAGCACTTGAAATATTTTTCTTTTATAAATATTAACATTCTTCTCTATAATTTGTCGATTTTAATTGCATTCCTTTGATGTTAAAGAAAAATATCTTGTAGACACATAAATTGAACCAGAATGTTCCAGCTTTACTTTTGCTTGGACTCACTGTATTATCTATGTACATATAAATCAGTGATTAGCTAACAACATTCTTATTTATTTAAAACCAATTTTGAAATTGTGTTTATCCAAGCTTGAAAAGGCAAATCCTAAATTCCACTGCACCACGTGCTAAGGCAAATCTTTTTACCATTTCAGTTAGTCAATCCTACTCTTTTCCCCCAATAGATAATCAATGTTTGACAATGTTACTCCATGGTAAGAAAAAAGGATTTCCCTTTATCTTACTAGTACAAATGAGACAGGGACCATGGGCTTTGACGGAGTAGGGTGAGGGCCTCTGGAAAAAAACAAAGCAAGATAACCATTGCTAGATTTGCTTTGGCCTGCTGGGGGGCCCAGCTTATTTTTCTAACTCTACCCAAGTGCTGCTTTTCTTCCTCTGGTCCTAAACAAATGATTTGTTGCAACTTGGGCAATGTAGCAAGCAAGCCCAAAACTACTGCAAGCACAAAACAACACAGTAAAAAACAGGAAGGATTCTGTCTTGAAACCCAATTAGTTAAAAAGTAAGACAATAACTCAGCCCACCTTAGGAGCAAAGCAGGCAGCCGTGAGTGATGAGTGATACCCCTCCCAGACCAGGAAGCTGCTTATCCTGGGAGGAAATCAGAGCAGTAAATTTCTAGTAAATAACCAAGAAGACTAATAAGAAACTTAATGTCTCTACAAAGATAAACATTTTGGGACCACTTAGCAGGTGTACATCCCTAGCACTTTGTCTCTCAACTGCCTGTAAAACCCCTAGACAACGCACCGCCCCGGGGCTCTCTTGTCCCCTCCTGGCTTGAGCCAGGAGCTCTGTCTTTTCGTTTTCTCTCTAAATAAAAACCTCTGCCTTGATCTCCTACTTCGACTGTTCGCCAAGTTCATTTCTCTGCTTCATGAACAAGAACCCCAGCATCAGAAATCACAAATGTTAATAATGTCTAACAAAGACAAACTTAAGGTGATTTCACATCTTTCATCATTGATTTAATTCAACTTTCATGGTTTTCTCATCACCAAACAATCTCCAACAGAAATATTAAGTAATAAAACATTACAAAAACTGCAAATTGTCACTGTTTTCCCTTTACTCCTTTTTCCATTACGTTTTCTACTTATGTGTTCATGTTCCCGGATCATCTGTTTACGAAGCTATGCTTTCAAAATGCTGATATACCCCAGAGATCCCCTATGTCCCATAGCATAATTCCTGTTCTTTCCCTTTCCATTTAACAAGCTTCTTTGTCAATATAATGAGTCCACTTTTCCTCATCCCACTTTTCTGCTCCTTAATTTTAGTTTAGGCACATTCAGAGATTATTTTGCTTATTCTCTACCTCTCTCTTAAGCAGTATCAGTTACCTATTTTATCTAATAGTTTTATAATGATTTATCTAATAGTTACATAAACACCTTCATATGCCAATTCTGCATTGTTCTAGTTCGAATTTCAGCAGCTCCTTAAAGATGCTCTTCCACAAACTAACCATTTATCTCTTACATAGCAGGATCACCCCTGATGTTTCTTTGTTTGCCTCTGTTTTCCAATTATTCTTTCCCCAGGGGAGAGTGGAGGGAGGAGAGTAAGTGGGAATGTAGCTTGGAGCAGGAAAGAGCAGGGCTTGAGGGCTGGGACAGGAAGGCCAGAATAGAAGGATGGGAGAGAGCAAAGCAGGACAAAAGTGGAGAATTAATTGCTTCCTGCAAGCCTTTTACATACTAGGAGTGCCCCATTTTAAAAGGTACTGAAGACCAAGGGAAGGGAAGACATTAGAGAAAGAATTGTGAAAATACTCAGGTATCAGTGCTACTCCAGCAAAGAGCTGTGTGAAGAATGAAAGGACATGCATGATATTATGTGCTCAGTCTGTACCCTTTGGAGGGCTCCCCTGCTCCCAACTCCCACCGGCTCTGACTCAGGCGAATACCCTGGCTGCATATCTGCCCAACTATTAGGATTTGTCTCCAAAGTTTCCACTTTCCCTCTCTTTTTATATTGAAACTCAAAACCAAACTCTTAAAGTGGTCTTTCACTTAATTTTCCCAGTCGTTAATCCATGTCTTCATGGTGTAATTTTTAATAACAACCACATAAATTCACACTTTTTCTGCTGGATTGTTAAAATAAGGTTGGTTATCAATGGATACAGCTCTTTTCAGAAGCTCTAACAAACAGGAGAATTAAACTGGAGTTGGTTCTGTAGATGTAAAAAAGACTAAAATCTGTCTTGACCTGAAGGACTGAAACTCAGTGTGGGCTGAGAGAGAGAAAAAAAGCAGCCTTGGTGATAATCAGGCTGGGAGGACAGGCACAGATACAACCAGCTCCAAAGGTTATAGTTTCTTTCGAGCTCCTGCAGCAGCTAAATGCCGTCAGGACCACTCCTGCTTGAGTGTGACCACTACTTTGTTACCAATGGAGCCTGGACCTGCTTTGCTATCCCACCCACGTGTATTACAGGGTACTCAATAGCTAAACCAACAACTGGATCTCTCTAGGCAGCACCGGGTCCCTACTTAACCTCTGCTTTTCCTAAATCCTGCTTCAGAACCAACTTCTAACCCAGAACTGGTCAGCCTTCCTTAAAACTTCCTCAGAATCTTTCAGCAGGAACTGAAATCCATCCCCTGTGGGCAGATCCAGTCAGGGTTCCTCAGAGTGGGCTCCCCTGTTGGCAAGTCAATAAATGTGATTCTGTCAGTCAAGGTACAGGCCTGAGTCGGTAGACTGCCTGAGCTCTAACAGATATCAAGCAAGAGTTAGAGAGTTTGAATGCTTTTGGATATTTGGAGTTTTTAAACAAGGTTTTCCAAATGCCAGACTTGTGTGGTGGGGGCTGGGGGAGAAGGAAGGGATAGTATATAAATTATACCAAATTAAAAAAGGACTTTTAAAAAATCAAAATCCTTTGAGACATAATGAAATGAGTACCTGAGGCTTCATGACTTCATCCAAAGCTGACAACTTTCAACATTAGAAAAATTTCCTTCAATAATAGAACCATAACTTTTCTAAAAGGTATGACAGTTTGTCTAAGGTGAAATAAATTCACATCCAGTATTTAATTTTTGACAAACTCAATTAACCCTATGGTTTATCTTCTCTATAAAGCCTGGATCTCTTTGGCAAATACCTGATAGGAGCATTTATTTGCCTTTACCCTTCAAAAAGGCCCCCTGATGTATATGTACCAGTTTTATTTCATTCAGATATGTGCCCCAGGGATGGCCTATTTAGGACATTTATTCTGTTCCATAGTTTGTTTGTAAACACTATTACAGTTTTATGCCTTGCATCTTCAAAATATGTTTTATAACTAATGAAAAATATCCCTTCCCACCATCCTTTTCTTATTTAAAAAAGCCTAAATCATTTAGACTTTTATTCAGTCAAATACATTTTGTTAAAACTTGGTTCAATTCCAAAAGAAAATCACGTTAAAAATGTTCCCCATTGTGAATATCAAAAATAACATTAAACCTTTCTGAGATGATCATATTTACAGTCTCAGGACTTAGTATACTTCTTTTTCTTTTTTAAATACTGTTTCTTAGCAAAGTTTCTGTTTAAAGATATATACCTAACATTTTTACTCTTTTAGATACAAAGTTCACTATTTTTCCTTAATAAAGATAATAATCATGATAGAAAAATTTGCAAGTATAAAGTATATATATACCATTATACTCTTCATAATTCCAATAGATCATATATCAATAATGTCCTTTTTTTATTGAAGTATCATTGATAATACACATATATTGGTTTCAAGTATACAACAGTCATTCAAGTTATCCACATTATTAAATCCTCACCCCCACTAGTGCAGTTACTATCTGTCAACATAGGAATGTTACATAATTATTGGCTATATAATAATGTCCTATTTTTAAAATCACATATATTTTCACATTTGCATTGAGTTAGTTTTGACCACTTTATTCATTGTTATTAATTTCATTAATATTTCCTTAAGTTTTTTAGGTGATCATATTATTGTCTAAAAATTTTAACAGTTATATCACAACTTCTTATCAAGTCCTACTTTCTATTCCTCTTCTGTGTTGTGGCAGGCAGAATAATGGCCTCCCAAAGAAGTATATGTCCTCATCTCTGGAGCCTGTGAATATGCTGTGTATGTGGCAGAAGGAAGTTAGGGTTGCAGATGGAATTGAAGTTTCCAATCAGTGACCTTAAAATAAGGAAATTATCCCGATGACCCCAATCTAATCTCATAAATACTTAGAGAAACGTTCTCAGTTTCCATTTGAGAAGGTTGTTATGATAGAAGGTCACAGACATGAGACATTAGAAGGACCTGACTCATCATTGCTAGCTATAAAGATGGAGGAAGGGAGCTGTGAGCCAAGAATGTAAGTGGCCTCTGAAAGCTGGAAAAGCCTTCTCCCTGCAGGCCTCCAAAAAGGAGCAATACCTTTATTTTTGCTCATGAAAATCCCTGTCAGCCTTCTGATCTACACAACTTTAAGATAATAAATCTATCTTTTTTAAATATTTTCTGCCACTAAGTTTGTGATAAGTTGTTACTGCAGCATTAGAACACTAATACACAGTCTTCTTACACTGACCTGAACAGTGGTAAATAATGTCAAATTGGGGGAGCAGAAAGAGATATTTAAGTTGGAAAACAAATAAGGAGGTCCTCTCTTAGTAACAAATAATAGAGGAATTCTTCTCTACTTCATTAAATTTAATTACATTTCTAATCTAATTTTGTTGATCTGGTTTCTAATGATACATTTTAATGCTTCACATCTAATTTTTGTGGTTTGCTTTATTA
This sequence comes from Manis javanica, assembly GCF_040802235.1. Classification (NCBI taxonomy): domain Eukaryota; kingdom Metazoa; phylum Chordata; class Mammalia; order Pholidota; family Manidae; genus Manis; species Manis javanica. The sequence goes on along the minus strand of NC_133156.1, from coordinate 113,751,640 downwards.
GTTTCTTGAAGTGCCATTTTCAAAGGACCATACAAGACTTTTTTGAGGAACTTTTGTTGGCATCTTCTCTAGGGAGTTCTTATTTAAAATACATGACCCCCTTAAAATATTGACCCCTTCTGGTACATTTGCTATCATGTCTCTTTATATTTGCTATGACAAGACTCGGGTCCTATGTACATATTCTTACTTTCATCTTCTAACTTTTCTTACATTTAAGCTGTGTTAAGCTAAAGATAGAGTCAATACACAGATATATGCTAATGACCTTGTCCCATTCTCAATTTCTTTCTTTGCAGATCGACTAGTTGTGGGTGGGATGAATAGCCTACCGTCTCGCCACTATCCCCTCATTCTCCTTCTGGTAATTGCACAGTGCTTTTGGACTGTCAATCACAGTGGCTTGTCCCTTCCTAACCAATGGGTAGTAAATAAACCAAGATTCTTTACTTTCTGGGAATCTGAATCTTAAGTACAATGTCATAGTGTTCTTGAAGTTGAGTTATTGGCACTCAAAAGAAACTCTCTCTGAATTTTGACTGAGATCCTGAAAGCATTGTAGTTCTATTTTTTTTCTAAGGCCTAGTTACTTTTTTCCATTTTATTATGGAAGCTAGGAAATATCTTCCTTTTATTCCTTTTTTATACTTTATTTAACCAGAATCAGTTTCTAATGTTTTCAACCAAAGGCCTCAGACTGATAAACAGGGGTGGTCAAGATGATACAGAATAATCATACTTATTTCTGTGCATTGCCTGCAAAAGTGTTTCTTTGAATGCTCTTAGTTAAGAATCTTTCTGTTCTAGGGTAAAACTGGAGATAACATGAAGAGAGAAAATACGTCAAATAATTATAAAAAGGCATTAAAATAAAAATAAATTTTAGGAAAATCTCCCTAGTGACTCCAGTGTTGCCAAATGTTCCTTCCAATTAACTCCTCTTTTCTCCCAGTGTACAAGACTGCACAATGGAGATTGGAATGGGATTAACGGAGTTTATCTTTTGCTTCCTTTTCTGCAGTAGGGATGTCAGCAAACGTCTTTTCCAACTCAGTCCTACACAACTCTCCAAGTCAAAGGCCTTAGCAGCCATGTGTCTATGTCAACTCTCTCCAGCCCTCAACTGCTGAATGGTGACATATAAATGAGGATGGCTTCCACTTAAAGTGGCCTGATGGTCTACATAGCAAATAAGGGCAAGACACCTAGTGAAAATGAAAAAGAGTGACAATGAAGGGCAGCCCTAGGGGAAAAAGCCAGAAATCATACCGTCATCAGAGATACTAAGTGATAAACATTAGGAGCAAGTACTGAACATGAAACACAAGGAAATAGATCAGATTTATAGTGGATCTGTTGGTTTGAGTTCTTTTGGACAGAAGAAACTTTCTAAACCAACAGAGCACCCACTCTTTTGCCCTACCCCCAAATGAACATTTATAAATGAGTTATAAATCCCTTTTACTGAGATTAATCTATAGGAGAAAAGTTTGAGAACTAAGACAGCAGTGGATACACAACTCCATTTATCATGAAGGGAAAATAACTTTGTTTGAAAAGTTACTCAGCCATCTCTAAGAATCTAAAGAAAAATTTAAATATCTAGCCACAAGAACGTCTGAATTCAGGATCACAGAGAAACTGAGTATCAAGCATTCACTTACCTTCCTTCTGTAGTTCTACCATGAATTTAATAGTTTCAATGTAGTGCTTTTTATTCTTCCTTTTTCCCATCAGCCCCATTAATTATTTGTTGATTTCCATTCTCTGTCTTTTGTTTTTCTGTATTTCATAGATCATTCAATTGCATTCTGTAATTTTGAAATTGACTATTTTTAAATAATTTGCTTAATTTTTTCTCTTAAAATGTTTATCATATTTTTAATTATTTCATTAGTCTCCAAAATTTTTAAAGTTAAAAAGGAAATTGATTTGCTCTCTGATCTTAACTTTCTTTTATATAGATACAAAGTATAAAAGCAATCTACAAAAACAAGGGTGAACACATCATATTTTTATAAAAATAATGTGTATATAAAAAATAATGCACATCAAGGTCTAGATCAAACTACCAATTTGCAAGAAAGGTAAAGGAAAGAGTAACAGAATAAGTCAAATGACACCACTGGAAGCAATCAAATAAATCCAGAATGTGAGAAATTCTTCAGTACAAAGGACCTAATTTCTTCAATAATGTCACTGAAGGTGGAGGGAGAAGTTATTACAGACTTAAAATTTTGGTTTGTCACAAAATCCTCTAGGGAATCCTCATATGGAAAAAACAACTGTTAAAACATATTTTTGAGAAAACCAGGGGAATTATATTAAGGAATAATTGCTCCATTTATTATGTGTGATAATAGCATTGTGGTCATATTTTTTAAAGCCTATCTGTTAGAGATGCATGCTGAAGAATTTTCTGGAAAAATGTATGGATGCGTGGAATTTGACTTAAAATATTCCAGGACCACTTGTCAAAACTGTGTTGGAATGGGGTGGGGCAAGAGATGACAAAAATGACAAGAATGTTGATGATTACTGAACACATGGATGCTAGGTATAAGGGGGTAGGCATTGTACTCTCTCTTTTTGTAAATGGTGAAAACTGCCATGGTAGTGGTGGTGGGTTTATAGGTTATTTAGCTTGCCTTTTCAGCATTTTTCTAATTTCTTACTATAATGAACAAGTACTGAACATGAGACATGAACATGAATAAGAAAATTTTTAAGTTTTTCAAAGGTATGTCCCATATTTCAAATGTAGTCCCATTACTAAGGGTATTTGTTCAGCCATTATGGGCTAACTGCCAGTTTTTCAAGTTTTGAGAAATGAATTTTGACATTATCAGGAAAGGTGCCATCTTCCATCACAAGGCAGTTTTGAAGTTCAATTGAGATCACATTTCTGAAAATACAGTACAGCCATCACAGTATTACCCGAATGCACTCTTATTTTTTATTGGTATGCTTGTTGCTCTCCTTCTTTTTCTTTTTTGTTATTATAATCCAGATTGTTAGTACATATACACAAATTTATGGACTTTCATCTCATATTCTGTCATATTATTTGGCATCCAAAGTAGTTTTACCTAGTTCTAGTTCTGTTCTTTTTTCCCAGAGATGCCACTAAAATCTCCTTTGAATAATTGCTATATGCAGAGAAATTATCCAAATTATTTTCAGATAACACTTCATATTTCTCTTAAGAGTATGACTATTAAAGATTCTCACATTCTTCCCTCAAAATAAAACACCACACGCTCAAAAGATAAATGTTAAAATATTTTGGTGAATGGAAAATACTGAGGTAGTAATAATAGTAGTAGTAGTAGTAATGATAATAGTAATAATAATAATTTCCTTCCCCCTCAACTCCCTTCCCAATCTCTCTCTGCTACTTCCACTTGTCTCAAGTCCTATTGTTATTGCCCTGCTACTATACTCCCAGTTCTTCCAGACCTATAGTCCATTTTGTGAACCTTGTTTGATCCTTTCCTTTGCTGATTTATGCATACACTCTTTTCTTCTTACTGCCTTTCACTGCTGTAGCTAGACAAAGCTTCTTTCCTAAAAAACAGCTATTATGTAGTTGCTCTTTTCTTTATGTGTATTTGCAGGCAGTGTTTTATGCCTCATTTCTGGAGACTTCACTCACTGCACTGCACTTTCATGTGGCTTTTTTTTATAACAGTCATTGGCGCAGAAGTAGTCAATTTATTTCTTTAAATTTCTATGTTATTTATTGTTTGGAACTGGCATCATTGTGTCCCTTTCCAAATTTGTTATGACCAGTTACTTAGAATCCATACAGAGTCCACAAGGGACCTATGAAATTGTAAATCCAGCTCCATCATTTTAGTGGTGAGAAACCAGAAATCTGTTTTCTGACTTTTCATCATGCTAGAACTCTTTTCAGATACCTCAATTCATCATAAATTTTAATAGTCGTATCTTATATTTGCTTACTACTACTGCATTTAAAATGGGTTCTCACATCTTCTCATTTGCAAACAGTTTAAAAACCATTCCTGACCACTAACTCCTAATTGTATCAGCCACAACCTTGGGATATCCCTGCCCTGTGACTGTATTTCCCCTGTTCTGGGCCCTTGGGAAACAGCATAGATTGTGCACTGTGTTTTCTTCAATGCGTTCTCACTCTTGGGAGAACCCCTTTTGTTATACACTCCATTATCATGGTAATATTGGCCTTCATCTCTGTATAGAAACATCAAAAATGTGCATAATATCCCTTAAAAATATTATCTTAATAAACATCACTTGAGGTGAATGGGAAGAAAGTGAATAAAGGAAGGGTATACTCCCTCCCAGACAAACCCACCAAGAGCCTCCAAACAGAACTGTGCCGACAATCCAGATGAAGGAGGTTCACTTCAGCAACAAAGGCAAAGTAACCAAGGTGCTCTGAGGTAGGACCTCACATTACCTTTTGTAGCCTTACGGGTTTTGTAAGCCTTTTAACACACTGCTCTCTCTTTTTCCCTTCTAATGGGTTTCCCATTCTAGCCTACCTATATATTTTTTTCCTACGAGTTAGTTATGTCCTTTTCTTCTAAATATGCACTTTTTTTGTTTTTGTTTTTCCTGACACTGTATAGCAGAAGGGATGGCAGGAAAATAAGCCTCCTCAGTTATGTTAAGTCTACACAGGCAGAAATGGTGTTTTGCACTTGGGTGTCCTTAGCCCGTTGTACAGCCCCCCGTACTGCAGGTGCTTGGGTATGTAGATCAATAAACGAAAGCTCTTCATGGGATTTTCACAGCGTCCCCATTTCCCGCACTCTTTCCTGCAGCCCACTTCCTCTAGCATTTGTTGTTCCACCTGTTTAAGTAACTTACAAGTTGCTGTTAGGCACCCTTACCATTGAAACCATGTTACCTTCATCTCACCCTGCAGTGATCCTCAGTACAGCCCCTTAAGGAGAGCAGGGAGCTTTAGAAAATAAGCGATTATGAAAGAGAGAAATTAAGCCATTTGTTCAAAATCACATAACAAGTTGGTGACTAACAGTGAACTAGACAGAACTCAAGTCTCTGAGAGAGAATTTCTCTTTTCATATAAACCACACAGCTTCCCAAAAGTAGATCAGCAATTCCCATGAAAATTCCCAGAGTGCAGTGTGACTGAAAAGATAATATGGAGACAGATGTGTTGCACAGATAGCATTGGCCTGCATGTCACCCTGGTCCCATCCTGTGTTTTGACAGACTTCCTTTACTTGGGCAGCAGGCAGGGGGCACAAGAACTGCAGAGGGAGTGGAGGCCACAGTTTTATGTTTCTGAATGTGTTGAGTCATTTTTCCTTAGTTCACACTTCTACCTCACTCTGTCTTCTAAGTTATTATCATGGCTTTCATCTCTCCGTTATTTTGACAGTTGGGATTTTTTTTATCCATTACCCAAATGAAATATTGATTCTCACTTAGGAACCCCTAATCCTTCCCCAGTGGAATTGGCCCTTTATTTAATACAATTGGTAAACCGGCAGGATTAAAAATGCTTTCACAAAGACATTAGAAAGTTGTTGACAAAAACAACGGTTAATTTAAAGAAAATAGAAACTGAAACTAGAAATAATTGCCATCTGCTTTCTCTAATGTGTGCTCAGCTCTTTCCTGCCTGTGATGTAAATTGAAAGCCTTTTTAAAAAAGGCCATTACCATTCAGGTGAGAAAAAAAAAACAGCCAAATTACTGAATTAGTTGGTAGACTTATAATTCCTAGTCTCCAACTATTTTTGTATTTTTTTATATAGTTACTTCTTCAGCCTTCTCTAATATTATATTTAACTAATTCCCCAGTAGAGAAACCCTAACTTCTCTATTATTTATTCCTTGATTTTAATATGGTATTTTACAAAAACTCAGCTTTTTTTAATTAATAAATCTTAGTAGTAGTCTGAAAATGCCACTTCTCAATGAACAGGATGAAGCAACTTGAGAATAGATAGACGGTAATCACCATCACGGAAGTAAGCAAACAGAAGGAGCCTGCCCAGCACGAGGGAAGTCAGGCATCCCTGCAGCATCAAAATATTGAAGAAGCTTGTTGGAAGGGCAAAACCTAATATAGTTTATCTTTACACTTGTAAAGGTTTTGCTTCTTGTCCCTTCTCAAATGCCCTCTGTCATTCATTATAACTGTATTTATTGTTTCAGGAGGGTTGCACATAGAATTTTGACCACAGTCAGAACAAATCACTGAATCTAGCGGCAGTCATAGATAAATGACATACTAAGGATTCATGCACAAATTTGCTCCATTGCCCTCTCAAATTTCTCTTATCATCAATCCATCTAGTTGGTGCTCTGTGAAGGTCATCAGAGGTCAATGTAATTTCAATAAGGTTTTAACTGAAGGATGGCCTTAACATTCAGAGACCTTTAGATATGTGTATAACCAAAAAAGCCACACCCCTGTTGAATGATCACCTAGTGCATGAGTCACCCATCTTGTGTCACATTTCCTAAGAATGCTCATGCTCTGATACATTAACCATTGATTCCCATAAACTTAGTTCCCCTCAACACTGACATCCAAATAATCTGAATTCTTTGCTGAGTCTTATCAAAGACGTGTCATTTCCAGTCTTTATGTTTTTGCTTACTCTGTTTCTACCTAGAATGTTCCTATATTTCTACCTCATTTTCTGTTTCATCCTTCTGCCATCCATATGGTCTACAGACTATCTATCACCAGAATTCATCTTAGCTGACTCTCCACTTTCAGCTTTCCCTGAACTTACTCTGAAATAACATTTTTCTCTGCCAGATTACTATTTACCATATATTAGTACATGGCATCCCTACCGTGAAATAAAATAAATGGGAAGGAGATAGAACTTGAAAAGAAATCTTTTAAGGCAGGTGCTGGGGAAGTAGGTCTGGCTGGTGGTGTACAGTCCAGGTTATATTTTCAGAATCTGAAGCTGGTAACAACTGAAAACCATGCAAAGCCAGTAAGCTGTGAGCACTGGCCCTAGAGCTAGGCATTTCAGTGAGTGGTTGAGTCAACATGGGGAATTGTGTTAGTAAAAAGAGGGAGGACAGGCAGGGTGCGGTGCAAAACTGTTGAAGAAAACTGACTCAGAGATAGCAAGACTAACACACGGCTTAAACTGTTACGAAATTAAGCCTATTACTGAGTCACTGAATCAATTATAGGGGCATAAGACAATGCAAGAGCATAGATTCAGTCAGCATTAGCAGCAAGGATGAAATAACATTGAGTCTTCAACACTGAGCTAGAAATATGTAAATCCTTCTTGCCAAAGGTAAATATAAAGGACATTTATCAGTTCAGGGTGAATTCAGGTCTTTTGTTAAGACAGCCTGAACAAAAATACTCTTTTCCACTGAAAGTGAACAGTGAAGCATAAAACCCCAAATATAGCTGCAGGTTCCATCACCTGCTGACTGGTGTGTGTATAGAGCATAAAAGGAAGGCTCAGAAACAAAAGCATGTAGAAAAAAGTAGAAAGTACCATTTACTTGCAAAGAAACATGAGGAAGTCAGACTGCTGAAGAACTGGCCCAACAAATTATAAAACAGGGCAAGTATTTTAAAACAAGCAAAATATTATGAAGACTGTCAAGTTTACAGTACTCTGTTCATAGTGGAAAACAGTAATTCTGTCATGGCTACCATATTCTCCAAGTTCCTAACACATCTTCAAACGGTACCATTGCAAAAGTCAAGGATAAAGTCGTTTTCATTAAGGAGTTAACCTGCAGGAAATGTTTGAGATTTTATTTATCTGGAGGATGGAACTAGACTGATCTTTTTATTTTGTATTTATGTCAGAAAGGAATGTGAGGGTTCTTTTCTTTCCTTCAGTGCTGGGATATGACGTACGTGCCTATGACGGCGGCACTGTCTGGTGTCACTTGTTTTCACAGCCCTTCTTATGGCCATGTTTCCTTCCCTAGAGGACACATTTGTCTACTTAGATTTGCTTGACAATTTTCTCAGTGTTACTGATTTTGTGTTTTACTTTGACTCATCTTACTTGCATAGAGGTAACAAAAATATATTGAATAATATATAATTACCTCCTTGCAAGTTTTTTTTAATGTAACAATATGATACAAAGACTTAGAGTTTACCTCTGGCTGTAGGTTTGTAAAGTCCTTATGGTTTTAATTTATTTTTATGTGTTTATTAGACCAGTTGAGAGCAGATGAAACATCTAATTCACCTCCAGTTGTTATCATCTGCAGTACTAGTAATTTTAAGTGTCCATTTTTCAAAAAACACCCAAGTTTCTCAGTGTCCCTGCTGTGACAAAAAGTGACCTTCTTTCCCACCTCCAAGGCTGAGATTCCCTAGTCCATACAGCAAGTACCAGGTGCATTTCCTGAAGCCTGTTGCATGCATCACTTCTGCATGCTAGACAGAACTTATTTTATTACTGGATTTGTCTTACTTAATTAAGAGGAATTTGTAACTCATTAATATTAAAAAATGTTTCCCATTGTATAATGGTGGAAAAGAGGACAGATTTTTATTGAATCAATATGAATAACTACATTGTCATGAAATGTAAAGACTTATTAAAACAAATTTATATAATGTTAAACCATTATAACTTATTTATGACTGCTTTAACAGACAAAGCCAAATATTGCATGTCATAATTTTTTGCAAATTATTTGTATGTTTTTCAACTTGATCCTACTTTAAGAATGTTCATGAGAATTTTTTTCTCAACACTGAGGACTCAAATTCAATGCGCTCCATTTAATTTTTACAAATTTAATCTCTAATATTGGGGGGTAGAGACTCAGAAGAAAGAAAGGGAGTTTTGCTCATGTTCATTAAAATAGAAAATAAACCCCAAATAAATGAACTTATTAAGTCCTTTAGTTCTAAGCAATTACTTCTTGCTTTGCTGGTCTTGAGCAGCATAGTCAACCTTCATGAATTCATCTGCTTCTATGTTATAAGAGTCTTGGAAATCCTGACTCATTCACTTAGTATAGTTAGAATATGGTTTGTGGGGACAGGTCAGCTCATTCAGAGAAGCCAACATCAATGAGTCAATTTCCTGTGGTACCAAGCTATCAACAGTGTCTGGGTTGCAATTCTTACTGAAGCTCTTTTGATATTTCTTCCAGATGACTCAACTTCTGACTGGCACTTTATAGAGAGGCCTTCAGATATGTTTAAAGGGAAAGAAAATGTTATTGATAACAGGACTAAAAAACTGGTCAATTTTTTATTGTAGCAAACAACATCACAAAGGAGAAGAATGGAATTCTCTGTTGAGGTATATTCATTTAATGAATTTTATTAGCGATTACCATAAGATAAACAGCATATTAATGACAATAAGAGCATTCTGATACATCTCTAAGGACCTTAATTCACCCTGTATCTATTATTATTGCACCAGTTGATTGTAAAAATTCGATCAGCTGAATTTTATACCAGTCTTTGTACATGAAAATAAATATGCCTCAATCCAACCTGAAAAGTACGTAACTGTTGCGACATAGCCATAGTAATCATACATAATTATTGCATTTAATTAATTTAGTTGTGGACTTGAAAAACAGAACAGTTCCCAATACCCTGTTGAGATAATTAAGAATGTGGAGAATGCAAAACATCACCTTTATTTCTTCATGTATATGGCTAAAAAGCAGGTCTTTGGAGTGGCCCAAATTGTATTCACAAAAGACATTATAATAGTCTTATTATTTTGAGTTTGAGGATTAAATTTTGGAAAAGTATAATCAGAAACAATGTCAGGGATAGTTGCTGCACACTCAAGTGCCCGTCAGGTTACCCCAGGCAGGCTCCCAGCTATGCACATGGGTCCAGGATCCCAGCCTCGTTGGCACCCCTCCGGGAAAGTTCATCTTCCTGAAGGATAAGAATTGTAGCTGACCCCTATCCCTGCCCCTCCATCCCAGCTTGCTTTTATACCCCTGTGCCCACTTTCCCTTTGAATTTGGGTACTGGGATCAGGTACCCGGGGCTTACATTGGGGACTCCCCAGTGATAGGAGGAATTAAATAAATGCATCTTCTTCCAAAGCCTTGTTTGCTTGTGGCCCAGGTGCTACTGCCAGTCAGTTTCCAGCAGGGGTAGTGCAAACCTGGACAATACCGGGTGGCCACACCTGGGCGTTTTTGGGTGTGGGCTTTCCCTTATCAGTTGGTTAGAAATGTCACCTAAATATGTCCCTGTTTTAGCCTATTCTGCTGTACAGGTCTCCTGCTCAAGAGACACAAGGGGACAGACAGCAGGGGACGAGGGTTGCCAAAGAGAAGAGAAAGTCTACAGATAACTAGTGGTCAGCAGATGAGGAGGAAAGTCAATAGTCCCAGCTATTCAAAAAATCTAGAACACTGTATCCATAGGGTTAGGAGAGTTTATGACTGTAGCATCCAGTGACCTTTACAAGTTAAAGTACAGAAGACATTAAAAAAATGTCCACTCATTTTATTCACATGAAGAGTTGATATTCCAGGACTTAATAAGTTCATTTATTTGGGGTTTATTTTCTATTTTAATGAACATGCGCAAAACTCCCTTTTTTTCTTCTGAATCTATCTCTACCCCCCAATTTAAGATATTTAATTTGTAAAAACTAAACGGAGCACATTGAATTTGAGTCCTCAGTGTTGAGAGTTCTTGCCCAAGGATTCTTCATTGGAGCTATGATTCTAGGTGTTCTTTATTTCACATGTAAGAATTACATTAGACCTTGATTCATCAGGGTGACCCCCCAAAATGAAGCCACTTGATAGGAAAAGCAAGACAAGAAGATTCTGAAAACTATTTCTTATCAAGAATGAATTTTCAGTATGAAGCAAATGACCCTGCCAAAGTGCCAGGTAGAATTCTTGTTGCCTTGGAATATTAAATGTCAAGTAGTTTAAGAAGAGAATTTCCAAATCAACATTCATAAACAGTCAACTCAAAGATACGCTTTGTTAATGTCCTTCAAAACCTAGGACATAATTTCCCAATGTTTAAATTTTTTAGTTTCTAGTTAGTGGCTGAAAATAATCTGTATTATGCCAAACCAATTTGTAATTTATTAGGTATAGAGTGAATGCAGAAAACTTTTGTATATCTATGTCAAATACAACACTCTATTGATCTGCTTTATTCTCTCCAAATAGGGCAAAGTAGAGCTTTTTCAACTCTTTTTTAGAATGACCAAAAATGATATTAGAGAATGGTCATGTTGATGTTTAAAGTTGGTTCGGTACTCCTTGCTTCACTCTAGTATGAGAACTTGACTATTTTACCACAAAAATGAATTTTTAACATTTATTTTTATACTTGCCTAAAGGACTTCAAGGAGTATGAAAGTAAATTGCTATGAATCCCTATTCCTTCAGATAGCAATATTGTGGCTGTGAAAGAACTGAGTCCAGATCTGGTAGGACATTGCAAAAGACACAAGAACACAAAGTAGGTATTTCATGTTAAGTATAGGTGTGACCTCAAGCTCTCTAATTGCTCTGAAAAAGTAAACAGACTATTAGTTTGACAAGAGGTCACAGCTGTCTTGACTCAGGCTTACTCTCTAAGACTCTAACTTAAATAAAATGTAAAAGAGTGTCAAAGGATATACAAATATGCATATAAATTAAGCAACTAAGGACAATGAATGGTAAAAAGCAATTAAAAAGCACAGCAATAAAAAACACTGATCATTAGAAACACAAAGACAAAATGATTGTTAAAAATGGGATTTTGTTAAAAAGTTACTCAAATGTATAGCGAAAACCAAACTGTCTTGACTACATAAACAACATTTGCTATATGGAAGAGAATAACGTTTTGTTATTTTTACTAAAAGCAGGCTGGTATACAACAGTTGATTTATCATTTTATCAAAAAAATCCCAAAATTACAACTTTTTGAATCCACATGAGAAATTGCAGTAAAAGACTCAAAAGCCCTTTTGCATTTTTATACATAAACTCATTTAATTTTGAGTCAACTTCAAAAATACTGTAAAGACTTTATTGATCACTAAAACTCATTATTTGCAGGTATTACAAAATAGAGTGAATAAAGGTTACTTCCCTCAGATATTCTACAATTATTATAGACATTCACATTTGTATTTTAGTCCAATTGTGTATTCTGGCACTACCACAGCAATTTTACTTTGAGAAAAAATTCTTTCCTTTTTGCCCTGATAAACAAAAACACATTAATTAATATCTTGCATGCACTTTCCCTACATTGACACTGACTTTAATTCTTAAGGAAGCAAAAATGAACACGTACACCAGTAGGTGCTGAAGGTATTTGCACATACTGTTCATTCCCTTATCTGATAGTATTCCATAATGTATGAAAATAGGAACATAGACATGTTAAAAATTTTGATTGAGTGTGCCGATTATGAGTTATCTCGAAGTAACATTAGTCCCAGTTCTTAAAGTTCATTAATACATTAAAATTCTACTTAAGCTGACACATCACAGTGAAACAGAAATTTACATTAAAATTTTGTCAGATCTGAAATTTAAAACGTTCTTCCCAAACAGTGTGATTTTTATCCACACAGTATAATAATTTGTAACCCTATTTTAAGTTACAGGGACAAAACTTTTTAAAGGACAGTAGCTATTATAATTTAATTTAATTGAACCATAAAGCCAGCAGGGGACATTTAGAGAGTTCTAATTAATTAGAGTCTTCTAAAAATTAAAAAAATATATATGCTAACAGTAACTTTGACATTATGATAAAATTAGGAAGAAAATATAATTTATTTAAGCCAAAATAGTTAAACCATACACATTTATCCCAGGATTTCCCATGATGAGAAATACTACTTAACTCCATTTTAATCAAATAGAAAAACCCTTCAAAATTCGTTTTCAAATACCAAAGTCCTTAGCATTATGAGGTTCCTCTTACATACCTGCTTTCCTCTGTTACTTTCACACATAGCAACAAGTCCGTCCATTCATTTAACTCAGAACCAAAGCTGTGTATTTTTTCCTCTGAGCTATATAGTTCAGCAAATCATCTGTGTTTATATAGATAAGCCAATGAAAATAGCTCCACTAAATTTAAGAGTTGCTTAGCCTAATTCATAAATTTTCTCTAGAGATGGTAAAATATATATGAATTCATTCAAAAGATATTTATATCATAAAATAGGGGGTCATTATCAAACTCTAGGCCAGTGATGATTTTCTCCCAATCTTATTATGTACTTTTATGTGCTGTTTATGTGTAGTCCTCATGTAGTCAGGTTGTGGCATACAAAGCATTCCTCACATCTTATTTAGACTCAGTTTTGTATTTCTGTGACATTTCCCTGTTTTCTTTTGAGAGAGAAATTTGTGTACTAGAAACCCCCTTAGCATTTTCAGAAGGGCATTCAACTCCAGACAAGTTAAAAGCAACAATTTCCACCACAAAACATATTGAGGCTCACTAATGCTTGGCTTAGGGAAACCAACTGAAATTCTCTCAAAAGTTTGAGCTCTGTGTTTAACAAACAATGCAAAACTGTCTTCACTAGTTATTGCTATAGCAGTGATTTAACCTGTATATGCATAAGAATCATATTAAATATTAAATCTGAATTAAAATAGAGATTCTCTGGCCTTTGCTTGGCAACATGTGCTTCTGTAGGTAAGATCTGAGGTTCTGCACTTTTTAACAAGTTCTTAGGTATTGCTGATAATGCTGGACTGGGGATCACTTTGAGAATCACTGTCCTAGAATGTTCACAAAATAACTGATTTTTGTGCTCAATTTTTGTGCCAAAGTTTCTTGAGAAAGAAAGAAAAAGAAAAACTAGAAACACTTGACCATTATAAAGCTAATTGACCTTTTTTCATAAAAGTGAGGGAAAAATTTATTACATTTCACACCCACAAAAGGCTTTACAATTTTGTTCATGCATTAGAAGGAAGCAGAGAACATGAAAATTCACTGACCCAGGTCTCAAAGAGTCTCAAAGGATGGCTCTCCATCCCAATAGGTACAAAAGTTTTGAGCTCATATTGTTGAGCATAGGCAAAAAAAAAAAGTATGAAAAACTACCAACTAGATTTCCCAACACTCTCACCCAACAGAAAGGCACTCTGACATTATGTAACAAAATCCAAAAGCTGTGGCCTGGTAACAGATTCCCAACAAGTCTTGGACACAAGGGGCCTAAAATCAGAACATCACTATTATTTTAAGCCTAAATAATATCACATGTGGGTTATTTACACCCCACTCCATGCCAGTCCCATTGGTATTTTTTTCTTTTTCTCTGTCTTTGCTATTCAAGAATTCTAAAAATTCAGATTTTCTTCCATTTCTTTTAGGAAGACATAAATACATTAATAAGGTAAAATTTTTATGCCTGCACACTTGAAATTTTATTAAGAATTCCAGAGTAAAAATAGCCATCACTCTGAGAAGCAGACGGGTTGCTCAACAAAATTTTTGTGATAACTGATTAGCATTTGGAGAAAAATAAGAATACCTCTTAACCTAATTTTTAAAACTCAAACTGAGTTCCAGAGGTACAATGATTGAAACATGGAGCACTGAACCATGGAACAAGGAATAGTGGTTGACTATTTTGTAAACTTGGAGTGGGAAGTTGTTTTTTTCTAAACAAAACTTTCAAGATTTTAAAACCAAGAAGCCATAAGGGAATGTACTGATTATTTTGGCTATCCCCAAATAAAAATATCTACTGATGAAAAAAAAAATAGCCATCACTTTCCAACCCTTTTTTCTTAGTGGTACACAAACAAGGATGAATGGTCATGAGGTCTTCATTGCCTCAAGACAGGCTGAACTCTGTTAGTGATGTAATGGAGGGTAAATGGGAACCAGTGTCTGCAGAGCCACCCCAAATAGGCTGCACACAGTGGTCCACCATGCTTTGTCAATAAATTTTGAGGAATTTATTTTTAAATTTTTGTCCTTTATAGAATCTATAATAAGCTTTATAAATGTAATTTGACTTTGTCCATTTCAACTCATATAAACAAATTGGTTTTCTTACTTATCATACATACAATGTAACATTTCCCCAGGTCAGTAAACAAAATTCAAAACTGCTGTCTTACATGACTGCATAATTTTTACATATAGATATAAATAAGGTATATGTGTGTATGAGTATAGATACGTACATATAACTAAATTTTACAAGTTATTTGATCATTCTCTTATTGACACAAGATTCACTTTGGTCCTATACATTTTGCTGATACAAAAAAAGCAGGAGCCATACGCTCAAGTTCCAAAATTAAAATTAAAAGGTCAAAAGTTTTTGTCTTTAAAAAAAAATTACTTCCAGATTACTTTACAAAAAGGTTGTCCATTTCACATCTCCACCAACAATGTATAATGTTGGTGAATCATTCACTAGCACTAAATTTTAAAAATATAATTAGTTGGGGGGAAAAAGTTTCTACTTCAATTTGAAATTCCCTGATCACTAATGAAATTAAGCATCATCATTCCTTTAAAATGCAAGTGCTTAAAATATGTTTAATCATAATAAATGTTAAGAGTCATAAGCCAATAGTCTTGGTAGGTTAAAAATCAGAATTCCTAAGCAAACACAGCACTGGCTGTGCAGCCAGAAAGTACCTGTACAAATCCTAGTTCTTCAACCTACAAGTTTTGTAAATGTGGACAAGTTGCTTAACTTTTCCAAGTTTCTGTTCTTACAATATCTAAATTGAATGAAATCATCATACCTACCTCTGGGAGTGTTGTCATAATGTTAAGGAACAACATCTGTTAAAGTGGTGAACAAAATTTTCAGTGCACAGGAGTAAACACTGGCCAATACTATGAGGATGCTCACTACCTTCTAATATGCTTTCACTGGTTTTCTCTCTAGATCTTCAGTGACACATGTGGATCAAGAGCACAATGACATTAACTTAATGACCTTTATGTATTCACATTTGAAATATCTTAAAAGTGTTTTGCTGGCAAACCAAACAACACCTGCTGTCTTAAGTGGGCACTCAGCCTTTCTTTAAACTATGGAGGTGTATAACATTACAAAGTGAGAATACGAAACCAAACAAACAAAAAAAATCAAGCAAGACACATACCACACAGTCCACATAAACCTTAAAGTAGTGAGTCATGAAATTCTTACTGATGAGATGGTAATGTTCTGAAGATTGAAATTTGATAATTGTGAATTCATAAATGAATAGGCACCCCCTGTGAAACCATATCATTAGCTCACCCATTTACTCATTGTTCCTCCTTTTCTGTACTTTTATATCTTTGCTTTTTGTCTCTATAAATTCATTCATTCTTCCTAGTCTTCTATTTTTATACTCTGAATCATTTTTTCCCAGTTTATAATAACCTTTATCAAATGGTGGTTTGCATTTGTTTATCCTTGGCTGACTCAAACATTTGATATAATTTCCCTTAAATCATCTTCCTCCTGTCTCACAACACTACATCATTTTCGATTAATTCCCAATAAACTCTTAATCGTCCATGCTCTGTTGAAGCTAACAGAGTTAATTCCTGTTTAAGCTAATGGGTTCAACTTCTTCAACAAACAAAGCTTTCATGAAAGCTGCTGACAAGCCAGAGTATTAACTGAATCTAGTTTCATTCCTTCTCACTTTCCTTGATCTTTGCCTCTTATTCTTTGAGAAATAGCCATAGTGTTCTGGTGCTAATAAATAATATGATGAAAAGTAGAGAACAAAGTCCAGGGAGGCCAGAATATTCTTCTTAAAGCTGATGTGACAGTTCTTGTCCTCCAAGCTTCAAATTAAGAGCCCATGATTTAGGAAGCACTCTCTAAGCACATCTTCAACCATAAGGCAGAAGCCAGACACATGTCATGATATGTGGTTTGACTAATACCTTACACAAGCACCAAGGATAAGAAAGCACTGGTGTATCAGACACAAAGATAAAACATTTTTTATTGGAATTAATTTTTTTAAATGGAAAGACTTCATTGTTATTTTTTATTATGAAAGTAATGTGTGCTTATCATTTTTTAAAAGTGTAAAAGTCTACATTTGACTCAGGAACTCCACTTCTAGGAATTTACCCTAAGGATGCAGCACTCCAGTTTGAAAAAGACAGATGCACCCCTATGTTTATCACAGCACTATTTAAAATAGCCAAGAAATGGAAGCAACCTAAGTGTCCATCAGTAGATGAATGGATAAAGAAGATGTGATACATAAACACAATGGAATATTATTCAGCCACAAGAAGAAAACAAATCCTACCATTTACAACAACATGGGTGGAGCTAGAGGGTATTATGCTCAGTGAAATAAGCCAAGCAGAGAAAGACAAATACCAAATGATTTCACTCATCTGTGGAGTATAAGAACAAAAGAAAAACTGAAGGAACAAAACAGCAGCAGAATCACAGACCCCAGAATGGACTAAGAGTTACCAACGGGAAAGAAACTGGGGAGAATGGGAGGGTAGGGAGGGATAAGGGCAGGGAAGAAGAAAGGGAGTATGATGATTAGCATGTATAATGTGGGGGGTGGGGGAAAGGGGAGGGCTCTGCAACACAGAGAAGACAAGTAGTGATTCTACAACATCTTACTATGCTGATGGACAGTGACTGTAATGTGGTGTGGGGGGGAGACTTGGGGTAGGGGAGAGCCTAGTAAACATAATGTTCTTCATGTAATTGTAGATTAATGATAACAAATTTTTTTTAAAAGTGTAAAAGTCTAAAAGAAAAAGGGTAAAAATAACCAGTAGTCCTGTATCCCTGAAATAATCACTGTTAACATTTAGATGTAAAATATCTAAACATTTCTTTATGGACAAAATTATCTTTTACAAAAAAGAACATACTAAATGTATTATTTTAAATAACCTATGTTTTTCCCATTGTTGGTACCATAAAATGTCTTCCAGTGACAATATAAATTAATCCATTCTTTTAAATAACATGGAACATTTCATTGTAAAATAGACACAATATAATGCAACAGAAAATATTTACTCACACCTTTGGATGGGAATTTAGGTTGCTATAATTTTCCTGTTACAAAGCTTTACAAGCATTATAAAAATAATCTTTGTAAAGATTTTTCTCCTATATTATTTGTGTAAGAAAATTACTTGAAAGAGAAATTGTTAGATCAAAGATTTATAACAAAATTTAAACTTCAAGATACTGGGTCTAATTATTCTTCACAATACTGTGCTGAGTTGTACTGAATTTGAGTTTCTTTTTCTCCTTTTTCACAACAGCTGTTCATCTTAATTTTTGCCAGTCTTGAAACAAAAAAAAGATTTTAAAAATTCAATACAATTATACAAGGGAGGTTAGTCAAAGAAACACAAATGGCCAGGAATAATACAAAATGTTTAATCAATTCAGTAGGATTAGTAAAACTTTAAAAAATGTATTAATATTCAATGTACAAGGGAATGAGTATTAGACATTCTCATATAACATTGGTAGCGATATAAGCTGGGGCCATGTTTTGGAAGCATATTTGATCACAGCAAGAAAAAATGTTAAATCTGTACATTCAAGCAATTTCACTGATAGAAATTCATCACACACATAATGCAAAAGTACATAAACCAAGATATGGTATTGTTATTTGTAGCAGATTGTTTAAATAAAATATGACATATTCATACAATACAGTTGTGGAGATTAAGAATATCTTGAAGATAAATTATTAAACAAAAACTCAATCTTAGGTAATCATTTTACAACATATATGTATATCAAATTGCCATGTTGCACCTCTTAAACTTACATAATGTTATTTGTCAACTGTATTTCAATACAGCTGGGAAAGAAAGCATAAAGCTTAGGTTCAAACATTCTTTTGAGTAATTCTAAAAGATAAATTTATATTCTTTATAACTTGTTTAAGAGATGTATTTTATACAGATGAATATGTGTTAAAATCATTTTCAGAAAGTCATTAAAGTAACTGCCGCCATCAATGGGTGAGCTGATGATATGGTTTCACAGTGGATACCTGTTCATCTAAAACCTTCAGGGGAAGTTGCTCTCTGTTGGTGGAAGATTAGTGGAAGGGAATTTCGTATGTTATATTTTTACCTTTATTGAATCCTTGGATTTTCTTACTAGGTGCATGAGTTATATTTTTATATCAGCTTGAGTTATCAGGTAAATGAAGTTGTGAGCCATTTCTGTTTTCTCCCACTAATTTTGTGTATAAATAAAGAAAAATAAGGTTTGTCTGTTTTAAATTTGATAATTCTAAGTCTGTTATTTTTAGGAAAGTCCTCTGTTATCTTCCTATTTCCTTTCACAAACACTATGTTGCACAATAATTATTTTCACAAGACAAATGTCTTATAAGATAGACACAAAAAGCGGCATACATCTTTTGGGTCAAATTAATTCATGATATAAACAAAATTGTGTGATGTCAGTTTTTAAGACCTTTCTCTAATCTATCAATCTACCAAGTTAAATAGCTGAAATCACTTCCAAAACAAATCTTTTTGCAGTCAGCACAATGAAGCAATTACATGAATAAGTTTTTCCACTTGGCCTATTTTCTGCCCATGGTTATTAATCAGTCTCACTGACTACATTTTCCATTTTACATTCACTTTCAGGCACCACTCCAGGTGGCCAAACATTTCACAATATGTAAATAAAACAAACCATTTGCCCATTGAGCAAATGGATGTACTTCCTATCTAACTCTTCCAGCCTCTCTCCAATCACTCAAAACACAATATGGTTTCTATAAAAGGATGCTCATTCTGTTTGGCTAACTAGAATTTATTTAAGTGAAATTTTACTCCAGCCAGTCTTAACCAGATAGCTGAATTGGTTTAAGTTGATGCCCATGTCATCTACCAGCTCTTCGAGACCTTTGGCTGGTTGGTTGTTCTTGCCTTGTGCCCTCTGAATTTGGAGTCGGGAGAGTGCCCCTTCCGAAACAGCTGTTTCCATGGTATTCTTTTGGGTACCAACTCTTACCCCTGACTATGCATTGGAATCACTATTTCCTCCTATGAATACTCTGGACACAATCAGGTAGAGATTCAGATTTAACTGGGACAAAGAGGGGCCAGGGCACTTTTTTTAAAGCTCCAGATGTGATTCTGTTGTGCCTATACCTTGACTCTAGAGCAGGACCAAACATTACTCTCTGTTAATGATACTTCTTTTTTAAACTAACCAAAATCCTTAAAATGAGAGATTTCTATAGCTTGATCTGTCTGCCCTGTGATTTGTTTGGCTGCAACTATTCACATCTATGTTTCTTCATAATATTTGCAGTGTTATAAGATTAGTGGCTCTTAGGTCAGAGAGGTTTAAAGAGTAAAGAAGCTTGTCCCATTCCCAAAGTTGAAAGTGTGACTTAGGTATTGGGATATTTAAAAATCTCCCAAGTGATAGTAATGTGCATCCAAGGTTGAGAAACACCCTATAGAGCCAAATACTTAAGAAAATCCATGTCCTGCCTTGTTAAACACAGTTGTCCCTCTTTCCAAAGAGATCCCAAGGGACACCTAAACACACGATAATGACAGACAAAGGGAAATAATGCACAAATACCGTGTGGACACATATCTTCTAGCTTTTGAACTTTGGCTTGGAAATATCTGTGTGACACTTCATTTCTAGAACTAAGCCTCTAGAAAACATATTTTCACTGTGCGGTACAGCGCCAGTCCTAGGAAAAATAATGAGATGGGAATTTTTTTTCATGGCTTCTTCTCAACTTCTTTTATCATCTTCCCTTTTTTCTCTAACCAACAAAGAAACTCTCTTGGGTTACACTCTCCAAGGGCTACTTAGCTGAGACACTGGCTTCCAAAAGTATATGACGCTTCTCACAAGGATGTAGAGTGTCTGTGTTTAAACAGGCAGACTATGGAAAGGGTTTAATTCTCTTTCCAGGAATACGTCCTCTTCACTCTATTCATCAGAACAATCAGGTCTCTAGACCAAGACAGAGATTCAAAAGTAAATTAAAAAGTAAAAGAGCTAAAAATTAAGTTCCCATATGACTTTTCTACAATCTTGGTGTGTCCAGGACTGTTTTGATTTCAGCAACAAAAGTCCCACATCCAGACAACCTCTCCTTCCTGGGTAAACCAGGAGATTGATCATCCTTTTTCTACCTGTGTCTGCCCCTTGTAGGACTGGCTCATAACCATGCTGCTATGGTCTGAATGTTTGTATCCCCGCAAATTCAATTATTGAGTTCCTCCAAGGTGATGGTATAAGGAGGTGGGGCCTTGGGAGATGATCAGGTTGTTAGAAGGGACCCTGCAGGAATGGGAGCAGTGCCCTCATGAGAGACCCTAGAGAGATCCCTCACCCATTCTCCATGTAAGGACACAGTGAGAGGAAAGCAGTCTACAAACCTGGAAGTGGGGTCTCTCCAGATACCGAATATCCTGGTGCTTTGATCTTGGACTTACCTGGCTCCAGGACTGTGAAAAATAATTTTGTTTTGTTTATAAGCTGCCCACTCTGGAAATTTGTTATAGTAGCCTGAACAGGCAATGATGAAGATCCCAGTTTTTCTTTTTAATTTAATTTTAGTGCATTACTCATTGCTGGTTTTGCATTGTTAAGTAATATATATTTATCAAGAGACATTGGAAATACACAGAAAATAGTGAAGAATAAAACAAAAATCATTGACAGAAATAGTCGGTATTGAAAATTTAACATGCTCCCTCTCAATATTTTTTCTCTGATTTATATTGATAACTATTAATGTCAAGAGAAAAAATCAGAGATTCAGTCCTGTGAAACACCTGCCCTTTGCCTTTAGACAGTATTGGACAAACATAGCTTAATTCCATCCAAGCTTCCCTTTTATAGACTCCTTTTATAGACTCTTCTGTTGAGATATCAATTTTTGAGACAGAATAAATATGGTTACTAATATATTAGCTTTCTGAGTAAACTACAATTCTGTTATACTTCCTTAATTTTGTAGCAGTTGGATTTTGAATGATCACAGAATATTTCTTGGATAATTTCTAACATAATTTATCTTTTCTTTGGCAATATTCTTCCTTTTTATATTCAATGCTTATAACTATAATTTGGGGGTATAATTTTTGTCTCATATTCATATTCTCTCCAAAAGTTCATGTATATTTCTGTATGTATTTGAATACTTATATAAAGTATGTAAAACAATGAGATTTTATTGTACATATATTTGTATGCCGCTGTTTTGGAAAGTAATGAAATACTGAATATATATGAAATAATTTTTATAAAATATGTATAACATTCACATTAGTTATAAAACAAGAATGTATCCTCCTCCAAGTTTTAAGACTAGGACATTGAAATACATTTGAAGCTCACATGCTTCGACTAGGCTCTCTCTTCCCTACTCTACTCAATCATTCGCTGGGTCCCAAACTAGTTTGTTTTTAGATCCCTGGCTATCTGTTCTCCTGCTCTCTTCTCTATTTCAGGAAAATACATTTCCAGGCATCTTTGGCCTCCAGTTTCTAAGTAGACTAGCCATTGAGAGTCACTGGAATAAGCAGGATAGCATATCCTGTCTCCAATGGTATCTCCAGCAAAGCCTGCCACTTTTCTGAGGGTCCAACTCCTGACTGATAGCCCCTCCTTCCAGGAAGCCAGCTCTACTACTTGATGCTGATCCTAGCTCTAAGCACCTGTTTGAGATTGGAGGCTCTTGACTCTGGTAAATACACTTTCTATCATTATCCTTCTACCCCTAGGGGCATTACGGTTTCTTGCTCTTATGTAGGTGATTCACCATGCCTGGTTTGTCTTTCATTATCTGAGTAATCAATTACCTGTATTAAGTCACCTCTACCTGAAAGATCAAGAATAGTTTCTGATTTATAAGAAGACACTAAAAGCTCTTCTATTTCTAGTTTGCTAAAAAGATATGCCAAGATTGATTATTTAATTTTATTGAATTCACTTTCTGCATCTCTTGAGATAATTTGGTTTTCCTCTTTTAATTTGTTAATGTGATGAATTACATTTAAAGATTTTTTTCTATTGTTGAAAATCTTTGCATTTAGAAATAAACTAAAATTTCATACTATATTACTTTTTTCTAGATCACTAGATTCATTCACTTATTTCTAACTTAGAGCTTTTGCCATTAGGTTCATGAAGGAGATTGGTTATAATTTTCCTTTTTTATACATTTCGTATACAATGTTGGTGACAAGATTGCAGTAGCCTCATAAAATAAACTAACAAGTGTTCTTCATTTTTCCATTCTGGAATAGTTTATGTACAATAAAAATACTACATTCCTTGAGAACATTTGTTGGAACCCACCACTAAAAGTGTCTGGGCCAAGAGGTTCTCTTTTTGTGGGAAGAGTTTTAAACTTCTAATAAAATATCTTTAATGGGTTAAGAAAATTTTCAAGTGCTATATTTTATCTTGAAAATTGATAAATTTGATTATGAAAAGTCCTCAAATATTATTTCCTTGATTATAACCTTTCCCTAATTCTGTTTTTCTTTTGTAGATCTTATTAGATATTGACTCTGTTTCTCACTGTTTATTTCACATATCCACTTTCCTTCCTGTGCTTTAGTCAGTATAATTTCTTCATATTTAACTTCCAATTAACTTATTTTATGTTTGGCTCTATCTAATACAGTGTTTAACCTGTGCATTGAGTTTTTAATTTCTTACATTTTTTATTTCTAAAAGTTCTCTTAAATTCAGTTCCAAATTTGCTTGATATATAATATATACATGTTTTAAATCTATATATGATATAAATACTGTTTCTAATTTATATACTTGTCACACCTCAGTGATTTCTTCAAATACATTAAATACAGTTTTTATGGTTACATGATAATTCTAGTACCTGAAATCTTTATGATTATAACTCTATCCCATATTTCTGCTCATGATGCCTATTTCTCCATGAGTTTTGTGATATTCTGCTTTTAATCCTATGCTTAATCTTACTGGAATCTTGTCTATGGTAATTCTCTGAGAACTAGAATACATGTGTATTTATCCAAAGATGCTCTGCCTTAGTTTTGACTAGATTCTTGGATATAATACCAGCCAGAGACAACTAGAAAATAAATTTTCATTTGAGTTTTTTTTTTAATTCTATAGATAGAATTTAAACTACAAATTCATGGGAAGATGAACTTGTGATTTTCCTCCTTCAATTTAGCACCGATTTTGGGACCGAAAAACTCTGAGGTATAGTTCTTTTTCCTCCTCTATCCTTTCACTGAAATTATAATCCTTTGGAGTACTGGCTTTAAGCAGGTTTTTCTACAAGATTGCTACACTAAGCAAGCTCTAGGCTTTGTCTCCTACTTTCCCATATCCCAGATAGTCATAAAAATTGAAGCTCAGCATTCCAGGGACAGTGCTGTCTTATAGAAGTCTCTGTTTATGGTGCTTATATACCACTCTAAATTCATTTATTCTCCTCATGGTTAGCCTATGGGATTCAACTTAATTCCTTTGTAGGTCAGCAAATCCAGCCTACATATTGCTGGTAATAAAAATATCCCTTGCTTTTTGAAAACATTTTACATAAAACCATTTTTATTACCGCTAATATTTCTTTTAAATATGCTTTTAAATAACTCAACAGCATTTTGTTATATCTCTTTGTTATCATATATTTAATTATCTGTCCCTCTCTTCTTGTTTTTAGAAGTGAAGTTTGTACTGAACTCTCCATTTTAAGGAATGTTGCAATGAACATGCAATTTTCAAATTGCATCTCAAAAATAATGGTACAATTTATACTCTGATCAGTTGCATATAGAAGTGCCTATTTCACTGCACTCCTACCAAGACAAGCTATCCCTGTTTTTATATCTGCAAATCTGGCAAAGACTTTGGAAGGTATCTTAGTATTTTAGTTGTATTTATTTGATTATCAGAGTACTAAACTACTCAGCATTTTATCATCAATTTTCAAACACAACAAAAAGATTGTTTCTTATTGTTTTTATATTAATGTAAACCCTAAATCACTAATTTCTTCAATCAAAATTGTTTCCTAAGCAAAAATATATGTTGTTCTATTCAGAGATTTTATATTATTCTCCCTTATTTATAGCCTGCAAAGTCTGTCAGGCTTATATATTAACTATAAACAGCTGATCATACATAATGTCTTTATTAGGATAATTTCTCTATAAGTGTAAATTTTGTAAATATTCCTTTAAATAGCTGTACAGA
Organism: Manis javanica; assembly: GCF_040802235.1. Classification (NCBI taxonomy): domain Eukaryota; kingdom Metazoa; phylum Chordata; class Mammalia; order Pholidota; family Manidae; genus Manis; species Manis javanica. Next base: position 113,726,450 of record NC_133156.1, on the reverse strand, counting down.
ATTTCCTCCGGTTTTAATAATTGCAGATAAACCTCTTTCTTCTATTGTCTATTGCTTCTAGTTTTTTACTCTCCTTTTTCTTCCATAAAATAAATAAAAATTTTAGTACCAGGCTCCATGATATATTGTTTCTTACACCCAGGCTCCCACATTTTAAAAATTCAGATTGACCTTTTCTCCCATTCTTCTTATCCTAAGTCACCAGTATGTCAATACCTAGGAAATCTCATCAAGGGTTTAACAGTGCATAGTCTACTGCCTCTTTCTTTATTTCAGTTTGATCTTCCTTATTCTCATTCGGTTGTATTTTTTTTAAGTAATATAACTTCAAGCCTTTTGTTCTCTAATGGATTTCTTCAAATAGCAGCCATAACCCTTCCTTACCCTCACTCAGCAAAAAAATAAAATGCACTGAGCTTCTTGGAAGCAAATTATTATACCAATTTGAGAGAAAGAGAATTAAAGTACTGACAAACAAATGAGGACCTTAAGGTCATGCTCCTTACAAAGGTTTTAAGAGTCAGGAATCCCTGGGACCCTCCTGGGTTTTATTCTGAACAGGCTAAATGTATCACTTTTTTAAAAATTAAGCTTTTCTACAGTTCTGTAATATTTGTTTACATTTGCCCATGTTTACACTTGTCCAATTTTTAATTCTCTAGCCCTTGTTGCTCAAAAAGGGGTCTTGAGACCACTGACATCAGCTTCACTTGGAGGGTTTGTTAAGAAGGCTGAATTTCAGGCCCTTCCCAGAGCCATTAAATCAGAATCTGCAATTTATTAGAATCCTCAGGTAATTAGTATGTGCAATCCAGTTTGGAAGCACTGTTCTGGCCAACTAGGAGACTCTTCTACCTGCCTCATAGAAGTTGCAGGTGACATAACCAGTTAAGCAAAAAGATTACTTTTCTTAATGAGGAGCAAACACTGGCTACTATTTTGAATGGCAGAACGGATCATTCAGTCTCAATTAAAAATAGGTAATGACAGAGACAGAGACCAAGAGTTTCCATTTAAGACATGTCTGTGATACAATTACATTTGCCAAACAAAACTGCTTGAACAGTGGGATGCAGTTTTCTTCTTTCCTCTTCTTGAGGAGACGGGAGGAAACCACAGGCAGAAACTAAGAACTGGAAGCCAGCTGGCAGATTCATGCTATCCACCTCCCTACTTTCTTGAAAACACCATACCAAGCCAGTTAACATTCAAAAAGTCAACTCTCCTAATTCTAAAAAAAATACAAAGACTCCCCATAAGTCAATTTCAAAAGACTTACAGAATACTGTTTACAATTCTATTCTTCTTGCTTCATTCAAATCTGATTAGCAATATGTAAAAAATTCCACTTTATTATGAATCAGTAACCTCCCTTCTTCTAATCAGCATTTTCTTTTTCCATTAACTTTAGAAAATGAGATTCTGGAAAGTAAACTTTGTGATTCTGAGATTTTTATATTTTCAAGTTGAATTTACTATCCTCTTACATCACAAAATGTGCTTAAGATGGTTTAGATTATATTTAAATGTTCTTGGATGAGGTGTGCTTAGCGACTGAAGCCAGTTATTATTATACAAACCCTGTGTTTCTCCACACCAAATTAAATGAAATGGAAAAAGATGACAGTTCTATCTAGTATTCCTGCTTCAGTACTGCACAAATTAGGAACATCCATCCTCTATTATATTTACAAGTTCCAGGGCTGCTTTTTTCATTTAGAAGTAGAATAATTAATAAGAAAAAAAAGTGTGAAGTGTGTGTGTGTGTGTGTGCATGTGTGTGTGTGCATGTGTGTGTGTGCATAATAACAAAATAGATCTAAAAACCCAATTGTCTGAGTAGCTAGCTGAGTATTGAAAGCAATAAGCATGTTTTGCCTTAATAATTTCTAAGCTTCAATGATATATAAGCAGAGTACATGGAACATAATGAATACTTGATGAGTAAGGGTCATCACTGCACAGTAACTATATGATATATAGTTGATAGTTAAAAAGTGACTGCTCTTGGGACTTTGAAGGTGTTTGGGGTATGTAAATACCATGTTAAGAGAATAACACACAAGTAGAATTTAGTCTTCTCTCCTCATGAACACTAACTGAATTTTAAGGATTTCTTTAGCTTTTAAAGCATTTTCACCTGTGTTTGAATTTACCCTATAATTATGGGGCTTGATAGGTTGTACCTTTCTGGTCCACAATGCTAAATGAATACCTATCCTTAGGTCTGATTTTACCTAATCTGAACCATTTTGATTTCTTCAACTCTGCATCTTATTTTTATTTTATAATAAACATACATAACACATATGCTAATATGTGGAGTAGAAGACAGAAAATTGCTGAAGAATTGTGTTTATTTTGTTCTTTTCACAAACCAGATACCGTAACACAGGAAAAAATTTAAGAATGTGTACATGTTCAGTAGCCTTCAGTACAATTCACACTAGTTATCCCAAAGTTTGTAAGAATCAATATTTTTTGAAGATTTACCATGTCTGTGACAGTTGGTTTTATGTGTCAGCCTAATAGGACCACAGGGTGCGCAAATATTTGCTCAAACATTGCTCTGGGTATTTCTGTCATTGTGTTTGGGTGAGATTGAGATTTAAATTGGTAGACTAAGTGGAGCAAATTTCCCCGCCTAATATGAGTGGGCCTCACCCAATCAACTGACACCCTGAATGGAACAAAAAAGCTGACCCTAAGTAAGAGAGAATGGTTCTTCCTGCCTGACTGCTTTTGAACTAGGCCATCATCTTTTTTCTCCCTTTAGATGTGAGCTGAAATGTCAGTTCTTCCTCATTCTTGAGCCACCGGCCTTCCAACCGAACTATATACCACTGGCTTTCCTGGGTCTCACCCTTGTGGGCTCACCCTAAGATGTGACTTGCCAGCTTTCATAATCATGTGAGCTAAGTAAAATACATGTATCTTATTGGTTCTGTTTCTCTGGATAACCGACTAACACATGGTCCCTCACATAATATTAGAATTTTGATTTGGAAATAATGATGAAACAATTTCTTACAATATTTTTTCACCTCTTACCATTTCCTCTTCAAGTGGTATTCTGGTTTGTCTGTGTGTGGTTATCGTTTCAAGATCAGAAGTGAGCAGAGGTATTTTAACTTTTTCTTATATACCCAATCTCCTGACCAATTCTTGCTTTTCACTACCTATCTCTGTAAGATTTGCAGACAAATAATAGATTTGCTCATGGTAGCTGTTATTAAAGATGAATTTATCTTCAATCAGTTCAATTTTTAGATAAGATGCTAGTGAAATTATTTCATATAATCACATCAAAATCATTAGACAGTCCACAGAGCTAGAGAACAGAGTTGACCTTCTCCATTCTCAGATGGTTATAAGGAAAAATATATCCACAAGAAAGATAATTGAGGCAGAGTCTCTTGCTGCATATCCAATATCTATTTCTCATTCTTCTTTGATAATAAATCCTGTTATTGTTAGGTCCCTAGTCTCAGCTGATGAATGATGAAGGATTCTGTGTCAATAAATATAATATCATTTTTTCCTATGCTTGATTATTTTAGAGGCAGGTCTGTGATCTATTTCTGACCTCTGATGTGTAAGAGGAAATATTTTGAGGGAAATATTTCACCACTAATAAAACAGAAGGTGAAAGCCTTTTTTGCCCCTTTCTCTACCTTCTTACTTAGGAAGCTTTCAATAGTTTTTTCCTGTTATGTTAGCTTCTGAGTAGCCTATCATTTCTTGCATCATAATTGCATTATGTTAATTTCTGTTCTATTTTCTCTTGACATCACCATTGACTTAATACCCTGTGGTTGCCTTTGCTTGCCTAATCTTCTAACATACTTTATTAAAAATACAAATAAGTGTTTCTTTACACTAATGGTCAGGGGTGCCCCTCAGAAGTTCACAGAGTTTAATGCAAAATGTTTCTTTTGTTTTTTTAAATAACTCTTGATTTGATCCTGGACCATTGTAGAGACTGAAGTCCTATCGATGAAACAAAATGGCAACATGAACTGCTTATCATGAAATGAGTGCTACCCAATTAACGAGCATACTCCATCAGCAGATGGGAGTGATATAAATGGACTTAGGGCAAAACAGATCCTGAAGACTCAGCAAACTGCATAAGTTTATTCTCTGTATTGCTGCCCCTTCTTAATCCTCATCTATGTCTTCATAGGAAGCTCCTTGTAGCCAGCTGATTAATGAGGGGAAAACTGAGCCTGATTTACAGAAGTCACTGTGCCAGCCAAAAGTAGATTGCTTAGGCATTATAGCTCACTTGAGTGTAATCCTAAAAGAACTTCAAGCTATATATTTGGTTGTCCACTATCCCTGCAAGGAGAGATATGACTGATTTATGTGTGGAAGGTAATAATTTGGGTAAATGATCAGAGACTTGGAAGGAACAAGATTGGAGGATTGGTAATAACAAGTTTTGCGGAAGAAATACATGGATGAACCACTGGGAATGGTCCAGAGTATGAGAACATTTGTGCTTAAGACAAATGCTCCCCAAACTACTGTCAAGAAGATGATCAATCAGATACATAGTTGTGAAACAATACCTTTAACCAGGCATTGCATTGCATTGCTTATTCAGAAAGCTGAACAAAGCAGTCTTGGTGGTGGCAGTAGGCTATGAACAGGCATGGCAGCAATACACTGTCACCAAAGCCAGTTCACCTTCCAGGGCTATTAGGTGTCCAGCTGCAAGCAGCAGGGACCAAGGTCGGCACCCTACAGTGTAGGTTTGCTGAGCAAACCACTCACCTTTCAGCAAGCTTCTTAATAACACTAGAACTCCTCTATCACAGTGGCAACAGGGAGTTTTATGACTGGAATCGACATTTATTCTGGGATTACATTGTCTTTATCTGCATCATGCTTCTCTGATCATTGTTCTCCATGGGCATATTGAATGCCTTTTATGTTATCATGGGATCTGATTCTATATTGTTTGTATGCAAGAAACTCACTTTATAACAAAAGAGAAGATATTCATTGCTCTTGCCTGTCTCGCCATTTACCCTATCACCCAAAAATAACTTAATATGGAAAGGTGAATATTCGATTGGAGATTCAATACCAGCATCAGCAGAGAGTCAGTTGCTTGCAAGTGAGGTTGGATTGATGCTAGAGGATGCAGAATGTGTGTTCTGAACTCGTAACCATGATCTTGTATGGTGTCTCCCACAGAGCAAATACAAGAACCTTTCATGAAATACAACCACTGATCATTTTCAAATTTTTGTCTCTTATCCCTGAGATGGTAGGCTTTGCTGAATTAGTACCCAAGGGAAGATCTACAGCAATATTCCATTGAATCTGAGCATGACAGACTGCTATATGGCCTTTTAGGGCTCTCATGCCTCTGGATAAACAATCAAATTTAAGAGGTGGTTACATTGTTGGCTGGGGTAATAACCTTGACTCTAGAGGGGAATTAAAATTGCAATTTCTGGGAGAAATGGAAAGAACCCTGGAGATCCCCTTGGATGGCTCCTACTTATGCCAAGTCCTGTGGTAAAATTAATGAAGATTAATTGCCAAAACTTGGAAACCTTCAATAGGTGGATGGATAAATAAACAGTGGTGCACCCATACAATGTAATACTATTCAGTGATTTATAAACAAAATGAGTTATCAAGCCACAGAAAGACATGGGGGAAACAGATTCATTTTGCTAAGTGAAAGAAGCTGGTCTAAAAAGGTTACATATATATATACTCTAACATTCCAACTGTATGTCATTCTGGAAAGTATAAAGACAGTGAAAATATTGGCTGTTGCCAGGAGTTGGACGGAAGGAAATGTATAAGTGGAGCACAGGAGAATGTAGGGCACTGAAATTATTCTGAATGGTGTTGTCATGGTAGATAGGTAACAGTACATACATTTAGCAAAACCCATAGCTTTGTACAACAAAGAGTGAACCTTAATGTAAACTATGGGCTTTAATTAATAATAATGTATCAGTATTCATAAATTTTAACAAATGTACCACACCAATACAACATGCTGAAAGTAGGGGAAACTAAGGGCTAGGGAGAGGTATACAGAAGGGAAATATATAGGAATTCTCTGTACCTTCTACTCAATTTTTCTGAAAACCTAAAACTTCTAAAAAAATTAAGCATACTATTTTTTTTTAATAAAGGAAGGAAGAAAGGATGATCACAGCAAGCTCATGCAAACAGAGCATGTCATGAAGGACATTTCTATCAGGAAGGAAGATTTGGCCACCTTACAATTAAAATCCCAACCAGCAGAGATGTTAGCTGAGGCAAATGGTCATAGATGCCAATAATGACAAAATATCAAGATGGCATAGTGATGGGCTCAGAAGAGGAATGGACACTATCCAGAATTCTTGGACTTGGAGTAGATGCTGTGACTGATGAGATTTTTGGATTGTTCCCTTGTTGAGGACAGTGTAGGTAAGTGTTCAGTTATTGAAAAAATAGTTGCATTCTCTTAGAAGGAAGCATGGGTCTTTGCATTTAATTGAAAAGAGAAAAGTTTATGTTGATATTGAACAAATGAAAGCATGGATATTTATTATTATTGGAAATCTGTTCCTGTTGGAGAAGTTTCCCAGCCTGTTAGTCTTGATGGGAGCAGGAAACCACCTCTTGCTTTAGGAGCTAGCATGCCAAATGCTCACTTTCTCAGCCTCCTTTACAGCTAGGGTACCAGCATATGATCTAGGTTCTGCCAATCTGTTTGCCTGTGCTGAATTATGACTTGGGAATTCATAAAAACAAACAGGTTCAGTTAAGCCTTCTCTGTTTCTAGTGTAGGCAATGGAACAGCTGCTAAAGTGTCTGCTTTATAGTGCACAGTGGAAATGGTAAGGGTGGTTTAACAGTTGGCCTAGGATTGCAAAGGGTATAATTGCAAGCTGCTGCGTTAGTTCTTAATGGTAGCGAACAGGATTTTCTCTCTGGATGCGTTCTACAGCATATTTTGGGGCACATTTTCTGCTTAGCTTTGAGTCTGGTTTTCCAGTACCACATGCTTCCCAATATTTCCATGATCAACTTATCTACTGTTAAAATCAGACATTAGGCTTCTATGATTTATGGTTTTAAAAATCCAAGATACACAAATGCAAAAGATTCTCAGCAAACATCTGTCTTTTAAGTCAACATAAAACCTATGTCACATCAGGAAGAATGAAAAACCTCAATTTAAATTAAGGTAAAGAGCAAAGATTTCTTAAGCCAGGTTGCTATCTGCTTGTTCAGAGAAAGGCTATTTTCCCTTCAATCACTGAATGAGAAAGCTGTACTCTCTTATGATTTGATTAGGAGAGGGTGTATGCTCTGTCCCACACCAGTTACTGTGACTGAGAACTTGGCTTGGGAGTTATCCCACTCTGATGGTGTCGGAGCTGAGAAATTCGTTGTCTAGTTAGGAGTATGTGGGGGTGGGGACACTAAGGCCACTACATGTCTTTCCAACAACATCCACTACATATATTTCCCTTTCAGTAAATTTTGCTGCTAAGATTCTGCTAAAGCAGAAATCAGAGGAGAAGAGCCTGAAGCCCACAATTCTTGACAAAATGAGGTTGCTTTCAATTAGATAGTTTTAAATCTCCCATGTGCCCATATGTCCTACTCCAAATTTATTTTAAATAATTTTCAGACCCATATGTTTAGTGCATTCCATTTGTTTACTTACACATGTGAGTATTGTGTATTATATATAAGATATATATGTATAATTCTTTTAAATATACACACACACTCACATACACTTTTATGTATAGTTTGAAGGCCTTTTGCATTAAACTGTTTTCCCTGAAGAGTGAAAAGATGGGTGAAAAGAAAAACTTGTACTCTATTTACATTTGTAGCTTGTGCATCGAAATATTTGCATTATGGATGTATTATTATTTTCATAATTTTTTTATTGTTTTGTCTTAAAACAAAAGAAATATATTTTTTCACAGCTCTGGAGGATAGGTGTCTACAGTCAAGGTATGGGCAGGCCCTTGCTTCTGAAATGTATAGGGGCGAATCACCACTTCAAAACAGGGAGATGATTTCTCTTAAATTTGGCTCCCAACTAAAAGTTATCAAAGTATATTTTAGATGTAATTTGTTTCTCAGGCTCCTATACAGAAATTTAAAAGGCCCTTACAATTTAGAATGGTCCTAACATATACATGCGCATGGTCTACAATTGTCTACCAAATATTGACAGAGTTATGGGGTGCGACAGAGATGGCAGCTTCTCTGCTTGTGATAGCTTCTGCTAGTTCTCCCCTCTGTGTCTGATACATTGCATGTTACTGTTATTTAGCTACTGAGCTAATATGCTTATATCTATAAGGGGTCTCATGTGAACCTGTAAATAATTAAAGACACAGTAGTTCCCTGGAGGGCCAACATGATTCCCTGAACAAGCCAAGATGCCTAGGGACCTAATCATGCTATTACCCTAAAAAGCCTAGCTTTGAGTAAGAAGTCACATCACACAGCAATGAGTATTATAATTACTCACAGCAGTTTGCCTGGTGCCTTATAACATTCAATTTACAGAATTAAAGGTAATGCAATTCAAAAGAAAAATAGCTGGTTTTAAGGAATGAATGGCCACATCAACTATTGGAAGTGTCTGTGGGTTAGTCTCTATATTTGGGTTTCACAAGGTTTATATTTTCAGTTAATATCCTGTTCAGCCTGCTATATCTTCCATTGAGTTTTTCTAGGACAAAACAAATCAGAGATTGATCTTTGAGTATAAACCAAAGAGCAAATAGTCAAAGAACTGAGACAAATTTTGAATGAAGAGGTCTATCAAGACTAAGCATTCCAGAAGGATAAAGACTAGGCAGAAAAGAACCCCATGTGGTATAAAAACTCTATAAAATGCACCAAAAAAAAGAGTTCAATTTTTTTAAGAGGGAAGATGTAACCTGACAGAGGGAAGACTTAGCAGATTGCCAAATAAAATACCAAAGAGTTACTTGAAGTCTAGAAAATGAAGCTTTAAATGTTCTCAGAAAGAGTTGGGATGCTAAAGTATATAATTTAGTTAAAAATTGTGACATGTGAGGTTCCTATGATTTAATCTCAACACAATGATTTTTAACTTTTTAGAGTTGCACTTAAAAAATTGTCATTATTTCGTTATTTAATCACAAAAATATTAAATGTAATGGCATTAGATTTAAATAACTCATTAGGTTTAAAATGAAAGTAAATGTCTCCTGTCCCCTCCCTACCGTCTTAGGTAGGTGTTGTTAATTTCTTGTTCATCCCTGTCTGTGTTACATTTACTTTTTAAAAGTAGTGTTCAACATTGGTGTACATACTATTTATTCATGAGCCTTGATTTTATCATGTAAAAATATGTTTTAGAGCTCTGTTCATAAAGCATGTCTCTATGCTTTCAGTTATGGCATGGTGCATTGAACAAATGCACCATTATTTATTTATCCAGTTTCTTATTAATGGTTATTTAGATGATTGTTGCCAATTTGCCCTTGTAAACAGCAGTGAACATCATTATTTACATTCATTATTGCAAATATAGAGTTTGCTCTGTCAAGGGAATATACACTGCTAATTTTGATAGATACCACACTACATTGTACACCAAAAGATATAATCAATCTGCACATTTTCTAAGAGTGTGTGAGCATAGTCCTTTTTCTCAAGCTGTCCACAATACTAGATTTTATCAGATGCAAGGTTTTGCCAATTTAATAGTTGAAAAATGATAGTCCAGTCCAGTGCTACTTGGATTTGAATGCCTTGAACTCTCAGTGAGGTTGAGTATCTTTTCATACATTCACTGGTAATTTGTTTCTCAGGTTCCCTTTATCTATGTAATATTTGTCCATATCATCTACCCTTTAACATACTGTATTCTTCACTTTTTCCTTAATAATTTGTAAGTTTAAAACAATGACCTCTTTATCTTCTGCACATGACTCTAATAAATTTTTCTCAATTTGTTTATCTTTTAACAATGTGGAATTTTTTTGCTATTTAGAAGGATTAAAAAAATATTTTACATAAACTAATTTTTATTCTTTGCTGTTAAGACTTCTAGATTTGGAAACTTTTAGACCTCCCTGAAGATCACCTATAGGAAATTTTAAGATAATTTCCTCACTTTTTTACCATTTGATTGTTAAGCAACGAATAACATTGGCAATGCAAGGCAGTGGGGAAATTTGATCAGTGCATAACAGTTTTTAACCCTTATACTACTTCTACAAGTGCTATTTACTATCTCTGTCTTAAAGGTGAAGAAACAGTGGTTTAAAAGCTTAAGTAATTTGCTTAAGTAGTTAAGTAATTTCATCAAATTTCAGTTATGGCATGGTGCATTGAACAAATGCACCATTATTTATTTATCCAGTTTCTTATTAATGGTTATTTAGATGATTGTTGCCAATTTTAAGATAATTTCCTCACTTTTTTACCATTTGATTGTTAAGCAAAGAATAACAAAGAAGTAAGTGGTGAGGCCAGAATTCAAATCTAGACAACGTGAATCTGAGCCTGAGCACATTGCCCCCACAATAACTATTTCCTGTTGAGATTTATATCACAATGTCGGCAACATTTTACACTTATTTTTTCATCACTCTCTCTAAGAAATCTACTGTAGGGTAGGGAATGTATTCATCTCTGCATTCCTCAATGCATAGAATAGGGCCTGGAAATTGAAAAATATTTACTAAAATAATCATTTTTTCTATGACAGTTGTTATAAATACCAACTCTTTGTGCCTGCTTACCAGTTACTACAGTGGAGTCGAAATGGAAATTATGGACCTTTCTTCAGAGAATTTATGGTTTACTTGGTAAGGTAAACTATTAATACCTATGAAAGACTGAGGGATATTTACAAAAGAATATATAGTTAACCCTCAAGAGGCTGAATTAATAATAAAGTAAATCAATTCTGTTTTTAAACAACTGAATGAATAAATAACCAGTTTTTCTCTGCCTTGACAATTTTTTTTCATTCCAAGATTTCTATTTATGTCTTTTTTATTTTTAATTTCAAATTGACTTTCTGGACCAGAAAAAAATGAGCGTGAGCCTGAGATTTGGAAACAAGATATTGCAGAGAGGAAATTCAGGATTAAGGTCAGGTGTGTGCAGCTACACTGACACAGATAAGCCAGATTTTTAGTTCAGTTCTCCAAATGAGTGCCTGGTGAATGCTGGAGATGCAAAAAGATGAACCAGTATAACTGGCTTTGAAATATGTTCATTATTCCATCTCAGAATGGGCATGTGATATATATTCTAACATTGAACCCTGGAAAAATGATGACATCACATTGAAACCTTGACTTAGAACATGGTTTCCTAAATCAATTCATTCACATGTTAAGAGTAGACCAAATCTTTAATCATAGAAAAGGGATAGTCACCTGAGGCTTTTCCTTAAATTATCACTAGAGTGAGAGCGTTAGTTAACGGGGTACACACACATGCATACGTGCACATATATGAAAGGATTTATAGGATGTGTTATAGGTTGAATTATGCCCCCCCCATTCATGGATTGAAATCATTAACTCTCAGTACCTGAGAATGTGACTGTATTTGGTTATAGGGAATTTAGAGATGTAATTAAGGAAAATGAGGTCATATGTAGATCGTAACCCAATAGGACTGGTGACCTTGTTAGAAGAGGAAATGTGGACACAGACGTGCATACACACAGAGAAAAGACAATACGAGAACAAAGGAAGAAAACAGTTGCCTACAAATCAAGGAGAGAGGCTTCAGAATGAAATCAACCCTGCGGACACCTTGATCTTGGACTGTTAGCCTCCAGACTATGAGAAAATAAATTTGGATGTTAAGGCATCCAGTCTGTGGTATTTGTTATAGAACACTAGCAAACTAATACAGGATATGTATATATATCTTATATACATAACATCCTTTCCTAATATGTATAGAACAAGAGAAAAATAATCTCAAATCTCTCTTCCTTTCTGCTGTTTTGGATTACAGACTCTTCTTGCATAAATACAAGAGTTAAGAATGTTAAAGTAAGAGAAAGGAAAATAATACTGTTTTTACCTCTGCATGTTTTCTATAATTGCTGCAATGCAGATTTTTATTTACATTAAGAAGGTGATGTTGGGAAGTTTTATTGATGTGGAAAAACCTACTCTTATTCCAAACAATGAAATAATAGATAAAAGATGACAGAGAATTCTTTTTACATACATAGCTAAATTAGAACAATAGAAAATAATTCCCTGCCTCCACCAGGCACGAAGTCACATATCACATTGCAGATTGCTATAAAATATAGGCCTAAGAATGAAAAATTGGGATGTATATTGAGAGAAAAAGAGAACAAATTTTAATATAAATTTAGTAAAATAATAATATTAACAAACAGGGTAAAGAGTGTTTGGGTATTATTTGTGCTTTTTTTTTCTTTTTCTTAATTATAAACTTGCCTGTAAGTTTAAAATAATTTCTAATAAAAATTTTTTAAGTTAAAAAGGTATTTTGGAGAAACATTTAACACCTAGTCCTTTCAGATGAGGAGAACAGGCTCTGAGCAAACTCAACAACAGTAAGTGCATACATAGATACATCACAGTGAAACTGCAAGATACTAAAGACAAAAGAATATCTTGGAGTCCACCAGAGAGGCAAGGCAGATTACCTGAAATGAAGGACAATTAGATTTTTGCAGACTTCTCTTCATCTGCAATAACAGCAGGCAACAGAGGAGTAATATCTTCCAAATTGTGAGGGAAAATCATTGTCAGTCTAGAATTCTACAACCAAATAACCACCATTCAAAGGACAGGGATTAAAGATATTACCAGATGGAGATGGAGGGATCTAATTCATAGATGTCACTGTAAGTTTAACTGCTGAGCTGTGGTAAATGAACATCTGATAAGCTTATTGGGAATGAGTTAAAAGCTTTTCAAAGCTGAGGCCATGTGCCTTCATTAAACACTTGGAGCTATGTGCTTGATGTAGAAGAGACTCTGCTTCCTCGCAAAAGAAATCTCTGTAACTTCACCACCCCAAGTGTCAGTGTAAGAAGGGAAAGGTTCTATTCGTGGTCAATCTTCCTGCTAATGGATGTGCACATTAGCATGACACAAGTGCTTCTCTTTTAGTTGCTTAATTCCAAAGATCCTCTCTTTCAAATATCACTATATTCTTGCCAACCATATGGAGTTGTGCTAAGCTGACCTAGTTAACTGTATGGACTACATGGCAGTCATCTGGCTGGAACATTTCTTTATGCAATATTTTATGCTTCGAGGGAGAACTCCAGGTAAGTTCAAATAGGAGAATATTGTCTTTGGTAGTTCCTTGACATTTCAACATGTTACTGTTAACTCTTACTTCAGCAAACAAACATGATAAAATAAAACTATTCCTAGATATACCTATGTTCATCACACTTTCAGATGATATATGAGGTAGCCCACAGAAGGCAAATAGTCAGGAAAAAAATGATTATTTTTAAAAAATTGGTGCTGAGAAAGAGAAATGTGTGGAGTGTGAGGATTAATGTGAGCAAAGTTTGAATTTAGATAAATTATATATATATATTTTTTTATTAAGGTATCATTAATAAACGATCTTATAAAGGTTTCACATGAGCAACATTGTGGTTGCTACATTCACCCTTATTATCAAGTCTGCCCCCACACCCCATTACAGGCACTGTCCATCAGCATAGTAAGATGCTATAGAGTCACTCCTTGTCTTCTCTGTGCTGTACTGCCTTCCTCATGGCCCCCCTACATTATGTGTGCTATAAATTTTATATTTTAAAAAAGTCTGTCTGCTAAGAATACCCGATTGGCTAAGAGGTAGGACATCATAAGATGCTCTTTTCCTCAGTGTCTGACATGATTGCAGTATTTATTACAAAGGTAAAAGCTACATTAGAGAAAATCACAGAACAGCTTAAAGAAACTGTGGACTTTCTAGAAGTGTGTTAAACTATGTGGGTAGGAAGGCAACATGTGGGGAAATTCAAAGTACTGCAGAAAGGCTGGTGGTGTTTTTCCAGGAAAGCTGGAAATGGGTTAAGGCAAAGGAGAGGAAGGGACTTTCAGTGGGGAAACTAAAGACAAAAGAGGATTTCTTCATCATAGAAAGGGGATAGAGAGACACTGAGAAAACTTTCCAAGGGAGGGGCCTGTCAGAGGAAGGATCTGCGAAGAGTCAGAGGAAGTGCGCAGGAGGCAGCGGCTTCAGTCGGTTCAGGCTGCAGTGCAGGCAAGCCTGTGAGGCTTGATGGAATTCTGTTGGCTGCACGTTTTCCAAAATAGTGCATTTCAGCACTCCCTTGGCCCTTTCTAGCTGAGGAACTAGCAGGCTAGTGAATGGAAGGTTAGGCCTTTCTAGAAGAAAGCTAAGTGCTGTCATTTAAAAACTAGTACAGGAAAATAATTAATATGAGGGGATAATACCCTCATTAATTTACTAAATATATATCTCCACCTACCTACTTCCATGTATATCACCATTAATTTATTTTATTTTTTTTCTCTTTCCTTTCTACCAACTCTTTTGAGTACTTTCTGGACCACCGTGTGCTTGTTGCCTCTGGGAAGGACTGAAAAGTTGAAGCAGAGAAAAATGTTTCTTGGCTTTGTTTGTAAAGTTAGAAGCCCTTAGGGAAGTAAGGAAGATTCTAGACTTAACACGGTATTTACAGGCAGAGAGCAGAACTTCCCCTTATCTTCTTATTAAAATAAAAACAAAGCAAAAAATAAAGCCAACACACTTTGGGTTCACACTGGAACCAAAAGAAGGGAATATATGGAGAGTGGGAAGAAGTGTAAGGCCTAGAAAGAGAGAGCCACTCCAAAGGGGGTGCCTTGACGAGGCTCAGGAATGTTGCTGCAAAGATGGCAGCGAGGGGCACGGCTGGGCCCAGACCGAACCTGAGTGAGCAGACCACCCTTCTAGTTAGTTGCATAAGCCGACTAGTTAGTTGCCTAACCACAGGGGTGATGCTCGCTAAACTTCCCCCTCTGTGACCCCAACAGATTCCTTCTCAGTAACATCGTGTCTGAGATCACAGCATTCCCTGTCAGTGCCCATTGGGCGGGTAACGACATCCCTAAAACGCCACTGTGTGGAATGGTCTGGGGGAGGTGTATGTGAAAGAGAAAAAGTCCCTGTTCCTGACCCCTGTTAAGAGGAAGCCCTGCTACAGAGCCTTCCACCCATGTCAGACATCAGATAAACAGTATCTAAGTGCACTCCTAGAAGTTGAGTTTTACTGAAGCAGCTAATTTTAAAAAGAAATGTTTTCTTTTTGAGTTGAGCAAAATATAGTAAGAGTAAAATAAATACTTCACTTAATGAAGTGTAGCAAAGTTAGCTTTCCATCCTTTTTGTTGTTATTATTAGTTCTGAAATTCCCATGGAAAAATAAGTAATCATTTCAAAATCCGCAATGCGGAAATCAGGCTAAATGCGTTCCCTTTAAAACCAACCAAAATGTTTAAAATTAGGCCAGCATTTTATGTTGCTATTAAAGTTTTTTAAGTAAGGAAAAAGAAATACAAATATCCATAATACCACCATTCAAGGTAATCGCTCTTAACATTTTGGTATTTCCTGGCACACCGTAAGATTTCAAAAGTTTAACTTCAGACTGTGCTTTCAGCTTACAAGGCATGTGCTGAGCATAACGAAATGAGGGCCACCAGGAAGGCATGAGTGCATCTCTGTAGGCTTGAAGTTGGTGATTGTTAAACTAGGTTTTCTTATCAAGAAACTCACCATTTTATAGTTTATACCAGTGGTGATGGTCTGGTGGACTCTTTTTATTGATTTAATTTTTAGTCTTTGTGTCAGTGAACAATTACCCCAATAATGCTGAGTAACAACTCCACGCCCCACGCCGTGGGTTAAAACAACAATCAGTGATTCTCATTTCTGTGTCTGTGCCTGGTGGTGGCTGGGGTATGCTGGGCTTGGCTCCAAGTTACAGGTTAAATCCAGGTCTGCCCTATATGTCTCTCATCCTTCTGTGAATCAGCAGATGATCTGGGTTATGTGCTTCTCATGGTGATGGCAGGAGAGCAAGTCCAACCATACGAACACATTTCAAGCTTCTGCTTGTTTCATACCTGTGAACCATCTATTGGCCAATACAAGTCAGTGACTAAGCCCAAAGGCAAGGGCAGAATTGTGCACTCCACCTAGCAGGAGGCCAAAGAGAACTGTACATCCCACATCAATAAGAAGTAGACTTTTTCCATGCAGATTAAAGGGCAGGAGGATTTTTGAGTAAGAAAGAATCTATTCCATTAAATTTCAGTACGAACATTGAGTACCATAAATTTGCTTTGTTAATTCTTGGAGTAATTATATACAGTTAATGTCAATGCTACTTACATTTTGATTAGTCCTATGACGACTTTGTCATAGATGACACTTTCATAAGAAGGGAGAAGAAAAATACCTTTTTAGACTATATCCTCATTAGGTTGTTTTGTAACCACTTTTCCTGGACAGTAACTAGTGAGAGCAATACTGATTCTAATTCCTAGGTCCATTATAAATTTTCTTTGTAGGCTATAAGATGTTTAAGCAAGTAGAAAAATCACTGTAAACACAAAATATCTCCTACACAGGGCAGTTGAAAGGCCAAAGACCCCAAAGAAGAGAGAGTCAGCCTCAGGGACCTAAGGCTGTGTGGACTGATGTTAGGGATCAGAAACTAGCAAAAAGGAAGAAGGCACACTGACTGCTATAATGTTAAGCAAGAAGTTTGGGATAACACCTTGTGTTTTCATAAAAGCAAACCCCTAAGTGAAAAACAGCAAGTAACTTTGAAAAGAGTCTCCAGTGCAGTTCCTCATTTCATTGAACATGCATGTACTGTAGCTGCTTTCACTGTTTTTTATGTCTTCAACTCAACAGCCTTGGAAAGAACAATGCTCCCACTCTTTCCTCCCTCCCCCTACTTTTTCTTAAATAAACTTTTCTTTATAAATGTGAAAACCCATTTCATTCATACATCTACTATTAGACAGGGCTACACCTAAAATAACCTAGACAGAAAAGAAGAAATATGGCTAGAGTTGGCAACCTTTTTGTTGAAAGCTTGCTAATGTCAACATTTCTGGAGGCTGATGTGCCAGGTGACAGGAGGAAATAGATTTGTATTCTATGGGATATGTGAGCTCCTGATGCTGATAAAAAGTGGTGCTGCTATTGAGGCCACACCTGGTCTTGATGGACTCAAGCTCAGGTTGGGCCCGGCATAGTTCTAGGCTAAGCAGTTGGCTAAGATTGATTTGATAAGACAGGCAATAACTTCCCTAGAACTGCAAGCATTTAAATATAGGGTGACTATTTATGTCACCTTCTGCCAAATTTGCCATGCAAAACTGTTGTTGAAGAACTTGAGCCAGCAGATACTGAGCAAGTCAGGTCATGTGCTTTCCCTTTCAACATCTTTCATATACTTTCCTTCAATCTGATTTTCGTGTATCTTTCTAGCTTTATATAGAGAAATAGTCCTGTCCTCATGCTTTTATGCAGTGGCATGATAAATGTTTAACAGCTCTCCAGTGAAAATAGTTGAAGCCCTGTTTTGCAGTGATTCTGATTTCTGTGGTTAAATACTCCCACTCTAGCTGATTTTAAGCTACCAACATGAAATCACTGAATGTGGAGTGAGGACGAGATGTGTACAGTTGCAGTCCTGCCTGAGCCAGCTTAAGTGAGGCAGCTCCAGCGCACCATTGACTCCAGGCCTTTCCACTTCCTGGAATGTCTGTCTTCACTTCCTTCTCTCCTCTGCTTGCCCCCATGCTCAGCATCACTGATACCCACAAACCCTCTGTTCCATCTGAGTTATATGCCCCATGTCTGTGTCTCTATTTTGCTCTGTGGAAGAATACTCTCCTTTCTTATAATAATAATTTATTGAGTGTTTTCTGTGTTTCACACGGTAGTGTAAGTGTAAGAGAAATACTGTGGATCAGAGAAAATTACTCAGGTTCTGAGCCCATTTCCTTCATGTCTTAAGGAAGAAAGGAAGAAAAACAGTAAGTGTGGCAGTGCTGTTACTGGGGTAAGCATGAAGGAGAGGCACTGATATGGAGCATAGCCTGCAATCATACTTACTACACCATGAGAATAAAATGAGAAGAAATCCAAACTGTGATAAAAAAAAATCCAATTCACCCCAGAAAAGATGAGTGAATATCCCAGATCCAGTCTAGAAAAGATGAGTGAATATCCCAGATCCAGTCTAGAAAAATACAGTGAACTGTTGCATTAAAGAATTTTTTACCAGTCTAGCAAGACACTAGGAAGAGATGAATGAATGGCATTTGTTCTTTCCCAAGTGCTGCCCCTGAACAGGGAGTCGGTACCTGACCTGAGCTTAACAGATCACAGTGCTTCATGCACTTGACAATTGTAGTTGTCCAAAAGATAGGCTCTTGACCCCATGATAGGAGGTTCATTATATTAATTTCATCCTGGGATTAATACATAGTTCTTGGGGAAAAGAAGTTATCCTTCCTGCACTGGGTTCACTAAACTGGAATGTTATAGATTGGGATTATCAGAGGGCCACTTTCCCTGTTCTTTGAAAGTGAGAATATGCCAAGCAGAAATGGAAAGAGGAAAAGAGAGAATATGCAGGTTGGGTTGAGTCCTCTGTTCAATTCCCTGAGCCCGTCGTTCCTCCAGCTGAGCCAACTAAGCATCCTTCTCAGTTATGCGAGCCGACAAATCAAATCTTGCCTTTGCTGGTTTGATGACAGTTCTGTTTTATAATCAATGTTTCCTGACAAATATAGTGGTCCTGGATATGATCTCAAAGAGGCAAGAGTGAATTATAAGAATGTACCTCCACACAAGTCAAGCATTTAGAGACCTTAGAAGATTGGGGAATAAATAAAATGTTTAGGAACAACAGAAGAGGAGTATGAGGTTTTCCCATGCTGCCGTTCCTAATATTCATAGCTTGCTCTATTGGATGGAATGAAGAGCAGAAGAAATGGAAGAGGTCTACATGGGATTTACCCCCAAAGTGGGGCAGAAGTAGCAAAGAGAGCCTTGGCAGTTCCTAACATGGCAATTGAGCAGTGGTCTCCTCCCAGGTGGGAGAGGCTATGTTAACAGTGATAATAGGACAAGAAATAGAAATCTATTTATGTAGCCAAAAGTAAAATTTAGTTCTTCCTCCTCCACCTCTTCCTCTTTGTTCCATCACCACAGTCTCTGTCTATGTGGTCACACTGCTTCTCCTCTTTCATCGTGTGTGTGTCTGATCTCCGCCTGCCTCTCACTTATGACAACATATGTGAAGCTGTTTGGAGCCCACCTGGATAACCTGGGGTGATCTCTCCAGCTCAAAATCCTTAACTTAATCCCATATGTTAAGATCCTTTTTCCTTATAAGGTAACATTTATAGGTTTCATAGATTAAGACCTGATACTTTGAGGGCCCTTATTCTGCCTATCAGACACACTAATGGATTTGGGGGGGAATGGAGCACCAGGTCAGCAAATTTCTCTTAAATATTTCAGACAAAAAAGTTATTTGTTCTATACTTCCAACTTCTTAATAACTTTGTTACAAAACAAATAAAGATAGATATGAACAGTTAAAAAGAGAAGAAAAGAAATGAATCTCTAGGGAAGCCCTTGTTCCCCAATTCCTCCAGTGCCTTCCTCCACCTCAAATCTGTTGGATTCCAGGATGGTGCCACACACAGGGACTTACAAATATGAATAAGAGGAAGTTCCTGTGCGGGGACTTAAAACTTACTTGTAACAAACGCATCTGGACAACATGATAGAAAAACTACAAGACATATTGGAGAAACAAAGGAGGAATTAATCATTGTGTACATAGGGGTGAGAGAGACAGTTTTTTAAAAAGGGACTCCTTCATAATTAGTTTTTATTAAGCAACTTCTATATTTCTCTTTGCATATGTCTATCTCATTTAATCCTCCTCTTCTGCCATTAAGGGATAGGAACCATTGTTCTCCTCATTTTTCAGATAAGAAAACTGAGTTTTATGTAACAACAAATTGGGATTGTATATCTTTCTCAGATTTACATCTCTAGTCAATTAGAGTCAGAATTTGATCCTAACTCTTTTACTTCAAAACTCAGTTATCACAAGCCTTTCTTGGGATTAGGGTTAAAACTGTTTCACAATTGATATCACAGAGAAGAAAGAGAGTATATAATGGAAGTTTTACCTCAATTAAAGTGTGAATATATTATTGAAATTACATGGAACACAAATAACTGCCAGATAACCAATCAAGAATCAGAAATCCCAACGTTTAGTCATCAAATAACTTTTTAGAAATGCTACGTATTCTTCTCTTAGTTAGGAATATTACAGACTAGTTAATGAGACAGAAATTTATTTAACTTTATTTAATGAGTAAACCCAATGAATAAAGCCAATTACTGACTTGAAGGAACTTATAGTCGAGAAATAGGGAGGAGAGGGAAGAGGAAATATTCCTGAGCTGGAGAAATTAGGAAAGATTTTTTTTTGAAGACATTGGTATCTGGTTTAAAGGTGTTAGCTTTCAATGTTTTATTTTTATTATTTTTAATAAACAAAAATTTAAATTCTGTCTGACTAAAGAATATCTGTAAGAGAAGACGGATTGCTATCTAGAATATATAAAGACATCCTATGAATAAATAATGAAAAGCCAGAAATCCAACAGGAAAAGAGAGAAAGGATGTGACAGGCAATCATACTCAATTATGCTTACATACTCAAAGGACTATACAAATTGCCAATAAACACTATTTTCCCAACCTCACTAATAATCAGGGAAATGCAAATAGAAACAAGATGATTATTTTTCATCCAGCCAAATAGAAAAATATTTAAAGATTGATAGCACCTATTGCTGGGAATGTTGCAGAGAATTTGGTACTTTCAAAAATAGTTGGTGGAATATAAAATAAGATAATTTTGAGAGCAATTTGCTTATACCTATCAAATTCTTAAATTGTCAGTTCTCTATAATCCAGGCAATCCAATTCTAAATCTATCCCAGAGAAACTGCTGCAACTGTGGATAAAGATGTGTGTTTATTGCAAATTGTTTTAATCACAAAGCACTTTGAAAAACCCATCATGACTGCATAAAGCATGGTTAAAATATATTATGGCCATCCATTCAATAAAATTCTCCACAGTAGCTAAAAGGAATGAGCTAGATCTCTTTGCACTGACATAGAAAGTTCTCCATGCCAGTGGAAAAATCAAGTTGCAAAACCACATGAATTATGTGGTTCTTTCTCAGTTAAAATTTGTATGTAAAAATCTCTGAGTGTAGGTATATATGCAAGAAAGGAAGGATTCTCTCATGACTATTAATACTAGTTGTCCTCGTGGTGAGGTGCAGAATTAGGGATTAGAAATCTTCACATTTTACTCTCTGTACTAATATATATATCTTAAATAGCACTGCAAATGTGCACTGTATATGCACTTATAAAAATAAACAAAAGGACTCATTCTACGAGGCCAACATCAGTCTAATACCAAAACCAGGCAAAGACATCACAAAAAAAGAAAATTACAGACCAATATCCGTCATGAACATGATGCCAAAATACCCAACAAAATATTAGCAAACCAAATTCAAAAATACATCAAAAAGATCATCCATCATGACCAAGTTGGATTCATCCCAAGGATGCAAGGATGGTACAACATTCGAAAATCCATCAACATCATCTACCACATCAACAAAAAGGACAAAAACCACATGATCATCTCCATAGATGATGAAAAAGCATTCAACAAAATTCAACATCCATTCATGATAAAAACTCTCAACAAAATGGGTATAGAGGGCAAGAAGCTCAACATAATAAAGGCCATATATGACAAACCCACAGCCAACATCATACTTAACAGCAAGAAGCTAAAAGCTTTTCCTCTAAGATGGGGAACAAGACAAGGATGCCCAGTCTCCCCACTTTTATTCAACATACTTCCGGAGGTTCTAACCACGGCAATCAGACAATACAAAGAAATAAAAGGCATCCAGATTGGCAAGGAAGAAGTCAAACTGTCCCTGTTTGCAGATGACATGTATTGTATATAAAAAACCCCAAAGAATCCATTCCAAAACTACTAGATCCAATATCTGAATTCAGCAAAGTTGCAGGATACAAAATTAATACATAGAAATCTGTTGCATTCCTATACACTAATGATGAACTAGCAGAAAGAGAAATCAGGAAAACAATTCCATTCACAACTACATCAAAAAGAATAAAATACCTAGGAATAAACCTAACCAAGGAAGTGAAAGACCTATACCCTGAAAACTATGGGACACTCTTAAGAGAAATTAAAGAGGGCACTAATAAATGGAAATTCATCCCATGCTCTTGGCTAGGAAGAATTAATATTGTCATCCTGCCTAAAGCAATCTATAGATTCAATGCAATTCCTATCAAAATACCTATAGCATTCTTCAATGAACTAGAGAAAATAGTTCTAAAATTCATATGGAATGACAAAAGACCCCGAATAGCCAAAGCAATCCTGAGAAGGAAGAATAAAGCAGGGGAAAATATGCTCCCTGACTTCAATCTCTACTACAAAGCCACAGTAATCAAGACAATTTGGTACTGGCACAAGAACAGACCCATAGATCAGTGGAACAAAATAGGGAGCACATATATAAGCCCAAGCATATATGGTCAATTAATATAAGATAAAGGAGCCATGGATATACAATGGGGAAATGACAGCCTCTTCAACAGCTGGTGTTGGCAAAACTGGACAGCTACATGTATGAGAATGAAGCTGGATTATTGTTTAACCCCATACACAAAAGTAAACTCAAAATGGATCAAAGACCTGAATGTAAGTCATGAAATCATAAAACTCTTAGAAAAAAATATAGGCAAAAATCTCTTGGACATAAACATGAGCAACTTCTTCATGAACATATCTCCCCCGGCAAGAGAAACAAAAGCAAAAATGAACAAGTGGGACTATATCAAACTAAAAACCTTCTGTACAGCAAAGGATACCATCAGTAGAACAAAAAGACATCCTACAGTATGGGAGAATATATTCATAAATGACATATCTGCTAAGGGGTTGACATCCAAATTATATGAAGAGCTCACGCACCTCAACAAACAATAAGCAAGTAAGCCAATTAAAAAATGGGCGGAGGAGCTGAACAGACACTTCTCCAAAGAAGAAATTCAGATGGCCAACAGGTACATGAAAAGATGCTCCACATCGCTGATCATAAGATAAATGCAAATTAAAACCACAATGAGATATCACTTCACACCAATTAGGATGGCCAACATCCAAAAGACAAACAACAACAAATGTTGGCAAGGATGTGGGGAAAGGGAAACCCTCCTACACTGCTGGTGGGAATGTAAACTAGTTCAACCATTGTGGAAAGCAGTATGGAGGTTCCTCAAAAAACTAAAAATAGAAATACCATTTGACCCAGGAATTCCACTCCTAGGAATTTACCCTAAGAATGCAGCAGCCCAGTTTGAAAAAGACAGATGCACCTCTATGTCTATCACAGCACTATTTACAATAGCCAAGAAATGGAATCAAACTGTGTCCATCAGTAGATGAATGGATAAAGAAGAAGTGGTACATATACACAATGGAATATTATTCAGCTATAAGAAGAAAACAAATCCTACTATTTGCAACAACATGGATGGAGCTAGAGGGTATTATGTTCAGTGAAATAAGCCAGGTGGAGAAAGACAAGTATCAAATGATTTCACTCATCTGTGGAGTATAAGAATGAAGAAAAAAACTGATGGAACAAAACAGCAGCAGACTCACAGAACCCAAGAATGGACTAACAGTTACCAAGGGGAAAGGTACTGGGGAGGATGGGTGGGAAGGGAGGGATTAGGGAGAAAACAGGGCATTATGATTAGCACACACATAATGTAGCAGGGGGGAGGGGACATGGGGAAGGCAGTACATAAAGGGAAGACAAGTAATGATTCTATATCTTACTATGATAATGATGGACAGTGACTGTAATGGAGTATGTGGGCGGGACTTGATAATAGGAGGAGTCTAGTAACCATAATGTTGTTTAAGTAATTGTACATTAACAATATCAAACAAAAAACAAAAAAACGAAAGAATTACTTAAGACAAAACAGAATTTGAGGGAGTACAAGCTGAGATGGATGTGTTTGTCTGCATGGGATGGTGAGGCACCTAATTTACCTACAGCCAAGGATGCTTGTATGGTTGAAATGGGAATGAGAATCTAATGAAAGACAAATGGGACTAAATTAAAGTGAACCTCAGAACTAGAAA
The DNA here is from genome assembly GCF_040802235.1 of Manis javanica. Taxonomy (NCBI): domain Eukaryota; kingdom Metazoa; phylum Chordata; class Mammalia; order Pholidota; family Manidae; genus Manis; species Manis javanica. The sequence goes on along the minus strand of NC_133156.1, from coordinate 113,702,099 downwards.
GCACAGTTCAGGTTGTACACTGTAGCTTTGGTATTAGGTTAGTTTATTAAGTTTGTTAGAAAGGCCATAAAACTTCAGCCTGACTGCTGTGCTTCCCCATTTGACTTTAGGGAGCATGGGAAGGAGCAAACGTATGAATTTTACATCAAACCACCCCAAATTCTCTTTCATTTTGTCAAGTTTATTCAAGGTTGACTTTGGTTTGCTCATACTTGGATTGCTAGAACTATGTATCAGATGAGATCAGGAGAGCAGGATTAGTTCCTCTCAAGGCAAAACTGCTATTGGTTCTATAAAGAATCTCCCAAATCCTCTTCATTTAGAAGAGACCAGTTGGACCTCACATTTTGAATTTTATGGATTTCTTCCCACTATAGAACCATTGCAGGAATCTAATAACTGAAAAGAATTTTGCGATCACCTTCCTTCCAGTGGCTTACCATTTCTCTCAAAATAAAATCCCACTTTCTCATCCCATAGCAACCCCTCAGACTCACCCTTTTCCTTTTTTCATTCTGATTCTACCATAAAGGCAAATTGTCAGAGCATTATTTCCAAGGCTTCTGGACATTCCCATGGGCATTCACTATTGCTAGCCCCATTGTCCTTCTGGGAAAGGGGGCTGTTCTCTTTGCTAATCCCCCCTCCTATCCTCTTTTCTTAATCTCCATGGAATAGTAGAGGCCAGGCTTTCACCTTTCTTAAGACCTTACTAAGGTCTGGGATTCACTTGGGAAAGGAAGTTCAGTGCAAGAAGGGGAACGTAACCTTCTAGAAGAGGCTCTTTTGAGAGCCTATAGGCTCCAGGTCTTCCTCAGAATACATAACAGGGTTTCTTGATGGCTTAATTCCTGGCCTGCTGCTATGAGCCTGGCCAGTTTACTGCATAATGATGCCTTCGAACACTTATTTTCCTTAAAGTCAGTTCAGCTTGGAGAAAGGAAAATTTTATTTGCTGTCTATGTCCCACCTTAGACAAGTTAATTAACCCCTTTGTGCTTCAGTTTCTTTTTTTGTAAAATGTGAAGGATCATAGTAACAGCTACCATATAGGGTTATTGTGAATGTGGAATGAGTTAATATATGTAAAGTACATAGAGCAGTATCAAGCTGCTCTAATAAATTCTGGATAAGTGTATTATTAATACCCACATCACATTTTTTAACTTAATGCCACATTTCCGTTACCTGATACTTCTAAGGTGGGGTCGTTTAGCATAGGTGAGGAATTTACATTTTTCCTCTAATAAAGTTTATCTGTTGGTTTGGGATCATTTTTCTAACCTGATGGGGCTCTTTTTTTATTAGCTTCAATCATGAAAAATACAGATTATTATCTTCAATTTACTATGCCACCAGAATTCTCTCTCATTGTGAATGATAATTTTTATTCTTTTAGTAGATTAAGGGTCTGCTCTGTACTATGTTCCTGAATACAAGTGAGTGTGTGTGTCTGTGTGCACACGAGTGTTTAAGGCAGGGGTATAATCCCCTCATCTCAAAGGCACATATGGTTTTTAATAAGAATGCAAATAATCTAAATGTTTAAGTAAGAATCTAAAATGAGGCAGGGTAAACAAATACTGACTGTGGGCAGAGTTGAAAGAATCATGCCGTAAGGATCTAGCATAGAATATTGATGCCTTGGTATAGTTTTATTAGAGAAAGTTCTCTCACAGAAATGCATACAAATAGAAAAGTTAGTTTTTATGTTTTATCTTATATCTTAAAATTTAAAAATATTTAAATATATTACACCTTAAGGGCATGAACAGTGAGGTTAGCATTGTTTAACAAAAACAGGGCAGCTTGTGAGGCTTGAAAAAAGTCAAATACAGGACAAATCATAAGAAGGCCTATTTTATGGAGTGAGTAGTAAACAAGAGGTGATCAGATTAAAAACCCACTAAGTAGCTTTCAAATTATTTCAAATTTATTTGTAGTAAGGGTTCTTACTTAGAGAACACAAGCTTCTCTGACAATTGCAAATTCTTCTGAGTTGATAGATTTTTAAACTTTTCAGAGAAGTGCAAGCACAGGAATAAAGAAAGAAGTTATGTGGAAGAGAAGAAAAGTGCTTTTGGTAGTGGAAGGGCCTACACAAACTGGTGTATTGAGGAGGGAAGAACTTAAATCTGCCCCGTGCTAGTCAGGAAGTTTCAGGGGAGGTTAGAGCAGGAGAGGTACAGGATTGTGACGGGCTCTACTCTGTCAAATATCATAGTAGGCCACGTGATGCAGAGGAACCTCTCCTCTTGTAATTCACAGTGAATGTGGTGTGTTTGAGGTTGTACAACAAATCATCCCACGTTTTCTTTTATGCAAGATGAACAAGTTGGAGTGTATGATCTCTCCTTGCTTTTGTTTCTCTAGGATCTTAAGAATCAAGCGGGGATTGATGGTCATTTCTAATTCTCCTAAATATCATGCTGCCACTGTCACACTCCGGACTGGACTGATTAAGAGTCTGAGGCAGTCTGACAGCTCTTGGGTACTTAAGCTGCTAACGAAGCTGACTAAAGCTGGGGGTACCTGTAAAGAAAAGAGACTGCAAGGCACACCATCCCTGCATTCAGTCAACTTTTAGGCCTCCCTCCTACACTGCAGGCACTGCACCAGGAGCTGGGAACGCAAAACCAAAGGCTACAGGGTCTGCTCAGGGAAGCCTTCTCAGGGGAGAAAGGGTCAACAAGGAAAGTTCCACTAGAGGCCTGGCCTGGGGCAGTCTAGAGGCAGGGGAGCTACACCAGCAGGAGGTGGCCTCAGGCAGAACGGGAAGGGAAATAACATTTCTAAACCAGACAAGAGAACTGTAGGAGTTTTGCGCCTTCAAATGGGTGGCTTTTTAAAGGAAGCCAAACAGATATCCATCAATTTGGGAGACCCTGGCACGTACCCATTGCTTCTGCCAATTTTACGTCTCGTGGAAGAACCGGGGAAGAATCTTTGGAAGTAGAAGTCCCTCAGAAGGGGGCTGTGTTTCTTAAAGGACGCCTCCAAGGGGCTGAACTACTTGCATCTGGGAGAAAAAGACTGTCAGTAAGGGCACGGGAGTGTGTAATGTCTCGTGTAATTTCAAGGCTTTTCCCATCTTGCCTGATGTGGCAACAAGGAAAGATTTGTTCCTTTTATTTATTTATTTTCAATTCGTTAAGATTTTCCTCTTCCTTTTCCCTCCTTCCCAGCCACTCCGGTTTGGGTTTTCCATCCGACTCGTAATTCCTTCAGAAAGTGGAGTCGAATTCATAAAAGTGCTGGAGGTGGGGTGGCAGGCTGGGAGCCCCAGGGAGTCACTACCTCCGTTCCCACTCACCCCCGGGCGCGAGGGACGGTCGGTGTGTGGGGGCAGGTCCAGCCTGCGCCCGGGATGGCGGATACTATTAAAACCCCGGCGGCCCGGCCCCGCTGACTCGGAGGCGGGCGCGGCGGGCGCGGCGGGCGCGGGAGGGTCTGCAGCGGGCGGCGCCGCAGCAGCCTCCGCCCGCGGGCGCGTGTGCACGGGTGTGGAAGGCCGGTGAGCCGGCCGCGACGGGTGTGCGCGTGTGAGGCGGAGCGGGGCTCGCCCCTCGCCGGCGCCCGCCGCCGATCGCTCTCGGGCAGTCTCCAGCCCCCGGGGCCCCCCACGGCCGGAGGTCCGGGCGGGGGAGCGAGAAAGTGAGACTCGGTGTCATCACCATCCATTGTCAGGAGGGGAGGAAATCGGAATCCAGCAGTGGCGAGCGGCAGCTGGGCGGTCACATCTGGGAATGCAAAGCCGACCTCCCCCTCCTCCTCCGCCACCGCCACCTCCTCCTCTCTCACCCAGGAGCACTTCCGAAACCACTTCGCCTTCAGCCCCTGCCTCGACTAGAGGTTTCATTTTTAACTGAATATTTACGAAAGCTGGAAGCGTGCGAGGGGGTGGGGTGGGGTGGAAATAGCGGCTGCTTCTTTTCCAGGGATTTATTTAATGGGGATGTGTTCAAGGCAAGAGAGAATTCAGAAGGATATCGACGTCGTGATCCAGAAGTCCAGAGCCGAGAAGGACTGCCTATTTGCAGGTGAGTTCTCGCCTTTCCAGAGCTTCGGACCCGGTGCCACCTTCTCTGTCCGCCCACCTTTCCCCTTCCCAATTTTGGGACCACGACGCCTGTGGCTGGTGGTGGGGCTGGGTTGCACGTCCCCAATCCGGGGTTCATCTGGCAACAGCTGCTGCAGCGAGAGCGAGAGCCAAAAGGGGGAGGGGGCGCCAGCCTCTCCCCTTCCCCCCGGTCTAGGGCAGTCACCAGCTTTGGGGGCAAAGGCTGGTGGCCCAAGCAGAGATCTAGGCAGAGGGGCGGTGCGTGGTATTTTTGTCCCCCGTGGATGCCCAGAGCGTCCAAGCCTGCCTCCGGGGTTTCAGCGGCAGCGGCCGAGTGGGGTGGGCAGGACCCGCCGGGTTTGCGCAATGGGCTGAGCGGCGGCGGCGGCCGGGAATGGAGCCCGTTGCGCTGCGCTGCGCCGGCCGGCTGCGCCTGGCGCCCGGCGAGGCCCCCCTGGTGCGAGCTGCTGGGCCGCCCTCCGGCCTCTTCAGTTCCTTCTAGTCCCTTCCGACTGGCATTTCATTGCCCAGGAACGAAAAGGGACTATTCCCCAGGTTCTCGAGGCGCCCAGCGCCCTTGTTTGGGGTCGCCTTTCGTCCATTTTGCTCCTCCGGACGAGGGACCAGATTTTGCTTTAGCAGCCGCGAGCCTGGCGGGGGCCGCTTCCGGTCGCCCGGACCGGGAAATTCCCGCCGTTGCCATGGCACCCGGCACTTGTTGCGGGGGGCGGTCTCCCGCGGCTCCCGGCCCGGGGTGCGCAGCATCCCTTCTGAGGGGGCGCAGAGAGGGGACCTCGAGGCTCTCCAGCCCCGCCAGGCCTCCTCTTGGCGCCACCAAATAGGGGGCCAAGTCACAACCAGGGTTAAAAATACACTCAAGGGGTAGCCTTTAACAGGACTTTTCGTTTCAGATTTCAGATACTCAGACTCCACCTTTACTTTCACCTACGTTGGCGGCCCCAAAAGGTATTTATGTGTATACAGTTGCTTCATTTCCTGTTCACAGGCTTGTGTTTCCTTTGTTCTTAGTGTGTTCCTTGTTTGGGTAGTTTTTTTTCTTTGTCTCTCCTAACTGCTGTCCTTTAGCTACATCCCCAACCTGAGGTCCCTCGGCTTTAAGTTGTAGAGGAAAAATAAGTATGCTTGATTGAAGTGTTTCTAAGATCACGCCACAGGCAGTGAGCACAACTATTGCACCGTTCCTGTTAAAAGCTGTTCTACAGAAGAAGCTTGCTCTTGAAGCATTTGGGGCTTGAGCGTCAAGCGGGTGCAAAACCGGAATAGTGGGTATGAAGTGAATTGCATGAAAGACGTACGATGTCACAGAAATAGTTTATTTTCCTGGTGAGTGGAAGCTGCATCTTTCCGCATTTTCTGAAGGTTGACATGAATGTGCAGTCTGTCAGTTTTCCATCTTTTTTTTTTTTTTTAAGGAGAGGTATTTCGGTTTTTACATTTATAGTAAAGAATTTGGAAGTTTATGTTGCTAGAGTTGTAACTTCTTTCTGGAGAGGGAAGAATGACAAATGCATGTATTAATACTGTATTGTTAACAGTGTGAAAAAATCCAAATCCAATTTTGTGTTTTGGGAGGTAGAGTTATAAGAAAGATAGACAATAAATATGTTTTGCTATCTTCACATGTTAAATTAGGATTTTGTCCAGTCTCAGCCTTTGGGGACCCAGTGGTTTAAAAGAGCAGTGACCACCTATGGGAACTGTCACAGAAGCAGCTTCTCAGGACTTGACATCCAGTATCATGTGGCCACATTCCAAAATATCTCCTAACTAATGGAAACATTTATGAATATAGAAATTGCAAAGGAGCTTCCTTCTGTAAATACATTTGTAAAACACTTGGAATTTAATGTAAGCCTTTAAAATGCTTAGGATCTGTGTTGCGGTCTGTAATCTCAACAAAGCTTTTATTGAAACAGTTATCAGATTTCCCATATGTACAGTTTGCCTGTACTTCAGGGTTGATGAATTAATTGGTGTAGTTGGAAATACAACATGCATAATACATACTTATGGGGGAGAATAAAATTACAGTATTTCTTAGTTTACTTTGTAGTACTACCATCTTTGTAATTATGAATAAAAGGAATTATTAAATTAGACTAATGCCCCTGCACTCATTATCCAAACAATATTGGTGAATGACTAATATCCTCTTGTATTATTTTAACAGTTAAAATACACTGTGTGGCCCATTGAAAACCTTCTCCACAAAATTAGGTAGATAACTGCTTGAGCAGTTTTTTTCACAATTGTTGCTGTTCACCTAGTGAGAGGGGTGAACTGAGAAAGCCCTTGGTAGGTTTTTCAACTAACTAGCTTTATTTTCAATAAGATACTTTAGTTCTTTTGGCCTTAGTTTACTTACTGCACAATGAGGGGGTGAACCATACACTTATTTTCTAACATCTGTTAGGTAACTGCAGTAAGCTTCTTTCTCAGTAAATTATTGAACTGGTGTTAAATAGCAAGAGGTGGGAAAGGCATGGATGCTTCCAGAAGCAAGGCCAGGGGGTTGGGATGAATAATTAACTAATCAAGATAACATCAGTTTTCACTGTAGGAACATAAAAACACCATGGTTGCTTTTAAAGTAAGTTTCCTTTTCTGTGTAGTCCTGTTAAGGGATGGTATTTTCTTATGTCCCTGATTTAAATATACCTAAGACTTGTGTATCTAATGTGGAACAGCCTCAAAGAAGCAAAGTAACTGGTAGAACTGTTAATGTGATTGCTTAGTCTCAAAAATTTGTTTTACAAAACAACATGTACAATATGTAAAAAGTTTCTTTAGTATAGTAATAATCTCTTTGATGATAATTCCTCTGTGGGTGTGTAGCCAATGGTAGAGGAGACATTTTTTTCCTGAAAATAAAAATATGTTGTTTTCATTAATTAGAATCTGATATATATTATGCATATTTATTGTGATGTGTCAGTTGGACATTTAAAATTTAAATAATCCTGCTCTTTTGTTGTAATGTTCTTATCAACTTAAAGTATTCAATTAGTAGCATCATTTCAGTTAAACTAGTCTTCACCATTAAAGAAAGTGTGAATCTTACAGAGGTAGTATATGATGATGAATTATAGTTAACTATCATTTCATTTAATCCTTGAGAACATACTTCAAGAATGATTTTCACTTCAGATTATAGATAAAACTTAATAAACCAATCCCCCTCTTGACATTTTCCAAGAACTAATTACACTCTGTTCTAAAGGGGGGTGCACTTAGATGTCGTTATTCAAAACAAGAAATAATATTGAGAATTTTTTTTACACACATTTACATTTCTGTGGATAAAAGGAAATGTCAAGAGGTGACTGTGTCAGTACTGGCCTTCATTTGGAGGTCAAAGTGCCTGTCAACATTTGATCTTCTGCTCAAGTGGACTTTAGGTAAGGAATGAGGGGGAGCAGATGGTCAGCTGGAAGGCTGAGTTCTCTTAGTTTTCTCTAATGGGAAGGTTCGTGGAATTACTATTCTTCTCACATTTGGATGTCCAACTGAGACTGGAGTTAAAGAAACAAGCTCGAATTTTACTCAGTTAAATGATGAAGACTTAGTTAAATGAAGAACCCTGTTTTGTTACACTCCTGAAACCTGTGCTCATTCCTCTACATTAATGTTCCCTGCCTCTTTGAACATGGAGACACTTTAACTTCAAAAAATTATGCAGACACTTGAGAATAGTAGTTTTTGTGTCTTTTGATTGAGAAATGATAAGAAAGGAAGTGTTAAGTGTTGTGAATTTGATTATTAATACACCTACATATGCTGAAAAATTGGTGTATATATATATATATATATATATAAGGCAAGATGAGTTCATTTAAGCAGTCATCCTTGTAATGAACATCTCTGATTCCTGGACTTCTTGGAATAACTCCACAGTCACCAGTGGTTCATGGCCTGCCATAGGCTGCTACCTAATGCTGCCTCCCAGTGTCAGGGTTTGCTAAGAATTGTAAACCAAAGGCCTCAACTGTATAAGATCTGAAAATCTGTGCAAAAGTAATTCTTCCCTATGCTTTGTCATGCTTGCAATCTGCCTTTTTATTTCTCTCGTTGTTGGCAGTAAACTTCTTTAGACCACAAAGGATTCGGGTTCTGATCCTTCATCTCACTTGCAGTCAGTCATGCAGCTAGTGGCAGAAGAAACAGAAGGGGTAAAGTTGGGTGGTGACAGCTACTGGAGGGATGGGAAAGCAGGCTGAATTCTTGGTGCCAATGGTTAAGATTAGGAGAGAGTAAGGGGAGCCCAGTGGGCCTGGCCAAGACCCCGTGGGATTCCCTGATTGTCAGTTTCTAGCAGAAGAAGTATTGGGAAGATAGAACTGAGGTTTTGCAAATATGCAAATAAGAAGTATTTATTGTAAAAAAAAAGATAAGTGAAAAAGAAGAAAATAAACACATTCCTCCATCTTCTATTAACATACTAGAATTTATTCTTTTAGAATTGTTATGTCTGTATGCATATAATGTATATGTATCCAAAGATCATATCTTGAGACCTCACTTTTTTTACCCAAGAAAATAACAATGTGTTTTCTTTAGAAAAGATATCAAAATAAAAAATGTTTATTAAATTGGGAGTTTTCCAATCAAGGGATGTCACTCTGCATGATAAGAAATCTGATATTTATATTAGAAATCATTAGTAAGCTAGAAATTGAATATTTGACAGAATGTTTGGAGTTGCCTATAAATGTGCACCTTGTATGAATTGAGACTATTCTGTGGTCATGGGTAGACTGGCATCTTTTGAAGTGTGCCCTCCTATGCCCTTTTTAGTAGTTTCTGTCCATGCAAATGTCTCAGAGCATTATGTATAACACTAACAATGGTTCTTCCACAGTCCCTCAAGTCACTTGCTACCTCCTCTTTCTCCTGAACATTTACCTTCCACCTCTCTCTGCTCTCAACCCTAGTCAGCCCTCACTGTTGGGAACTTCTCTTAAGCCAAATACCTCTTGAGAAGCCTCTCTAGGCATCCCTTCCCCTGTATGACTCAGCTAGGTGTTTTCAAACTATGTTGCCACCCTGTATTTTTGGCACTGTTTACTTGATCATCTTGGAGGCAGGGTGTTGGCCTGCTCTTTGTAGTTTCCTCAGCCCCTAGCTGACTGCTTAGTACAGTATATTTTCTCAAATATTTGTCAGATGAATTAAATGAATGTCACCAAGTCTTCTGGCAGGTGAGAAGGAATACAGATATTTAAATACTTCAAGAAGCCCCCAGTCTGGTGATGTCACTTGTAGTGGAATTGCTTGTTAATCTGGAAGTTGCCTAGCTAAGTTAGAAGCCCTCGTCTCTGGGTCGTATGTTCAAATGCTTTCAGGGAACAGACAGTGCAATTGCCTAGGATAATAGAGAGTTAGGGGCACTAGAGCATGATGGAAAGTTTGGATTCCAGAAGTATTTAATTCATTTAAAAAAAAAGCCAGCAAAACTGGCAATCAAGCTTATTTTCTGGGAGCCCTAATTCACCTGGGCTCCTACTGTGTAATTCCCTACTCATGGGGTGCCTTGGAGAGAGACAATCTACTTGACTGCTAAAGTGCATTTGTTTTTGTTCTGTTTTTACTTTCTTTGCAAGGAGAAGTGTACATGCATGCAGGAGTGGGGAGTTGCGAGGGTGGAGAAGGAATTCAATAATCTCAAAAAGATATCTGAATTTTTGTTATGAAAGTCCTCACTCATTTTAGAAATCTTGAAATATGCAATTATTTTGAAACCCATCGAGTACTCCTTAAGGGGTCAGGATGAAAAAGAATGATCATTTTTTAAAAAATAAAAAATTAGCATGTTCCTTTTGGCAATTAGGACTTGCTTCCCTTAACTTCCTGTGACATCAATTATCCAAAATGATGATTTTTTTTTAAAAAAGTATGTTCCTTGGAGCCCTGGGAACCTACCTCGGAAGCTAGGGTGGCAGGTGGAGGGAAACCTCAAGGAAGCTGAGTGAGAGATCTGGGCTTTCTACCCCTTTGTAAATTTCAGCTGCTCTAGTCCTTTTCTGTATAAAATTTTCTTTGAAAGTGGTTTCATTGTTAAATTAGTTTTAAAACCACTGGCCTAAAATAACCACCAATTTAACACAAATATAATTTCATTGTAGCTTTTATATTAAAAAATATTAAAACTCCACTGATTTCATGGATTAAGATAATACTACAAATCATATTTATTGGGCTTGGTCTCTGCCATGCTCTAGGCCTGCCTAACATCTTGTGTTTGCAACAAAGACAAGTAAGTTTTTGTCAGCTATTTTATGTTTTACAGCTAAAGAAATTGAAGCTTCAGCAATTTAAATAACTTAGAGTTAAGAAGTAGAGCAGAGATATACTTCAGTGTTAAGACAGTGTTTATATAAAGGTTTAAGGAGCATTGGTTGAACTGGCATGACTAGAATAGTTGGGAATGTTTGGGACAGGGAAGGATTGCTGGTGGGATGTCTGCCAGTGGAAGTCCTGAAAATCTACTGGTTGGCGAGGGAAGTGCTTGAGCCCAGTGCTAAGCATTAATAGTGAAAAAATAGTATATATTGGCTGTGAAATCCTTATGCAAATATTGAGCTGATTCATTTAAATTCCCCATCACTTCTTTCTGCAGCATTTTTTAAAAAACATGTAAGTGAAATTTCATCAATCCTAAAGATACTTGTTATTCATTTCACAGATTTGATTTTGGATAGATTGTGTTGTAGTAGAGAAATCTTGCTTTAGGACAGCTGCCAGTGACTTAGCGTGGAAGTTTAGTTAAGTTACTGACATGTAATCTTTCTTGTTTTCATTCCTTTGATTTTTGAAATCTCATCCAGGAAAGACTAATAAGATATACATTTTTATTAATAAGGCTTGCCATTTCTGTTTTATTGTGACATAGACATAATTTAGGTTTTCTGTTCAATTGTCTCACTTGGGGGACACTTCAACCCAGCACATCAAAACAACCCATTATTTCTTCTTTAAAAGAAGCTTTTCTTCCCAGCCTTTCCCTCGACAGTATCCCATCTCTTGAGCCAGTTATAAGGAATTTCAGTTTCAGTTATCACTATCCACCTTCCACTTCACCCCTTTGATGCTCCAGTAATTGGCCTTAAAGTGGTCTTAAAATTCTTGATAAACAGCTTCTCACCCCTGCATTTCATTTATACCTCACCCTTTAAGTATGAACTTAATCATAGCATTTTTCTGTTCAGAAGGCTTCAAATGTGTTCTTCACATCACATTTAAACCCTCATTTTTGGCTTTCAAGAGCCACCTTCCTCATCCATTCATGTATTCTTAGGCTTCTGAACACCAACTTACTGCTGTTTATTGACCTCATCTCTCCATTCAACAGCAATTTGTATTTAGTGCATTAAGCACACACAGCTTTTTAAGGTTTATTGATTGATAATTCTGTGTTGCATAGTATGCTTGGTTTTAATATCAAGATTATGCTTTTTATTATCACAGACCAGTTCATTTAGTCTTTTCTTTGACCCAAGTGGCACTTTTGTGAAAATGTATGATGTATTTATGCTCAAGGAGAGGACAGAGACCATGAGTAGGACAAAGAGAACAAGGCAAAATGAAATCTGAGGAAGATGGGATGAGAATGTAAATAGATTCTGTCCAATCCATTACAGAATAACTACGGCAACAATGCCTTGAGTATAGTTTATTTGCATATCAGTGACATCCCAGTTTGTGGCTGACACCTTGGCCCATTAAATGGAGGATGCTAAATCACTCAAAGTCAAACTTAAAAGGGAGGCACCCACTTAAACCTGCTTGTGGTCAGATCAGTTTTCCTGGTACAGAAATTTGCAGAAAGCTAGCTGCTAACTGACTTCCCCCAAGATGGTTTCTTTCTGATCATTTTGAAATGTAGACTGGAAAGACCTTACTAAATGGCTTGAAAGTGTTAGGGTTTGTCAGCCAGCTCTGAAGTGCTGTAGTTTTTTGGATTTTCATATTGTTTTGTTTAAAAAACAAGTGCAGTTTGTTATCTAAGAATCATTTAATAGAGTAATTTACTGTATTTCAAGTGCAGAGTGGAGTCAGACTAATGTAACTACCTTACATGTGTTAGGTTTTCATATCTATGAAGAACACAGTTCAGACAGAATTAGAAAAAAAATCAAAATTAATGTTAAGGACAGAGCCCTGTAAATGAATGATAAGCCAAAAAAAGTTGCAAAAACTAAATCAGTTTTCTTTTTGAAAACCGAAACTTTGGTTCCCAGTAGAGTGCCTAGAATATAGTAAATATGTCCCAATATGTCTTAAATGACAGTAATATTTAAAAGACAGTAATATTTTTTCCAACATTATGTGATAGCATTTCTCAAAACTGTTTAATTAGATGTTAGTGTAGTGGCCAAATATGTCTGGGAGATGCTTAGTTAATATTAAATAAGTATAGTGGTTGGCTTTTTAGAACCTTTTCAGGGTTTTTCAACTTATTTGATCACAGACCTGGAACAGATCTTGAGAAGTTTTGTGGAAAATACTTTGGCAAACTCTGTGTCTCACTCATTAAAAACAGTTTTGAGTAAACAACAGTGTAACAGAAATTGCCAATCCACATGAACCCTCAATAATTTATTTTCAGTAATTTTTATAGAATTGCTTTATGACAAGAAGAGCTTCAGTTAAAAGCATTTGGCATTTCATGCCAATAACTTTTCTGCAGGAGGATTTATTTCTCTAGCTTTCTCACTTTCTCCTTAGTTGTGTTGAATCCGTTTATGATAAGGGCTCTCAGCTATTCTTCATTGAAACCCTGAAGTTAGCAGGGCCCTCTGTGGTATAGGACCAGAAGTCAGCCTTATAAGGAAGTGTAGAGATAGATAATGATTCTGTGGAGCAGAAGTACTCATTATGTCCTCTTAAATTCTGTCACTTTGACTGCATTAGATCTGCTTAGTGAGCAGTCCTTGATGGAGTATACTTCTGGGGACATTGGTGGTGAGAGAAATCCTCAATTTATCTAAATGTTTCGTTTCTTTGATAAATTACATTAAAAAAAATCAATGAGGGTGTCTTTTTCATAAAATCATTTTCTTCCTAGTGAGAAATTTACTGAAGGAATTTTAAAACATTTCTCATCTTTTTCAACATCAGTCAGGAAGCACACTCCCCCTTTTTTCTGCAGTGTCAATCATTACACTGGAGGAAGCTACATATTACCTTTGATAACACATGAATGGAGAATGAAGCTCTGCTTTAAAGTGTACTCCTCTGGACATAGAACCTAGTACAGTATTTAAAATGATTAAGTTCACAATAGGTCTATTCCTATATGAATACTAGATAGCTTCTGTGATTCTGGGCAACCAGTGGAACCTCATATGTATTGAAATCTACTAAATTCTAGGTTTCTCATTTGGAAGTCATTGTGCAAAATCTCAGCTGAGTGCATTCGTGATTGTGATAATATGTTTGTCAGTCTGTATCTGTATCACTGACCTTAAGAACAAAGTCTCAGATATGGGTATGTGGGAGACCTAAGCAGAATGCTAAAATCTGCCTCATGGATTAAAACTGATAACAGTTGTCATTTCTCATTAAAATGCACCACAGCTAGATAGGCAGCAAAAAACGTTAGACCCTCCAGCTGAAAGGCAGTCATTACTTTATTGTCACCACTGGATTTGATATGATTGTTCTAGTCAATGGTCAAATTCATTTTTAGTTAAGAAAAAAGTGAATTGTTCACTGTGAACCAAATTATTTCTTGATTCTTTCAGGAGCAGTCCATTCTTATGGGCAAACCAGCCTACAATGGTGATTTCAGTGAGTTTCAATTAAATGATTTCAGTAAGAATTGCATATTCTTGGCTGAATTTGACCCCGGAATTATGAAACTTGGGCCAAGAAAGATTTTAAATTTAATTCTAAAAAAATCATGCTGGTTTGGCTTTTTTTTTTTTAGTTGAGGTGTAATTGACAGATAACATTATGTTAGTTTCAGGTGTACAGCATAACCATTTGATGTTTGTATATATTGTGAAATGATGACCACAGTAAGTCTAGTTAATGTCTGTCACCACACAGGAAAAATTTTTTTCTTTGATGAGGACTTTTAATCTCTACTCTCTTAGCAACTTTCAAATATTCAGTACAGTATGTTAACTATAGTTAACATACTGTGCATTACATTCCCAAGACTTAATTTATTTTCTAATTGAAAGTTTGTACCTTTTGACCCCCTTCACCACCCAACCGATAGCTTGATTTAATATGAGCTTCCTGTGTTGACTTCCTATGTCATTAATTAAAAATTTCCAATATCCTCTATTCTTGATGTCCAATATGCACATTCCTTTCCCGTAGGTAACTGGCAGGGAGAAATCTACGTAGGGCAGTCATTTCACAAAAGGCTTTTTAATTTTCATAAAAGACTTTTTATAACAGAAATGTTGGCATTTCTAGCTTTTGGGATACACACTGGGAGATGTTAACATTTCAGAGGCACTTTTAAATGCAGATATAGGTGCCTACCACTACACACCTGTTAGAATGGTCAAAATCTAGAACATTGAAAACACCAAATGCTGGTGAGATGTGGAGCAATAGGAACTTACCATACATTGCTGGTGGGAATGCAAAATGGTAACAGCCTCTTTGGGAGACAGTTTGGCAGTTCTCTTATAAAACTAAACGTACTCTTTTTATATTATCCAGCTGTCACTACTCCTTTGTATTTACCCAGAGGAATCGAAAATTTATGTTGAAACAAAAACCTGTACACAGATGTTTATAGCAGCTTTATTCAAAATTGCCAAAACCTGGAGGTAACCAAGTTGTTCTTCAGTAGGTGAATGGGTAAGTAAACTGATACATCCAGACAATAGAATATTATTCAGCACTAAAAAGAAGTGAGCTATGAAAAGACATGGAGGAGATTTAAATTCCTATTACTAAATAAAGGAAGACCATCTAAAAGGGTATGTACTGTATGAGTCCAACTATATGACATTCTGGAAAAAGCAAAACTATGGACGTAATGAAAAGATCAGGGGTTGCCAGGGATTGTGGGGAAGGAAGGGATGACAGGAAGAACACAGACGATGTTTAGGGTTGTGAAGCTATTCTGTATGATCCTATAACAGAGTATACTGGTCATACATCTTTCCAAATCTATGGAATATATACCACCACGAGTGATCCGTAAGGTGAGCAGTGGACTCTGGGTGACAATGCTGTGTCACTGTAGGTTCATCTTTAGGAACATGTATGCCCCTCTGTTAGGGTATCTTGATAGTGGCAGAGGCTATGCCTTTGTGGGGCTAGAGGGATATGAGAAATCTCTGAACCTAAAACTACTATAAAAATAGTCTTAAAAAAAAAAAAGCCAGAAAGAAAAGGCAGGTGATTGACTTTTTCAATTTCTAGATAAGGATTCTGATCTATAGAAAATTTAAGGACTCCTTTTATACATTGCACAGGCATATAACCCTAATATGGTTATAGTGGGTATCCCAGAACGGACAGATTGATTTGGATTCCTTTTAATCAATCAGTCAAAAGACTTACCTTCTGTGAGTCTTGGTTTTATCATCCGTGAAATAGTAATATTGCAGGGTTTTTAGGATTGAACTAGATAATATGCTTTTCCATAAGGGCATCCTGAAAACTACTCTCAGGCTCAGTGGTACACATTAAAATCAGCAAAGGGCAAAGGCTTCTTGAGCCCGTTCCAGGAGAAACCAGGCACAAGTTTCTGTGTCTTGTCAGTAGAGTCACAGGGACACAATTTTCCCAGCAATCAATGTGTGACAACAACATGCAAAATGTTGCCAGCCAGAAAACTCAACCTGAGCCTTGGTGTCCAGGGATTTATTAGCGATTAGTCACATAGGCATGATGTGCCTTTATGACCAACCTCAGCTACTTGGACTGCAGCCTCCCAGAGCAAAAACATGTGTTCTTCATAACACATCTGTTAGCATCAACTGTCTTGCAAACTGGTACTGCGTGGCTCCAGACTTTAGGCATATAAAACCACTCCTATCAGGCAGAATATTCCAATGGCTCAGAGCTCATTTTCTAGTAACTGGCCAAGGGCCAGTCTTGGGAATGTGCAGGGTTTGAGCAACCAAGGCCCAAGTTAACCCTTTCCTGCGGATAATGCTGGCGTCCAGCATAGGACCTGGCAGAGGAGGCAGTACTTGGCATCATTATTCATAGCACTATCCCAGTTCTAATTCCTGATGTATGTACCTTAAGAGCAAACAGAATAAGAGAAAAATTTTGTTGTGGTTTTGTTTTGTAGAACAACTGCTGGTTTGGAAATACCAAATTTTCTCCATTTAAAAAGGTAATTTGCAAGTTCCACTATCACTGAATAATAACTTCTAATGAAAACTACATGAAATGCACACAAAAGTAGAAAAAAGATGGCAGTAACATACATGCATTCCTAGAGCTGCATGTTACTTTTTTTTTTCCAGTATCACAAAGTCCAGGTCTATACTTCTGTCAGACTCACCTTTGGCCTTTTGCGTTACAGTTTTTCCTCCCCATGCTCTGAGTTTCTGGTCTTCACGTATAACTTTAGAGTTAGGATGTTTTTAAATATGAAAAATCAGAGATTTTTGTTTATATTTCTTATTATACTTACCCTTGGATTTTTCCCCTTTAACTGAAGTGTGCCCTACTGAAAATTAAGTGGTTTCTCTGGGGAGTCGGCTACAACCTGACCCAGGGCCACCGTACAAGCCGCCTTTTGCCAGGTTGCTCACACTGTACCAGCCTCCCCTGTCCTCAGGAAGTCTGGGTGTGTTATGGGACCTTTGGCAGTTTCTGCGGACTTTTCTTTGTCTAAAGTGTAACAACCGTTTCTATGGAGAAAATAGCTGTTTTTTCCTGGTCTGCACCACTGCTTTACCCAGCAGCAGGTGGTTCCAGTGCCTGGGACAGAGGGGTGACAGTCGGGTGGAGTGGAAAGTACTACTGAGGGCTCAGTTCTCACTTTGCTGACACTGGCAGATAAATCTCACAACTTCCTTTTGCCTAGCAGTTAGCGAACATGTTTCTTTTGACATATGTGTGTATATGTATATTAGGGACATAAATAAAAAATATGAATTTTACAAACAAGATAATTAAATAACCAAACAAAGGCCTCCCGAACAACTAATATGGGACAGGCAAATAATTCCTAATTCCTACTGCTAAATAGGCAAATAATTCATAATTCCTACTTCTAAATTACCCTCCTTTCTTGTCCCAAGCATGTTTCTCATTTACTCCACATGAGAGATATCTAGAGAAGCAAGCTGTTGGAAGCAGAAGTTGCATGGAACAACTTTATATACATGCTGATAGCCTGGGTTTCTTCAGCATTTGCATTTTTAATTAAAGTATCTGTTTGATCATTTAATTTTAAGCAGTGCAATAAAGGAGTATTCTGTGGCAGAGGGTGATTTGGGACCGGATATTCCTCATTAGACTTGCCACTTCTGCCTCTTTTATTACCCTGAATCAGCGCCCCTTTATTCTGACTTCTCACGGCTCCCTCTCTTCTATTTCTCAAACCCTACACATTCTCTACAAGCTTCCAGCCTTTTTGTTTTTTCACAATGACTCTCATGGCTGTTGGAGCTGCTGCAAGCAGGTGGGAAACAGGAAGGGTGAATGAGCATAGAGGTCGTTTGTACAGCGTCTGTTTTCCTAATGCCCCTCATTCACCTTGTCTGTCTGTCTCTTTCTGTGTGCATGTCTGTTTACCATATATAAAATACATGCACACATCTGCAATTTTTATAGAGCAGCTGTTGTCAGAATTCAAACTTGGGGGAAGTTGGTTATTTTTAATGCCAACTGGCAAATGATGATTCCCCCTCCACCCCGCCCCAACCCTTGGTTAAGTGCATTCATCTCGTACACTAAAGAAGAATGTTACCGTCTCATTAAATATGTTTCACTTTCATATGCCAGACACTCAGGCTTCCCCTTATTAAGGGTTACTCTCTCAGTAATGCTGGAAGCCATGTGATAAAAGAGGAATTATAAAATCCTGTTTAAAAAAAGTAAAATCTTGCTCTGTTTGGCAAATATTCATCAGCCCCAGTGTTCACTGTTAGGGCCTGAGGGGCCTGTCTGATTTTCATGAAAGCAGTGCATTGCCATTCACAGGAACAAGAATTACTTTTGCCCTATTTGAAAGGCACATGAATACCTTAAGTATTAGATATTTTGCAAATGGCTGAAATTTTATAAAATGTTCAATTTTATCTTCTTTCATGAATTCAAAGGGTAGAACTTAGTTTTCTTAAAAAATTAATTTGCCTAGATAATTTCCCTAGTAATAGGGCTTAAGTGTTAGTTCCAACTAAAAAGAATATGTATTATCATAGATATAAGAATAGAAGATTTACAAATATATCTGATCCTATTAGAAAATAATACTTCTCTTAAAATTTAAATGACTGTAAGTATCTCTTATTTCATTTGAGAAAATTATTTTGGTAAAAACTGAGCAACTGAGATTTGTTTTCTCAATGTCTGCAAGCTTTTTTCTTTTTTAACTTAAAATTTAGTGTGTTTGGCTTTGAATCCAGTTCTTTCATTCTTGAAAGTCTGTTGGGTCACTGATAAATGTGGTATTGGTTCATTTTGGATGTGGATAGTCACTTTTAAGCATCTTCTAGAGCTTGTCTACTTAAAATTAGAGGGATTAGCAACGGGAAGCTGGAAAGGGAGGAATGATAAACATCCTCTTTGATGTCTGCAGCATACAGTTTGAAGATTCATTATTCATTACTCTTACAGCTCTAACTTGTTTAAGACACTCATACAAAATTTAACTTCAACTAATTGTGAAACAGTTGGCCCAAAATAAAATTAAAGTCCTTGCTTGAAGTCATAGAGGAGACTCAAGGATCAAACAGAATTTTCTTTCAGCCTTAAATCTTTAGCATCTGTGAGTTGAAGGGACTAAGTGAAAAAAGCAAACTGTTTAGTCTGGTCATTAAAGGGGAGCTGTCCCAGGGGTTACTGTGACCTGGGTAAAGAACATTCCAACCCTGAATCCCTTACTCTTTCTGTCTCTCCACACCCCATTCTTCTTCCCAGTTTGCTTGTAATGTGATGTGATTGGAAACCAAACAAACAAGCTTGTTAGAATGTGTGTAAAATCGCACAGATTTTGTTCTGGGACCTGAGGGAATGTAAACATGGCCTTGTGACATGTTTTTGATGGTTTGGTATGTTTTGTTTTCTTATGTGCTTAATTTTATGGTTATTATTTCATATCCTCTGATGAGAGCTTTGGCCACAAAACAGTATAAATCTTACACCTAGTACCATTTGTTATATTGGCAGATGGCAGTGCATTGCTGTTTGAGGGCTGTGCTATTAGATATTATTTTCCCAAGGGTTAGTTAGTATGTCCTCCACTTCTGAGTGGAGAAACCTAGATCTAAGCCCAGCATAACTGAATACATATGGTGGAGGGGCAGTGTTTGATGCCAGTTCCTTTGCTTGTAAATTGCTCATTGCATTTAAATATGAATAAAAAGGTTTTCCACCAAGAATATGAAAATAATTTGCTAAGCTAAATTTTAATGAAATCATTTGGGCTTGTTTACAGTCCCTTAACATTTTGAGTTCATGTATTAATACTAAGTGTACTTACTGAAGAGAAAGTACAAAAAATGGTATTCAATGTGATAACCACCTTGTTACTGCAGACATGTAGAAGTTTGGCATTTTAAATATCACATGTTATAGGTTAAAACAAAACTGCTAGTGTTCCAAAGCAGAGAGAGGCAATCTGTGCTTGCCTGTGCCCTTTAATCTTTCCCTCATAAAATAAGTCTAGAGGCCTTCTCTATTTTAAATTTTCAAAATTAGGTCATGTAAGTATTATGTCAGACTTCCAATTCATAAGCAGTATCCTCCTGAATAGAGAAGATAGGATATATTTATATCCTACTAATTGCTTAGCTGAGGACCAGGGGCGAACATAGAGTAATAACAGTATTTTCAAATGTTAGTAAACTCTTCTTCCTCTTATATGCAAGTGTGATGTTTCCCCCCAACCCCCTGAACTAGTATTAGAACATGTGGTGTGCTAAGTGTGAGTACAATTGGGGAAAGCAAGATAGAAATCAGGGTTGCCTGGAAAAGAACTGGTCCCAGGATTTGTGGATTAGGAGTTGGTGGGTGAGGGGGCTAAAAAGGACAGTTAAAAACTAGGGAATAGTAGATAGAATGGATTAACAGCAAAACTCGGGTATCTCGAGGATTTATCCTGAAAAGATTGTGGAGAGTTCCTGTGGTTTAGTGCAGCAGGGGCTCAAACTGAAAGCCATTAATTTAGGAAATGATTTAAATACCCCTGGTTTATCTGGAGTGTGAAAGGAGTATAAATGCTTTATTTACTTTGAGGAAGATGTTTGACCCTTTTCACAGATTCCATCAATTTCAGATGTGATGTAAATATATTTTCCCTTTGGCTATTTTACAAGGACATTGAGGATTAATTAAATTTAAAAGAAAGTAGTGCATTAAATTCCCAGGAGACTGAGGAACTGTTTATCATTTTCTCATCATTAATTCCTTACTGATTCATTTTATAAATATTTGTTAAATACCAATTACAGTGAAGACATTATACCAGGTGCCCTAATTAGGAATACAAAGATGAATGATTAGGATGATTCCTGCCCTCATTGTTATATGTTCATATTTTATTTTTAAAATTCACATTATAATATTCAGGAATATAAGACTGCCAATCTTCAGCAGTAGTTGATCTTTGATTACATTGCTGACACATAATTTTACTTTGTAAATTCATTTTTCCTTTCTAAATTCCGAACTACTCTTTAACTTCTACTCTAAAAGATGTACAACATATCTTCATGGTTTTTTCAATAATGTAATCATGCTATATGAACTGTTTTTTCTTACTAAAAAACCACAAGTAGTAATAGCAAGCCAAAACAAAACCCTACACATTACTTCTTCCATTAAAATAACCTCAGTCTTCTTTTAGATGCCACATTAAGAATAATTTTAACTTGGTGTTATTTCTGGTGAAATATTACTAAGTAGAAAAAGTTTTAAAAGCCTCTAATATTCATATTCTTTTGTTAGCATTAAAGAAATGTACATTAAACCACAGTTTGTTTTAAATATGTTAATTATCAGGGACACGAACTAAAGTATTGTCAATAGCATTGATAGGATATTCTGGTAGGAGAAAGCACACTGTTTCCCAGATAGGCTGGTGAAGGTTTCCTGAGTTAGGTGACATTTTAGCTGGTTGATTCCTGAAGTTCATTGAATAATGAATGAACAGTTGTGACTACAAGGCCTGAAAATGTTAATCTTTAATTTCAATTCAAAGCAAGTAAAAGCAGATAAATTTATGATGTGTTACTGATTCTCTCCTTTAGGTTTGAAAAGGAATAAAGACTGTACTTCCTAAATTAGTATAGAAAGGGGGAGAATTTCTCTCCTTGATTATTACTCAATTTGGGTTTGTGCTTCTGGAAAAGGAAAATGATAATTTTGGAGTCATTAGTCTTTGTCTCTTATGCCAAATAGCATAGATATGTTGATGTTTTGGACTGGTTGTTTAAAACAATAAATAGTTAAGCGCACACAGTCTCAGATAAAAATCTATGGTTGTAAGAATGCTGAACTAACATGAAAATTATGAGTTGAAAAAATGCTGGGTCGAGAAAAACATTAAGTGACAAGATTTTGTATATATTCATACATTCTATTTCTCTTTAGTTTACATAGTGTCATAAAAATGATGAAGTGCTTAAATGTAGTCTTGACAGAGCCCTAGCATGTCACCTTTGCATAAATCACATGACCCTATCAGATACTGCATGATGATATTTTAGGGCTAACCTAATGTTATTTGTGAACCAGTGTCAGGAGTGATTTCTAGGAGTCATTTTACTGCCATAGAAAATGATTCAGTCAGTGTGACTGCTTTGAAAGCCAGTTTAGTGAGTGTCATAAATGGCAGATAGTTCTATTTCTGTCCCCTGTTCCTTTCCCAGAAGCAGGGTGTGGTCTCATTATGAGGTCTCCTTTTGGGTGGTATGATTGGTGGGAAATCAGGAGACTTGTGATTCTGTTGGAGTTCCATCCGCAAGATCAAATCATTATCATCTCTTGGTAGCATCAGCTCTCCCACTTACAACAATTGCTCTAGACTAGTTATCTGTAAGCTCCTTTTTCAGAAACGTGGATTTAATAATATTCTTAATCGTTCTCTTTGCATTTAGTTTAAAAATGTTTGTAGTTGATTAGAGGTGGGGATGAGCAAACCAGAATTTCTGGAATGCATGGCCCATTCTCCAAACCACACAAGAGCTGTGTGTCGAAATTTGTGTATGCCAGGAGGCTTCATTTGCTAATGATAGAGACTGGCTTAAATATAAGAGGATTTTCTGATTTGTCTTACTCTATAGATTGTGTGGTAAGTTGGGTTTCTGGGTTGATCAGTTCAGGGTTTAATAAACACCTTCAAGGAGCTGATTTTTTTCCCAGAAGTTGGCTCTTGCCTTTCCTGTCAGCTAGAATCGCTTTCTCAGGGCATTGCAAGACAGCTGCAGACAATTCCAGTGGTTTTTCCTCTTCCATATCTAGAGGGGAGAGATGCTTTCAGAAGCTGATTACTTTAGGCCAGAATTCCATGACCCATTGCTACCGTCAAGGGTAAAATAGTTGTCCCCAAATTAGCCACCTTGAGGAAATTATGACACAGTAGTGAATGTAGGCATGTTTCTAAGAAAAAGGGCATAGTTGGTGGTGTGGCAACCAAGAAGCACCCCAGAGAGAGAGTTTTTCCACTCCAGTTCATAGTTTATTTTCCTGTTTGTCCTTGGAAAATCTAGGCAACAGTTGGACTTACCTTAAGCAAATACATGTAGTGTGCTATATGAGAATAGTTCATTCTGACCCACAGCATCGTCAGTACAAACAAAATACATTCCTTGATTTGAGTGTGCCCAGGGCAGACTTCTGTAACCATATCAGGATTTTTGTCATGAACCTCAAAAAGCCCTAGTGAGCAGCCACTAAATACGAGGCTTCATAGGAGATCCAGATTCATTGGGAAAAAGATCAGAATATGCTGTAACGAACCATCCCATTCCAGTACAGATGGTGGAGATAAATGATTTGTAAATATTTTATCGTTTTGGATAATATTCTACAGTTTACTTGAACTTATATTATTGATGTGATTTCAAGCCCGCATATGTGACATAAAATATGTATACTTTAAACCAATGATAGGAATTAAAAGTCAGATAATTCTCATCTCTTTTTAAAAGTAATTATGAAAGTTCTCAATATTTACATAATGCCTGGAAGTTAATTCTGGCTGCCTCTTCAAGCAGCATTTAAATTCTTAACTGAAAGAAAACCACTTATATATGATGAATGCCTCCATACATTTTATTCCTTTTATTATGTAACCTTGTCAGTTATGAAAGTTAAGAATGTCGTGATATATTACTGGTTGAGCTGTGGCCCAAGGTATACAAACAAGAAAATGATCGCTTTTGTGCACTTATCTTAGACAAACCTCATCATTCAGAACTGCTTCCTTGTTTGTGCCAGAGGAATGGGGTGGAGTTTGAGATGTTTAAATATTAATAATTTTTGTCTTGATGGGTTCTTCAGGGCATGCTGCATTGTTCCTGGGGGCACTTAAGCTGCTGCCTGACCCTCTGGCCTTCTGGGGAAGAGATTCACGATTCTGCCAGTTATCTGAGGTGTGATTTTCCAGTAGGCTGGGCAGCTTGACACATTCCGTTGGCTCTTCTGTCCTTTCTTCCACCCCAACCACTCTTGTCAGCTATCACAGCTTTTGGTTTTCTTGATCAACAGTGAAGTTACCTCCTTTTAGTGAGTGTAGTCTCGTTTTGCTGTAGTAACCAATAACTCTGACATAGGAGCTGTTTAGAATTAAGGCTGCTTACTCTTTGCATTGCTCTTTGGCTGGCGGGGGCTCCGTGTCACCACGTGGGGAGTCGGATGGAGGGCCTCCGTCCGTGTGTGCGTTAGCTGGAAGCACACCCTGCCCAGTCTCCACTTCCGGAAAAGAAAGAAATTGGAGAATTCTGCATGGGCTTTTCATTACCTCAGCTGGGAAGAGACACACGTCACTTCTTCTCACATACCAAGACTCACAGTGAACATGTAGACTTAGCCAAACACAAGTGTTACAGGGAAGGGGAGCAAAACGAATGTTGGTGAACATCACTATCCCTGTTTTATTTTTCTATAACCAGAAAATGCTGTAATTTCCGAACACTTGGTGAGCTTCCTGGGGATGAATTCATCCCTCACCCACCACTTCACTTGGTAGAAGGATCTCTTGGAATCCGTTGAACTACATACTTTCTAAATGAGGCATATGTCCTACAGTGCACCTGGACTGTAGGTACATTCTGCTGTAAGCTCTTCTGGGAAACACTGGCATCCCAGCCTGAGGCTGCTGAGGCAGACACCCTAAGGCTCCTCAGTTTCTAGCCTGACGTGGAGATTGGGCCTCTTAAAGTCATTTTCTTCCCGCAGCCCTCTCAAGAGAGCTGCCCATAGGCTCATTCTCTTTTTTGCTTTACAATTAGGAGTTGGGACCAGGGAATTATGTATGATGGCAAGAAAGTAAAAGGATTCTCACTTGATGGCTTCCATTTCTTTCTTAAAGAAGGTGGAGGAATGGAGAGATTAGGAAAGCTGAAATAGTCACTGTGAAGAGTCTCAAGGGAAGGAGAGATGCCCAGTACTTTCTTTTCTGTCCTGTACAGAATCCTCCGGTCTTGTAAAGCTCAGACTAGTTCGCTGCACAACTTTCTCTTCCTCTTGCTGGTCTGTACCAGACTTCTGGTCATTCTCCCTCATTTATTGAGGACTTTGACATCCAGTTCACAATTTTCCCATCAACCCTAAATCTATCCAGCTCATGACAGACTTCAGGATCCACACTGATGACCTACTTGATGGTCAAGGGCTTCTTCATCCTTTGTGCATCTCAGCACTAATACTTAGACATCCTATCACTTTAGCCACCCATCTCATAGTCACACCTTGGAACTTGCTGTCTCCTGGAACTGCTTAAACACTGGCATATTTAATCCATGTACCTCACTCTGACGTCAATGTCCCATCTTTCCAACTCTCACATTATGACTACCACTTCATTGGGACATTTAATCTCATGGCCCATTTACTTTCTTTCTATTAATTTCTGCCCAATTTCACCCATATTCCATTATTTCAAAGACCCATTTGGTAATGTCCTCTCAACTTCCTCATCCTTTCATGTTTCTGTTACTCCACTCCTGTACTTAGAATGATGAACTCCCTGCAGGTGGAAACTCAAGAGGGACGGTGTTCCTAAAAGCATGATCTCCAACCTCAGCTGGGCCCTCACTCACTAGATACTCCATAAATAGTTGAATAGTGAGAAATAAGCACTGTTTCCCTGTTCAGCTCCTCTCCTGTTTTCCATGGTATTTACTCTTCCTCTACATCACTCTTCTACCCTTCTCAAACCTCTTATTCCTCCACCTTCTTCCAGATGACATTCCATGGAAGTTCACATAAAAATTAGTAACCAAAGGATAGCAACTCTCTCTACTTCTTTCCAAGTACCTACAAGCCTGTGCCTTCCTCCTCCCCCCACCAACCCCTGTCATGAGGTTCCTTGCGAAAGGAGCCCCCTCTTGTGCTGTGGAACAATCTGTTCCATGATTTACCCCCTTGCACTTAACTCCTCACTAGCTTCTTGCTGACTTTGAAAGGAGACAAAAGCAAACAAGCTTACAAACAAAAACTCCCTTGTTTCTGCCTTCTCCGTTTCCTCCTGTCTTCCTCCCCTCAGAAGTCAAATTCTCTGATAGAAGTGTTTGTGGTCTTTTTTTCTTGATAATTTCACCTTTTCTCTTCAGCCTAACAGCAGGCTGGCATTGCGTGCAGCACTACATTGATTGAACTCTTCACGTACTTGCCTTCCTGGAATGTAGCCTTTGACAGGGTCAATCATGCCTTCCTTCCCTTTGGAAATGCTCTCTTCTCTTGGCTTCTCTGAGGGATTCCAGGTTTTGTCCCACATCTCTGACTGCTGCATCTTTTTATGGACTCTGCTTCGTATGCCAGTATCTTAAATGTCAGTGTAACTTACCGTTCCCCGCTGTTCCCTCATCATTACCCACTCCAAACATTCTGGGAAGTCTGCATCAACTCCCTTGTGCTCAGTAACAACTATATTGCCATGTCCAGATCTCCCCGTTCCTGACCCTGTGTTTTTAACGCTGTTGTTTCTCGGTGATCTGTTTTGCAGCCCAGATCTGTATATGTACACCTGTCTAATAGACATCACAGTTTGGAAATTTTAAGAATCTTCAAACTAAGTACACAAAAAGTGAAACTTATCTCCTACCAAGTTCCTGTGTCATTGAATGACTCCACTACTCACTTCTATTAACCCATGAAAAAACTTGGGTAGCGTCCAAAGATGCCTTTGTCTCTTAGACACCCTTACATACACAGTTAATCACTATGTTCTTACTGATTTTTAACCTCCTTGATATCAGTCAAATTACTGATGCTGAATGGTGGCTACTTCCTGACTCAACTCCCTCCACCTTAGTTGCAACCACTACTAACATTTCTTACTTTGATTATTTTAAAAACCTTTCCAAATTAATAAATTAATCACTTCTTCCAGTCTTACTTCATTGCATTCCACTCAGAGCAAAATAATCTTCCTTAACTGTAGATCTAATCTTATTACTTCCTCCTCTTGAAGCCCTCTCTCATTTCTCCACCAACCGCAGAACGAAGTCTGGACTCTTTGTCGTGTCACTCACAGGCCCCTTTGTGGCCGGGCCTCTCTCCACTTTCATATCTGTAACTCACTGATCCCCACCACTTATTTTTGAGATTTATTTTTATTTTGCATAGTTTTACTCCTGTTTGTTCTGATTTCAGTTTAGATACTATTTCCTCTAAGAAGTTTTCCCTGAAACCCTCAAAGTTGGATTAGATGTCTCTCCTGGGTGCTACAGGTTAATTAGCCACATAGGGATAGTGATCACATAATTAAAATTCCCTATTTATGACTATCTTTTACATTCCTTAAGGGCAGGAACAGTTTCTTTTTCACTTAGTACAGCATCTGACCTAAAGAGATAAACTGAGGAATGAAAGAATAAATGTCTTTGGGACATAGTTAAAGACTGATTTATTGATAGGAAATTCTTTTTCCTCATAATTGCCTTTTCTTGTTTTTCTTGTTTCCTTTGGGGGTAAAAATTAATACCTTTTACCCTCTATTCATTTGACTAAACCTTATTATCTTTAAAGATTCAGCTTAAGTAGTTATACCTGGCCGATCATGACCCTCTCTTAGAGGCACTTTGCACCCCCATGGCTCCTATGCTTATTTGTTATAACACTAAAAACAATGATTTATAATTGTTTGTTTTCCTGTATTCTCTTCTTGATTTTAAATTCTTTGAAGCAGTTTGTTATCTGCATCTTTAAGTGACTGGCCTAGGAAAAGAGAAGCTCTTAACATTTTTTTATTCTAAGAGTGTTTGTGGACTGCCCATAGGAATTCTTCATATAAATTAAACGTAAGAGTTCTCAAGATTATTACCAAACTGAAATACCATTGGTCGCTTTTAAGCCAAATTGTCCATTGATAACAGATGAAAGGAGTATTTATTTTAAGTGCTTTTTTTCGTTATCTTTGATTATTTACTTCAACTGACCAGATTTCTCTACTGATCTTTTAAATGTGCTGTCCCAAGTAAAATCTGACTAATCATGTAAAGTAGCTATTATGGCCAACACTTTCTCACCCTTTATTTATCCATTTAACACTACAGTTGAAAGTCTTCCCGGGCATAAGATGGAGTACATTTTGCCAGCATTTTGAATCTAAGTCTTGTTCTGAAGCCATTAGGAGAGTAAGTCTGTCCAGGTGTTGCTGATTATGTTGACTTAGGAAGTCAGAATCTATCTTGGGATAGAGGAACATAACTAAAGTTATAGAAGAACATGTTTACAGTCTAAGGTAGTATGATAGAAATCTAAGATTTTTTTGGTATGCTCTTTTTTACATCTACATGGCCCATGATTTTAGAGTTTTGTTTACTTATTCTAAAAATGGTGACAATGCAGAAAGGTATGAAGTAAAATTGCTTTTAATTTCAGCCTGCAAAGTGTTAACAGTTTGATATATCTCCTTTCAACGTTTATTTCTGTATACACGTGTGTGCATGCATGCACTTTTGTGCTTTCTCTCTTGTATTTTTATTTATTATGAATAAAGAAAGATTATCCTAAATTCCTAAATGGTGTTTTGCAAGTAGCCTTTTTCCACAATAGTGGTAAAAATAGCAATAAGTAATTATTCACGACCCTTTATGTACCACACTTTATGTTGAAGCTACTATCTGTGAACATTTGGTGTTTTCAGTATCCTGCAGTGAACAGAGATCCTTGTAAGATACTGTATTTTCTTGCACATGTCTGTTTACTTGTATTCCTAGAGTGAAAATTCTGAGTCTTTTGATACGTGTTGTGAAATCACCCTTAGGAAAGTGACACCAGTTTACACTCCTGCCATCTCTCTCGTGACTTAGCTCATGCAGGATGTTGGAATTCTTAATTTTTGCCAATTCCTTGCACACAAAGTTGAAGCTCATTATAATTTTAATTTGCATTTATTTAATAGTGAATATGTTTTTATGTTTATTCCTCTTAATTTTGAACAGGTCTCCTTAGAGGGTGTCAGAACCACATTTCCTTTAGAGGGGTTTCAGCTCTGCTTATACGAGTTTGGTGTTGAGGCATTTCCTTAGTGTGGCACCAAGAGTCTTGGTTTTAACTCTGATGAGCCTGACAGTACAGCTTGAGATATTTCCCTTCAAGAAACTGGGGTATTATAGACTTTGTGGAATAATCAGCTCCCAAGTATAGAAATGTGTAAGATAAATGTATAAGTGAGAATAATACATGGGGCAAGTGCCTTGACAGTAATACTGAATTGCCAGTGCTCATGGCAATGACCTAGTGCAGTGCCCCCAGCGCTCAGAAAATGAAAAGGTGACAACAGTCCAGGTTCATGCTCACGCATTAAGACCTTCTCAAGTAAGGAACTAGGTCATAAGTAAATGGTTGTTGGAGTCTATCCAGTTCAGCTAATTGAATATTTATTAGATTGATTTCATAAAAGGAGATGGGTATGTTCTGTAATCTGCACTAATAATGTGCACCAATTAATTAATGATTATTACTGTCAATAAAAGAACAAAGTATTTTGATAAATTTTTCTTTTGTGGCTCTTTTAAAAATAAATGTAGTCACTTTTTTTCCTTTGGTTAGTGTTCAGTCTTGTTGTTTTTAATTTTTGTATTCTTGTTTCACTGTGTAGTTCAGTAGTGGATTCTAAGTTTTTTTCCTAATAAATTATTTTGATTTAAAAATAACTCAGCAGATATGGAATTAGTATTCCCAAAAGCGCTACAAGTTGACTTACTTTTGAATATGCAAAATTCAAGCTTCAGTGTACTTGAGCAGTGTTTTTATGATTGAGAGTTGCTAAGGGAATTATAAATTTCAAAAATTTTCTCTTGGGTGAATTCAAAATTACCCTCCACCATGGCATTATTTTGATATATTTCAGTTGAATATGCTGTTTATTTTTGAAGAAAGATGTAATTTAGGTAAAAGACATGACATGCTCTTTATTGTTAGGAATTATGTAAATCTTATAAATTAAATCTGCACATCTGTACTTAGAGGACATAATTCCATGGTTATACAAGAGAAATGAAAGAATTTGTTTTAAATGAAGAAAAGAAAATCAGTTACTTTGAATTTCAAGTGGATAATGCAAAGAGGACTGAGGAGAACCAAACTGTATCATTGCTCCTTCTGTGGGTCAGTCGGTCTATTTAGTTTATAGTCGCTGTTTGGGCTGTGTTACAAAAATAAGAATAAAAAAATTAAATCAGAAATCTTAAGCTTTACCTGAGTGAAAGCTTAGAGTTTTATTTTAAGGTTAATTTAAACTTGGGTAACTGAGAAATTAAATTTGGGCAGCAAGGTACCATATTTTAATGGATGTAAAACACATCCATTTAATTTCTTGAATGGGTAGCCATAACTAGATTGTATTATCTAAAAACAAAAAAGCAGTACAGTTTTACCCATCTTTACCTACTTATCTTTCTCATAGTAGTGTTATATGCTTTCTATTTCCCATTTACTCATGAACTCACTGATACACTATTGTTCACCATAACCAGTTTTACTAATAATGAAAGTAATCACTGTGCACTACTTCCTCTTTTTATCTCCTTTGTATCTTCAGGTCACTGCTTAAGTGTGACACAGAAATGCCTTCCGTCTCTCTTTTGCCCCCTTCCCTGTCATTAGGCGAAATCCTCCTATTGGAGATTTCTTAGAGCTTTACAACTGCAAGTTTACACATTTATAGATGATTATTTGGTCAGAGTTTAAATTCTTTCTCTAGGCTATGAATCTACAAGGGCTTTTGATGTCACGTCTGGCTTGCTATTCTCCAGGGCCTAGCACGATGCCTGGTAGGTACACACTAAATGGTCAGTGACTATTTCTCAATTGAGTGCATGAGTAATCAATAGGAAGGAGTTGGTGCTACATGATTAAATTGGAGGTTTAGATAAGAAAACTTCTGAGAACAAATAGGTAAGACACTTACTGATTTACTCATCTACCACTCCAGCAGACACAGGCAGCAGAGAAGCAAAGATGAATGAACAGGACCCCTGCACTTCAGGTGTCTCTGTTAATCGAATGCTTCCCCTATTTTCAGGGCTTCCTGAGAACCCTAGAACATCTGTTTGTTAGAATTGGACTACTCTCACATGAATTCCTGCCCCCCTAGCATGTTCTTCTTATCTTCTTCTTATTCCTTACCATCTTTTCACTCCTCATCTCTGTGATAAAATGACCTTTGCTTTATGTGAAGCCAGGAATTATACCTCAGAGTTTTATATGAAGCAGAATCTCAGTGGAAATGGGGTTCTTCCCCAGAAGCACAGCAGAGAACAGGAAACAGGAAAGAGGCAAAAGACTATCACTCAATCGAAGAATAATCAATCACTTATCCTGATTAGATACTTGCTTTACCCACTCTCTGAATGGAAGGAAAAGCCATTGGGGGAAATAAAAAGGAAACAAAAAATTCTGAAAAGAAGCCATAGGGTTAGGGCTTCCTTGAAAGGGTTCAGGGAAGGAAAAGGTTAGAGAACTTGGTATTATGGAAGATGTGTTAACCAAGATGATCTTTAGCTTCTAACTGGCAAGTTAAAAACCAAATAAGGGGCTCTCTTGTCCCCTCCTGGCCTGAGCCAGGAGTTCTGTCCTCTCACTTCTCTCTAAATAAAAGCCTCTGTCTTGCTGTCTTGCCAGTGGGTTTCAGCCCTGGGCAAGGCTGCTATGGATTCAATGTGACCAAAGAAATTGACAGCAAAACGTTCTTGGAGTGAAAGGGTTATATCCAACTTTATTTCCAGATGGCAGGTCAGTCACTAAAATCCTGTTCACTCAGAGCAAGTCTGCATGCAGCAAGCCAGTTTCTGCCTCTGGGCCCCTCTGTCCGCACAGCTGTCCTCTGGGCCTCTCTGCACAGTCGTCCTGCACAGCCGTCCTCTGGACCTCTCTGCACCGCGGTCCCACACAGCCATCCTCTGGGCCTCTGTCCTCGGTGCTGCCACCACTCCAGCCTCTGCTCTGCTCTTCTGTAGCCTTGCAGCCCTGCCACTGTGTTGTGCCCAGAGCACTGGGTGGAGCTCTTTTTATAGAGTCAACGGCCATGTATTGCCCACAGTTATGCAGTGAGCTAGTCAACCATGGCCAGGTGAAAATCCTGGCCACAGGAACTCTTATTTTATCCTCTCCTAAAAAAAAGAAAAAAAAAAGTTAAAAAAAAATGTACCAAATAAATCTACTTAGTCTATTCAAGACATCTTGTCCTCCTGCTAGGAAGAAGACTTAGAATGTGATTTTACATAGTTTAACCGGAAAAAAAATTTCTTTGAAAAAAATTCAACTTTGTCTCCTTGGAAATACAGTAGAAAGATATTTTTCCACATCCTCCGTTCAGGAAATGTGGGCACTGTTGTGTCACTGGATCTCATGAGCCTGGTCGAGGAGGGTGACAACTGCCCCAGAGCCCTGTTGTTGGTTCTACACAGATGGAGTTGTGTCTGTATTCCTGTCTGATGACTATATTCTGAACCGTAGAGTGACACAACATGGTGGTGTTGAGTAAGTTCTGTGTTAAATGATTCACCATGTGAATGAAGGATTGAGAAGGGCTGACAACCCTGGAACATGGAAGGGATTCCTGGGTTTGCTGACTCTTTGAACCCCACCCCCACCCCCACAGCCAAACCTTGCTCTGAGTCCTTTACGTAAAGAACATGGATCTTGGCAGAATTGAAATCTGTAGGAAAGAAACAACAACACAGTACCAACAGTTCTTTAAGACTTTGCCGTTTACAAAGTGTTTGTACATACATTTTCCATACAATCTCATTTCCATGGTTGCCTCAGGTTCCCCATTGGCTTGAGAGCCTGTCAGGGTGGAGGTAGTCAGGTCGGAGCAAGCGCATGTTCATGCAGCCATTAAGACATCATCTGTTTAGGATTCCTCCCAAATGTGGACCTAGAGACTCTAGTGATAGTCAGCCAAATTATTTCTAGTGCCTTTTCTATAGCCATATGAAAAAAGAAGTGGGCTCTGCATTACATTTCAACTGGGCAGTCATAGGAATCTCCTGAGTGTCTGTTGAATGTCGATTCAGATTCAGTAGGTCTGAGGTGGGCCAGGAGGTGATGTTTTAAATAAGCTCCTTGGTGAACTGACGGCTGTTGAACTGAGTTGTAGCAAGTTGCCAGGATATTAGAGCTCTTCTGAAATAGCTAAGACCTCTCAGTGTCTTTCTGTGGCTGATGTATTCTTGATAGGATAACAACACCTACTGGATACATAAAGGTCCATTAACATGCAAAAGGACAGACATCATGTCTCATGGAATCTAACTTCATTGAAAATTAGCAAAGTAAACCAGACTAAAAATATATCCATTTCTAAAAGTCCAACTGTAAGCATTCTGGTGAGAAAAATGAGGCTTTCAGCTGTGGTTACTGGTTTAAGGTCAAGCAAATAGTGGACTTAAGTCTTAAATCATCAACATACTGCCTCTCCCTGCTCCAAGAGCCAGAATCAGCTTCTAGAAAAACGAATTGCACTGGCTTAAGAGTGAAAAAACTTTTTTTAATCTTCTGCCACTGTGCTGAAAAAAACATTTTATATAATTTTCCTCTTTAAATTCTCTGAGTGAATAAAATTGCTCTGCCGAGAACACTAAGTTCCATCTAACTATTGACCATTCTATGGAGAACTTCATTCACAGTTGGGGGACAAGATAAGATTGCATGTAAAAACTTTTTTCCTTGAATAGCCTGTGCTTTGCAAACAAAGTTTTGTTTTGCTTTTCTGTAATGCAGCAAAATTTTAGACTTAATTGGATCAACTACAAGGACATAAACATCACGTTACCTAGATTTACTAAACAATGCTTTGAGGCAAGTATTTAAATTAATAAGAATTGGAATATATGTTTGATTTTCTCTTACTTTTAACTGTGTGTGTGGTCTCCTGCTTCTACCTAATAACTGAATATCTGTGTCAAGGCATCACTTTTCAAAATTGTATTTCCCTCCATGAATACAATATTAAATTAATGTAGTAATGCTAATTCAATTACTGTTTCCTAAGCATGCATATCTGTTTTGTAATCTGACAAAAGTCTTCTCTCAGGATAATCATTACACCTGGTAATCTTCACTCTTTTATGTGTAATAGTTTACTAGATAATTCTCCAAGTAGTACTGCAGATCCATCTGAGTACTCATTCAAACACATTTTGATGGTACTGGACTTTCTCATTTTCTCTACGAGACAGTGGAATTCCCCAGGTTATGCCTTAGAGAATTTTTTATATTATAATTTATATGTAAGTCTTAATGCTTTTGGAATACCCTCTTTCTAATTTTAGATATGATTCATTTTTAATGACTTCTATGAATTCAAGTTATAGATTTTAACTTTGGAGTTGAGTGAACCTAACACTGGTTGAAGACCTCGTAGCCTGTGTCCTTTTTCCTCTTCTTACCCTAATTTTTCCCAGTAGAACGATAAGATGGAAAGTGTTTTTTATAGTTATCTTTAATAATGGGGGCTATTATAGTAGTGGTTATAAGGATGGGATGAGTGGACAAATTGAGAAGTTTAGTGGCAGAACTAGTAGGATGTAAGGTCAATTCGATGTGTGATGTGTAGTTTGAGGGAAGTCATTAAAACAAAGTCCAAAGCATGGTAAATTTGGTCACCTGGGGATAAAGCTTTTAATTTTTTCAAACAAAAAGAATATGCTTTGTATTTTTAAATAAATATAAATTTGTTATCCTTGGCATAGTTTCCATAAGCAGCATTTTATGTATGTGATATTCAAACTATGTAATTACATTTACAGTTGGAATAGTCAGTTTTGAAGTGACTTGTTTTAATAAAA
The DNA here is from genome assembly GCF_040802235.1 of Manis javanica. Classification (NCBI taxonomy): domain Eukaryota; kingdom Metazoa; phylum Chordata; class Mammalia; order Pholidota; family Manidae; genus Manis; species Manis javanica. The sequence goes on along the minus strand of NC_133156.1, from coordinate 113,667,398 downwards.
TTGGCTTTTTGAAAGTCTGGAAAATTAAGATAGCTGAAGAGAGACAATTTGAAAAGACCACTTAAAGTACGTGCTGATGAGTGACTCCAAAATAAACTGTTTACTCTTCTATGGCATAGATAATAACCACATCCTAGTAAGATCTTGTCTTGCTCAAAGGCTGCAGATAGAGTATATATTGAGAAGTTTTTTGGTTTTTGTTCATAACACAGTTACACACAGCATTGAGAACTTTTTCCTTTCATATTTAGAAAATTGGAACCTTTTATGTCATAATTTTATTTTTAAAAAATTCAAGATTTTGACCTAGTTTTTAAACCCTGACTCATGAAAATAATGGGTGTAATTTCAGAGTTGTGATTGTTTTAACTCATGAACATAAACTAATGCTTTTTTCTTATTTTGACAACTGACCTTTTAAATAAAACAGCATTTGGCTTTTCCTGCATTTGGGGACTAATTTGCACAATATATAATTTGAAACCTAATGAAACATTTATACAATATGCAATATACAGTTGAACAGTTGTACAATATATGTAACTGTTCTTAAATTTGGTCCTTTTAAAAATGAACGGAACATCTTCCCTTAACTTCTAAGAAAACTTAGAAGTTTTCCCAAGAAAGGACATTAAGTTTTTTATAAAGGGAGGTATGACACCATACTTAAACATGGAATTGACATAATTTGACCTAGTCTTGTGTGACAATAACTAACTTGATGTGTGATGACTGGTAAGGTACGAAGTAAAATAATCTTTTAACTAGACAAATAATTTTTCACTTTATTGGTGATCTCATGAACAGCACACCTTTAAAATTCACCCCTGCTCGTTGAAGTGAAAGCATTCTGAAATGACAGTTTTGAAGGCTTCTCATTTTGTTACAGGATTTTCTAACACATTTTTATTTCTAACAAGTATTTTAAATTCATTCTAAGTCAGAAAACCATGATTCATTCCAAACTAAGAATCTAGTAGATGATGCTCTTGCTTTTGACACCTCACTCTTATCTCTGTAAAAAGAGGCATGAAATCCCAATACCATCGCTACAGCACTGCCCCTTTCCTCTGCCTGGTTTCTTTCCCCACTCTATTCAGCAACAGTATTAGGAATTGCTTCTTTTATAGCCCCTTCCCCCTTATCCTTATCCCTGGGGAATATGTTCCAAGACCCCAGTGGCTGACTGAAACTGTAGATAGTACCAAACTGTATGCATACATTTTTTCCTACACATACACATCTAAGATAAAGTTTAACTTGTAAACTGGGCACAGTAAGAGCTTAACAGCAATAACTGATAATAAAAAAAGAACAATTATAGCTATGCTGTAATAAGTTACATGAATGTGGTCTCTCCCTCTCTCAAAATATCTTGTACTGTACTCTTGTGATGATGGGAGATGATAAAATGCCTGTGTGATGAGGTGAAGTAAGGTGAACCATGTGGGCATCCGGAGGCTCCTTCTGGCCCTTCTGACAGTGAGTGGGAAGGAGGGGCATCTGCTTCCTGACCTTGGTGGACTGCAGGTAACTGACACTGAGGGTAGTGAAACTGAGGATGAGTGATGGGTGGGGAGGACTACAGTATCAATATAATATTAGACATCTTTAATCCTCTTATAGTAGTAATTGAAGCACCAAATAATGCTAAGTCCATTTCAGGCTCTGTTCTTACTGAGGAAACAGAACTGCAATCCTCTACCTCTGTGAGCTTGCCATTTGTTCTCTGCTCCTTTGGTAAAACCTGCCTTGGGGGCAGCTGCCTGGAAGTCTCTTTCCTCTCAGAAGAAAGCCTCCAGGGGGACACGCCCTCAGCTGGGATGTTAGGGCAGCTCACCAGGAAACTTGACATTTGTGCACTTCTGTAGGATTGGGAAAGTGAAACAAAGATGTGGTCAATTGTAAGATTTTGGACTTACCCGTGCCTGGGTTCAATATTTCAAAATCTATCTTTCTATTTTTCTACCTGTCAGATCTTACACTTCCTTAGGCTCATATCTAGACTATGAAGTGATTCCAGTAATAACTTTCTTAGTAGGTGGTTGGGAAGAATAAGTGACTATTATTGCCCGGAACTTACAAATATGGCATATAATGAATGTTCACTCAATTACTGATGAGTTATTGTTAATATGTTGATTATAATTATGAGGTGCAGTGGAAAAGAGAAGTGGTTGGAAAACTCCCCATCTGTCAGATATATCATGGGGTCATAGGGTTTCCCTACCTTAAGAACAGAAACTGTATTATCATCTATTGCATCTTTGTGTCTGTTGGCACAGTACCCCTGTCAGCGCTCTTCACAAGTGAGATGCTAGTGAATTTTTAATGAATGACTTCCTATTAGTTCAGACCACTGACCTAGCAGCATATCATATATGTTGCAGACTTTTGAGGGTCTTTATCTAACGCACCAGGCACTAACATTTGAATAATAGGCTTTTTCAGGTGATGTAATACTGTCTCATTAAAAAGATACTCATCTGGAGATCTTACGAAATTTTCTTTTGAAGATTCTATGTCAAATATAGGAGGCTGTTAATAAATTTCTGTTTTTATATTTGTCTGGTTAATTTATACTTGCCTTAAGCTTTTTTTCTTTGTTTTAAAAAATATTTTCATTTACTTTCTACCTTGAGACTTTGAACTTTCAAAATATTCTTGAAAAGTAGGGATTGAGGTTTATTTTAACTTACTTTTTAGGTAAAAAGAATTGCCATTTGAGGGCACTTACTAGAAAAGAATAAAGGACTGTGTTTTTAATTTACTGATTCTGTAAGTTTTTTTATATCTACTATGTAGCAGGCACTTTGCTGGCTGCTGAGAATATAACAAGCACAATGAAAGTGTTTGATTTCATTATGTAATCAGGTAAAAAATATTCAGTGAAGAATTTCCAGTACTATTGTAGGACATGTGATATAATAATTGTTAGCAAGATCCATGTTTTCAAGAAAACTGTAATGGGGAAGAGTTGATAAAACTCAGGTTAGTGAAAAATTGGATTAAAGTAAGGTAAGTGTTGTATGATACTGACTACACATCCAGTAGTAGTTCAGAGAAAGGAAAAACCGCATTGCCTTGCATTATACACTGTTTTTTACAAGGTGAATATAATTCAGAAAAGTATTAAAGATATAACAGTAACATTAAAAATAAAAAATAGTTCACATTTATTGGGCACTTACATGTTCCAGACAGTTACAGATGCACATTCTCTCTCTCTGACTCTCTCACACACACTTCCAGTTGAAATTTTCAGTTTTTGAGCTTTTATTCTTTAAAGAATTCTGTTATTGTTTAACTGTTAAAACTTTGTAGGGGGAATATCTTCTTCCTTTATCTTCCTTTTCTTACTTCAATTACACCAGAAATAAAGGAAGATAGTTGAATAGGAAAATACATGAGTGACCAAGACTTCTTGTAGGTACTTTTTGTGTAATTGGTATAATATAAGGAAATTCCAATTTAATGGCAGTTAGTGAAGAGAAAATGAATTTAAGGAATGAACATTTAAAAACTTTTAGTAGATATTTTCATATCGTTGGCATTTCATGGTTGATAACCCCTAAATTCCTAACTGTTCCAAGGGCTGCTTCAACTTTTCATTTGTAGTTGGAAGTTTGCAATGCCCAGTATGGCATTTGTTGTCTTTTCTATTGTGTCTGTTCTTAGGGAAAAGGCATAAATATCCTAGATTCAGCATTTGAGCTAGAGCCATCTCTTCTGTGTTAGGAGAAGAACCCGAGATTCAGAGAGAGAGAGGACTTGTCCCAAGTCACACAGCCGCTATGCTCACACAGAGCCCAGTGTGGCAAGCAGAGCCACATTTTCTTACTCACTCAGGACTATTTCACAATACATAGTTTTTCTTGGTGGGGGTAACAAATAAAAAAAAGTGCCCCTCTCCACTTTCTAAATTTTAGAAACCGAGCTGTTTGCTTATTGTGAACACATCCCTGAATAAATAGCCTTAAATTTCTTTGTTCATCTTTCACATAGTAAACTATTAAAAGGTGGGGGACATAAAACTGTAGCCTGCCTTCTTATACTGGGGGATGCACTGAAGGTAAAACTATAGCTGTGGCAAGATTATGCAGAGGGCTTAAACTTTTATTTTTTTACCAGTGTCTAAAGATTAGTTGAAGAGTAACATAAGGAAAAGCTTATTTGGTTTTGCATTTCAGCTCAGAGAATTTCTTCTCAGTTCATATTGTGCTTGCTTCTGCTTGCCCAGACTTTATCTTGACGTTCAAAGCCTGCCGACTGCCCAAGGCTTATGTTTATCATGTTTCTTCCATGGCCATCTGAGTCAACCACACTGTTACCTTTGACATCATCTTTGCAATTATGTGTTTTTCAAGCACCACTTGTCTATTTAGAGGGTATGGACTTGTCGTGGCATTGTCTTGATACTGCCTGTACACACGCTCCCCAGTTGTTTTTTTAACAAATTAGCTGTTTCATACTTATTCTCCATATTTTACTTGGACCCACTAAAATACTGAAATATGAGAAAAATCTAGATTAAACCATTTAAATTTTTTAGCTTTTGAGTAAAGTGAGAGTAATGAAGTAGAGGAGAGAAGATAAAACATCTATTACTTAAATAAAAAAGGGTTGAATTTCCAAGCATGTTCTCTAGCGGTAGGTTTGTTATCTTACACGTCTTCAGCCTGTTGGGTGAGTCAGGTGTCACCAGGTATATTCAGTGCTTGCTGTGATAATATATACCCCAGAGTTGACACGGTAAAAACACTTAAGCTTTGTAGCTGCTATCACAGCAGTAGAAATGTAATTCAGTAAGAAACAAGAATCCAGCCTTGATAAGGGTCCATTTGCAGTAACAAGTAACAGATTTGCACTAACTTTGTTGATGTCTGTGGATTGATGCCTCAAATCTCAAAACCTCTGCTTCACTTATATGAAAGGTTCTGTTTTAGATACTTAAGATTCCTCCATTTTATAACAGTCTAAACATTCAGTCTTTGAATTTCAGTTTTCTATATTTGGACATGAGCTATAGGAGACAGTACCTACTATATACAATAAGATTTCAGGTTTAACTGATTACATATTGAAATGATTGATTTTGTTGTTGTGGCCTTTATTTTGAGCTGTATTTAATATTTGTTTAACTTTACTTCTTAACTTGCATTAAATCTTTTCCTGTAGCTGAAGTTGTCTTACATGTGCACTCTGCAGAGTGGGTGCCAAATCTGCCTTAGGCTGAAGAGGCTGGCCTAGTTTCAGCCTCTGAGACTTGAGATACCTCAAAGTCCATATCATTCTGGATGGGAGATCTGGTATTTATTGACATCTGTGGCTAGCTTTTAGATAGATAGATAGATAGATAGATAGATAGATAGATAGATAGATGGATGATTGATAGTTGATAGAAAGATGATAGATAGATAGATAGATAGATAGATAGATAGATAGATAGATAGATAGATAGATAGATAGATAGATAGATAGATCCTGGTCACCATCTGACCTTCAAAAAGGCCATTTAACTGTCTTCTTTAAGGACATACTCAGAAAATGTTGCATAATTTTTACCATCTTTGAAAATTGTTCTGGCCCAAGGTGTAATTATCTGACTGAGTACATGGTCATTTACTTTTCCCTAAATGCTCACCTCTGAAGACTGATGGTAATAAATTCAACATTCCACTTTGGAATTTTTTTCTTTCTTTAAATCTGTCCTGCTCAATATGGTAGGTACTAGCCAAAAGTGGCTGTTGAGCACTTCAAATGTAGCTGAACTGAGATGTGCCAGAAATAATAAACTACGCTCTGGAATTCAAAGCTTTAGTACAGTAAAAACAATGTAAAGTATCTTGTTAATAATTTTCATATTGATCCCATTTTGGAATGATACTATTTTGGATATATTGGGCTAAATAAAATGTATCATTAAATTGCTTTTGTCTATTTCTTTTTACCTTTTTAATTTGGCAATTTAAAATTATATACAAGGCTTGTAATATATTTATTTTGGACAGTGCTGCTTTAAAATAAGAATACACGAAAAATGTTTCAAAATGGTTTCAGAAGCCTGGATTCATTGATCTGTTTGCAAAGTTGCAAGATGACTCTGGAGCAGTGTTGGAGCAATGTCATTTTTTATTTTAGATCTAGAACTGTTTCATGATCAATAATTTGCTTCCTTATAAAGAAAGTGAAAGCTTTGATGTTGCATAAGGGATGGATATGACATTTACAAATGGACAAACTGCAAACTTCTGATCAGTGCCTTTATTGCCATCTGGATATCTAATGTCTACAATGTGCATAATGTGTACTGAGACTGGTGTACACCATGGAAATTGTTTTGGTGGAGATTTCTGTTTTAAAACTTCAAAAATGCATTACTTTAAAGTTGTGATTTTTGATGACTGGTACTGCATGGGAGCTTTGCTTTGAGTTTGTGTTAAGCTTTGATGAGTTGCCAGACAGTAAAGTAAATCAAGGGCTTTTCTACATGTGAGTTTTCTGTGCCTCACTTGATTATAGGAGAGCAACCGTGGTAGCTAATTAGCTTGCTTCTTTTTTAATTGCCATTTCCTAATGTGTCACAGGAGTGAGGAAAGAAAAATACTAATTTGATAAGAATGTATGACTTATTTTTAGTTAACTGGGCTCATTTTCTTTTTAAAATCAGAAGGCTGCAATAAAAGATATAAAAATTGGCAACATAATTATGTATGAGAAATTATTGAAAATGGAGTTTTTAAAGCAAGTACTTTTATTATACTTTCAAAAATAGTTCACTGATTAAGACAGTTGCTCCTCTGATGCAGCATGGCTTAGGAGAACATGTAATTTTAGAAGTAAAAGATGAAAAGAATATTGGTGATGTCTTTTAGTCAAACACCTAGGGACTATTTTCTGTAATATCTGGCTCAGCTATGAAGGGGTAGAGGGGAGTCAGGTTCCTGACAAAAATTGATGAAATGAGAAATGATGATCTAGGTGTATTATTTCAAGGCACCAAAGTGCAAACCAATTGAAAAAATAAAATAGAGCTTCTTAGACAAAATGTAAACAGTGTAAAGGTAGAAAAATAAGATATAAGCAATATGGAGGCAACCAGCAGAGGAAGTAAAAATATTTAAAAGGGGTTGATGGAACTGGGCTAGGACTTGATTTTCATCATAAGATCAGCTGCATGTACTATTTAATTTGTTGCCATTTGTCTGCATTTCCTTATACATGTATTTTTAATTTGGTCTCTGGCAGTGTTGCTTAAAATGTGGTCCAGGGTTTGACTGCATCAGGATTATTGAAGGGCATACAGAGTACAGATACCTAACATACTGACATCATAGCTTACCCTAGCCTACCGCAAACGTGCTCAGAACACTTAACGTTAGCCTCCAGTTGCACAAAGAATAATCTAACACAAAGCCTATTTGATGATGTGTTGAATATCTCATGTAATTTATTGAATACTGTACTGAAAGTGAAAGACAGAATGCTTTTACAGGTACAGAGTGGTTTTAAGTATTCTAACATTTACTCCTATGACCTTGAGGCTGACTGGGAACTGTGGCTCATTCCTGTGGCCAGCATCACGCGGGTGAGGTAGTATTGTATCACGTATTCCTAGCCAGGGAAGAGATCAAAATTCAAAATTAGAAGTAGGGTTTCCACTGAGTACACCTTGATTTCACACCATCTTAAAGCTGAAAAATCCTAAGTCGAGCCATCACAAGTTGGGAAATGTCAGCACTTGATACCTTCCAGCTATCTGTTTCTCTCCGTATCAACTTCAGTTTTTTCCACTTCCTTCATTTTTTTCTGTTTTCTTTGTTGCCTTGTTTGTTTTGGTCTCCCACATTTGTCGCAGCTTTTCTCAAATGTCTAGTGATCTTTCATTGCCTGTTTACGTTTAAGAGTAAGGCAACGGGTGAAAAAACAGAATGGTAAGTATGTATCAGCACTGTCATAGGAGGTAGTAATCTGTGACACTCTGAAGTGCAGTACCCACAGCTTTAGAGGGCTGTGTGGTGTCAGAAATTCACAGAAATTTATTCCTCTCAGGAAAAATACCCTGTGTTATTAAACCCTACTGCTGTTGAAAAATTTAAAAGAAAGAAAGGGAAAAATAAGAGATGGGAACTCCAGAAGAACAAAGGAGAGAGAGAGAGGGAGAGATGTAGACAGACTAAGAGCCAAAAATGGGTAGATGGATTAATAAGGGTGTTTGGTGTTTGCAGGAGGTGGCAGGAAGTGGAGGAATAAATGGTATATATTAGAATGCTTTCCTAGCTTCAGCATACATTAGTATGTTTAATTACTTTTTAGAAAGTGAATGGGTTTTTGTTACAGGTCATCCATTTGTACAATGGCGTCCTGGTCTCTTCTCAGGTAGACTATGCACTTATGTAATAACTATGTAATGATGAGCCTTTCCTTCCTCACTGTGTTTCCTTAGAGCTTGCTACTTTGGCTAAAACAAATTATTGTCTAAAACATTACTGTTTACCAGATATTGATTCCTACCTTTTTCCATGCAAAGAGAAATCCAATCTCGGTCACAGAATCACCCTTCCTGAGAATGAGTGACCTTTTCTCCAGGTCAAGGATAAGCAAATTAGCTTAATCCAATCATGTGCCATGTGTCTCTTGTACCCCATGCACCTTCCCCTTCCCCCCAGCGATTTGGGGCTGGCAATGGGACCCTTAGCTGGCCTCTGAGATATGAGGAGTTTGCTGCTGTGAGGCTACTGGATGGAACTGACTGAGACCTATGCTCTTTAAGAAAGAAGCACACAGAATGGCTCTTTTGCTTTAAGACATTCTCATATGATGATGTGATGCTGGGACTGCAGCAGCCATCTTTGGGCCACACAGGAAGTTATTAGCCCAAAGGTGAAACTGATACACCAAGAGAGGCAGGAAAAAAGGTGAGAGAGGCTAGAGTCCTTGATGACATTGTTGAGCTGCTGAATTAAACAGTCAAACCATCGTAGAGTAGCTCCCCCAACCCCAACACATTCTCTCTCCAACATTCATTTCTACACTTTTTGTAATATAAAATAATCAAGGTCTTATTTTAAAATCCATTCAGTTTAGGTTTTTTACATTTGCAGCCTAAAGCTTCATTGGTGATACACATCTCTGCTTTCCCTTTTATTTCCATTTAGCATAGTGATTATTAATACACCTATTAACCCTTTTTTGCTTTTAAGCAAGTGGAGTAAATGATAGGCCAGGTTATTTGTCTAGCATCACTGTAATAATGTTAAAACTTGAGGACAAAAATCTAAAGGATTTTTATTCAAAGTTGATTTACCTACTTCCCAAAGGATCTCATTATGTCTTCCATCTCTGACAAATATTTATGGTACAGTATGATTTTCTTCCTTATCAATTTAAAGTTTTATTAATCTTCACTTCATTCCAGATGACTTGAAATAGATTATAATGTAGAATGGCAGAAACTGAATTATTGATATGTCCAAAATAATAGAAGCCAACAATGTGTGATGGCCTTTGGCAATTGATTACCATTTTGTAGACTTATCCCAGAGATATATATTTAGAAATCAGTATCTGGTATTTCATTAAAAAAAAAAACCTTTTGGAAAATGTTTTTATTTCTCCATAGTAAATATATACTGTTTGTGAATCACCTGTGAACAACAAAGTGTTTATGTTTTTTATGCTTTGATTACTGTATTGTTCATTGCAGAAACAAACAGGAACATTTTAGAATCTATTCAACTTCATATTGATTTTATGTTAACATAAGGAGATATTTTAAGCTACATACAAAATGACAGCGGTTATCAAACATTCTTGGCAAAACAACCTACCAGGTTATTAGATTACTGCAGTTGGTCATTTCTTCACTCATTCATTCAGTAAGTCCAGAGGACCAGGCTCTACAGGCTACTCTGAGTTTAGGGAAGACCATGTCCTCAGGTACTCTCAGGTCAGGGGACAGATACAGGGGCAGACATTATGGTATGTTTTAACATAACAGACTAGTGCAGGGAGCTATGGGAGCAAATAAAGGAAGGAACTGAACACAGATCTGGTAGGGAGGAGGAGAAAGGTGTTTTTGAATAAGGAATATTTAAAGTAGGAAAATGGGAGGCACAAATTTTTTTTTAAGTTCTAATGCTTATATTGAACTTGATCTTTATCATGTTTTTATGTTCATGGCATGAGATTTATTTAATAACAGCAACTAAAATTCACTCAGTGTTTACCCAGGCGGTTAAGAGAGTAAAGATGGGATTTTTAATCCCATTTGTCTGTGTGACTATAGGCATAGTGACAACCTCATTGGTTAAAGGGTGGTGATAGTAGTCTGTATTTTGTAGGGTGGTTGTGAGGTTTCAGTGAGTTTTAGATCTCTTAAGGGATTTAGAAGAGTGCTTGCCATATATTGGGCGTTGGGTGAACATTAGCTATTGTTATCATTTGGATAATCTCACTTAATCTTTTCAGTCATCTAACAAAGTAATGTGTTAGATGGAATAATGGCCACCACAGTGTACACATCCTCATTCCAGAACCTGTGAATGGGTTCCCTTATATGACACAAAGGTATTTGCCAATATGATCAAATTGAGATTTCCAGATAGGGAGATTATCTTGGATTACTATAGTGAGCCCAGTGTAATCACAAGGATCCTTGTAAGAAGCAGCAGAGTCAGAGTAGGAGATGTAATGGAGGCCTTGGAGGGTCCTCAGGGGATTGAAGGTGCGTAAGGTGCGTGTCTGTTGGCTGCGGAGATGGAGGAAAGTGCCCTGAGTGAAGGAATACAGGCAGCCTCCAGGCACTGGGGATGCAGGGAACTGGCTTTCTTTCCCCTGGAGCCTCAGCAAGGGATGTCCCCCTGCTGACAACTTGATTTTAGCCTGGTCAACCTAATTGTGACATCCAGAACTGTATGGTAATAAATCTGTATAAGTTTAAGTCACCAAGTGTGTGGGAGTTTCTTACAGAAGTAATAGAAAACAAATAAAAGGAGGTATTGTTTCCGTTTGACAAAGGAGGAAATGAGCTCTGGGGAGTTCAGTTACTGGCAAGGTTATCGGAAGCTGTGGAGAGTGAGCGGGGCCTGTAAACTGATGCGTCTTAGGGTGACAGTAGCCACCAGGGAGGCCTGCGGGGACTGCTGTCTGTGTGCAGCCTGTGTGTAATAAGCCCTGATTCTAGGCTCCCTCCAGGTTTCTGAGCCTGAACGTCCTGAACTTTTCCAGTGTCTTAAGGTGGCGCATTGCTCCACTTCTCCTTGAGATACATTCCTGCAGGTAGCCCCCTGCCCCCCAAGCTTTTCCACTGTGTTAAATTACTTAGCACTTTTCTAACCCCTTCTTTTTTTCCCAAAAGTCTTAGAAATTTCCTTTCCACTGATGGCTCCCCCATTCTTCCTGTCCTCGTGAATTTGGTTTTCCCCTTCCTTTACTCTTGTTTCAGTAAAAATTCATAAGGAAACAGAAATGAATGCTCATCCAGCCACAGTCAGCCTGAGCAGCAAACTAATTTTTGACCCAGGGTAGTGCCGCCTCTCACTTCAATCCCTCAAAAGACTGCAGACATAAAGTAGCAGGAAGTGAGCTGAGATTGCCACGGGAAAACAGGGGCTCATGTGGTCTTTAGGAAAGCACCCAGTTTTCTTACTCTCCAGTAATCTTCCCATACAATCTCAATCATAGAGCAGAAGGTAGGAGGTACAGTGCTCCTACACACCCTGCCAAAATACTCTTAATGGAAAATTTTTGTTTATTTGGATGAATTTCTATGAATTCACTTGCATTTTCGTGAATTCCTTTTAGTAATTTACCCATACTTTCATGAGCTCCTTCTCCATATTAGGGGAGGAAAGAAAATTGAAATGCACACTTTTTTGGGTGTGTGTGTATGAGAGTGTCCTGGTATTCATAATGACCTTTCCTGAAAATAAAATACTGGAAATAAAGATTAACAAAATTGGTGATTTAATAAAGAAAAGACATTATGATTAATCAGTGTTTTAAAATGCCACTTTTAAAACAATTATTCATACTACCACATCACAGGCAGTAGAAACAAAGGGAACAGGTAAATACTAAGAGAATATAAAAAAGCACTGAAATTATACTACACAGAATGTTTACATTTTAAGTTACATTAGCAAATTTCCATGCCTGCATGTACTGGAAATTGTAATTATTAGGTCTTTACAGATTAGATATATACAGAGCTGTTCTTTCATTCTTTTGTGATAGGCAAGATTAATGCAACATTTTTTTCATCTGTTTTTTAAAGATGAACATCACATTAGATATTTTTAAATTTTCAGTTCCTAACTTTCTAATTGTAATTCCATCCCTCTTTAACTTAAACAATTGCAAAACTACATCTAAATGAATGAAACTGACATTTTTGCAAAAATCTTGAACTAGGCTCTTGTGTTTCTACATGGAGGCTGATATTGCTAACTTGGAGCCTTCTGTGAAGAAAGGAAGGAGCTAGTACATTATTTATGTTAGAGTTGTTACATTACAAAGAGAGACGACTTCGTGATGTGGCCCAGAACTTTACAACTGAGACAATAATTATATGCTACAGGGTAGTTCTGATTTAATAGTTGTGTCAATACAGTGAATGTCATATTTTTTTACTTGGTCATCAGAGGATTTGATGATTAAATGTGCTACTGCCTGTATAACACCAAGATTCTCAGATTAAATTAATTTGGTAAAATATTTAGTTTTTTCTACTATTGAATGTAAGCTATGTTCAAGTAAACATACTACACGCTTGCTATACTTTTTATATTTATTCCATTCAGTAATTCATTCAACAAATAGTGACTGCACACTGTTCTCGGTGCTGTATTAACATCAGTGAACAAAGCAAAGTAGCGGAAAATCACATATGGCATTTTAAGAAATTTGAATTTTATTCTAGGAATAATGGAGCCCCTTGGAGGATTTTAAGCAGGAAAATTACATAATTTGTAAATATGTAAATAAGTGAAATAGATCACTTTGGCATTTCTGCACAAAGTGGATTATTTGGAGAACCAGGGATTTGAAAGACTGGGTGGAGATGGGAAAGTACTTCCAGGGAAAGATGGTCGCTTGCCTTGGGGTTAAAGAGGAGGAAATGCAGAGCTGTGGGGAGCTTCAGAAAGTGGTGTCTGTGAGATGTGTGATGTGGGAGGACAGGTGAAGTAAGGAAAGGAATAATGATTCCATTTTCGCCTGAGTAAGTATTTAGATGGTAAATGTAGAGAAGTCTGAAGGATTCGACTTGGGGTGGGGTAGGGAATCAACAGTTAGGTCAAGTGGGAAGGTAGAGACTAGTTTGGAATTTAAGTGTGAAGACAGGGTAGGAACGATGGATTTGGGGTTCCCTGAAATAGAGGTGACATTTACAGCCTGGGAATAAATGATGTAACATCTGTGCAGATAGAGAAGAGAAGGGGTTGCAGGACTGAGGTCTGGAACATTCCATAATTCAGAGGTCAAGCAGGAAGGTGGACTCAGTAATTGCAACTAAGATGGGGACCATAGATAGGAACTAATGGAAGAGGATGGGAAAGGGGAGGGTAAGAATATTGCTCATTGTCTAGAGCTAATGAGAGTTCAGTCATGATGAAGAGAGAGAAGTGACCATTGGAGTTGGGATTCTGGAGGTTGTTGATTATATGATCAAGACAAAAGCTTAATTAGGGGTTAAAGGGAAATTGGGGGCTAAGAAAATGGAAATAGTATGAGCAACTCTCTCAAAAACTGTTCAAAAGAAGTGGAACAGAAGTAAGGTAGTAACTTGAAAAAATTATACTAGGTTATAGTAGAGTGTGTTTGGATGCTGATGGAAATGATTCAAGAGAGGAGAATTTGATGATGACAAACAGGCTAATTTTACAGATGCTGTGGGAGAAATTGAGAGTGTAATCCTCAAGAAATTATATAGTTATGATCAACTGAAATTCATATTAAAATCTGGGAATTTGATTGTAGGTAAGAATTATGATAAAACTTAAATGTTTGCACACCAAAATTTTGATAGTGATACACGATCTTAACTTTTTCTTTCATAGATGGAAATCACAAACATACTATTAAATAAATAGGAAATGCTTTTAAAACTGTGGAGAAAGCTTATATATATATATATATATATATATATATATATATATAAGCACTTTTGAAGGTGTGCCAACAGGAATTTGGACAGAGAATGTTATCAGTTTTTGGTCCTTTACTGTAGGTTTTAAGAAGAATCGTATTAAAAATTGTGTCCCCCTTTCAGAAGTTAAATAGTTTAAAAGATAGAGGGAACTTATAAAAAAAAAAACATTTTCACAGCATCCCAGAGAAAGAATGCCCCTGGGAAACAAGAAACAGTACTCTTCAGAAATTACTTTCATCAAAGAGTCAAAGCTCATGCCAGTAATTGAACTTTCAAGAGACTTAACAGAACCTGTACTGTCTTGTCAGGTGTAACTGTTAGCCGTAAAATCCTTAGGCAAAGTTATTTGAAGATATTTGACATACTTCTGTCATTGTTATGAATCCCATCAACAGGAATGTATTATCATTAATGGAAAACCTAGCAAAAGTAATAGGTTTAGGAAATCTTCCTTTTATTGCTCCTAAAGCATATTTCGCATTGCTTGCATTATAAGAGACATTTCATATTTCACTCTCAAGGTCTAACTCGGGCAGTGGTTTGCATTCGGTGGGCTCTAGACCATATGCCAAGGGAAGTTATGTGTATTGGGCACCTCTCATCCCCCCTTTTGTGTTCTCAGATTCTTAGGCACCAGAGCCCACACATAGCAATAGGCTGCAATTAACAAAAGTCCTTAATAACTGGCTTAAATGAAAAGTTTTTTCCCTAAATGAGAAGAGTAGGTCTTTCAGGGCGAGTTTGCTCACTCCGCCCAGGGCCCCAGGGGGCTCCCTCCCTTACAGACTGGGGCAGTATCCCTGTTGCCAGCAGCAAGGAGGGAGAGTGAAGGAGGCAGCAAAGGAACATTTGCCAGTTTCTCAGAGAAGGATCCCAGAAGCTGCTGCAGGTTACCTCCATGTGTGGGGGACCAACCAGAACGTGATCATTTCATAATTCCTGGGGTCAGGGCAGGCTGGAAAATACAGTCTTGATTTGGGACAGCCATGTTCCAAGCTCAACAGTTTCCTTAGAAAAAGGAGTGAATACATTTTAGGGTCAAGGAGCAGTCTCTGCCACTCCATTCAACTATCAGAGGTCTGCCTTTCCTTGAAATGTTCCACACTCTTCAGCTGATCTTTCCTCTTTTCGCTTCACTGTAGCTGTTTGCGTGGATGTTTGAAAATGAGAAAATGGCATCCCTTCCTCCCAGCCAAGCTGTACTCTACTTACTGAGTAGAGTGCAGGCTAGGTAATGGCCCTCTTGGAAGCCCTCAGCCTGGAGCCCTTGCGCAGTGCACAGTTTGCATAGCCATATATGGCTGCCCCATTAGCACTTCTCCTGCATTTCCTGCTACTTAGGGGGCAAAGAGCAATCCAATGATCAAATTAAAGTGATTCATGTGAGTTCAAAATTTTTCATTGTTGTGTTTAACCTTTGCAGGGGTTTTGTATGAAATATTTTTTGTTGTTTGGATAAAACCCTTCCAGTGCTTTAATATCCCTGTGTGTGAAACTGTCCAAGTAGTTACTCTCCTTTTAAGAGAAATCTGCTTCACTTGGTATAGAAGCGTTGGGTCCCTTCTGTTTCAGAAAACATGCTAATGGATGTCGGTGACTCAAGAGTTGTTTTTCTTGTTCTTTTTTTTTCCCTTGCAGAGTTAGTGTTAGCTTCTGCAGTGCAATCATGCCTTGACAGATGGTTTATTGGAGTAAGAAAATTGACCAGGTGTTTAAGGAGCATTAAGCTAATTGTGGCTTTTGTTGTAATTCACTCAATCAGTAATTTATTTCAGAGTACAGAACTGATATTCTTGAGAGGGGGAGAATATTTAATACACTGAATCCCACCTTCTATTTTCTGTGAATTCCAAAAGTCAAGTTCCTGAGACTTTTTAATGAGTTGTATTGTTCTGTGCCTTCAATTGTCTGTGATTAATTAATTGAGTTGGGTAAAATATAGTTGAAATAGCGTGCACTAATAATGAGAATGGGATTGATTATATCATGTGATTGAACGTCTAACTTAGATGTTTTTTGAACATGGTGTCTTACTTAGCAATGAAGAGTGAGTAAACTCACAGAAATGTTTTCTCCTCCTTAGTGAAACAAAACTTCTTACTGGTTTGTAAGAAATCATGGCTTTGCATGCAACAGGTAATGATTAAAAAATAAACTGCAGAAGTTTTCTTTTTTCAGGCTGTTTTGTAATACACTTTCTTTTTTTTATGTATTCTGTGCTTTCTTTGTATCTATGTCATGCTCTAAAAATTTTGTAGCTTTGTAATAGTATTAGGGAACGTGACTAAATAGATGATGAGTCAGATTTTATTTTTCATGCCCAAGCTGTCTTTTTTGTTGTGTCCAATTAAAATATGCTACAGTTTTCACAGTGAGTGTTTCAGTAGACTATTTGAGGATGAGGGGCAGCTGGA
The DNA here is from genome assembly GCF_040802235.1 of Manis javanica. Classification (NCBI taxonomy): domain Eukaryota; kingdom Metazoa; phylum Chordata; class Mammalia; order Pholidota; family Manidae; genus Manis; species Manis javanica. The sequence continues at coordinate 113,650,832 of NC_133156.1, read as the reverse complement.
CTGAAGGGTTTCTTTTTCATGAAAGTTTCAGGTTTACTGAAATCTCTGTTAACATCACTTATATTTGTTTTTCTCTGCCATTAACTTCTAATTAAAGGTAGTAGAAAACTGAACTTTTATAGTTAATGAAAAAGTTCCAAAGTAATTAACTTTAACAATAAGCCAAATTATTCAAATGTTAAAAGTTGCTGTGATACAGACTTCTGTGTGTTCACCAAGCCATTTCTTCCTGGGCATGCAGCTGGACTACATTTTTCAGCTTCCCTGGCAGTTAGGCATGACCATGCAGTACTGTTCCAGTCAATGGAGTGTGGATGGAAACGATGTGTGCCGTGTCATGTTTGCCCATGAAACTCTTCATGACTTCCATGCTCTGTCTCTTCTGCATGTGATTGAATGCAGAGGAGGATAAAGCCTTAGAAGACGGTTGAGTGCAACAGTTGGTTAGTATACGTTAGTATTCCCTCAGTGACTCTGTGGAGTAGAATCTTCCCCTCTTTTCCACACAGTGTGATATGGAAGAGAGGTCAGTGTCTGTTGTGTTAAGTTACTGAAATGGCATGTTAGAATTGGTACCAAAAAGTATATGCTTCTCAGCCTTCTTGGGACCATGGAATTCAGTTATGTGCTCTGGAGGAGGTGGGATTTAGTGAACACAGGACATTGTGGCCTGCCAGAGGTACAATTTGCCAAAATTTTCAGGCATGGATGTTTTGTGTGCTTAAAATAAAGATTCTATGCATCTCATATCATCCCAGACCTTTCCTCACCCTGCCAAATGATTTGAGTTGTGTACTCACTAGGAGTATTTGGCACACTCCAGCATCAAGATGACATTTCTGATCACTCTAAATCATGAACATTTCTGCAGCAGATAATTAACATTGGAAATTGTGTTGTTTTATAACCAGCTTACTGGAATCATCTGTAATGTGGTGTGGCAAAAGTCAACAACTGTCAGATGCCATCTGAAATAATTTACTGATTAGAGATAAGTTCTTAATCCTTCCTTGCTCAGGCTTTTCATTCCACGACTGTTAAAGTGTCTTTTTGCCTCTCCACTATAGTGACAGGTTTTACTTTACATGTAAATATTGATAATAAGTTGAAAATTCCCTTCCCTTGAGAATCAACTTCCAAATAATTTTAATGGATGATATATATTTTTAAATGTCATTTGGTTCTCAGATACTTGTTTTAAAAACCTGCTCACTTCGGAGTCCCGAAGTAAAGTCCTGTCTTTCCCTCTCAGAAAGCATTGAAAAGATAGTAAATTTCTCCTTCTTGTATTCTTGCCCAAATGTTTGATTCCTAGAAGAGAACACATCTGTCTTCTCTGCTAGGCATGGGTGGTTCTCGCAGTTCCTGGATCAGGCAGTGGTGTTTGATTATGGCGGCCATGACAACGATGATGATGACGACGGTTATAGTATTAATATGATGAAGTGTTGGGATGTCAAAGGCCAGGAGCCTTTCTTTTTGAAAAGAAGTAGTTGTTTCTATTGGCTAGTTTATATTTAATTTCATTCAGGTAATTTGGGTTTGTATGAATACTGGATTCTGGTGCTAATTCTATCACTTTCTTGCTCTAAGATACAGGTAAATCTCTTAACCTCACTTTGCTTTCTTGTTCATTCATACCCATGACGTGGAAAGTTAGCCCTTTAAGGCTGATCCTGTGATCCATTGAATTTATGATTTACCAATGGCAGGTAGTGTCTTTACCCTTGGTGGTAGTAATCCTACTATTAAAGGTAAGTATAAGTTCTTGAAGAAGGACATTTAAAGTCATAAGTGAACAGAGAAATCTGAATGAGAAAAATAAAAGAAACAAGAAAAAATACACATCACTGGGGGATGATTTTTCAGATTTCACCAAACAGGTTTATTTCTATTCCTTATTAAATTTCTTAAAAAATCTTATTTTAGGGAGAAGGAGGGAGATTTTTTAAAAGTTTCTTCTCCAAGTCTTAATCACTAGAGACATTGAAATATTTTCTAAACTATGTTTATGAGAAATTTTGTGTGCCTTTTAAATTTTAAGTAGAGGATTTGAAATCCTCAGAAGAAATTATTCTCTTTGGGTCAACCTCCATCTATGCAATGACATGCCTAAAAATATTCTTCAGGGCCAACTGTGTAAACATTTTTGAAAATGTGATTGTCTATTCAGATTACATGCCTTTCCTTTCTGCTTTTGGAATGAATGAACAAATATATGGCTTAGTGAAATTTTATGTGTGAAAATTGATTCTTTGCTTTTATCTACTTTATTTAAGCATGCAAATTGCTAACTTTTCAGTAGATGCATTTAAAATAAATTATAGCTAATCAAATGTGTGTTTTGTTTCCTTTTAAATGACACAGTGTATGTGCCAGCACAGCAAAGAAAAAAATCAGTTTAGTTATCCTTACTGAAAATAGAAGTTGATGGAGACAGAAATGAATTTGTAGCTATGTGAGCTGATATTGATGATTTGATGTGTAGTTGTATAAGAATCACAATTGACTCCATCAGAAATGACTGCTCATGATATATGGTGAAATGTTTTATAATTCTTCCTTTTTTTCTATCCATATGTCTGCAATGTATTCTTTTATTAATGGAAAATATTGTAATTATGTTACTTGCTTTTAAATTTTTTCATAAAAACAATATATATTACAACTTTGCCTTAATAGTTTCATTGTTATAATTGTAGTTAAAATGTGTGAACTTTTTTGATCAGAATAGTAGCTAAATACCAGTTAACTGAATTTAGTATTTCTTCATAAACCATTTTCCATAATGTTTATGTATATGTGTATGAACTAGAGCTGAATGTTGACTAATGTACAAAGTATGTAAAAAGTTAGTGAATTACTCACCTTTTTATACTTTTAACAAGATACTTATACATAGGTTCAAATAAAAATCCTGTATTTGACATATCGCTGTTAGTCTGGGGAGGTATTGGCTAACTGTTGTTCCCTAACATGAGCACATGTTTAATCAGGGCAAGTCTGTGAAATTCAGATGTAATTTTATGTGTTTACTGCTAATAATGACTGTTCATTAGAGCAAAATTAGTGGGCTAAATAACATAAAATAGAAGGTATTTGATTAATTTAGTAATTGTTTTTTCCATGACAGACATTTTGAGTTGTTTATACAGTGTGTTAACAGTGGTACTAAAAACAAGTGTTCACAGTTCCATTAAATTGGAATAGCAGTGACGATCTATTGGGTCTTAAGCCAATCTTTCTAGAATATGATCAGTATGTTCTTTTCTGTTGCTGTTTGTATTTTAAAATGGCACTGGTCATGTTGGCCTTATCAGTTTGTAAGCAATACTGCTTAGACAGTGTTTCTAATTCTGTGCATGCATGCAAAATTTCCTTAAAATCATGACTTTGGATGCACCCCATGCAGCCTGAGCTGTTAATGGCTAGGCCACTTCCTCCTATGGTATTTCCATGGCTCTTTTTAGAAAGCCGACATTTTTATTGTTTTATATGTGGTTATTCTACAGCTATGCCATGTTGCTTCAAGTTGTGCCCCTTCCAACTTTCTTTTTTAAAAAAAGATTCTCTTACATAGTGGTGTGTCACACAGATCTGGGTTTGAAGCTTCACTTTTTCCCTTAGTAGGATGTGACTGTTGGAGTTTCTAAATTTGAAAGTCCCTGTGTCCTCAACTGTACCACAATAGTGAATTTATGGCATTTTATTAAATGACATAACTAAGTGCTTGGTACATGAAAGATGTTCAGTACAAATCTATTGAATGAAGGCAGTGTGTGTAAACTGCTTGCAAGCTTCATTTCTTTTCCCATTTTGTGCATATGTTTTCACTGACAGGAGTACTTAAGGTTTGATTTCAAAATCTGAGAGGGGAGGCTGTTTTTCTCATTTAACCACTTTGATTAGCATCACTAACCACTAGAAAGCATATTGTATATTGCCAGTGATGTCTCAGTTAAACCATCCTCCGGGAACAAAGCTCCATTTAATAAACTGGGGTTGGGCGCAACGATGGTTGAGCAAGTACCCTTTCCCCAGGGAGGGAAACCCACAAGGAGGCTGTTCTGCACACAAGTCTCCTGTAGGCATGCTGGCTCCTGAGGTTCTCTGAAAAGGGCAGGCCCACCAGCGAGTCGTAGGCACTGCTCAGGGCTTTTCACCCATGGTCGTCTCTGTCCCCACCTTGTAGATCTTCCACATAGAGCTGAAAGCAGGCCCTTCCGCTCACCCAAAAGGCAAGATTCCTTTATTTAAGGAGTAAGGGTAGAGATTCACTGGGGACGGAATTCACATCTTAGAATAAATACATCCCTCTGTTTCCTGTGTAATTTCTTTTTCTGGAAATAACCGAGTGTTATTTTAGAAACTATTCTTCCTTTTAAGGACAAGGTAGTCTCATGGTATATAGTAAGGATGACATTTAAAATCATGAAACCATCTGAAATATCTGAGGGCCTTCCCAGTTGGTAAGCAAAACAGAGGCACTTTCTCTGTATTATTGTTTTGTTAGTGACAGGGCAATGTGCTGGCTTTAGTTTTGGAGAACATTTTATCTTTAGTTCCCTGTCAGCAAGGCTATAGTACTTTATGACCACCTCCTCTCCTTTTAATGGGAACATTTGAGCTACTTCCTTATACAAAGAGCTATAGGCACATTTGGACATGTTGTGAGTCAGCCCTGGCTCTGGCAGGCCAACTGGGATTCTGTTGGAATTTGCCCAGTCCCCACGCCCACTGCTTCTGCTTCCCACAGGGTTTGGCTTCTTCTGGAAAAGATGGACGCTGATGCACTCCAGCCCTATCCCTCTTCTTCATGCTCATCTTCGTGTGGATACTGTGTCAGATGCTTTGATCAAACTTTTGGCGATAGTAGATGTGGACCATATTTTTTAAAAAGTTAAATACTTCAGATAGTCTACATGACTTGCAGGCTACTTTCAGTGTTTTTCAACAAAGGTGTTAAGGCCGTTTATGATTTGTACCTTCCACTGTGCCCAGGGCTACAGATGTTACAGGTCCACCTAGGAATAAAATACTGTCTCTGCCTATGAGAGGTACTGGCCCCACATTTAGTTTGGGAGTTAAAAGGCTAAAAAATGGTAATTTTGAAGAATGAGGGTGTGCATTTAAACTCCTAACCCTTTTCTTTTCCTCATCTAACCAGTTTCTGCCTGATTGTCACTTTCTCTGGGAATGTTCCTTCCCAGCACCATTGGCAAGTCTCTTGCCCTTGTATTTTGGTGTAGTCTTCCTTCAGAGCTTTGTCATGACTTTAATTTTTGTTTATTCCTGTGATGTTTTCATTCAAAGGACTCTTGATGTCTGTTTTAGTCACCAGCTGTGATGGCACAGGATGAGTCTTCAGTTACTACGCACTCCATGACTGGTTGAATGAATGGATGATACTACACACTGTGTGGTTGCTTGGATGAATGGATGAGTTCTGACTACTAATGGCTGATGAGATTATTGAATTCAGTTTCTTTTTACTTCTTTTTATTCTGAATGTGAATGTCAGTTGTCATATTTATAAAACCTCTCCAATCTGCTTTTAGAAGTTCTCTTTTGTTTTGTGGTAGTTTTAGTCATCATACGGTAATAATCACTTTGAACTGCTTCCTAGAGTCAGTTGGTGATTATTGGAATTGGTTAAGATGGTGCGTATTTGAGAAGGAAGGTCAGAAGTCTTGGGATTAAAGCTGGACAGACATGACCATTTCCAGCATTCATTAGTTCTGTGTCATTTTTCTATTTCTAGGTGGAAGTAGATTAAGGCTTACCTATTTTCCTTTCAATTCTAAAGAATATTTGTAAGCCATTATCTTGTTTCCTCTGTTAAAGGCAACATCCAGTGAAGAAGCTTCACTGATACTTGCAATTTTTGGTATCAGAGTGGAGATAGGTTATGAATGAATTGCTGTTACGATTAGACTGACTTAAAAGAATGGTCTGAATTTTGAATTATCTGTGAATCAACTCTTTAAAAATGGTAAAAGTGATTCTGTTGATCTTAACATTTTGAATTCTGAGATACTTGTCATCCAGTCTTTTAAAACTGAGATTCTCATAATTCCTTTCCTTATTTCTGAGTGCAGTTTAATTAATTGATGGTTACCTCAGCTTCACTTTTGCTCTTTGTCATAAAATCTATTTTCGTGTCAGGACCTTGTTTTCATAGGAATCACTTTCAAAATTAAGGTCCTACAGTTTCCTCCATTCTCAAAAAAGTACATAGACTTTTTTCTTTCTCTTCTTGTCTCTTTTCTTTTAGCCCTCATATGACACTTTTAGTTACCCCTTTCCAGATGTAGTTGTCTAAACTTTCCCAGGAATGTCTGATATAGAAATACTTCTAAAAGAGAAAGAAAAACAATTATTTTAATATTTTAAATGTTTCAACATCAAGGAGTTAAATATTTTTGAGTTGATAGTTTTTCCAACAAAAATGTTGCATAAAAAATTTGTAAATATGATTTTGCTATCACTCAAAATGAAATTTTATGTAAAATATTTTAATGTTTTCCCATACCCATTCATATTGGAGACACCTATATTAACTTTGAAACATATTTAATAATGTGCTGAGATGAATTAAAGACCTTCATTGATGCTGAAAAAAGTAACAAGCAGCTGAGTTTTACTTAAACTGACTGAAGACTTAAACACTTTTTTCTCATAAATGTACTTAGACATGTGATAATTTTATGGTCCTGTTTTCTGTGAAACATATAAATTTGCTTACACCTATAAAGTTGTTGAAAATTGCTCCTTTTCTAAAGTGAAAATCTCATGCATTTAAAAAAAAATTGCTGTCATTGCTTCGGCAACTATAAACTAAGTAAAAATAGTTCACAACACTCACCCCATTGTTACAGAAACTGTCTTTTGAGAACTAATACTGATTTGCAAAACTGATGCCAGAGCCAGACATGTCTCCATTCACAAAAATTGCTTTGCCAAGAAAACAATACACAGAGGAAAAACTAACTTTTTCTTCATATTTGGCTTTTACATGTCATGACTGGTTCATGATTGATCTCTGACTTGGAGCAAGAGCTGACATTCTGCTATGTATAAATGTTAATAAGTATGCTACAAATTCAATTCAATAATCTTGAAAACGTCTCAATTTAAGGAAAGATATCTGGACCAAAGGAGACCTAAGTTATGGACTAAGTGCTCTATACCCACAGGCAAATTGATAGACATCTCTGGGCCTTAATTTCCTTACCTATAAAATGAGAGGCCCAGGTAGATGGTCCATATTTATGACTAAAATCCTATGAATGTTATGGGAGTAAACTTTATTTTTCTTTGCAGTTCAGAAAGCTAACTCCTTTTGAATTCTTTCTTTTCAGTTAGGTGTGAATATCTCCTTCAGGCATCTTCCATTCATCTCTTCCAGATTAACTGTCTCAAATGTTTTTCCTTCCCTTTCTTACCGATAAGATTGGACTCTTTCTTGACACTGATGACAACTTCAGTATCTTTCTTGTCACCTTGCAGACTTTAAACATAAAAATACTCATTTGTTTTAAAAGGAAAGAAAATATACATTAGGACTATGAAGCCTTGCCTTGAAACATTTCCTATCTTATATTAAATGTCTGTTTGTGAACAGAATTTATTTCGGAATGTAAAATGGGAGGAGAAAGGACCTAGATGTCAAATAAATATTTTAAGTGCTTTACATTAACTAAGGTGTTAAGAAGTGTTTTTGCTTGTCTCATTAGGGCAAGTACCTGGGAATAGTTCATCTTTTAATATCAAAATAGATTTTTAAGAAACATAAAACTTGATTGATCAGTAGATTGTGGAAAAGTTTTAAGTGGATTTTGTTTGATCTTAGTTTTTACCAATTTTTTTTTGTTAGTCCATGTATTTTTATAAATGTCTAACCTATTTTTAATTCTTCAAAAGCTGATATGACAGAAATGAGTGTTTGTATGATTATTAACCAGTAGTTGAGCTGATGGAAGTATTTACTTGGTAATACAAATTGAAGGGTTCTTGTTATATTTTAAGTGATTTCCTTTGAAAACTTCATACTTTTAGAATGTGAAAAAGTTCTTTTGTTGATAATGATCAAAGGTGAAATATAATAGATGAAGAAATAACTCTATAAACTTAGGTATATTAATTAGAAGACAGAATGTAACCTGTGGAGGAAGGGGTATCTGTGGGGTTTTGGCTTACTTTGGGACAGTAACTTTACTCTGTTGATAAATGTTCAGAAATATTTTGAGGAAGAAAGGTTAGATCTTGTTGCAAAGTAATGAAAATTTCTTGCCATAGCAAAGCTCAGTGTGCAGAATCAAAAGAGGCCAAATGACTTAGAGTAAGATGTCAGAAAAATTAGCTGTGCTTCTTGTTCTACATGGAATTGAACAAATCTCTATAAATTTATGGTTCTTTATCTGTAAAATGACGGATGCATTAGGTTATTACTGACTTCTCTTCCAATCTAACACTCTGTGAAATCAAGATCATATTAGGTACCCCGACTCCCCACATCCAAAGCCTTTTGTCCTTTGGCCTTCAGAGAGTGAAATAAAAACAAAAGTATCCATTTTGAATTTATTTTTTCAATTGATTTCTCTTTTGTTTTGTCCAAAAGAATGAGCATGTTCATCTGTTGATCTTGAGTCAAATGAAAATGTAAAATAGGAAAATCATAGCATTGTGCATTTGCTTGTACAGGTCTGGCTTATGTAAATTTGGAAAGTCTGGTAGAGTTCTTCAGTTTATTTATATGTTAAAGAAGAAAGATATGTTTGTTGAACTCTGAGTAAAGGATCACCACACAGCATTTCATTCTTTCCAATGTGAAAAACATTCTTCCTAATCTTACTGTGATGGGAAATGTTCATTATTGTCTTCAGATACGTTTCTTTTTTTTTTTTTTCTTTTTGGATGCAGTCATTGGGAAAGCATAAGATGTAGGACTCAATGCTTATGTATTTATGTGTAGATTTCTTATAATCAGTGCATTTGCTTAATTGCAGAATGTGGCTTCTTGAGTCATCCTTTTATGATACTGAGAGTTGGATACATAGATTGTATACAAATCATTGTATATACAATTCGTTATCCAGAATTTTTAAATACAAAAGGCTCTGATAATTAAAACAAAATTATTTTGTAAATTTGGCTCATATTTAGTGGCAAACTGAGCTAAATTGACGTGAGATTACTTAAAGTGAGAACATTCATGCATTTCCTCCAGGTATATTGCTGCTTTTGGTGAGAAGGTGTAAAATATCCACTCTGTTACCTTTCTAAAATATGAAAAACTCTGAGTTTCAAAACACATCTGGATGCTAGGGGGTCAAATAAGAGATTGTGATCTTTATCATTAATTTTTCCAAAGGATTAGCATGTGAGCATAGGAATATTGGCTTCTTATTCATTACTGTTGGCAGTGGAAATACAATGCAATATAAGTAGATGATAATTTAGTGCTTGCCCTTAAGAAAGGTGGGATAGAATTTGGAGAAATAAACTACATACAATATGACAGGATCTTAACAAACACAAACTACATACAATATGACAGAGGATCTTAACAAACATAAAATAGAGTACTTATCCATAGCATATAGTGCACAATACTCATAATTTTAAAACCAGTTTTCTGTTTGCTCTAAGTGCAGACAGTGAAATTCTGAATGGAAATAATTGATAAACAGACTGATATTTTACATAAAGGCTAATTAATGGATGCTTTAGAAACATTCAGTATTTCACTGAGTAATTTGGCCTGGAAAACAAAGTAGAAAAAATTGTTCTAATGACAAATGTAAATGACATAGAATATTCTTGACTCAGCACATTTTTTGGTAAAAGTAACTATAGGAATGATACTATGAATAATTTTCACATAACGGTGCCTTTCTTTTGTGACCTGTGGACATAGATGACTGATTCAAAATGGACTAAAAACTTCCCCCCAACATAACAGATGGTGTCTATTGGACTCTGTGGTGGATAACTTGACTTAAAAAAGAACTGAAAGTTCAAATTGCTAGTACCAATACTTTTTGGGAAATGTTTTCTTTTGCTTAAATCTTTTTATTTAAAAATTCTTGGTGAAATAATTTTTCAAAAACTTTAAAATGATTCCCCCGACTGACTGACTTTGATTTAATATTCTTATTTTATAATAAATCAATTTTTGAAGGATTATATTAAACTGTAATAACAGTATTTATGTTTATGTTGCAATTAAACTATACTCAGGGACAGAATTAGTGGTTGGTGATTTTGGAAATGGCCCATCAATTACTGCCTCATAGCCTCACAATTTGTTATGCCTAAAAAGGAGTATTTTGTCAATATCTGTGGTAGTATCTAATATCTTTATTTCATTTATAGTCTCTTATCATGTAAAGCTTCATTTTAATATTTGATACAATTACTTGTTTTCCTACCAAGTCAGTACCGTATAGTTAGTTCCCTATAGATCTGGTTCTCTAACTTGGTCATCTTTTCCTTAAATCTGTAGTACCCATTAATTTCTGGTGTATTCTCAAGTATCACACACTTACCTCCAACAGCCTTCCTTTAGTGGCCTGTCCCATACCCTCCTCCTTGTCTCAATCTTCCCTGCTTTGCCTCATGTGGGAAAGTTGGGGCTCCTATGGCCAAAATCCTCACTGAACTTAAACCACCTGATGATGTAACTGGCCTGTTGCTGGGCTACTGCTTCCACACCTGTAGGCAATAAGCTATTATTGTGCTATATAAAGGGCTCTGGGTGGAGGCAGAGACACTAGTGCTCGACCTACCGCTGGAGAACAAGCCGGGTAATAAACCCTTTCACCCCAAAGAGCGTTTTGCGGTCAGTTTCTTTGGTCACACTGAATCCATAGCGAACTTGCCTGGGGCTGAAACCCTTTGGCAAGACACCTCACCTTGTCCTTACCTTCCTCATACAGCTGATAGCTTTACTAATGAGGATGATCTAGAGTGACACACTGAAGTATGAAAAATAATTTTGAAAGCATTCCAAAGATCTTGAGGGAGCCTATGAATTAATGGTATTAAGTGTAAAAAATACAGAAATGAGTAATAGAAAGGCTTTTAACATTGAACTATATCTTCCTTTTTTGCAGAGGTCTTATTTCAGATCCCATATGAATATTTATCTTTTTTTCAATCGGTATATATCAAGCTCTTTATAATTTATGATGGCTCTCTTGAGGGTAGAGATGGGGTTTGGGAAATCTTATGAAGGAAGTGTCATCATCTTACTCTGACTGGCCTTAAGGAGAGGAAAGAGGGAAAAGACAAAAAAGACCTTTGTCATGGTGTGTAAGTAAAATATCCAGTTCTTTATTTTCCTTGGGCTGTCACTGGATAATTAAAGGGATGATATTCATACATAGTTAGTGTTAAATGATAGCACAGGGCAGCATGTTGGTACATTGTTTGCTGAAAATCGTATCATTTTAAGCCAGTCAGTTTGTCAGTAACATACTTACTGTTATATAAAATTATATAAAATTGATTCTCCTTTCTTGTGCCCCATCTTGAGGACCCTGGAATGGCTCATATGCATTTTCTATCTCAGATTATCTGAACAAAAACAGTTCATGTGCTTGCACTCTCTCTCTGTATCTCTCTCTCTATCTCTTAGCTTTTTATCTGCACTCTGTACCCAGAAAAGTTTCTTCATTGACTTATCTGGAGCTACGAGATTTATCTATTTTTAGAAATAGAAGTGACTTGCCATGGGTGCTGGGGTTTCCCATTTCCTTCAGTGAATTCATAGGGCCAAAATCAAGCCTATCACGATACAGATTTGTTCTTTAACTCTGCATTGCCTGGAAAGGGAAGTTGAGACAGTATTACACCCGGCCTGAATCCAAACTGTAACAAGATTATATATGCAAAACCAAGTGTTAGACAAACCTATATTCTAGAGCTTCACTATCATAGTGTCACTGTAATGTACTGCTGTGTAATAGAAATACACTGTGAACAAAGTGTTTGTAGTGACAAACTGAAGAACATTTTTATAAGCCACATGGTGGTTGCTTCTCTCATGTGGTAGCACTGTAATAGGATTCCAGTGTACCTTCATTTGGCAACTGGGAACAGAATATTTTCTGTAATTTATTTATACATATTTGCATGGTCTGCAAATATTGAAGTTTCAAGACCTTCAAGGGCCCTTTGCTCTTTGTTCAGAGTTTATAATCAATGTTGCAAATATCAAGTGTAATATTTTCATGATTTAGAGTATGTTGAATTATGGATGAATGCACTTGAACCTTCTGCATGTAAGGTATAAACACAGACAGTGTGACTCCTTTGTTCTCATTTCAGAACATTATATAGTACAATGAAATGCCTTTTATGAGCAGATACATTATAGGCCAAATTATGTCCCTTAAAATATTCCATATGTGAAAAATCTGTTCCAGGAGTGAAAGGCAAATGTTAGTTCTCTCTCCTGAAATCACATTTATAAACAGACTTCAGTTAATTGTATTTAGGTTGTTTATTTTTGATAAGACATAAAATACTAATTATCCTACCATATTTTAACAGTCATTCAGTGCTTTTAGGACATAATATGCATATATATTAAGCATCTGGGACACAATGGTGAATATAATACATAGATTTTATAGAATCTGAATGGGGAAAGAAGAGTTGATTGGGTAATTACTTAAGATATAACTCTGAACAGTTTCTAGGAGGGCTTAGTGTAAGGCTCCATGGAAATGTTTCTCAAGGAGACTTAATTTTGTCTGGGTCAGTTTGCACAGAGTGGGGTGAAGCTGAGAGGGAGATATGAGAAAGTGAAAATGTAAACTAATTACTGAAGGATGTGTAGGATCTCACCAGGAGGTGTAGAGGACTTTTTCCTACTAAGTTAATGAATATACTCTTATTTGAATTGTGGGATGTAATTTTAAAATTAATTCCAGTATTTTCCCCTATCGCATATTTAATCCTATCAAAGTTTATTCCAGAAATATTAAAAAGAAAAGCAAATATCAGCAATAACAACAATCAAGTGATCCAAGAAACCTTTGCCCAAAAAGCATAACCTTATACCCTTCTCCCCCACAAAAGCCATATATAACTGTAAATTCGTGTTTTAATAAATATATACAAATCCAAATTTTTAACAAAAATAGAGGCATAGCATAATTAGATTACAGTTCTATATCCCTTTTTGTGGCTGTATCATCTTTGCAATGGATATGCCATTATTTAGCCACTCCCAATTTGTGAACTGTTTACCTCTGACTTTTTAACGACCCACAAGTATTTTAAGCCAAGTCTACTCTCTTGTAAAGTTGACTTAATCAGTTCATCACCTAAATTAATCTGAAATAAGGAGGCATTCATTTATCGATTCCAGAGCTTCTTTGCTTAAATTTGCACACTAAAGATGGTTCAAGATAAGAATTGGAGGCAGGGACATTTATCTTACTGAGATGTATATTGTTTACCAGGCATAAAAGCTTATTTGAAATACCATGAACAGAAATCATCTGTATTGCAATGAGTTTTTTATAAGTTAGCTTTTATCCCTACAGAGTAGAAAAATAGCTGAGGCAATCAAATACCCTTTTAGAATCAGATAATCTCTGCAGGTCCACTGAACAGGGTTGAGCATTCCAGTGAAGAACACTAGAATCTTTTTTTCCCATTTCCATGTTTTTGACTTTTTCCTTAGCATCTTCCTCCTGTGATCATAAGTGATTTCCAAAGGTAATTCCTCATAAGAAAAGCTGCAGCAAAAGTGTTAGTTGGTTACAGAGACCTCCTTGAGTTTGTAAATCTAGAACCATGAGCTGTTAAGGAAGTTAGTCTCTCCAGAAATATTCATACAAAAATCTTGCATTGGACTTCTTAAAGCCTTTATTATTTGCTTCTCTAAGGCTAGAAAAACAAAACCAAGAGACTCCAACAGATTTCATCTTCAGTACTTATGTGATTGGGTGAATTTCTGTCTGGTTGAGAATCCCAACATTGGCTAAAGTTAATGCCCTGCCAGAAGTTCTCCTTCCTCACTCTATAATTCTGGGAGCCTGACATCAGGTGCTAGGCCACTTTTCTTGGGAGATACTTTTAGGCATTAATTCCACATGTAAAGTCAATCCTACTGTCTCAGTAGTTGCTTGCCATTCCTGATTAAGTAAAAATCATTTTCAAATATGATATTCTAGAGATAGCTTTGAATACCCAACTGGTTTGTCCAATAATACCCTGTTAGAAAGGGCTAATTCTTATTAGACCTATGAAGATAACTGATATGGCCGTGATAAAAAAGGACGCTCATTAGGAGTTTCTGAATGCTGGAAGGATCAGAGATAATTAGATGCTCTTGTACAATGGTAAGTTTTAGTTTATAAAAGCAGTGTCTACACAATTGAAGTTTAAATACAGCTTAGAAAAAAAAAGGTGAAGGTTTGTGGAATATAACAAGAGAGCAAAACTGAAGGAACAAAACAGCAGCAGATTCACAGACTCCAAGAAGGGACAGTGGTTACCAAAAGGAAGGGGTGGGAGAGGATGGGTGGAGAGGGAGGGAGAAGGGGACTGAAGGGTATTATGATTGGCACACATGGTGTGTGTGTGTGTATGGGTCATGGGGAAGATAGTGTAGCATAGAGAAGACGACTAGTGACTCTGTGGCATCTTACTACACTGATGGACAGTGACTGCAACGGGTTGTGGGGGGGACTTGATAGTATGGGTGAATGTAGTAACCACGATGTTGCTCATGTGAAACCTTTATAAGAATGTATATCAATGATACCTTAATTTAAAAAAAAAGATGAGTCTTCCTCAATATATCCTGTAGAAAATAGAATATTAAAACAGCAACAACAATGTCTAAACAAACAGCTTGCATTAATGCCCCTCATCAGTTAGTCCCGTCTTGATGTGATTCTGGGTTCACTGGGTCTAGTGGGTCAGTGGATCTGCTTTAGTGAAGACTCTGCTTCCACAAGAAAATTCCATACGTCAGCATTCACTGTAGACACACGTTCAACATTGATGTTGTAACTGTAATTGTAAACTGCCACTTTTCCTGTAGTAAAACCCATTTGCATGGCTATCTTTGTGTTACATATTTGTTAACTTTGAGGCTCTTTCAGTTACATATTCACTGGTATAAGAATTAATTGCATTTGCCTATTGAATATCTAGTGATCAATAACTTCGTGGTCAAAATATGTCACATTTAAGTACAATACCCTTATTTTCAAATAATTATACTTTGCACATTAATCTTGTGAGAATATATCATTTTTTTTCCAAAGCTTAAGAAGAGTGAAAGGCTAATTGATTGTAATGAACACTTACAGTTAGACTGTAGAATAGTATTTCTATTACTGCTCTCCTGTTAAGTTACTGACCAACCAAAAGACTATGCAGTACAGATAAAATGAAGAAGAAAAGCAGGGAATAAGACTATGGATTTCCAAGCCATTTCACATACATATAATATTGAAAAATCAAATGCCTATGAAAGATTTTAACCACAGGAAAAAAAAAAGTTATATTCTGAAGAAAATGACCTTATATTTGGAAAACAAAAATAATGAGACCTGTTGAACTTGAAACTTTTGTTGTGTGATACCTAATTTATTATAATATTTTTAGATCATAAATTCTATAAAACTTAGGATTACTTAAAACCTTAAGTAAATCACTAGTATATTCTCTATTAGGTAAAGATTGTATCAAGGATATATATCTAATAGTTTCTAATATAAATTTTAGTTTATATATAGTTTACAGATGTTTATATTAAAACATCTCAAACAGTTTAATAGGTCTATGTTCAAATTAGGATGATTTTGGTTATAAGAAAAAAAATATTTCATGCTGGCTTAAACAGTAAAAGGACAGCTACTTCATGTATTGAGAAGTTTATAGATAATGAAATTTAGATTTAGTCCGATGAGGGCTCTGTTTCTGAAATGTTCTGAACTCTGCCTTTCTCTGTTCATTGCGGGTGTTCCTCATGCACATCCAGGAGTGAGCGTGCCTCTTCCCAAAGGCCCTGAATAAAAGTTCAGAGGTTTACTCTGAACATACCACCCTGAACCGACCACTGAAGCCAACATGCCGGTGTCTGGCTAGGTAGCTTCTCTTTTCTACTATAGGACAGGGCCCGGCAATTCTGAGTGGTTCTCTGGTTGATCAGCCCACCTCTCTGACTGGGAGAAGGGATTCTCCTCCTGCAAACCTAAAGGCTGTCATATGCAGCAGGGAGGGGAAGAAGTGGAATGGAGAGTTGAGGAGGCCTTGTGGTTGTCTGTTACAGAATTATTTTGTGTTTTCTCATTCTTGAATATTTAGGGAGGGGAGGGATTGAGAAGTCATTTTTCATTAATCATCTCTCATTACACAAACTGCTTTCTTTCACCTGTCATCTTCCAGGTAATACTCTTGACAGCACTTAGGAAATAGATGTAATCTCAACAAGCAGGAGTGTAGTCCATTTAATTTTCCCAGGTTTTGCATGGCTCCTAATGGCATATTCCAAAGCCCATTCTCTTTTCCTGTGCTCTTCAGGTTGCAAACTAAATCATATTTGCTAAGTAGTTTTTTTTGTAAAGAAGGTTATTGTGAGTTGGAAGATAAAAGGATTTATATGTTTTTAATAAACATTAATTCTACCAATAACTGCAGTGTTCCCTACTGTGTGTTAGGTATATGGTAGGTGGTTGTGGAGAGAAGAGAGGTGCCTTCTAATCTTACAGATTGAGTAGGGAAAATGTATGTTAATGCCATGCAAATAAGTGTATAACTACAAACTGCATAACCTCTCTATAGTAAGATCTGTTCAGATCTGAAAGGGTGATCAGAAAGGTTTTTCCTAAGGGGTGACATTTGAGTTGAGATCTGAAGGATGAGAATGAGTTAACATGGCAAAAAGAGCTAAAGGAAGGGAGAGAGAATTCCAGGCAGAGGGAACACGGCATACTTAAGAACTGAAAGGAGTCCATTTTGTTGGAGCGGAGAGAGAACCCAGGACAGTGACGCAAGGTGGGGATGAGACAGGTAGATAGGCTGGATCCTGCAGGGTCTTCAGGTGGTATTAAGAATTAAGCAAAAAGAAACAAGTGGGACTATATCAAACTACAAAGTTTCTGTACAGCAAAGAACACTACTAATAAAACAAAAAGGCAACCTTCAGTATGGGAGAATATGGGAGAATTCAGCCACAAAAAAGAAAATCCTTTCATGTGTGACAAAATAGATGGACCTAGAGGATATTATGCTAAGTGAAATAAGTCAGGCAGAGAAAGACACATACCATATGATTTCACTTAAATGTAGAATCTAAAAATGCAACAAAATGGCAAAGCCTCAGTAGGCTCACAAACACGAAGAAGTGACTGGTGGTTCCCACTGGAGAGGAGTTGGAGTGGGTGGGTGAAATAGGTGAAGGGAATAAAGAGGCACAAACTCTAGATGATAATATAAATTAGTTATGGGGATTAAAATATAGCATAAAGAATTAGTCAATATTTCTGTAACATTTGTGTTGACAGATAGTAACTACACTAGTTGGGGGAGGATTTAAAATGTATCTAACTGTTGAATCACTATGTGGTATGCTTGAAACAAATTAAATATTGTCTTTCAACTATTTCAATTAAAACAGTATAAAAAATTGTGCTTGGTAGTCCATAAGAAATTATCTTGAAAAGAACTAATTTTATGTATCTTAAATATCTGAGAAAGTTGCTGAGGTGTATATCTTACTATGTATTGCAGTTATCTCTGAACTCTGAATATTTATAGTGTTTTTTTAAAACATGTTTTTCTGCCTCAAAAAAGCCTTACTTCAGTTACAGGATCATTTCATCATAGTTCTGCAGCTTTGGCGTGCTGTGTAAATCATTTGTAGCAGCTTCCAACATTTTATAACCATTTATTATTTGAACTTATATGTAAAACAGTGAAGATAAAGGCATCTGCATTTCTGTGGATATTTACCAAAAGAATATCAAAGTAGTTATAGTTGCAAACTGTGCAGAGAAGAAAAGTCCAGAAATTAAACTTTGGGGGAAGAAATAAAGAAATATTTATATATAGTTTAATGTAGGTTCCATACATATAATTAATTAACTGTTGGTGACTTGGTATGCTCTGTCCACTATTCATGTCATGTTGCAATTGCACTCATGACCTCTTTATTTTTGGCTGTGGTTAAAGAATGAGATAGAAGCAGCACTTTATTTAAATATACTGTCTGTTGGTTCTTGCATTTGACTAAGGCAGTATAAGAGAAAAATGTTGTCCATACTGTGTGGTATATTCATCCCACAATAAAGCATGCATCTAGGTTACTAACCAAAGTTGGACTTAGATCTTTCAAGTTCATTCCTGTTGAGAAGATGGTTTACTTAGAAGTGTAAGCAATATTTAAGCATTAAGAGTTGGTGACTCAGTCAGTTCCATAAAAGCCAAACACCTGATACTTTAGATCCTGCTACTTCACTTGCTGAAAAGTGTAACTTTAAAAATCATCGGAAGAAGGTCTGAAAGTAGGAACATATGAACTATTGACAAACTAACTTAATGTTTATTAGGCAAGCATCTTGATCCTTTTACCTTTGTAAAGGGTGATATAAACTGTCCTATATTGACAGTTGCTTTCATTCATGGGAAAGATGTTCTCTTCTGTAATGAGAACTTTGTTCTCTTACCTTGCTGTTGAGCGATACGGAAGAAGGGCATCAATATACGCGCACTGTTTTTATTAGAGGCCTTGAATAAAGCATGCTTACTTCTTGCTTTGAATATATGATGTTAAAACAAACTCCCACTCATTTTCCATATTGCTGGCCTGTCTGTCTAGAACTGACATTCCTTCTCGTACACTTTCAAGGTAGTAGTCATTTAAACAAAGACTTTCATACGCAGTGTTCCCTGACCAGGAAATTAGAATTACCAAACAGCTTGAAATGCTAACATTTCTCCTCTTGTATGTCAAAAAGAACTGGTGCTTACAGTTTTTGGACCATCTCAGAGATCTTACCCTACGTCTTGTCATTGAATTTCAGCTGATGTTATCAGGACTGGTAATAATGCAAGTATCACCCTTATTGTATAGATTTGAAAATGAAAAATAACAGAGGGCCTATGACCTGGACATTCAGAACTCATTCTAGCTTCTGTCCATCAGCGCAGGTCTGTGCGGAGCATGTGCTGAGAAGGCCTGACACTCACGGGCAGGGTGCTGTGTGTCCCCACAGCGTGAACTGCTGGGTACCAGTGTTTTCTGGTTTTAATCAGGTGTTTAAACAGTTGCCCACATAGTAGGTATTTTGTCAAGGATTGTTGTAGTACATCTTGAAGTAATTTTGGAAAAAAGATTACATTTTTCATTTTTTCCTTTATTCAGAAATTACTTGAATGGCAAGTTTACTGTCAGAGCCCTGGGAATTTTAAGGTGGAAATGTTTGGTCTGTACCTTCAGTCTAGAGGACAGTGTCAAAGAGAAGTGGGACATCAGGGAAGGAACACCCAGGTCAGGCTGCGTTGTTGCAGTTTCACAGCAAGTTGTCCATGAGATTGAGACTTGAGTGCAGTGGGGAATGTTTTCCAGGAAAGTAAGTCTATGTGGGAGTGATAATAATGATGACAATACTAATGAAGCAGCTAATGTTTGTTGCATGTCATTTTCTTGTCTTCTGAATGTTTTACCTGTATTAACCTGTTTATTCACAACAACCTGAGAGAGATAGGTACTACTGATGAGGAAACTGAGGCAAAGAGGGGTGAGTTTTCTAGCCTGCAGTCACACAGACTCATAAACACAGAGAATGGATGATTGGGGGTACGTGGTGAAATCGGGGATGAGTATGCAGAGGTACAAACTTCAAATGAGAAGAATTTAGTCACAGGGGTGGGAGTATGGCATAGAGAATATAGCTCATAATACTGTAAGAGCTTTGTGTGGTGGCAGATGGTAACTACATTCCTAATGGTGAGCATTTTCATAATGTGTATAATTGAGGAATCCCTAAGTTTTCCATCTGAAACCATTATCATATTGTATATAAGCTATTCCAATGAAAAAAGTTTTTAAAAAATGGTAGAGCCGTATTTCACATTCAAATGGTCTGGCTCCATTTTCTTTCGTGTGAAAAAAACGACTTCTTTCAGGAATGGTAAACTTGATTGGAAGTTAAGGTCCATGGGCATTTGGTATCCTTTTGGCTGGTTGGTAGTTATGGGTCAAATTATGAAGAAACTTGAAGACATGCTAAGGAGTTAGAATTTTATTCTGAAGAGTCAGTATCTATGTTAGTTGGAAACAAGACCTAGAGCTTTACCACCATCAGAATCACTTGGGGTGCTTTTTGGAAATGCACACCCCTAGACCTCACTTAAGATCTACTATATCAGAATTTCCCTGCTCCAAAAAGTAGCCAAGGGGCTGGTGTCCTGATACGGTCAAGTGGTAAGTAGATCTATAGTTCCTAACAGCAGCTGCTGCTGTTATTTGACCCAGATTTCTTAGTATTTAAACTTGCTGGGTTGAAAATTAATGTAAAGACAGCTATGAGTTCTGTTTGTATGTGTTGGGTTTCATTTATTTGCAGAATATCCTGTTGAAAATGTGAAAAAGAAAAAAGAAGCTGCCTGCTTAATTTGAAGATAGGGAATTTTTGAGTCTTCTATTTTTAGCTGCTAGGAGATTCTCATGGATATAGTTGAGACCACTTGTGAAAAAACAGCAGTCAGCATGGCTGGAAAATATTGAAATATGAAAAAACATGGACTGTGAAATATGAAAAGACAAGAGATTAAGAAGAGCCTCTTCAAAAGCGAAAGGGGATCATGGGAAGATGGCAGCGTGAGTAGTTCAGAGGAAATCTCCTCCCCAAAACATATATATTTATGAAAATACAATAAATACAACCATTTCTAAAAGAGACACCAGTGGATGCAGTACAACAGCCAGGATACATCTACATCTGCGAGAATTCAGCATCACATGAAGGGGGTAAGATACAAGCCACGGCCAGGCGGGACCCGAACGCTCCCCCTCCCCAAAACCCGGTGGGAAGAAAGGAGTCAGAACGGGGAGGGAGTGAAAGCCCAGGACTGCTAAACAACCAGCTCTAGAAATCCACACCGGGAACGCAGACACAAGGTGCACAGGGTGTTGGATATTAGAGAAATGGAAAAGCAAAACCTGTGGGCAGGTCCCCGAAACTGGCGCCCCTAAGACAAATGAAAAGTGAGTGCTTTCTGCAAGTCTTAAAGAGACAGGGACCCCATAGCTGGAAGAAGTTGTCCCGGCAGCTGGGAATACTGGAGAAACTTAAGCACCCTAAACTGAGGCAGGGCAGCTCTGAAGCCCCTCACAGCACTAAGCAGCCTGCCAGTCATTCCTCCAACTGGCGCGGACCCCGACACATGGGCCCAGTAGCAGGAGAGTGGCAGTGCACACTGGGGACAGCAGCGCCAGAAGGAACCGAGAGCAGATCCGTGTGCTGCAGGAGAGGCTTGTGCTAGCCCGCAGTGGCATGACCGAACAGCCCGGGTGCGGCTCGTGCGCACCGGCGGCAGTGAAGCCAGAGCCCGGTAGAAGCCTGTGCGGAAGAGCCCTGCACACACCTGCAGCGGAACCAGAGGGAGCAGGCGTGCTCCCAGCAGCCGACCGGAATCCTAGCCCAACGCACAGCCGCCCGGGCCAGACCCAAAGGCCACTGCCACTAGCACGGAGGAGCGCACCTGGTATGCCTGCCACTCCCTTCAGGGCTCCATGCTGCTCTGATGGACACCCCGCCCACAGCAGCTTAGGAGATTAACCCTGTGGCTTCTCCAGGAGTGCAGGTAACCGTCACAGGCAGTGGAGAAGGGCAAGGCATCCAGCAAGCAGGAAAGGACTTTCTTCTCCCAGCTGACACACCTGCGACCTGCTTACAGCCACTGCTATCACCATGCAAAGGCAAAAACATCTGGTCCAGAACAAGATAGTTACACCTGAGAAAGGATCTGCAGAGGCAGACCTAACCAGTCTCTCTGAAAAAGAATTCAAAATAAAAATCATAAACATGCTGACAGAGGTGCAGAGAAATATGCAAGAGCTAAGGGATGAAGTCCAGAGGGAGATTACAGATGTCTGGACGGAGATTAAAGAAGTGAAACAAACTCTGGAAGGATTTATAAGCAGAATGGATAAGATGCAAGAGGCCATTGATGGAATAGAAACCAGAGAACAGGAACACATAGAAGCTGATGCAGAGAGAGATGAAAGGATCTACAGGAATGAAACAATATTAAGAGAATTGTATGACCAATCCAAGAGGAACAATATCTGCATTATAGGGGTACCAGAAGAAGAAGAGAGAGAAAAAGGGATAGAAAGTGTCTTTGAAGAAATAATTGCTGAGAACTTCCCCAAACCGGGGGGAGGAAATAGTTGCTCAGACTACGGAGCCACACAGAACTCCTGAGAGACGGGATCCAACGAGGACAACACCAAGACACATAATAATTAAAATGGCAAAGATCAAGGACAGGGACAGAGTATTAAAGGCAGCCAGAGAGAGTAAAAAGGTCACCTACAAAGGAAAACCCAATAGGCTATCATCAGACTTCTCAACAGAAACCTTACAGGCCAGAAGAGAATGGCATGATATATTTAATGGAATGAAACAGAAGGGCCTCGAACCAAGGATACTGTATCCAGCACGATTATGATTTAAATATGAAGGAGGGATTAAACAATTCCCAGACAAGCAAAAGTTGAGGGGATTTGCCTCCCACAAACCACCTCTGCAGGGTATCTTAGAGGGACTGCTCTAGATGGGAGCACTCCTAAAAAGAACACAGAACAAAACACCCAACATATGAAGAATGGAGGAGGAGGAAAAAGAAGGGAAAGAAATAATCATCAGACTGTGTTTATAACAGCTCAATAAGCGAGTGAGGTCAGACAGTAAGGTAGTAAACAAGTTAACCTTGAACCTTTGGTAACCACAAATCTAAAGCCTGCAATGGCAATAAGTACATATCTTTCAATAATCACCCTAAATGTAAAGGGACTGAATGCACCAATTAAAAGACACAGAGTAATATAATGGATAAAAAAGCAAGACCCATCTATATGCTGCTTACAAGAGACTCACCTCAAACCCAAAGACATGCACAGATTAAAAGTCAAGGGATGGAGAAAGATATTTTAAGCAAACAACAGAGAGAAAAAAGCAGGTGTTGCAGTACTAGTATCAGACAAAGTAGACTTCAAAACAAAGAAAGTAAGAAGAGATAAAGAAGGACATTACATAATGATAAACTGATCAGTCCAATAAGAGGATATAACCATTATAAACATATATGCACCCAATACAGGAGCACCAATATATGTGAAACAAATACTAACAGAATTAAAGGAGGAAATAGAATGCAATGCATTCATTTTGAGAGACTTTAACACACTACTCACTCCAAAGGACAGATCCACCAGACAGAAAATAAGTAAGGACACAGAGGCACTGATCAACACTCTAGAACAGATGGACCTAATAGACATCTATAGAACTCTACATTCAAAAGCAACAGGATACACATTATTCTCAGGTGCACTTGGAACATTCTCCAGAATAGACCACATACTATCCCACAAAAAGAACCTCAGTAAATTCCAAAAGATTGAAATCCTACCAGCCAACTTTTCAGACCACAAAGGTATAAAACTAGAAATAAATTGTACAAAGAAAGCAAAAAGGCTCACAGAGACATGGAGGCTTAACAACATGCTCCTAAATAAACAATGGATCAATGACCAAATTAAAATGGAGATCCAGCAGTATATGGAAACAAATGACAACATAACACAAAGCCCCAACTTCTGTGGGATGCAGCAAAAGCAGTCTTAAGGGGAAAGTATATAGCAATCCAGGCATATTTAAAAAAGGAAGAATAATCCAAATGAATAGTCTAATGTCACAATTATTGAAATTGGACAAAGAAGAACAAATGAGGCCTAAGGTCAGCAGACAGAGGTTCATAATAAAGATCAGAGAAGAAATAAAATTGAGAAAAATAAAACAGTCGCAAAAATCAATGAAACCAAGAGCTGGTTCTTCAAGAAAATAAACAAAATAGATAAACCTCTAGCCAAACTTATTAAGAGAAGAAGAGAGTCAACACACATCAACAGAATCAGAAACGAGAAAGGAAATATCATGACGGACCCCACAGAAATACAAAGAATTATTAGCGAATACTATGAAAACCTATATGCAACAAGCTGGAAAACCTAGGAGAAATGTACAACTTCCTAGAAAACTACAACCTTCCAAGACTGACCCAGAAAGAAACAGAAAATCTAAACAGACCAATTACCAGCAATGAAACTGAATCAGTAATCAAAAAACTACCCAAGAACAAAACCCCCAGGCCAGATGGATTTACCTCGGAATTTTATCAGACATACAGAGAAGACACAATACCCATTCTCCTTAAAGTTTTCCAAAAAATAGAAGAGGAGGGAGTACTCCCAAACTCATTCTATAAAGCCAACATCACCCTAATACCAAAACCAGGCAAAGACCCCACCAAAAAAGAAAACTACAGACCAGTATCCCTGATAAACGTAGATACAAAAATACTCAACAATATATTAGCAAACTGAATTCAAAAATACATCAAGAGGATCATACACCATGAGCAAGTGAAATTCATCCCAGGGATGCAAGGATGGTACAACATTCGAAAATCCATCAACATCATCCACCACATCAACAAAAAGAAGAAGAAAAACCACATGATCATCTCCATAGATGCTGAAAAAGCATTCAACAAAATTCAACATCCATTCATGATAAAAACTCTCAACAACATGGGCGTAGAGGGCAAGTACCTCAACGTAATAAAGGCCATATATGATAAACCCTCAGCTAACATACTGAACAGCGAGAGGCTGAAAACCTTTTCCTCTGCAATTGGGAACAAGACAGGGATGCCCACTCTCCCCACTGTTATTCAACCTGGTACTGGAGGTCCTAGCCACAGCAATCAGACAAAACAAAGAAATACAAGGAATCCAGATTGGTAAAGAAGAAGTCAAACTGTCACTATTGCAGATGACATGATATTGTACATAAAAAACCCTAAAGACTCCACTGCAAAACTACTAGAACTAATATCGGAATTCAGCAAAGTTGCAGGATACAAAATTAACACACAGAATTCTGTGGCTTTCCTATACACTAACAAGGAACTAATAGAAAGAGAAATCAGGAAAACAATTCCATTCACAGTTGCATCAAAAAGAATAAAATACCTAGGAATAAACCTAACCAAGGAAGTGAAAGACCTATACCCTGAAAACTACAATACACTCTTAAGAGATTAAAGAGGTCACTAACAAATGGAAACTCATCCCATGCTCCTGGCTAGGAAGAATTAATATCATCAAAATGGCCATCCTGTCCAAAGCAATATACAGATTTGATGCAATTCCTATCAAATTACCAACAGCATTCTTCAATGAACTGGAACAAATAGTTCAAAAATTCATATGGAACCGTCAAAGACCCCGAATAGCCAACACAATCCTGAGAAGGAAGAATGAAGGTGGGGGGATCTTGCTCCCCAACTTCAAGCTCTACTACAAAGCCACAGTAATCAAGACAGTTTGGTACTGGCACAAGAACAGAGCCACAGACCAGTAGAACAGAATAGAGACTCCAGACATTAACCCAAACATATATAGCCAATTAATATATGATAAAGGAGCCATGGACATACAATGGGGAAATGACAGTCTCTTCAACAGATGGTGCTGACAAAACTGACAGCTACATGTAAGAGAATGAAACTGGATCACTGTCTAAACCCATACACAAAAGTAAACTCCAAATGGATCAAAGACCTGCATGTAAGTCATGAAACCATAAAACTCTTAGAAAAAAACATAGGCAAAAATCTGATGGACATAAACATGAGTGAATTCTTCATGAGCGTATCTCCCTGGGCAAGGGAAACAAAGGCAAAAATGAACAAGTGGGACTGTATCAAGCTAAAAAGCTTCTGTACAGCAAAGGACACCATCAATAGAACAAAAAGGTATCCTACAGTATGGGAGAATATATTCATAAATGACAGATCCGATAAAGGATTGACATCCAAAATGTATAAAGAGCTCACATGCCTCAACAAACAAAAAGCAAATAATCCAATTAAAAAATGGGCAGAGGAGCTGAATAGACAGTTCTCTAAAGAAGAAATTCAGATGGCCAACAGGCACATGAAAAGATGCTCCACATTGCTTGTCATCAGAGAAATGCAAATTAAAACCACAATGAGATATCACCTCACACCAGTAAGGATCGCCATCATCGAAAAGACAAACAGCAACAAATGTTGGCGAGGTTGTGGAGAAAGGGGAACCTTCGTACACTGCTGGTGGGAATGTAAACTAGTTCTGCCATTGTGGAAAGCAGTATGGAGGTTCCTTAGAATGCTGAAAATAGAAATACTGTTTGACCCAGGAATTCCACTTCTAGGAATTTACCCTAGGAATGCAGCACTCCAGTTTGAAAAAGACAGATGCACCCCTATGTTTATCACTGCACTGTTTACAGTAGCCAAGATATGGAAGCAACCTAAATGTCCATCAGTAGATGAATGGATAAAGAAGATGTGGTACATATACACAATGGAATATTACGCAGCTGTAAGAAAAAAACAGATCCTACCATTCGCAACAACATGGATGGAGCTAGAGTGTATTATGCTTAGTGAAATAAGCCAGGTGGAGAAGGACAAATACCAAATGATTTCACTCATATGTGGAGTATGAGAACAAAGGAAAACTGAAGGAACAAAACAGCAGCAGAATCACAGAACCCAAGAATGGACTAATAGTTACCAAAGGGAAAGCGACTGGGGATAATGGGTGGGCAGGGAGGGATAAGGGTGGAGAAAAAGAAAGAAGGCATTACGATTAGCATGTACAGTGCATGGGGGCACGGGGAGGGCTGCACAACACAGGGAAGACAAGTAGTGATTTTACAGCATCTTACTACACAGATGGACAGTGACTCTGAAGGAGTTTGTGAGGGGGACTTGGTGAAGGGGGGAACGTAGTAAACATAATGTTCTTTCTGTAATTGTAGATTAATTTTACCAAAATAAAAAATAATAAATAAATAAATACTGAAAAAATTTAAAAAAATAGTGAAAGGGGACCCAAGGAGAGGTGGATTTCAGGAACCAAGGAAGGAGGGTTTCGTGATGTCTTTGTTTTCATTCCATGCATTGAGAATTCACATAAGACAAGGACTAGAGAAGGAAAGGCCAATGATGACCTGAGAAGGAGAGTTTTTGTGGGGCAGTACGAGTGGAAGCCAGATTGTGATGGGCACATGCCAGTGGGTAGGTGGAATGGACAGATTACTCTTTGTAAAAACTTTAAGAAGAAAAGTAGGGTGATAAATTAAAAAGGCTACAAAGTAAAGGGGGAGCTTAAAGGTTACTAGCTCTAGCTTTTTTCTTTTTTATATAATACACACTTATTATAGATTGAAATAACTCAGATACACACAAAGAATAAAGTTCCCTTTCATCTAATAACCAAGAGCTAACAACTGCTAAAATTAGTCACTATTTTTCAAGCCATATTTCTATCAGTATATATTTGTAATAGATAGGTATTTATACACTTTTAATGAAAACAACTTTCAATTGTCTAAATTTTCATTGTGTACCTTAATGTATCAGAAGCATTTATCTCTTTCATTACATAGTATTTTACACCATTACTTTTTCACATGCCTGGTGGTACATTGTGTGTTATAATATTTTATATTAGCCTATTATTGTCACTCTTGTGTTTTGGGGGGTACTTTTTCATTTTAAATAGTGCTACAATTAATATTCTGTGGGTGTATCTTTTCACACTTTCATAATTGAAGATTTCTGATTATTTTCAAATTGTGAAATTGTTGGTATATTTAATTGAACAAGGTCCCAGTGGAGTCTGGGTTTATAGGATCTATAAATCAAGTAGATGGATTCATTTTCAGTAAAAGAGCAGAGATTTTTTTCTTCCTGGGTGCAAGCAGAGAAATATGAGCTTAAAGGTGGTTGGTGGAAGAAAGAATTGAGAGAATTCAGTAAGGGAGTAACCATATGATAATCTATTTTATGTTAATGTGGAAAGTGCAAGGACAGGTTGTGACACGGTGTTGGGAAGTTGTGAACATTTGAAAAAACAAGAAGAAAAAGCATACAAGCATGTAAATGCTGGATTCTGGGCTTACTGAGCAAAGTTGTGCAGAGCTGGTGTGGAGCACCAGATATTGGTAGTGGTACCAGATTTCCTTATTCCCATCAGCCTCAGA
Source organism: Manis javanica (assembly GCF_040802235.1). Lineage (NCBI taxonomy): Eukaryota > Metazoa > Chordata > Mammalia > Pholidota > Manidae > Manis > Manis javanica. The sequence continues at coordinate 113,622,471 of NC_133156.1, read as the reverse complement.
GCCCAGGTCTAGGAGTTGGGAATGCCGGACATGACTTAATCTGTGGTTTGGTGAATGTAGTTCAGGTAGGTAGTCTGCATGGGCAAGACAGCACGTGATGAAGGAGCTGAAGGTGGTGCGGTGAGCTCAGTTAGGTATCTGTGGTCTCATAAAGAAGGAAATGAAGCCGGGAGGGACCGATAAAGAAACAGAGTGAAAGCATGGGAATGCTTTTATCTTCCAAAAGGATGTTCTAAATATCCAGGTCAACCACTATAGCACCCTTATTCTTTACCATTATTAGCTACTAATCATTTTTTCATTTATCTAGAAAAAATCAGGGATTTCTAGGGCACTCTTCCTCTTTACTAAAAATCCTCACACCACCCACACACACCCATATGGACAACGTCAAGCTGCGTAAGGTTTCTTGACCTCACCTTCCCTTAACTTCCGTTTGCCAAATCCATGGCTACACCATAGACTGGACTTGGCATGTGATTGCTCTCCTCCTAAAATCCCAACCCCGGTGTCCCATTTCTAGCCACGATTTTTTTTTTCAGCCCTAACTCCTTTATTGCTATTCTGACATCCTCAATTCCCATGCTTTCACTCTGTTTCTTTATCGGTCCCTCCCGGCTTCATTTCCTTCTTTATGAGACCACAGATACCTAACTGAGCTCACCGCACCACCTTCAGCTCCTTCATCACGTGCTGTCTTGCCAATGCAGACTACCTACCTGAACTACATTCACCAAACCACAGATTAAGTCATGTCCAGCATTCCCAACTCCTAGACCTGGGCTCTGAAGGCTGCTGGGAAGGATGTAGTTAGCAAAGTTGAGTTAGAAGTGGCAGAAAGTCAAAACATTGTAGGCCCACTTGTAAATTACATTTAACTAAGTACCTGTGAAAGGTCTTCTAAATCTAAAACTCTTTCAATTTTTAGTTCTTTGCAGACATTTCAGAAGGAATAGGATGGTAATGGAGCAAGTGGTAAGTTTAGATACAAGAATTACCTTATTAATTATTTTAATTATAGGGGTAAACAAATATGTAAACAAAATATTAGATTAGGTAGATACTGAACATCTGAGGGCTTCCCCAGGAGCTCCTTTGGAGGTTTGTGGCAGTCAAGAGATATTTTGGTTGGGACAGATGCTTTCTGAGGAATAAGGGGAGGAAGCAACCATTTTATTTAAAAAATGATTCAAGTTTAGAAATAATTTATAGGTTCTACTTTTAATCTTACAATATGAAGAACCTAGTGCTGTGCCTTACTTATAGTTCATAAACAAACACATATTGACTGACCTGAATTACTCTGGCAAAGCAACTCAATGTAATTATAATTGAGCTTATTCAAATATTCCAAGGCATTTTTTCTTGAATCAGAATTCAGAGCTTACTCCATGTTTTTCTTCCTTCTTGTGTTCATCTTACTTAACAATTATTTTTGCCTGCATTAGTAGTTATTATATTCAGCACATGCTACCCTTACTCATAGCTACTTAAGCTTGGTTCTCTGCCCCTTTTTTGGCCTTACCTGTTAGATCCTTGAGCTTAATCATCCATGTCCGCTTCTACTGGATTGTTTCCCAAAGAACTCTGTAAGCCACAGAGTGAAACTGATTCAGATTTTACAGCCCTGGTGATTTTCCTTCTGGTGTACTACCAAGGAGATGCTACAGCACAGGAGCTGATGAATCATTTTGTAGGGCTTTTACTTTCTATTTTGTCTTTGAAAAATTAGGTTTGGTCTTGAACATGGAAATGTCTCCTAATATCATGAGGCTAATACAGTCATGAAATAAAATCATCAATGTCAACTTTGGTCTCTGTTAAAATGTAATATATTGTGATTTTGAGTAATTGAATTCCCCAGAGGACATTCATTGATGTAAAACTTTACTTCTGTCAATTTTCATTGCTTGTACTGGAAGCTGACTAAAATTACTTGGCATCTGCTGCTATGGTATTGTTCTGGGGGCCTTCCACCTGTTAGGCCATTAAGTCCCCACAGCAGGCTTGTAAGGTAGATCTGGATTCTCCCATTTTACTGAAAAGAGATACAAGCTGGGTGTATTGGAATGACTTCTTATACCCCTTGACTAGTAATGCTCAAACCTGGAAATTGACCTGTTTGGCTCTAACTACAGCACACTCCCTAATAAGAGATAGACATGGGAATATATTAAGGCTTCATTTTGGATTTAGACATTGATTTGGATGGAAAATGAAGCCAACTGCTGCTGGTTGAGATGGTAAGCTGTTGGGAATTAATTTAGCTTAGTACTGAGTAAATCTCTGGCAAGGTCCCAGGCTTCTGTCACATAGTACTGCCAGATGAAAGGTTCCCTTGACCATCAGTAATTTCATTTCTACATAGTATAGTTCCATTATATAATGGAATGAATTGTGGGAAATAAATTCATATGGGATCATAGTGTATATTTCCCTCAGCTTGTTTGAGGCACCACTGGCATGATTATTTATCTTCTAACTCTTGGCATTTGATTGAGGGCTATGATTCCCAAAGCTCAGCTTTTGGCTGGGGTCCAGCACCTGCCATTTGTTTCTGCATTCCCCTTCCCATTGCATACTCTCCCCTCCACTGATATTTGCTTATATTTTACTACTATGGTAGCTTCTGAATCTGATCTCTCTGTTCTTCATTCTATCCTATTGCTAATCACAGTGGTTTTTCAAAATACTAATTCTGCCTTAAAATACTATGGTGCTTCCTACTCTGTTATTCCATTTATAAAGTATTCTTCAAATGACAAAATTATAGAGATGAAGAATTGATTAGTGGCTGCTTGGGCTTTGGGGTACTGATATAGATAAGACTCTAAAGAGGGTAGCACAAAAAATCTTTGAGTGATCGAATAATTATGTATTTGATTTGCAATAGTGGGCACATCATGCAAATATGATAAAATGACATAAAATTAATAACCAAATTTTACACTAATTAATACCCAAACTTTCCTTGATACTGTACTATAGGTACCTAAGTTGTAATCAGTAGGGGAAACTGGGTGAAGGATACATGAGACCTCTCTGTTCTGGCTATGGAACTTCATGTGAACCTCTAATTATTCAAAACTAAAAAGTAAAGAAGAAATGCTATTGTGCTTTTAAAATGTTCAGGTTTCTTTGTCTATCATATTCATGTTTCATATTCTTTGTTTCCCTCTGAATTAATCATTCAAAGTCATTTCCTTTTTTGCTTCTACCTAAATCTTGTTTGACATAAATACAGTCAGTGTTTGGCTTCTGCCAGGTTAGCAAGACATGCTTTTTGAATTAATCAAACAATTAAATATGCTTTATGAAAGAACAGTATATCAATATTGGGTATCATTAGGAATCATTTTCCTTTTCTACTTACCTTCTTACTCAGTTTTTCTTGTCTCTGCTCAATTTCTTTCCAAGGACTAAGGAGCATGCCAGGGATTTAACTGGTGGAGTCCTAGAGGCTTGGGCTTGACTGGAAGGGTTACACTGCCTGTAGCCCCAGTCATGTAGTCCAAAGTTCAGTCACAAGTTTTAAAAGGCAGTAGTTTTTTGAGGACTTAAGACTTAGTGTCATAAGGGCAAAGTGAGCCAGGAAATCAAGATATGAGTTGTCGTGTACCATGACCTTCCATCCACTCAGTTTTATTGAGACTACAGTCTTATAGCCTAGTACATTATCTGTATTGGTGAATATTCCATCATGTGTATCTGAAAAGAAAAGGCTATCTGCGATTGTAGTTTTCTATGAAAATCTATTTCAGATCTTCTATGTTTTTAATGGCTTTTGGGGGCAGGGGGTGCTGGTTGTGTCAGTTACTTAACTATGGAGAATTGTGGAATTGCCTGTTTTTCCTTTTAATTCTGTCAGGTTTTGCATCATGTATTATGAAGCTCTGTTACTAGGTGCATACACATTTACGATTGTTGTGCTTTCATCCTGACGATTAGATTATTTTATCACTGTGAATTATCTCCTTGTATCTTTGTCTTAAAATCTGTTATTAATATAAACACTTCAGTCTTATGCCTACTGTTTGCATGGCATATCTTTTCGTCCTTTACCATCAGTCTGTCTATGTCTTTATATTTAATGTCGATCTCTCAAAACAACATAGAATTGCATTTTGATTTTTTTTATCCATTCTGGCCATCTTTGCCTTTTTTTTTCAGTGTGTTTTGTATATTAGCATTTAATACAATTCTTGCTATGATTAGTTCCAAGCACCAGTTACTATTTGTTTTCTATTAGTCTCTTCTGTTTTTTCTTCCTCTGTTCCTGTCTTCTTTGGATTAAATGTTTCAAAATGATTTTAGATTTCCACTTTGTTGTTTTTAAAGTTCTTTTTGTGCTTGCTGTAGGGATTACAGCATGCTTCCTTAACTTTCCTTAGAGTTATTATTAGAGTTAATAATACACCATTTCACATAAGATGTGAGGACCTTGACATTGTGTATGACTCCTTAACCCTTCCTTGACATGATGCTAATGTTGTCATGTATATTACATTTGCATCTGTTATAAATCCCACAATAAGTTAGAATTTTTCCCTTAAAACAGTTATGTATTTTAAAAACATTGTGAAAAAAATAGACTTTTATCTTTACAACTTCTGGGGATATTTGACTTTCTAATGACATTCAGCCTAGAGAACTTTGGGATCTCTTGTACTTAAGTGTGCTGAAACAAATTTCTGCAATTTTATCTGAAACCTTCATTTTCCTTCATTTTTGGTGGCTAATTGGCCAAGATATAGAATTTTGGGTTGACAGTTACCTGCTGCCCCTCTTCTCCAAGCATTCTGCTGTTCTACTGCCCTCTGTCTTCCATAGTTTCTTATGAAAGGTCAGAATTGATTCCCTGTATATATAATATGTCGTTTTTTTGTCTTAAAATTTTTTTCCTTATATTTGGTTTTCAGCAGTTTGAGTATGTGTATCTGGGTGTAGTTATTTTGTACTTACCCTGTTCGGGGTTTTCTGAGCTTCTTCAGTCTATACATATGTGTCTTTCACCCTTCAGCTTCTTTTTCTTGCCCATGTTATTCTTTCTTCACTTCCTTAAACTCTAATTATACAGTGTTGGCTCTCTTAACCAGTGTCCCACAAGGCCCTGATGATTTGCTTTTGTCTGTTTCTTTTTCAGATTGAATTTTCCTTTACATACTTATAATAACCGTTTTAACATCATTGTGGGCTAATTTCAACATTTAGGTCAAATTGTCTCTTGAATATAAGTTAGATTTTTCTGTTTCTTCAAATGTCATGGAATTTGAATTGTTTTGGATTCACTTTGTGAATGGTGCTTTGCATAGACTCTGTGTTCCATGTGCTCTCCTTCAAAGAGAATTGATTTTTTAGTTTTAACAGGCAGCTAATTTGGCTGAATGTGAGCTAAATTTTGACTTTTGTGTGTCAGGTGGCAGTTTCACTGATCCATTCAAAAAGCTAATATTGAATATGTGCCGGGTGTCATGCACTAAAATAGGTGACTATGCTCAAAGTGAAAATAGACGTGGACCATAACCTTAAGAGACTGGCAATCAAGACTAGAGATAGGAGAGTGAACAACAACTCAGCACGATAACTTCCCAGTGGCAGTGGGGTTCCTGAACAAGGATTTGTGGAATTGTTAAAATGAATGTAAAAATGATTTTTGAAACAACTCATCCCTTTTGAGAACAGGAGGTGGATGAAAGATTGGCTGATAACTAGTAATTCCACTTAACATTTTGTTTACTTTTTGAAGAAAAGGATGTTTCAAAAGGACAGCATATTATAGGGAGCAATATTAAAAATAAATGTTTAAATTCTTGACTGCCATTCTAAATAGGAGGGATGCTTTATTTTCTGGGAAAAAAGATGATTTGATAAAATCTATAAGCCGATAACATAAATGATTGTAAATTAGGGAATATTGACATTGCTGAGATAAAAGACCTTTCCATACTCATAAAAGTAACACTATTGGGAGGAGGATATTTAAAGATCCATTTATACTCATAAAAAATATATCTGAAAATCTGTATGTTTCCTAGGTCAAATATCAGAGAGGTTTTCTAACCCATTTTGGGCGTTATCTGCTTATACTTGTATCTGTATACAAGGAATGGGTAACATGGGGTTGTTTTTTACTTTGTAAAGGCATATCTATCTTAGCAGTAACCTGAGCCTTTATTTTCTCTTTTTTCCTGTTTTAACAGTGTATCCTATTCAGTACATGTATCTGAAGATTACCCAGGTATGCTTTTCTTCTTTTTATTAACAAGTTGTTCATGTCATGATTCCTTTGAATATATATTTTTTTGTTCCTAAGATGTAAAATGTATATAAACATATCTTGGGTGAAGCATTGGCAGGGGAAGACTTAAAGATAGAGAAGAATTCTGTTTATTGCCTGTTAGGTACATGTCTTAACCTGAGACACAGTCCAGTATCAGAATAGTTTCCCAATGAAAGCAGTTTACTTCAGCCCATATGATAACTTCAGCCTATATATTTACCTCATTACAATTATAATAAAATTTTCTCAACTGGGTATAGCTGTTGGTTTTGGAACATCATTTGGCTTTTCATAATGTAAAAATAATAGGTGAAAAGAACAGCTAAAATTATAGCTAAAAATAATAGTATAGCTAAAAATAGGGCTTTCTTCATTTCTTCAAGTATATATACACAATTAAACAATTCCCAGAACAATTCAATGAGATTATTACCATAATATCCCTATTGTACTGATGAGTGAAGACACTGCTCTTAAGAGGAGAGCTTGGATTTTGAACCCAGTGGTCCAGAGCTTGTGGATTGTACCACTGGACTGGGTTAGGTGCCATGCATATATATATATAGCTGCCCTACTGTGTGTCCTGAAATATATTACTAGGCCCACAAACACATGTCCGTAGAAAACAGAATGTAAGATCCCTGCAGATCCATTTTTCTATAAATCAGACAAGTAGTTTTCTTCTAGGGTATGGTCAGTCTGAATTTCTAGACTCAATATAATCTAATGAGAGCACAGAATGTATATACCAACGTTTAAGTCATGGTAATTTGAAGATATAAACAAATTGTTTCTTTTAGTATTTTCTCTCACAAATGATATCTATAATTTCATCTTGGATAGGAGCATAGCACTGTAGACTTAGTGCAGGTCAAATAAAGCTTGATTTAGTGTACTCAGACTATATACTGCAAGAGTATAATTAATGCAAGAATCTATTTATTGCATTCTGTGGCAAAGAAAGCAAATTTTAACTGCGTGTATTTCATATATGTGTGTTTGTGTATTTTTTTAATTACAGTATTCCTACTTCATGAAATCAGATAGTTAACAAATTAACTTGTGATCTGTGAGGGTCATAAATTGGAATCATAATAATTCCAGTTGCTATTCAAATGTAGCCATTTTATTCAAACACTGTGCTTAATTAGAATCATATTTTTCTATGCAAAATGACTAGATTACTATAAGTAACTTTAATTATATATACCTTAGGCATTTAAAAAAGTTTATAATGTGGTATGAGGGTATTGTAAAACCTAATTCTTTAGCATTTAAACTAAGTATTTCTTGTGGCAGTTTGCATTATGCATTTAATCTTTTTATAAGATCAAATGTTACATTTTTAAAATAATTTTATAAATCATAAACCCCCTTACAATTATTTTGCTATGATCTCCATATATTTGTGCCAAGTATAGGACTCCACAAAACTATTGTACAATTTTATAGGGGAGTTATGCATTATTAAAGACATGCCTATTTTTTGATAATAGTATAAGTATTTTAGGCAGATTTTATTAGAAGAACCAAGACAAGAGGTATTAATAAAGAAAAAATTTTTCATAGATGCTTGCAGTCAGCCCTCTTGACCTCTCCTTTACATAGTACGTTTTGATGCTGAATGTTTGCTGAGTATGTTAGGTAAATGAAAGCCCCAGTGTTTGTTACAAATATTATATAATTATTGTGCTTCTTATCAGAGGCAACTCCTAGAGGTGTCAGCCATGAGAGAGGCAGAACTTTAAGTCAAGGTGATAGAAATAATGCCACAAATGGAGGCATGACTTGAAGACAGTAAGTGAATTGTTCTGTAGCACAGGAAATACGGTAGATGACTTCTGTGAACCAAGTGAATCAAAAGTTTAGCTCCCTCTTGTGGCCAAGAGGTATTACTCTGTTTTTTTTTCTTGCCGCACGGGAGACCCCCTTGGAAAAACAAAATCCAAAAATTGAAGTTTAAAAATAAAGCGTGGGTTATTATTTGTGCTTTTTAAAATTGAATTCCCTTCTTGGAGCAAGTTTTGGTGAATTTCTAGTAAAATTTCATTTCTGGAAAGAAAAGTAATGCAAATAAAACGCAAGGATTGGGGAGAGAGATCAGTGCATTCTGCGGTAGAATTTTGGATTTGTTGATGCAACCAGTACACTGCATAGCAAGTATTCTCATATACATAATTTATTGACTCTAAATGCCAGTCTGTGTATAGACAGAAACAGGGGCTATGGCGACATTTTATACTTGAAGAAATGTGCCAACAGAGGTGAAATAATATTTCCCAAGACATGTAGTTTGGTGGTAAAACAAAGTCTTTAATTCAGTTCTGATTCCTGTCTCTTCTGGGGAAGAAGTAGTAATAGTATTTTTATGGCACTTCCTTTAATGTGACTATTACGATGATATTTTACCCATTATTAAATCTTAATGTACAGTTATTTGTTCAGTTACTATGTTTGATTGCTCTCACAGTATTATATAAAAATTATATGCTTCCTCTTGCCTTCAGGTATTCTTACCTGTGTTTTTTCTCCTCTTGCACTGGCTAGAGTTTCCAAAATAATTTTTAATAATCGATATAAAAGTTGGCAGCTTTGTCAGCTCATTGAGCATGCTTCCAGTTGTTCTCAGAAAAGGGAGTATCATTCCTTTTCTCATCTTCCAAACCTTTTTTTTTTTTTTTTTAAGAATGAGTATTAAATCTTTATCATCTTGTTTGGCATCCATTGAGGTCTCTCAGTATGTTTCATCCATATGTGCTTTCTCCTTTGAACAACAAGGTGACCACTTAGACTGGTTATATTAGATATGTTCACGTTGATCTACAAAAATTGTGTGCATTTTGCCACACTTGGTTATTAAATACTTTAAACTGCTGAAGGAATTAAAGTGTTCTCTGGCATTTGATAGAACTTGCAAGCAAGTTCTAAGTTTGGTATCTTTTTAGGGATGCTTCTGGGGCACTTGTCATGCTTTTCTGTCCTGATTAACTGATCTGTTCTGTTTTTCTATTTCTTAGATACTTCTTAACACATTCCTGAAGGTCTGTTATGTTGGTGGGAATGTCCATGTTGTTTTAGCAAAAAGTTTTTTATAGTTGTCTATAAATCTAAAAGTCTCTATGACTCTATGGCTCTTTCTCTTCTCTCATTTCTATTGGTTTTATATTTGTTGTTGTCTTTTTCCTCTGATTTTTCTTCCAAAAACTTTGCCTATTTTAAAAATCCTTTCAAACAAAAAGCTCTCTTTTATGTTGTTTTACATTTTAAAATGCAGCAATCTTGGTAGTAGTTTTATTAATTTGTTATGCTGATGTTTCTTAGGCTTTTTCCCCCCTGCTTTATCTGAATGATGTGGTTCCATGACCAGCTCATCATCTAAGTTTGAAAATAGGGAATTTTCTTTGTCCTTTGTAAATTTATCAGCTTAATCCTCTAAATTCAGGATCATGTCACCCTCTATATTTCCTTAGGAGCATGTTTGTCATTTAAAAATTTTAATCTATTAAGTAACCTGGGCCATGTATTGCAACTCATTTCATAGTTTGTTTTAGTGTCAATGAAAATTGATAGGGTGTTTATTTTTAGGTATGCATTAAATATCATGTATGTAAATGAAATACTAAATGATATGTTGGATCTTCAAAATAGAGTGAAGAAATAGAGCAGCCTTCTGGTTTACTTGTACTGCTTTATGGAGTTTATACTGTAGACAGACTTTTTGTTTTTTAAAGGTAAGTATATTACAAATGACAGATAATTCACTCTGCTATAATAGAACAGCAGAATTCCTTCTCATCACTTTCTACCTTTAATTAGGAGGCTTATCTATTGGTAGGTGTGAATTCTCTCATCCCTTTTATATGTTTTACAGGATATCGCAATTGTTGAGTGACAAATATTTGATGTTAAAAAACATAATCACTAATTATTGGATTCAGGCAGTTTCACACTTACTAGCTATGTGTAATTACTTTAATTACCTCATTAATTTGGGCAAAATAATCTCTCTGAGCCATAGTTTCCTCATCTTTAAAATAAGGATAATAATTGATTAGCCTGGGGTTGACATTTTTGACATTATATTTAACATCCAGAGAAAATATCCAGATTATATTATAAAACCAGTATAATTCTTATAATAATTTCTCTTAGGTTGCATAATAATGAATAAAGGAAGGAGTTGGTTTAAATTATGTTCATTTGAAATAGAATGAAAGCAATAGTTTGAGAGATGCTTTTCCATAGCTCTTCACCCACTTCTCTCGGTTGGCCATGGACATTTCAGCAATGCTTGCATAGTCTGGTAGGGAAGGGAAGAGAAAGTATTCCTACTGTTAAGTGCCTTTAGCAAAGAAAGATATATCAGTCCTCTGAAACACACATGCTTTAGAACCTAAATGTCCCCATAATTTTTAAGAAAAAAAATTGGCAGCTCTAGAGTGAAGTGGGAGAATTCAAGTAAAAGAATTTGACTCTCTATTCTTTTACTGACTTACTCTGTTACCTTACATGCATTCCTTACCCTGTTCATATCCTACTTTCCCATGTCTAAGCAAAGGTGATGTTATTATTACAGATGTCAGAATAGTTTGAGGAAGATTTAGAAATAATTATTTAAGCAAAACAAACAAAAAGAATGTAGAATTCATTCATTACAGCTGGGTGATCCTCAAAGATCCTCAGTAAACTTCTCCATTTTGTAACTAAGCAGACCATGGCTTAGGTTAAAGGAGACAACAGCTAGTTGGTAGCAGGGTCTGGTTTTATGTGCTTTGTCTATGCTCCTTCATTTCTGTTCTTCTGTTCTTGCCTTGGGTGTACCTCTGATCTGGCCTATTATATTGTAATGATGATTGAATCAGTTATGTCATGAAAACTGGAAGCATTTTGGTTTGGATAAATCAAGCCAAAAACAAATTAAAAGGGTTCTAATGCCTAAATACTAATGAAAATACAAACTGGTAGAAAATCTCATAGAAAATAATAGGTTTGAAGGCATAGCCTTGTCTTATAACATGATGCAACATTTATTCACCAAATTATACAAACTTACTGCCTTCGAGTATCAACATTTTACGTAAACCATTTTTAACTTGAGTTACTCACTTCCCTGTTTCTGTAAATAGAAAGTCCCAATTTTCTTGCTTCTTGATGCTTTAGTAAATCCTCCTCATTCCATGGTACCGAGATACTGTATGATACTGTGTCCACTGTATGGATTTTTCTGGATCTTCTCTTCTAGTTGGTGGTCAGCTATTATGGCTGCTGCTTTAATGCTTCCTTTTAATACTCCTTTTCCCCTTAAGTTTGCTTCAAAGAATCATTGTGCATGGGGAAAACCTACGTAAGTTGATTCAGTAACAAATGACTTTGAATCAGTATGACTCTGAATGAGGGTTGAAGAAATATAAATACTGGGTTTAGTTGTGGGTTTAGTTTTTGATCCTTATCTCCAAGTATAAGGTTATTGACTGACTAGACGCCACAGAACCAGTCTCAGCTAAAGTGATGAGTGTTTAGAGTAATTAAAACACATTCATATTGAATCTGTTTCTTAAACTGTGGATCCACTTGATAAACACAAAAATATCCCAACTTACTTGGTGTTACTTGGAAATGCAATGGGGCAAAATTTGTAATTAAAGAAATGAGGCAAACCTGTTTTGTTTCAAAGTTAACCCACATCCATTCCATCTGACCTTGAATAACTGTTAAAGCCAATGTCTGTTCAGAGACTTGTGGCTACACTGTGAATACATACCACTGTTGTTGACTCAGTACTCAGGGTCTAAAAAAACAGTACAGATGTTTCTTTGGAAGCAGTGACTTAGACACCTATCAGTCAAAAATCATATTCTCGCTTTAATGACACAATATTATGAAAACTTGACTGAAGATCTTTTATCATGTCAGACATCTGAACACTCATTTCCCTTAGCAGAATTGGTACAGGCTTCTATTATTTGTTGTCTTACGTTTTTATTTTTATTTTTGTATTTATATTATGTATTTTATACAACTGATGAGTGTATTACAGGACTGTCATTAATGAATTGGTGAAGTGTTTGTTAAATACCTGTCTCACAGATGGCCGTGTAATCATCAATGAACAAAGTAGAATAAACAGCTATGTGTTATACTAGTAATTGTCAGGAAAAAACCTTAAATTTATAAAACTACTATTTTTTTTCCCCAGAGGGAACAAGTAATGAATAAAAAGCTTAAATAATCAGTGGAACAATTTAATGTTCTATGCATTCAACTTCTGTACTGTTATTTAGATAAAACTAATTCTTGGAAGAAGAATCAGTGTGAGACTTTACATTAATTTAAAACTATGTATGAGTAATATGGGTTGTGTAATTTACAACATACTGACTCTTTTTGTTGCACCAAAAGTTCTTCCTTAGTGCCCTCCCTCCACTCACTGACCCTGCTTCATGATGTTGATACTAGATAAAGATCCCTGTTCACCCAGTTGCACCCAAAGGATGCATTGCCACACGGTTAATTAGAGATGCATTTTGGATAGATGTATTTGGATAGTCTCTATTTCTCTAGGAGATGCAGACATCTTCAAAGAGGCCATTTACAATTAATTCACACATAAATCTACAATTTAATTCTTTTTCTGAGATTAATCAGAATTGGTGTTGGAATTGATGTGAATCTAACCTCTTTTTTATAAAGAATGTATTTTTTCAAGTTACTTTTTCCTTGAACTGTCCATGTTTCTTTGCAGATAATACATATGTGTCAAGTTCAGAAAATGATGAAGATGTATTAGTTACTACAGAGCCAATTCCAGTGATTTTTCATAGAATAGCAACAGGTAATAATAATGCACTTTTTTTTATTCCAGATTATGTTTTCTTGATTATAGGTAGCTTTGTCTTTTTGTTTCTTTTATGCCTTATAAACAGATACTTATCTTTAGCATCTGTAAGTCTGGCTGTCCATACAAATTTTCTATATCTAAAATACAATAGTTTGTTTTCCAGTTTTTTAAATGCATAAATTTACAGTACTTTAAAAAAGTTCTGTTGTAATGTATTATGTTGATAATTTGCTTTTGTGAAAATATTTCCATGTATCATGACACTGCTAGACAAAATGAATATTTAAAAACATACTTAAGGCAATGAATGTAGATCCCATGAAGCATAATGAGAGCAGAAGAAATCTGTATATTGACATTTAGTTTGACCATATTTTTATGGGAAATGAAAAATCAGAATAGCTTGTGTATTGTGTAACTCCTCAACATAATATAACTTCAAAATATTCCTTAATTCTGCAAAGGAGAAAATCACATGAGGGATGTTTTTTCTACTGAAAACTTTGAATGTTTGGTAAATAGTATATTGAGAACTAAAATGATTTTTTAAACGCAATTTTCTTTTAGAATTAAGAAAGACAAATGACATTAACTGTTGCCTGTCTATAAAATCCAAATTGCAGAAGGAAAATGGTGAGGTATGTAAATTATATTTCATATTTCTTCAAAACATTATAGATATGCTTTAAATTTACTACACATAGTTAATAATCAGTTTATTGTCAGATTTACAATTTATAAATTTACTATCAGCTTGTAGTTATTTAGGTTATGACTGCATATAGTGAATGAAACTTAAGCTCTCATGGCTTAGGGACTTATTGGGAAGGGGTAGTGGCCTGAATTAACTTGAGAAGGGAGCTCCCTTTGAAATAATAGAAAGAACATCTGGTTTAAATCTAAATAAAATGCATATAAAACCTAACTTATTCTCTGTATTTTCATAAAAAAATGTAATTGGCTAGAAACATGTAACTTATAATAACTGTATGTGGCTATACATATTTTAGTGAGACACTTAAAGTTTCATTTGTAAAAGGTGATCTCTTTAGCTAAAGTAGCACAGAGATTGTGTATAGTCTTATTGTTGTCCAATGTTAAAACTATAAGAACAAACTCATCCCTTTTCCTCTCCTTTAAAAAATTTACTTGCATCTATAAATACTGGGACTTTAAACAAAATGAGTGCAATGGGACCAATAATTTTTTACTTTTAAGACTATGCACTGAATATAACTCTCCCTTCCTCTTGGTGGTGTACGTTTGTTCCACACTGGGAATCACTGAGCCATACTGTTGCTAAACCAAAAATTGTTAGCATTTTATTAAACCCAGATCCCCTTTTCTAGGTCTTTTGTTTTCCTTAAGAATTTGTTATTTGGTCTAGAATTAGGGATGATTCAAAAAACTGGATTAATAGATTCTTGTGTCTAAAGGAAGCTTCCATTCTCCTGTATTTTAACAGGACCAGAGATAGGAATGACCCCCATTAGTTACTTCAGAAGAATGTTTATTGTTTGTACTTCAGACACATAACAGAAGGTGGTTCAGTTAATTAGAAACTCTGACTTCGAAGTTCAAGCAAATTTAATTAAATGTCCTTTTGAAATCTGAAATCTAAAACAATTTCTATATTCTGAAAGTTCTTTTCATAATAGGGTTCATATTTATTTTCATAATTGGATTTTTATATTACTGCATTCAACCCTTTCATACCAATTGTGTAGAGTTGGCAGAGGAAGTGAGAATAGTCTGGGATAAATAATGCTAAGGAACTTTTCAATAAAAAATTGAATAGGCATGAACTTGTTGGATGCTTTCTCAGAACAAAACCAAGGTTGTAATTGATTATAAATAGTTTTTTATATATACATCAAATATTAACTTGTACAGCTCAGAATAAAAAAAATAGAACTCTTAAAAAAGATGTACATAGAGCTTACTGCATCCACAAAATCGTCTCTTATTACCAGAAGTATCCATGGTACTGCAACAAGGGTGTTTTTATATAAAGCACAGGTAATATGCACAAGACCTACCTGTTACAGCCACTCACTGCTTTGCTTTCAAAAGTTGGCAATTAGTTTGACCATTAAAATTGTTTTCTATTGTTTTAAGGAGTCAAGACAAAACAGTACAGTGGAAGAAGATTCTGAAGGTGATAATGATTCTGAAGAGTTTTATTATGGAGGACAGGTAAGCACATCAGTTCCTCCAAATATATACTTGCAAAGGGAGCAATTGCCATTGATGACCTAGTGGAAGTCTGTGCTTATGATCTAAGAGTCCTGTGTGTTGTTCAGGGCTGTATAATTAATGAAGAAATCTGTATAATTTATCTGTTTCTCATTTTCTACACATTTTCAGAAATTAAGGTTACTTTTGCAGTTCTTTGACTGTAATCATTCATTTACATTGAAGTTGTCTTAATTCATTATGCACATTTTGCAGACAGTATTTAACTATGCTTTCAAATTTTACATTTCTTAAGCATCTTGTGCTCAGTCAATATTCTGAATTGATGACACTTCTAACAAAGGCATGGATTAATAGTTCTAAACAGAATATGATTAACCTTTATAATAATTGATGAGACCTAATTATTGCACATCCTTATTAGTATTTGATGTCTTCCTTTTCCTCTTATACTAATGTAAAGTGTTTGTTAAAAATTGTTGTGAAGAAACATCATAATTTATACACATGAAAAGAGCATAGCCATGTGTGTGTGTACATACGTATATATACACAAAAGAATTTATTATATTTTTTCAGGATAATATTACAATTTTAAACTGAGCAATTGATTTAGGCTTTGGCTATATACGGTGTCTTGTTCTGTTTCTATAAACTTCTTGATCAAATATGCTTTATAACTTGGATAGTGTAATGAGAAAGTAATATGTTACAAAAGTGCTTTAAAGCCAAAGTTGTTATTACATAAAACAATGCAAGTCAGTTTATTCATTCAGAATCAAAATCAGTAATTTGTAAGTCAATCATATGCAAGGCAGTAGAGGTACAGATGGAAATAAAAGTAGGTTTCTTCTCTCCAGAAATGCTTTTTTAGCAAGGGAATACTTTTCCTAATGATTCTTGCACCACGGTAACACTTTGGCATCATTTAAAATAACTTCCAGTTTTGATTTTTGTTTACATAGCTAATTTTTATAGAGGGGAAATAAATGCTTTTCACCAGTCTGAAAGTTTTTCAGATCATCTGCTAGATGTTACTTGTTTTAAAGTTTGCATTTTCTTCCTATCAAAGTAATCTAGTTTTACTTTTTAAGCATGATAAATTACACTAGATTTATTTGAACTGAGGAACTTTAGTGAATCTACTGCTGCATTATCTATAGTTTTCAGTGAAGGCAGAAGATAACCATGGCAGAACCTACAGGGTGACCTGTCCAGGAGCTGCTTTGTATTTGGTTCTTCTGCTTGTCTTCACCCCTCAGTCACTTCACACCGTCTCTTTGCATCAGGTGAACTATGACGGGGAGCTGCACAAGCACCCTCAGCTCGAAGCTGATTTGTCGGCTGTGAGAGAGATCTATGGGCCACATGCAGTTTCTCTCAGGTAAATAATGCCTTTGTGAATAAAATGTAAAATTACTTTTAATTTTAAAAGTAAGTCATTGGTAACAGAACTCCATTCTGTTAGAGCTTTTTAAGTGGAAATTTTCTTGGGCTGAATTATATTTGAACATATTTGAGAGAGATTCTATTGTGTATAAGACTCATCTTCTACAAAATGGCATATTTATGGCTGTATGGATTTTTTTTTGTACATGTCATTTAACATTACATTAAAATTTGGAGAGTTCGATAAAATACCAGTCTTAAGTAGTGTCATAATCAATTCCTGTTTTAGATTTGGCCAGCTGGGCCTGTGGTGTTATCATCAATCAAGGACGCATCCTTGTGAAAAATAAGTCATGCACAGCCACGGGATCAGTCCCCCCAAAAAAGAAAGGAAAAAAGACATCAATTTACACAGTGTTTAAGTGATAATGTATTTTTCTCTGCAGTTACTTAATATCTTATTTGGTGACGATTTTCCAGACCATTTTTACAACTTTTTATCATTCAGAAGACCACACTATCCTTATGTACCTTTCCTTTCTCTCCTTAAGAAAAATACTTCTGCTGCCACCATACTAGTTTCCTTCCACAAGTCAGATGTGATTATTTCAGCCTCCTGTTTTTTCATTTGGGCATCTCCAAGTCTCCATAGCATTGCAGACCCCTCTGACGACCTGATCTCAGTTCCAGTCTTGTCCACCCCAACCGGAATTGTCCTGTTCTCCAAATCCAAATACTGGGATATTCCCTCCTGATTTTTGCGTTGGCACAAGCAGTTCTCTTACCATGGAAAACTTCCCTCTCGACCCTCATTGCTGTGTTCATTCATGCCCCAGTTCAGAGTTCAGCTTTTCTTTGAGTTTTACTTGAATCTCCAACAGATAAATTATTCTGCCCTCTGGACTCCCATCACATGTGGCTCTTACCCCATTTATTATACTTCTCATGTCTTATCATTAGGTTTGATTCTCTGCCTCTAGATTCAGAATTCTATGAATGTTGGGGCAGCACACTTTTTTGTTTGCTGTATTTTGTTTGGGTTTGGTTTTTAATCACACTTGCAATCCAGTATTTAGCAAAGCACAGGGTGTATGTGGAATACCGGCTGCTGGATTCTTGATTGTTCTCAAGAATTGCAGTGGTGAAAGGCATTTACATTATAAAGTTGCGTTCTTTTCAGTGGACATGCCAGATTCTGACAGAGCAAGCAAATACTGTTAGTTGGGAAGTATATGACACACTTAGAGTGATTAATTGCCAAATGTTTCATTTTTAACTCCAGAAACAGAAACTCAAAACCACCTGCAGCCTAAATAAACTGGGGTTGTATACCCCACTCACGGTGGTATTTGAGGCTGCAATTGTGTGAAAGTGATTGGGATTATCCTTTATAAAGGAAATGTTTGCAATTTCCCAAGTTTTAGCAAATTACCTACAATCATTTCACAGTTGATCTCTACTGTGGCTCCAGGGCAGAGAATATGGATATTCAGTAAGTGTTTTAGAATGAATAGATGAAGGCAATAGAGAGTTAGCAATAAACAGTCCAAAACAACCATTGATTTTTTTAACTTTGGTCAAATTTTGCTTGAAAGCCTAAAACTTTAACCACAGTAATCTAACTCCCTCTCCTGCACTTAAAAAAAAAAATGCATGCGATATAATTAATCATACAATACAAATGTAGAATTCAGCTTTTTTTCATTTGAAATATGTATTTTTGCTTAGAAGATTACCTTAAAACACGTTGATTGCTTTTTTATAGGTGAAGTTTTTTTAACACACTTTACATGCTTGTGTAGGCCCCAGTCATACTGTCATGTATGTATGAAATTTTTTTTTCTTCACCATGTATTAAGCATCTATGATCATCTCTGTTAATATTTTTCATTATTAATAAAATTATTGATAATTTTTGAGTTGTTAAAATTAGGTAAATATTTGAAATTTCAATCAAATGAAGTATCAAATTTCAAAATGGTTTTGATTTTTTTCCCCCTTGCCATTTCACTTACAACTTTTAATCCAGTTTTAAATCTTAATGAATGTGAGCCATGTTCTTGCCTGCTCTAGATTTTCTCTAGCTACAGCGGATGTTTCCAGAATAAATAACCTCCCAGAGGCCTTACGGTAAAAAGGTGAATCACAGCAGGATAAGTTTGATTTACTTAAAGTAAATAAGGGTGAATTTACTGTCTAGTAATACTGAGGCTTGCACACATGGGAAAAGTGGTTAGGGCTAAGGTCTTAGAATCATCTTCCTTGCAAAGTTCTAAGTCTATTGAAAACAGACTGTTCTAATTAGCTGTTCTTTTACTTAATTGAGGTTTATAAGAACTTAATGGAGTTTGAAGAGCAAAAGTACCTCAGTATGCATAATAGGCTATTTGGTGTCATTTTTTTAATTTGACATCTAATGAGAAAGGCAACTAAGCACATCTAAATTCTACGTAAGAGATGAAAGGAACTGAGAGTGCCTCCACTGAGGCAAAGCCCTCTTAAAGTAGGTTGAAGGACGATACAGAAAAAGCGACTGATGATAAATTACACAGGTGCTTTCAGCGTTACGAGGCCGTATCGACCAAAACCGAGGACTGAGTGTGCTGAACCGCACTTGTAAACATTGATGACAAATCGGATCCGTAGGCTTTTGTATAGGGAGTGAATTCAGTCTCTGGGGGAACATTATTAACCCTATGATCAGTCTGAATACGTCTCGTCTTGAATCCTGCAACCAAGTAAGAGTATTTTTATGTTTTCATTATAAACATACTCCTATGGCTATGTTATTTACAAAAAAATATTTATTTTATCAGGGCCATCTGGAAACAATTTGAGGTTAATATTTTTAGGGAGGTGAGGAATTCCAGTCACAAGTAAATGACTTGGATCATTTGCTTATGCCGTTTCATACTTGAACCCCATATAAAATATCTTTCACTTATGACCATACCATCTTCCATTTTAAAAATTGAAGCCATGGGTAATATTCTAACTTTTTTATTGTGACTACTGCTTAATGTAGGTTGGAAATTTGTAAGATTGTGACTGTTCAGCGTTTCAATCACTTTTTGTGGGTGGATGATTGTAATAGGGCCTTTTGGAGTTGAGGTTTTGGAGGACAGCATGCTGAGAATTTAAGGCTTGAGGAGGCCATACTACTATATCCAGGCCCACCACCCAAACATGTATCTCCTAAAGAAAAGAGAGAGAAAGGGAAAGAAAGAAAAGAGCACATAAGTCAAGATGGATCACTTAATTTCTCTGGATTTCCGTGTTTCTATTTGTAGTGGCGAGTAGGACTAGTTACAGGCCTTTTGGTTCTCCTCTTCTGGCACATGGTAGGTTGTACTTCCCCATCCCTTTCAATGTGAAGAGAGGCCACACAGCTAGTTTAGTGACTGCAGTGAGCGGCATCCCCACTCCTGATCACCATGCAGGGTGAGTGAGAGATAAATCCTTTTCATTGTTAAGTAACTTGAGATTTGGAGGATGTTTCTTAAGACATCATAAATTAACCTACACTGAAATACGTCATTCATCAAAAGAAGATCCTGGGCTGGGTGTTTGGAATGTCCTTCCCAGAATATTGATTCTCCTGCCTCTGCCTCTTAGAGTCCAGGGAAATAACAGTCTGACGCTGAAAACCAGGGGAAGTAGGGACAGGTGGCACATGGGAGAAAGGAACAGAGGGGACATTCTTTCCCAGAACCACTGGCCTCTAACTTAGGTGTAAGCTTCAGAAGTCAGGTCCCAGTCAGTCAACTCTGCTCCCAGCGCCTGTACTTTCTTCCAGCAAAACCAAGGATTTTTAAGCTGAGGGCAGAGGTGTAGCAGCTGTGTAGACTGTACGTCTCTACATGCTCTTATTCCATGTGGGCTTCCTTACCTGCATCTGCTTTTTAAATTCTTCACAGCCCTTGTTGTCCTTGAGAGAAATTTATAGCTAATTTAGATACAGTCTTGCAAATGCTTCAATCTGCCAATATATCATCGTAACTACTGAGTTTGCGTATTTCTTGGCCCATTCACAAATGTCTCCCCCACACCAAACAGAACACACACGTTGAGTAGGCATGCCAAGACAGACACACAAACTGTTGAATTACAGATGTCATAGGAGGTGTATTTTTTTTTCTGGGTCTGAATTCCTTTTTTTAAAATGTATTATTTTTTTATTTTTTTATTTTGGTGCCATTAATCTACAATTACATGAAGAACATTATGTTTACTAGGCTCCCCCTTCACCAATCCCCCCCACATATCCCTTCACAGTCACTGTCCATCAGCGTAGTAAGATGCTATAAAATCACTACTTGTCTTCTCTGTGTTGCACATCCCTCTGTATGCACCCCCCCATACTATACATGCTAATCGTAATGTCCTCTTTCTTTTTCTCCACCCATATCCCTCCCTTCGCACCCATCCTCCCCAGTCCCCTTCCCTTTGGTAACTGTTAGTCCATTCTTGGGTTCTGTGATTCTGCTGCTGTTTTGTTCCTTCAGTTTTCCTTTGTTCTTATACTCCACATATGAGTGAAATCATTTGGTACATGTCTTTCTCTGCCTGGCTTATTTCACTGAACATAATACTCTCTAGCTCCATCCATGTTGTTGCAAGTCATAGGATGTTTTTTTCTTATGGCTGAGTAATATTCCATTGTGTATATGTACCACATCTTCTTTATCCATTCATCTATTGATGGACATTTAAGTTGCTTCCGTATCATGGCTATTGTAAATAGTGCAGCAATAAACATAGGGGTGCATCTGTCTTTTTCAAACTGGAGTGCTGCATTCTTAGGGTAAATTCCTAGAAGTGGAATTCCTGGGTCAAATGGTAAGCCTATTTTGAGCATTTTGAGGAACCTCCATACTGCTTTCCACAATGGTTGAATTAAGTTACATTCCCACCAGCAGTGTAGGAGGGTTCCTCTTTTTCCACAACCTTACCAACATTTGTTGTTGTTTGTCTTTTTGATGATGGTGATCCTTACTGGTGTGAGGTGATATCTCATTGTGGTTTTAATTTGCATTTCTCTGATGACAAGCGATGTGGAGCATCTTTTCATGTGTCTCTTGGCCATCTGAATTTCTTCTTTAGAGAACTGTCTATTTAGCTCCCCTGCCCATTTTTTAATTGGATTATTTGCTTTCTGTTTGTTGAGGTGTGTGAGCTCTTTATATATTTTGGATGTCAAGCCTTTATCGGATCTGTCATTTATGAATATATTCTCCCATACTGTAGGATACCTTTTTGTTCTATTGATGGTGTCCTTTGCTGTACAGAAGCTTTTTAGCTGGTATAGTCCCACTTGTTCATTTTTGCTTTTGTTTCCCTTGCCCGGGGAGATATGTTCATGAAGAAGTCACTCATGTTTATGTCCATGAGATTTTTGCCTATGTTTTTATCTAAGAGTTTTATGGTTTCATGACTTACATTCAGGCCTTTGATCCATTTCAAATTTACTTTTGTGTATGGGTTTAGACAGTGATCCAGTTTCATTCTCTTACATGTAGCTGTCCAGTTTTGCCAGCACCATCTGTTGAAGAGACTGTCATTTCCCCATTGTATGTCCATGGCTCCTTTATTGTGTATTAATTGGCCATATATGTTTGGGTTGATGTTTGGAGTCTCTATTCTGTTCCACTGGTCTGTGGCTCTGTTCTTGTGCCAGTACCAAATCGTCTTGATTACTGTGGCTTTGTAGTAGAGCTTGAAGTTGAAGAGCGAGATCCCCCCCACTTTATTCTTCCTTCTCAGGATTGCTTTGGCTATTCAAGGTCTTTGGTGGTTCCATATGAATTTTTGAACTATTTGTTCCAGTTCATTGAAGAATGCTGTTGGTAATTTGATAGGGATTGCATCAAATCTGTATGTTGCTTTGGGCAGGATGGCTATTTTGATGATATTAATTTTTCCTAGTCAGGAAGCATGGGATGAGTTTCCATTTGTTAGTGTCCTCTTTAATTTCTCTTAAGAGTGTCTTGTAGTTTTTCAGGGTATAGGTCTTTCACTTCCTTGGTTAGGTTTATTCCTAGGTATTTTATTCTTTTTGATGCAATTGTGAATGGAATTGTTTTGATTTCTCTTTCTATTAGTTCCTTGTTAGTGTATAGGAAAGCCACAGATTTCTGTGTGTTAATTTTGTATCCTGCAACTTTGCTGAATTCCGATATTAGTTCTAGTAGTTTTGCAGTGGAGTCTTTAGGGTTTTTTATGTACAATATCATGTCATCTGCAAATAGTGACAGTTTGACTTCTTCTTTACCAATCTGGATTCCTTGTATTTCTTTGTTTTGTCTAATTGCCATGGCTAGGACCTCCAGTACTATGTTGAATAACAGTGGGGAGAGTGGGCATTCCTATCTTGTTCCTGATCTCAGAGGAAAAGCTTTCAGCCTCTTGCTGTTCAGTATGATGTTAGCTGTGGGTTTATCATATATGGCCTTTATTATGTTGAGGTACTTGCCCTCTATGCCCATTTTGTTGAGAGTTTTTATCATGAATGGATATTGAATTTTGTCGAATGCTTTTTCAGCCTCTATGGAGATGATCATGTGGTTTTTGTCCTTTTTGTTGATGTGGTGGATGATGTTGATTGGGAGGTGTATTTTTTGTTCACAAAATATATTACTTCTGAAAATGTAATGGACCAATTGTTAAAAGCAGAAATAATAATTTAATAGCAATAGAACTTTATTTCCCAAGAACGTGTTGTAGAGTTTCATGTGTGTGTGTCTATACATATAATTTCTTAGACAGTTAATAAAGTAGGACTAGATATCTAAAATATATTTTTATACCAGCACAGTCACTGCTAATTTTGGTCACACAGTATTATAAAATATCTCAACTACATAATGAATAGAGAGAAGAAGACCAACACAGATGGCCTAACATTTAATATGTTGTGGGAAGGTACATTGTGTTTCTTTAATGAGGATGCTGTATTGATTAGTTCCATTAAGAAAACAGAAAAATGAATTGCCGGGATTCTAGCACATAGTGCCTTCAAAAATACATTCATAGAAGAGTATATTTCACGTATACATATTCTGAAATGAACTAGGTTGTATGTAAATATTCAAAATCAAATGATGAGTTTTCAAGATACGGTGATTCAAAGAGTAGCTCAGATGTCTGGAAATTTGTGGAGCAGTTTTTTTTCAAACCCTCAGTTCCAGAGTAAAACAACTGCATCAGATCATTTCTGTGTTGTTTCCCTTTTCTTAAAAATCTATTCAAGCTGAATTTGATGTCATCTTTTTACAGAGAGTAAATATAGGCAAATGCATGAAATTATTTGGAGTTATTATAAAGCGAACACAGTATTCAGGACACAATCAAGATATCTAGCTGTACAATTGAAGTTGCATTCATATTTCAAGCTTTCATCTTGATTCTGCATTTGCTATTCATGAGATCCATGGCTACTGAAGTTATTCAGATATAGAAGCAATCGTGATGACAGGGTCGCTGCATCTGGACAAACTGTAATCAGGCTTTGAAGTGTCACAGCGGGAAATGTGAAATTACTGGCATTGTATAAAAAGGGCATCACAACGAAAATTGGTTTGCATATACACAGTGTTGTTGTGAATTCTTTGAAGTGTGGCATGAAGCAAAAAGTGTAACTATTTACAGATCTACACCTGCAGAATCGAGTTAATTGCAAACCGTTAATGCCTCTGCCTCAAAATTCTGTATTTGTGCTCTGCTATGGTGAAGAGCATTTGTAATCCTCTATTTCCTTTTTTTTTTTAAAGAAATGATACTGTTAGAAATTGGGAAGATACTAAACATGTAACCAAGAAAGTGTTGAAGAAATATGAAGAATAATTTAAAATTCACATATTAAAGGCTTTTAAATAATGTATGTCACATTTTGATCATGACTTTGTGACACAGCTTGTTAAAGTGGCCTGGAAAACTATGAAGAAAATAGCCGAGGGAAGGTTCTTACTGATTTTTGTTATCTCTGATTCCTTTAACATCAGAAATAAATTGAGCAAAAGTTACTCTCCCTTACAAAACTGTCAGTGATGGGAGAAAAAAATATGCCTGGTGAAGAGGAGGATGTGGGAAATGGTGACTGATGATGACTTTGCTAGTGTGATTACAAATTGTTATAACCTTTTAAAATAGTAATTAAGCAATATATATGAAGAGTCACAAATAAACTGTTTTTTCACTCAGTAATCCTAGAAATTCTATGAGAAGACAGATGCATGTAGAGTTTTATCTGGAGGGCTATTTCTTAGTGTAAAAAAAATTCAGAAGCACCTTAATGTTTTATTATATGATTATTGTTATACAAATACAACCATTTAACTTTACAATTTTAAAGAATAATGTACAGTAAAGAAAACACTGATTTTAGAAGAAGTGAAGAGCAGGACAAAAATCTTTCCATACCATATTATCTTTATATATATATGAAAGAGACTGAAATGATATCTAAGCAAAAAAAACGATCTCTCAGTAGGGTTATTGAAAATTACTTTTTTCTGTTTTTCTCTGTCTGGTATTTTATAAAATGAGCCTGTATTATTTTTGTAATGAGAAAAAGTAGATGTGTTTTTAGAAAATAAATTGCATTTTTTGTAAAAATAAGTCTTACCCACAATCTAGAGTTAATATATAAATACTCCTTTTACTTTCTGGTTCCTATTTCTCTTTATTTAAAAAAAGCAATAAAAATCATATGTTTTTGGTAATCTATCTGCTTGCTCAGTTAATATATTTAGAACACTTCCCTTGGGATAGTAAATGTTTTCATATCTTTGATAATGGGAAAATTCTTTTATCATGGCAACATGCTCTAGTTTAAGTATTTCCTTATTATTCAGTATTCACTTTTTTCCAACTTCTGTGCTTAAATACATTTTTCTAGGTAAAAGTTTGCACTTATTTTTTACAATTTTCTTGGAAATGCTTGTAGTAAGGGCCTCTTCATCCCACTGAAATGTCTCTTGAACATCATTAGTCATCTATCATCATCACCTTTATGGCTCTTTCTTTCACAAGAGATATTTAAATTTTTATATTTATTATGTATAATTTGCTGATGTTCACTGTCAGCAAATTATGACCCCTGGGCTATGGGGCCTGTTTTTGAGTAGCCTGTGAGCTACACACAGTGTTTGCTTTTTTAAAGGGTTGCAAAAAAAACAAAAACTAAAACAAAAACAAAAAGAGGGAATATGTGATAGAGAATCTATGTGGCCTAAAAAAGCCTTAAATATTTACTGTCTTGACCTTTACAGGAAAAGTTTGCTGAACCCTGGACTAGAGCATAGAAGAATGGTTCATTTGCTTGGTCCTTATTCTTGTCATAGTGTCTGTATAATTTCATAACTAAATTGGCTTATTTTTTTAATCTAAATTTGCATCTCACCTTCAAGTTTACATAAGGTTATAAAATTT
This sequence comes from Manis javanica, assembly GCF_040802235.1. Taxonomy (NCBI): domain Eukaryota; kingdom Metazoa; phylum Chordata; class Mammalia; order Pholidota; family Manidae; genus Manis; species Manis javanica. The sequence continues at coordinate 113,596,339 of NC_133156.1, read as the reverse complement.
CTTATGCTTTATGAATAACACGGATGTTTTGATTCATGCAGTGTTTTAAAATTAATTGCTAAGTGAATAATTTTTATCTCTTTTCATCTTTATATAATCTTTAAAAATATTACCATGAAAAAATAAAAATAAAAATTTCATAAATAAATAAATGAAATATGTTTTGATGTCTTTTTAAGGGGTGAATAGAGAAAGCACAGATACTGAGTGACTATTCTAATACATTGTTTTTTGGGGCATGGACATCAAAAACCAAGAATCCCCTAGATTTCTTTATTTTTCAAATTACATAAAACCTTTTAATCATAAAAAATTACCTTCTCAGAACCCTATGCAAGTGCCACTGTTTTGTATTATATTAGCTTTACATGAACATATAATACACAACAGTCTTCACTGAGTACTAGCTGTGTGCCCGATGGTACACACAGTTCTAAAGTTGGACATGAATTCAACACCTGACTTAAGCACTGATGTGTCTGTCCTTTGGCAACTTGTTTCACATCCCTCAATCTCGGTTTCCTCATTTGCAAGTTTAGATAGTAATAGTATCCTCACTATTAGGCTATGATGAGGACCTAAGGAGATTATGCATTAGTGTTTGACCTGATTTCCAGCATAAAGTGACAGTTTATTGACTATTGAACCAATTAGGCACCTGCTTAAGTAAATAGATGTCCTGGTCACAAGGTTGTCATGAGGACCTAATGAAATCATCCATTAATGTTTGACCTGGTTTCCCAAACCAAGTGATAGTTTATTAAATATTAAACCAATTAAGTACCTGCATAAGTAAATAGATACATATATTCAAATCTCGACATTGCCACAGAATCATGGTAGGTAACATGTTATTACTCTGGGCCTTCATTAATGAGTTTTAGTTGTACATGGTGGTCATCAATAGTGCACTGTGATTACATATACATAAAATCCTTCAAACAGTGTCTGGCACATAAGTGCTCAACCAATATTGGATATTAACTTTTATCATTTCAGTTATATCTGTAATTTTCTCCCTCACTATGTATGGCATTTGTGACTTAAGAATTTTATAGAAATGTCAAAAATACAGATGCTTGTCTATGGGGAATATAAAAACTATTGATTTTATGTTCTTTTTTTAACTTTTAAAATATGTGTGTGTTTTTGTCACTACCTGGGCTGTAGAAAAAGTTGGTCTTCATAATGTCTTCATGTGTAACATACTGTTGTTCCTTGTTTTAATTTTGATATGTGCTGCCTGTTAAAGCACAGTGATGTGTAAGTGGCAGAGCACCTGAATCAGATTCAGAACCTCTGATGTCGAATGTGGCAGCATCACGGACCAGTAAATTATCCTCCATCCTGCTCCCATGCCAGAAACTCCTTTCTTACCTGTAGAAGCAGTTCCGTCTGCAGGGAGCACGGTGAAGACAGAGTGGACATATAAGAAGACTGGTTAATCTGCTACAGAGAACTGGGGATGTGTGAAATTATGAACCAAACAACTCTTGAATCTATGTATGCACATGCATGTACATAAAGATAGATTTCTGCGTGGTATAAATAAATCACAGAAGACAACATCCAACTAGACTGAGTTAATTCATGCATGTCCACAGTCACTTCTGAGCTGTCTGGGAATAATCAGGAATACAAGTTTGTGATTGAATTTAACCCAGACACATTATCTATTAAGAAAAATGAAAGAAATTAATGTTAATCTTTGCTTTCAGGGAATATGGAGCCATTGATGATGTAGATATTGATCTGCATATTGATGTTAGCTTTCTTGATGTAAGTATCAATTTGTGCAATATGATTGGTATGTTTAAAAACATTTACTGAAACAAATTTAACTTCCATTTCCCATAATATTATTAGTAATGTACTGCCTTTGTTAAAGTGATTTATGAAGAAATACTTTAACTGTTTGAAGAAGCAGAGATTTAATATATATACATATATATAGTGTTGGCTTTTTTAGCATCTTTTAATATATTCTGATACTTACAGGCTCTTATTATAGTACTTTCCTTATTTCTTAAGTTTCCACTTTTATTTTTCATATGTAGAGGGCACAAACTAGGAATACTTCGGTTTTCTTTTCACAAACCAGTAGGTTTTGAGATAGTTTGTAGGCCTTAATGATCTATGTATTTTTTCAAAATAAATTAATCTTTTTAAATTTTGTAAACAAGAGCTCTAGAAGATGACTAATTTCTAATATGTTTGCATAGGAGGAAATTGCTGTGGCTTGGGAAGTGATACGAACAGAACCTATAATTGTCCGACTACATTGTTCACTTACACAGTATTTGAATGGCCCAGGTTAGTTTTATTTCTCTATTTATTATTTTGAATATTAGTTGTGCATTGTGCATTAAGCAAAATTACTCTTCATTTGCTAGGTCTGAACAGAATTGCAGCCAATTCGTAATGATACTGTTGAAATATATTAGCATCCTAACAACAATGGTTTATTGCCAATATACAGAAATATATATAGATTTCATAAGTTGACAAATTGCTGTGAAATAATCAGGATAAAAACTGAAAGAGAATTTTACATATAGTAGAAGCTCAGTTAGTATATTTTGAGTTGCTCTTAGATTTAATTATTTGTCTCTGATTCTGAAATTTAATTTTAATGTTTATTTATCTCACCTTTGATCACTGGTGAATTTAGCCTAATTAAATGTGATGTATTTCAGGTTTCTGAAAATGGAGACCTTGGTCATATTTTTGTTTTCCAAAACCTTAAGAGATGATTTTGCTGTATCGTAACTGGTTGCTGTTTGCAATGAAAGACCCTATTGTAAACTTTGCCAAGATGTACTGGATCAAAATGTTTGCCCTTACCCACTAACACAGACAGTACACACTGTATTGGCTTGTACTGTTCCAGTTATTTGCTGTTGCATAACAAGCCACTCCAAAACTTAGTGGCTTAAAACAACTTACTATCTCTCACTGTTCTTTGGGCTCAACTGGGCAGTTCTTGCTTGGAGTCTTGCATGACTTTTTAGTCCAAATACGGGTTGGAGTTATGCTATATTAAGGTTTTGCTGGACTGGATGCCCAAGATGCTGGACTTCAGATGGCTAGCAGTTGAAGCAGGTGTCATCTTGGAGCTCAGTTGGGGCCCTTAACCAGAGTATCAACCTTACACATGGCTTCTTGTGGTCTGGGCTTCTGGTAGCATGGTGAGTGGAAAAGCAAGTGTTTCAAGCACCCATTCAATTTTATTCTGATGGTGGTTAAAAGAGAAAGAAGTCCTCATGTCTGAACTTTCTTTAATTAATCAGGGTTATGAACAAAATTGGGCCAGGTCATCTCCACCCTGTCTTATCTGTCTGAGATGAGAATGTGGCATGCTTTTATGTAATCTTACCATGTTACTCATTTTTTAAATACAATTTTGAATTTTAGGCAGAGATTTTCTTTTCCAGTAACTCTTTAAAGATTTGTTATATTTGCTTGGTTTTAAAAATATTTTAACTATTAAATTTTATTTTATATTTAGATGATTTTGTTACTTAATACCACTTAGTAGTATCAAAACTCATCTATAACTTGATGATTCTTTTTTCATCTCTGTTGGTTAATTTACATATTTAATAGTTCATACACCAAAGAAACATGAGGGTTATGATGCTTCCTTTATTCATACCTGAGAATGACTCTTTGTTTTGTGAATGAGACACACTTGACCAATTATAAATTTACAGGGTTATAACAGCCATGGCCCCCGTACCCCCCAAAAAGGGCAAAAATGCTTTAGAAATTTCTTCTGGTTTGTGTCCAAAGCATTTTGAATTTGCTCATTTGTAAGAAATCTGTTTTGGTGTTGTGTATGTTTTGTTATGTGTACTTAATTGGGCTGTTTTTTTCTCATTCTTCTTGATACTATCTTTTATATATTTATTTTGCATGGGATACTTAGATCTTAATTCACCTCAAGCAAGTTTGTGTAATCATTTTATTAATCCCTTATCTGTTTGCCCCAATATATGTAGACTGGATCTAATGTCTGTATCCCCCATGTTGTTTATCTTTTCTCTTAGTCTTTTATCCTTTGTCTCTGTGTATTTTGTTTTTTCCAATTTGTCTTCTACTTCATTAAGTAAATCATTTTGTGATTCAGTCTTTGATGTAATGTTTCTCTCCTATTTTTAAGTTGATTATAATCTTTATTGATTCCATTTTATTCTCTATTACCAGTTGCTTTCATTTTATTTATGCTGGTGTCATTTTGAGTTTTGTTGTGAACATCAATCAGTAATTATTCAAAATTTATTTTATTTCCATAGATGAGTTTTATTTTCCTCAGTATTAATATTGAAGCAGGAGTTGAAATGTACTTCTTTCAGACTTAGTGTGATTTGTGTAGAATTTATGTCAAGAAGAGGGAAGAGAGAACCCCACATTTACTCTAGATCCCTTAGTTCTGAGATCTGACAGCTGGAGGGAGGTGGGCTATGAAGTCCGTTGGTGCCGCGCTTCTCCCCCCTCACACCCCTTTGGCCAGCTCTGCCCCCATCCCCTGACTTCTCTGTGCTTTAGGGCTAATAGCTCACCCTGGGATGTTAGGGCTTGGACATCTGACACATGAGAGCTTTCTCTTTCCTGGGGAAAGCAGGTACATACTTGGGAGTTCTTCACTTCTGCCCCGCCCCTTTGGTGTGACTGATGTGGGAGTTCAGTGGCCTGGCTACTTTGCCCCAAGGTTGGACAGACTTCGTGGAGTAATTCATGCTGCAGTATTACCCATAGGACCACAGGCTGAAGCTGGGACTTGACCTGAATTTGTGCACTTGCTTTGCATTTTCCCTTTTCCAGTCTTCCTTCTCCTGCTCCTCCCATCCCTTGTTGTTTTTCCTGGGAGCAATTGCATAGTAAAGTATTTGTCCCTAAATCTTCACTCAGGGTCTGTTTCTGGGAGAACTTGACCTAAGAAGGTGTGTTAGGGCAAGGAAGAGGTCAGCATCTGCTTCAGGAGGAAGCCCTGCTGGTCCAGCCCTTACGGAAACTGCTCCGGGACACACTGCTTCATGCTTCATCTGCCCTTTTGTATTGAGATATGTTACTGGTAGTCTGCTTTAAGCTGCCTACTTTTTCATAGAATGGGGAGTTTTGAGTTAGCATTTTATGGCCCCTCAAGATTGGTTCCATTTGTTCTATTTGTAGCAAAATTCACTGAAAGTTTCTTATATGAGATAGCATTATTCCAAGTTTCTGATCCCTTTGCTGATTTTCTCCTGTTTCTGTAATGCACTCATTATGTCGGGGCTTGTTGCAGCCTGTTTGCTCACATTGCATCTTACTAGTGAGTTTCCCAAAAGATTATTGTTTTCTTAGAGAAAATTTGAGGAAAATATGATTTTAAAATGGGCAGTACTGTGAAATATATGACTAGAACTAGAGATAGTGATGATGCTATAAAGGAACATAGAATTTATTACTCTAGAAGAAATTAATTAGATTTTATCCTTGTTCATGATATAGATTATTTCAAACAAATAAAAAGGTAAAAGAAAATAATTCTTTAAGGCTATTTTGCAAAATGTCTTTGAAAGTGACAGCATTTATAGTAAAATGAACTTGCGGAAGATGTGTGACTTGTACAAAGTTTGGACTGACCTCGTTAATAGTTCTTTTGAAAAGCATTTATTCCTGGGTTCTGAAAATGTATGAACAATATTATTTGAACTATAATATTTGGCTGGGGCTATTCTGACAATGAATATGTGAGTGAACAGGAGTGATAAGAATTGAAGAAGTACACCTCCTTATTTGTCACTTTGAAATTAAAGATAAGGTTTTTTTCATTGTACCTGGGGAAATACACTTTAAATAAAAGATGTGATTGTTATGAATCTTATGATAGTCTTTATATTTTCTAGAATTGCTGTTGTATAGATGTAGTTTCTAATCTGAAGGGCAGGGCTCCTTTTAGTTTAAAGTGATAAACAACTCACACTGTTGACAATGTTTTCTGGTGCAAATTATCTCATTATCGACACCTCTATTTACATGTACATGATCAGAGTGTTAGAATAATTTCCACACATCTTGAGCAGCCCTCCCTCACGGCCTTCCCATAAATTACATGAGAGACAAAGAAAAATTGAATAACTTTCACCTTTTTTAAAATATGAAAATACTTTACAAGTATATCCTGTTAAGCTCTTCCTCATTCTCTTGCCCCCAAAAATGAACCCTGGGGAGAATTTAGTCATTAGACGTAAACTTCTTAAAAACTTGAGGAAGAGTAGACATTTCTATTTATTTTTTCTGTATTTTTCCTATTTGTAGTTTCTAGTTGTATGTATCAGTATGTTTGGTGTTTTTTGTTTTTGTTTTTTTGTTTGGCCTTAGATCACTAATTCTAGCTAAATTTATTCCTGAGTATTTTTTTACAACTTGTTGACTTAGTGACACTTTAATATTCCAGTTTATTTTCTGATTATTATGGGTTGTCAGGAAGCTATTATTTTTTAAAACATTTTTAGATTTACTGAAATTGCAAAGGGATTGCAGCATCCTCATATACTCCACATACAATTTCACTGATTATTAACATCTTATATGAAGAGATTAAGTGCAATCAATTGTACTAATTTCATTAATTTTTATAGTAGTATGCATGTTATCACTTCAATTTTGGAATATTTTTAGAAGTAACATCTTGTTTGCTCTCAATATATTCTAAAATTTTAGGTCATTCAGATTTTATACTACCAATTGAGTCAGTGTTCATAATATCTTTTCCTAGAAAATTTTATTATTTTGATGAAACTTTGATCTATATTTCCTTGGCATTCATAATACTAATAAGTTTTGGTCTTTCTACTGTTAATTTGTAAGAATAATTTATATATTCTGAATAAACTTTTCTGTTTTCTCTCTCCACTCTTTCCATGTATTTTATATAATTTCCTCCAATGAAGATTTCAGTTCTTCTAGTGCATTTTGTATTTTTCTATATCTTTTTAAACCAAGTTCCTTTTGTCTCTCTGCCTCTGTCTTCCCAGTTATGTTTTCTATCTGCCTATGAAGAGCTTGTGTCTTCTTAAATCTTCCTAGAGAAAACACAGTGTTTTCTGATTTTTGACATCATTTTCTTCAGAAAATAATTATGCTGAGTTTGGCAGATGTTAGGATTTTTTATTTACTTCTGAATTTCTATACCCCTGGGTTTGGGACAGGTAGCATTGGAGTGATGTCCACTCTATTCCTCACTATATATAAGGATTAGAATGTGAAGGGCCCCCACCAGTAAGATGGCGAACTTCCGGCTTCTCTTGGTGGGGGGGGGGGGGGTCCTCAGTTCCCGCCGGCGCCACGTGAAGACCAATCACCTCTCTCCCCCCTCCCACTCCCAGCACCTAGCCAATAGCCACCAGCCCCGTAGAAGTGACACCTCAATCAGCTCATGCCCCTTCCTATACAACCCCTAATAAAGCGGAATTCTCCAGTGAATTGCTGCTGTGTGTCGCTCCTTTCCTTTCAGAATGCTTTTAAGAAAGGAATTGATTGGTAATGCTAACACCAATTTTCTTTGATTGGTGGAATGTTTGTATCCCAGAGTTACAGCCAACATAGGGAGTGAGTCAACTGGGGAAAGCCAGTTCATCCTACAGTGTGGAGCACGTGTGGTCTGAGAATGTGAACAAGGCAGTCTTTGCTCTAATTATCTGTTATCCCAACTGTTTGAATGAATGGTGCTATCTGTGCCCCTATATAATGTCATCCTTTCATTTGGACACTGGCTTCCATCCCCTTTCACCTATTCCATCAATTCTCCCTCTCCTTCTGGTGTTTTTTCATGTCTCTCTCTCTCTTCTAGAAGATTCCTACCAGCAAACAACTATTTCTCTTATCTTGACCTCAAATCACTCTTCAGTTAGTGCCCTAATACTCTTCTTCCCCTGACTGTTAAATTTTTTCGTGTATTTTGGTTTTTTAAATTGAGTTATAGTTGATATACAATGTTATATTGGTTTCAAGTAACAACATAGTGATTTGACAGTTATTTACATTACTAAATGCTCACCCCTAGTGTAGTTACTGTCTGTCAACATAGATGTTACAGAGCTATTGACTATATTCTCTATGCTGTACTTTCATCCCTGTGACTAATGTATATTATGATTGAGATTTTGTGCCTCTTTATCTCCTTCATCTATTTTACCCATTCCCCAACCTCCCTCACCTATGACAACCATATCCCTTCTCAATGTAAATTGGCCCAATCACTATGGAAAGCAGTATGGAGTTTCCTTGAAAAACTAAAGATAGAAATATCATATGACCCAGCAATTCCACTTCTAGGAATTTACCTAGAGAAAATAAAATCACTGATTTGAAAAGATATATGCACACCTGTGTTTATAGCTGTATTGTTTACAATAGCTAAGATATGGAAGCAACCAAAGTGTCCATCAGTAGAGGAATGAATGTGGTACATATATACAATGGAATATTATTCAGCCATAAAAAAGAAAGAAATCCTCCCCATTTCTGACAACATGAATAGACCTAGAAGGTATTCTATTAAGTGAATAAGCCAGGCAGAGAAAGACAAATACCATATGATTTCACTTATTTGTACAGTTGGAAAACAAAACAAAACAAACACAAGTGAGATAGACTGTTTAATTTCTTTATTAGAGTTACCTCTATTAGCTCACTTCATTTTCTTTCCTCCTTTCTCCTTCAATACACCCCAGACAGGTTTTAGACCCATCAGTCCACAAATGCTGCCCTAGTCAGTGTCACCAGTTACTTCAATATTGCTTAATGACCCTGTGACCAATCTTGAGTCCCCATCTTAGCAGCATTTTATAACAGTTGTTTACTCCTTCCTTGAAAAACTTTTGTGAATGTATGTCCAGATCAGCATTCTGGAATCTTCCATCCTCTAGCTATTCCTCTTCAGCCTTTTCTGCTGAACCTCTGGATGCTGGAGGGCTCAGGCCTAATCCTCAGCCTTCTTCTCCTCTCCATCTGTATATTCAGTCAATAGTTTCTCACCTGGCCTCATGTCTTTAAATACATTTATATTCTGGCTCTCCAAATTTGTATTTTTAGCAAATCTCCTTTCATCCAAATGCTTAAATGCTTGATTTCTCTATCCAGTTGCTTACTTAACTTTTCCACTTGAGTGACAGATAAGCATTTCTAATTTAAAATTAAAAATAAGTCAAGTTGCTGATCTCCCCACCACTCTGAGTGTGCTTCTCCTGCAGCCTTCCACACGCCATGAATTGGTAAGATTCATCTTTCTGGTTGCTTAGGTCAAAATCCTTAGATTTGACTCTTCCCTTTTTCTCATACTTCAAATCCAGTTCATCAGTGAAGTCTGACAGTTGTTCCAGAAAGTTTGAATCCAAAATGTCCACCACCTCCAGTGATCACACCACTGTGTATCTCCTGCCTCAATGACTGTGATCAGTTCCTGCTTGATTTTCCTATTTCTACCCTTGCTCTGCACAGAGAGCCTACACTGCTTCTTCCGCAGTCCTCTGATCTCATCTCCTGACATGGTACCGGTTCGCTCTCGGGTCTGTGGCCCCTGTGCTGCAGCGACTTCTTCCCCAGGGGCAGCGCTCTTGTTTCCTCTCACTGGGGCACCTTTCTTCCTGCCATGCTAACGCTGTTACCTCTGCCCACATAATCTTTAGCCCCTTCTTTTTGATCTCCAGAGCCTTCATCATCATGTGAAATTCTGTCTATTTTTTTTACCTGCTTTTTCTTTATCTCCTCCCACTGGACTAAGGCTCCATGGTGGCAGGGATGTTTATATTTGGGTGTTCTCATGGCTCTCTATAGTGACTGGCACAGTGGGCACTCAGCTACTCTTTAAAATTAGTGAATGGTGAGTGACTCTTTGAGAGGTTATTTATTTCATAATCATCAGTTATTAATTTGCAGAAATGCATAAAGCTGGTAAAAATATAAAATATGTGACAGAACATGCAGTGAGAAGTAAGTTTCCTATGCCATATTCTTGTACTTCGTTCTTTTATCCTAGAAAAAAGGTGTTTGTATGTACAGACATGTTTCTCTTCCACTTGAAGAATAGTGTGCAAACTGTCCTACACATTGATTGCTATTTATACTTAATACATACTTTTCGGAGATCATCTTTCATCAGCATACACATTATACATTTACATATGCATATATTACACTAGTATATATAATGACCAAGAATGATCTCCAAAGTCTACACAGATAAGGCATACATAGCAATGTATAGGACTCATGTGTACACTATTTTTAATGTACATGTATACATTACACTATGTAATATGTAATGTATATATACATATTATAGAATTACATATATGTATATGTATACACACCCACACACACACACACACATTACTTTTCACTCTTTTCCTGGCTGATGGTTGAGTTTTCAGCTCAACATCTTGACTGATTTTTTTTCCTTTGCAGTGCCCACTGTTGATGTTTTCCAGATTTCTACAAAAGAGCGATTTGGATTGGGACATCAGCTGAAAAAGTAAGTTCCCCAAAGAGGAAAAATAAATTTCTGTTAAAGAGAACTGAGTTCTCAATTTGCTCCACCCCTTGCTCCTCATTTTATTCAACAGGAATATTTTGAAGCAAGCACTTCTGGATACGGCTTGATGCTGAGAGCTGCATCAATAATTTAGTTGGCAAAGCTCACTTTTAGAACTGGGCCAAGTTCTTTCTACCTGCCATGTCCTTATCTCCTTCCTGCTACACATTCACCACCTAAGGAGGTTGCTATGTCTCAAATATGACCACCAAAAGAGGAAGCAGTGTAAAACAGGAGCATTTATTACCTTTGGTTTCCTCCCTGAGGTCACCTTCAGCTGACTACTACTCCAGCTGGAGCTTTCTGTTCTGCTGCAGACAGCTGCCTTTGCATGACTTTTTCTGGGTTCTATTAGCGTTTCTCTTACTCACGCCCCAGGGCCTAGAGGTGGTAACAGCTTGGTAGCCACCGGCCCTGGGCTACTGCACTCTCCTAGTTTTTATACCTATACTCCTGAAACATTTTTTGTAAATAAGCCCTTAATTTCCTGTTTGGATATTGACTAATATATTGAATGAATTTAATTACTGCAGTTGAACTGACTTTTAAAATATAGGCATGTACCTCAATTAGCTATAGTCAAAATATAAATGTAATAAATCCTTTACTTATCAAAATATCAGCTTTAAGAATTTATATTAATGCAGAATTCCTGAAGGACTATTCGTTTTTTTTGAACGTGCAAGTTTTGCTTCAATATAAATTTATTAAGAGAGATCATTAGATTACTGTGTAATTAAACAAGTGGTTTGGGCCTTCTATAACGATGAAGTCCACATGTTCATCCTTACTTTAAGTGGGCATCATACATTAGCCTTTGCTGAGCAGTGCTGTAAGAGAGAACACATTGAAACTTTTTATTTCATTTACTAAACAGGGAATTTTTTTGGTCATTTTGCTTGAAACTATAGATGTAGAAGGAAGCTTTATGTGTGGTATCAAGGCTTGTATACATTATAAAGGTTGTACATATTACAGAGCTCTAGAATTGTCTCAAGTTTTTATGACTACATTGCTCAAATGTGAGTTATGTTTGGCTTACTTATGAAAGGAAAAATTCTTGCAAATCTCTAGTGTTTGATTTAAATATATGCATATAAAAATTAGATAACAAGCCCTTACTGTTGAGAATTCTACATTTCTAAAACTAACTTCAGCTCTTAAGATGTTTATTAGCCCATTGTATTACTCAGTGTTCCCTTCATAAGGACTCGTAAGAGGAATTTTCTCAATTTTCTGTACTAGGATTAGGTGTGCTTTTCCAGTGCAGTTGGTTTTATTTTTCCAGTTGGATATTGTTCTGTGTCGAGCCAGAATCTTCCTACAGGTCTGAGAGGTAAGTGAGGGGCCTTGTCCTGTGTTATGCCACCCAAGTTGGTTGCCACCTCACCTTGGAGTATCTTTTTCTTTTTTGCTCCTGTGATTTTTTTCCCCCCTCACACACTTTTCTCCCTTGTTTTTTAACTTTTTAAAATATTTAATGACTCTATTGCTTTTTTATAGCAATTTTAGGTTCATAGTAAAATTTTAGGCTTATGGAGATAGGTACGGAGATTTTTCTTTCGGCCCCTGCCCCCTAAGCTACACGTGCGTAGTTTCCCTATTACCAACATCTCCCACCAGAGGGGTACCTTTGTTACAACTGATGAACCTGCATTGACATAATTAGCATTCATAGTTCATAGTTCTACTTGATGTACTTTGATAAGTCACTTAAGAATTTTTTTTTAGAGTGAAATGAGGTTGATCCAAACAAGACAAGAATTATAAAAACACAGAAGTCTAGGAATAAATACCTTCCTATCCTTAATGGTATCTGAGTACATCATTTGGGCTCAGAAAAAGAAATGATGTGTATAATTACAACTCTGAGAAATTAAATAAAGCTATGTTCTATATTCCCTGCTTAATGACCTTGTAGAATATGTAACATTTTATTAGTACTCCCATCCAAATGTTTAACATTTTTAAAAAGTTACTTACTTGCATGGGTAAGTTGTAGTTATATGAAAGGTTTGGTATATGAGCTAGAACTCTTTTTGAAAAATCCTTGATAAATTTTAGTCTAATATAGTTTGTTTCCTTAATTATAAGTAACTATGTTCATCAAAGTCTCTTATAGTCTAAAATGGTAGGGTTTAAACAATCTGTTCTCATCCTCACAATAAGTCATAAGAGGAAATTAAAATGTAAAAAGTTTTAAAAAAATAGCTACAGAGGTTATTTTCCAGAAACAAAGCAAGTTAGGAAAGTAGATTTAGAATCCAGCCCTTTTGTTATTGCTCAGGTTTGTTTTCAGCAAATAAGGAACACTCATTAAACTTTTCCTGTAATTGTTTTATCTGGCCTGTTTCTGGCAACAAGACAGTCTTAACAACACTAGGAGCTGTCGCTTCTGTGGTGCCTCTTACATGTGGAGCACTATTCTGAGTGCTTTACATATGTTAACTCACTTGATCTTTACAACAGCCCTTTCAAGCAGGTACTGTTAATATTCACATATTGTACATGATGAAAGCAAAGCCCAGAAATAATCAAGCAACTTACTTAAGGTCACTTGGTGAGAAAGTGGTAGAGCAAGAATTTGACTCCAGATCTCTACTTTGATCCATCTACTAATCTGCCTCTCACACATCCTCAATATCCCTTAGCCTTGTATAATACTTGGCATATATTTTCAGCACTGAATGAGTATTGGGAAAATGGAAAATTGTGGAGCCTAAGAAAAAACATACAGAGGTAGTGTAGTGATCAACCTCATATATAGTATCTAGCATTCCAAAGGCTAAGCATCGAGACTATGGAAATAATCTTAAATTGTGTATGATTCTATGCTGAATTTGCATTAATCAAATTTAAAAGTTGTTTCTAAAAGGGAAAAGAATTGTAACTCTCCAGTATTACTTTAAATACATAAAACATAAAATTAGGTATAAATTCTCAATATGTTGAGTTTGCATTTATAAAATAAAATTCAATGTATAAACTGAAGTGCAAATCACAAAGAAATACTCAGATTTCAAATTCATACATTTAGTTTGATGTATGGCATTATTTTGCTGAAGCTGTTTCACCACCACAGTTTGAATATAGTGCTGTCTACTCTAGTGCATGTATGTTTTGAACTCAGCAGGAAGAAAATCATAAAGTTGCTACATGTACTCCCTTGTATCTACATGAACTACTTTGGCACCTTTGTTCACATAGTGGGTAGGACAGCATCTGGTGTTCACTTGAGGCAAATGTCTAATTTACCTTGAAGCGTTTTTCTCTTCTTTTTTCATTAACCAGTGGCACTGGTAGTAGGTTTTGGTGTGAACACAACAATAAACATAAACACTGCTGTGAGTACTGAAATCTCTTGGTGGCTATCTGTCAGGAGGAAGTGGTCAGTCAGCACACCAAATGTGCTTATGTGTGTATTTCAGATTACCATTGAAACTAAACACTGGATACATTTCTTATAGGGAACAGTTAACACCCCCCCCCCTTTTTGAATCCAAGACTAGAGAAGTGGGTACCCAAGTCTAAGAATTATTGGTGTTGGATATTAAAATCACACTATAGAATGCTAGTATAATATGAAAATGGGAACAATTATAGCTATTTGGCTTATGTTTTGTTCCAATTAGCTTATCAAGAATAAGAGAAGAACTTGCTGGGTTTCTTAGGGAATGGTACACAGGAATGGAGATTTTTCATAGCAGGGAAAGAATCTGAATCTGCTTGGTACAAAGGGTGGTGTCTCTGGATTTCTGGTTAGGTTTAAGTATAAGGATAAACGATGACCCCATTATTACTCTTACACTTAAATTTGCTGAAATATTGGGTGAAAAATAATCTTTAAAAATTAAGTGTAAAATACAAATTTTCCCTTGTCCTGAGCTGTAATGTATACTTGCTGCAAATTTGGAATCATGCATCATTGACTGCAATTTTATCTCCTTCTTCCTCACTGCACCAGAATAGTTCCATACATGCTTGTTCCCTCTGAACTCATCCAAGCTATCTGACTAAAGGTTGGGGTAGCAGTTCTGAGTAATGTACTTCCGGGTACCTGAGTTAATTTGGTAAGACATGTGGATCTTGAGAAATTAATAATTGGCCTGGTGCTGAGAGTCATACCTGTCCCTTTTGAATAACATATTAACACAGAATCAACCCATATTTAATAACATAGGTATTACAGATCTACCACTTACTATGCAGGCTAATCTACACAGTTCAAGCAGTTTTAATTTCCTTACCTCATTTGTGAAATGTGAAATAATAGCTACTTTTTGGGGCGTTGTCCTGAGAATTAAAACTTTTCCTCCCTGTTGTTTTGTAAATAGTAACTTTTGGTACCATTTTCCTGTTTCAAAAGCGATCTGCGTTAGAACTAACAAAACAGCATGAAAAGCAGGCAATGCTGAATTGACTTTTGAAAGAAAATGAAAATGTTTGATTTATTTGCATAATAATGTTTAATTGTAAAAGTTTGTGTCTAGTCTACTTAAATATCAGATTTAAGGGGTTTTCCTCCATTGCCCGGTGAAAGAAGGAACACAGAGATGCTATCACAGCCTAGAAACCTTTTCAGAAAATAATGTGGTGTCTAAGTCCAAGCTGACATTCCTGAATTCCTTATCAGAAAACAATGATATAATGATTTTGACTCAGAAAATATTGAGGTCAGGAGTTACCAAATCATATCCGTTACCAGATTAGGAGTTCCTACTTTTTATAGTAACTAACAATTTTTAGAGACACATACATTTTTGAAAAACCATTATATTTAAAAATGAACTGGTTGTGCTGAAGATAAAATTTGCTGAGCTCCATAGAGTCAGTTTTACATGGTTTATTTCTACTTAGGATTTTACTGTTTGATTTTGTTTTCCTTTTCACGAAGAAAAATACACAAGTAAATCAAGTAAAAAGAAATTGACTTCACTTGTATCTTAATAATCATTCCAAATTTTTTTAAAACTGTGTTTCCTGCATCCACAAAAAATTCAGAATTTTATCCCCTTCAGCTACACTTGTTGATATTCTCTACATAATACAGAAATATTACATTAAATTACCTAGAACTGTGGTAACAGACTTAACCTTTGGATTGACAGAATCATGCAGACGTTTGTTACACAGCAGTGGAAACAGAGCAAAGAAAAATCCAGTTGTCTCCACAATAAGAAGCTGTCAGAGAAGAAGGTGAAGTCTCCCTTGCATTTATTTTCTACCTTGCGCAGGTGGGTAACAGACGAGTTTGCTCTGGTCTTGCTAAGTGCTGAGCGTGTGATACTCCGTGGTTTAGTTCAGAGCATTCTTTCTATAGTCTTACCATCTGTTTATTTTGTTTATGCCTTCAAAGAACAGACTAAGTTATATCCATCCATGAAAATCATAGATATTCTTGTCTATGAATCGAGTTTTTGTTTCTTTAACTTGGGTTAAATGTACTAAAATTACATTCTTTGTTTTCCAATCAAAGAGTTTTCCCTGAGGAGACTAGTTCTGTATAGCTCTTACAGACAGGTAGGAGGCGGGAAAAATTAACGGTCTCTTTTGCTTTCAGGAAAAATATAACTGAGTCTCTCTGATCATTCTACACATACTTTCGGTTTCAGTTTTAGTGGATGGGCTGTATTCAAATAAGGTGCTATTATAGCAGTCGAGTTGATGGAGCCTGACAAGTGCTCTTCTTGGTTATATTCATGATTTGCCTCTTAATAAGTAATGTTCAATTCTGCAGGTCGCCAAGTTATCCTCCCCCTGGTTGCGGGAAGAGCAAATCCAAACTGAAGCCCGAGCAAGATGGGATCTCCAAAACGCATAAGCTACTGCGGAGGACGTGTTCCAGCACCGTCAAGACTGACGACATGTGCGCCGCCAAGGCGCACAGGACCTTTGGCCGCTCCTTGTCCAGCGATCCCCGGGCAGAGCAGGCAGTGACGACGATTAAGTCGCACAAACTCTTGAACCGTCCCTGCCCTGCTGCTGTCAAGCAAGAGGACTGCCTGGCTCTAAAGTCGCATAAACTACTGACTCGATCTTGTTCGGGAGATCCGCGATGTGAGCACACCACCAGCTTGAAGCCCCACAAACTCTTAAGCAGGTCTTACTCCAGCAATCTCAGAGTGGAGGAGTTCTACGGCCTGAAGAATCCCAAGCTGCTCAGCAAGTCTTACTCCAGTGGCGCCAAGTCAGCCAAAACGGAGCTCTTCAAGGAACCGCACACAGAGTGCAGGAGGCTCTCTCTTACCTCAGGGCTTATTGGTATCTTAACACCGTCTTCCTCTTCATCTTCCCAGCCTCCTGTGCGTAAATCTTTGCATCTTGAGTTCTTAACTGCTAGCTAAGGTGTAATAGAATTTTTTGTTTGTTTTGTAAGATCTGGTAGAGGAAAGAAGATTTTTCTGTTTTTGTTTTTTTCTCTTTGGGTATTAGTTTTCATACCGGACCTTTCCAGCAAGTACTCAAATCCAAATGTTTGTTTGGATTCTGAAAAAAATAAAGGTAGCTACTTACTGATTTGCCGTATAGCCCAAATTCCTATCATGGAAAAGAAGGCTGCTAAAAATGAAAGTCAGTTGGATTCACAAAGCCCGTCCTTTTCAGCAAGCACATAGTATTTTAATGTTTTAGTAAGTAGAGTTATCTAATCTCTAGTATTCTCACACAAGTAGTGGAGGACAAAGTTTTTTTGATGATTAAATTATATGTAAGTAGAAAACTTTGCCCACGAGCACTGTTTCTTGTAAACAGAAGCAACATTTATAGCTGTGTCCCAGAGCTTCAGTTAAAGCTGCTCTTAGTGTTTACTTTATAAAATGAAGTCAATTTATCTGAAAGTTGTTTTCTGGGGGAAATGAGGCCGTAAAGTGACTGTATTAAAATTTAAGTCCATTGGGTGGTATTTATTGGGAGTCAGTCTTACACAAAATTTACCTCTAAATGTATTATCATTATAGCTGGTTCAGATAAAGAAATAGACCTAGTTTGTATATATTAATTGCATTGAATAATTGACAAAAAAATTTGTTTGCTTTTAGTGAATGCGAGTATCTGAGTTATGCAGGTGTTGGGGGAAGGGCATGTTTAATTCTTAATCATTAATGTGATACACCTGGCAGTAGATGAAAATGAAAAAATAAGACAAATTATCAGGAAGTTGTATAGATTTATTTATACATTCACATAAATAAGTCTCTTGTATAGATTTATTCTAAAATTACATTGTAAATTATGCTGTAAAATTATATTTGTGTTAAGAAAACATATTTGAGTATGTTGGTAATTTTAGATGGATATCCCTAAAAGCTCATTCCTTATCAAAGTTAAGCATTAAAGACATTGAAAATAATGTCCAGGAGTTACATAGTAGGAATTTTCCCATAATAGTTTCACCTAAGAAAGATAATTTCAGTTACTCTGTAAGAGAAAATGTCTCAGGGTTCTCCTGTAGGGTTAAGCCTCCTACAGTAGTTTAATGTCATGCTCCTTGTGTAGGTAATATGTCCTTAGGGGAATAATTTAAATTTATCTCATGGTAAAATAAAATTGAAGTCATCTAAATGAGGAGGTGGGAGCATTTAATGAGTAATAGAGGAAGCAAGTTTTGTGATTATTTAAAGCTGCCAATCATTTTTATTAGGAGATCAGAAGTTAAGAATGCTATTCACATAGTTTAGACAAGGATTGAAATAGTAGTGGCAGAAAATGTATTATAATAAAGAAATACTAAAACCTTGACCTCATAATCAGTGATTTAGTTCTAATACAGGTGATCTTAATACAAGGGCACATCTCTTTTCACTGCTGCAAATAGTAAAAGGCTATAAATTATAATTTACCCAATTAACACATTTTTTTTTCTTTTGCTTTGCTTTTTATAGCCAAATGGTGCCAAATGCATTCCAATACGAGACCGTGGCTTCCTAGTGCAGGTATGAGCCAGGACTCCATCCACTGTAGAAGTATTTTTAGCCTCTAGTGAGTTTTCAAATTGGTTATTAACTTGACTTAATTACTTTTCTTTACTGTTTGATTTAGACAATTGAGTTTGCTGAACAGCGGATCCCTGTGTTGAATGAATACTGTGTGGTTTGTGATGAGCCACATGTGTTTCAAAATGGCCCCATGCTTAGGGTAAGTTCTAATTGGTAAAATGTCAGTACTGATTTAGACTATAAATAAAAGGGGAGTAAGATATAAAAATAAATAAATAACTATTTACAGTGAATGCTCTCTATTGTAATCAAATTACTTAATGTACAAAGTGTTGTAATTTTGACAATTGAATCATTTTTTCGCTGAAGGAGTTTGCAAAAAATAAAAAACAAGTGGTTTCAATCACTGTCTCCATCTAGATCTATATTAATATCAATGTAGTTGTCATTCCCAGTTTTCCCCTCCCCTCACCTCCTGGCAACCACTAATTTATTTTTGGTCTGTACGAGTTTGCCTGTTGTGGACATTTCATATAAATGGAATGATGCATTATGTGGCCTTCTGTTTTTAGCATCTTTCACTTAGTAAATGCTCTCAAGGTTTATCCACGTAGCCTGTATCAGTCCTTTATTCCTTTTTATGGTGGAATGATATTACGTTCTGTGGATGTACTGCATTTGTTTATCCTTTAATCAGTTAGATTTTTCTGAATTTTGGTATTGGTAAGAAAATATAATAGGAGGTATCCAAACTGGAAAGGAAGCATCCCAGTGGCCTGTTTGCAGATGACCCGAGGGCTGTGCGCCAGGCACTGTGTGTACGTACGTATTTTGCATTTGCTTCCTTGTTTGGTTTTTACAAAACTCTATGGTTTTTTCGTTTTTGTGCCCAGAGTGAAAATAAGGAGATTAAGATTCAAAGAGATTAAGCAATTGGCTCACCATCACCCAGCTAGGATAGGTAGAAGCTGGACTTTGAACTTAATTCTCTCTGACTTCAAAACTGCACCATAAGTGCTTGTCAGACTTTATAAGGCACCGTGCTAGATTGGGGCACTTGTTAAGAGAAATGTGTCCTTTCTTTAGGAGTATATGTTTGAAAAGATAAATCACAAAGCCTAGAATGAGATAATTTTATTAGAACTTTTTTTTAATTTCAAGGTTTATAGTTTAAAAAGCATATGTAATAGCCATTTATGAAACAATCATCTGGCGGGTTTTATGATGTTTGTTCCATTTTATATGTTTATAGGAAACATTTAAAAACTGTTTCTTGCCTCCCATATGCTATTTTTTTCATTCTCTTAAGGTGATAAATTATTATTTTGAAACCCAAATTGGACTAAATCAGCATTTGTTGATTAAGTATTTATGAAAGCTTGTTATTTTTTTTGATACATGTAAATGTGTAATTATGATGAAAACAGGGAAAATCCTCTGTTCACCTCAAGTTATCTCACTTAGGAGGTCCATTTTTATTTTGTTAGTGTCCGTCTGTGCATCTTGACCCATATGCTTGATCTATGGCAATGCCATTTTCACTGCAGCAGATAGTAATAATGTTACTAATGGCATGTGCTTTTTGAGCACTTTTCACGTGATCATGTGTTCAAAGTACTTTACATGGTTTATGTAATCAAAGTTCATAATAACTCTGTGAATGGGTACTATTATTATTCCTGCTTTACAGATAAGGAAAGCTAATTTATTTAAAGTCATGCTGCTAGTAAGTGATAGAAACAGGATTTGAGCCCTGCAGAATGGCACCAAGGTCATGGTTAGTCATGGGGCTACTCTTGACTCATGTACTTACTTTTATGTCCTGTAAATTTACTACACATATTGTTGGGAGTTCACTCTTTGTGATTTAATTCCTAGTAGTTCATTCCTATAGTAAGTGATAAAAATATCATAGTTGCTATTAGTATTCTCTGTGCCTTACTCCAGATTTTGTTAGACATTCTCTGTTTTGTTCTGTGCCAGTGAAGTTTGCTTTCTTTTTCTAGATGTGGAAGGGCTTTTGTAAATCTGAGAGAAAACAACATTTTCCAAATAAATATAGTTAATTATCAGGTGGTTTTACGTTGCTGTGATTAAGACTGATACTGAGGAAATCAGAACCTTACTTTGGTTTCTTAAATAAAATAAATGACATATGAAATCAATCAGGAAATTAAAATCAAAGATTATCTAATGTTCAAAGGAAAAGAGGTAAACAGAAAGAACTGCCTCTTATTCTGCAAAACAGATATTTCACCTAAATCAGGCACATTTATTTTTTCTACATCCCTCTTACATTTACATTGCTGAATATTCACTGTAATTTTAATAGTCATGTATAAAAATTACTACAAATATAATTTCCTATGGGGTATTAATCAATAACTGACTCCTTGACTATTCAGCTCATATGACACATTAAATGGTAAGAAATCCCAGAGATATAAAGAGGATAAGTTATAACCCAGCTGGTGATTAAATAGGTTAGACAAAAGGAATTTCAATATAATTCTGTGTCTAATATTTATTGTATTTGTTAGAGCTTTCTCTTTCAAAATTCAAACTATTTCTTATTTTTCTCTTTTCTCCAAGCCTGCTTGTTTTATAAATGATGTAAGTCCCCTTTTACTCCTGTTCCCCAACAGTGCTGAAATTTGAGTCACTACTTAGACTGTTTGGCCCCTGGACTCAGAGGTCTAGGTAAGCGTGTCACACTTCCTGCAACTTGGGAACTGAACTTACTTAGAAATACCACCATGCTCCAATTTTCTCCTTTGTTTACAAAGGGTATAAATGCCACTTTCAGTTGTGAGTCCTGATGTGTAATATTTTAGATTTTCAAAGAACTCATTTAACCTGAGAGGAAATTTCAGAGGTCCAGATTGGATTGCCAGTGCAGCTTGGATTGTGATCCAAAAACCAAACCAAAACCAAATCATTGGTCCTCTATACTTTGAATTAACTATAGAGTGTTCATGCAACAAACTGTTTTGGAGATGCTTTAAAATGTTGATTTGTTCTTCATCAAGTGGTTTGGGAAAACAAAAAGACAAGGGCTTATTGCCAGAATCACCACTGTTTATCAGTTTTTTAAATTCCTGGTGCCTTTGTCTTTTTGCTACGCTCCCCTTCTGCACCCCAGTCCTCAATCCCATGCATATTGCTTGTCTTGGAGCCCTGCAGGTGAGCTGCCAAACTCCAAACTCCCTTATAGAAAACCACGCCTCATTGTGTGGATTAGTGTCCCCACAAAGTTAAAAGTTTGTCATTGATACTTGACAGTCATTCTGTGTATCCCTGGTTAACATCACTCCCACATCAACACATGATGTAAGAATTATGGTCTCATTCTCTTCTTCTGCCATGTGGAAGTGTCCCAGATTGCTCACTCAAAGTGGATGAATCAGGCCTAACATTCTGCTACCATCACTTGAGAATAATGCCCAGTCCTACTAGGCAAAGTCAACTGAGAAACCTGAGCGTCTGCATTTTTGTGCCTTGCTCTGGACCTCAGACAAGTCTTTGTAACCAAGGTTCTTATTTTCAGAGTGAAATTTTAACAACACACAGTTATAATTTGGTCGTAGCTTAAGGCATTCCCACAGAAATTTGAGAAACTTAAGCATGTAGGTAAACCTGGATTTGTCCCATTTTACTTTCTGTGAGTAAAATAGGTTGGTCTTCTTATATTTAGTTCTGACTTTAATATTTGAAGAGTGGATGAGAGAACATGGCCTGTTCCCTTCTAATCCCATCCTCTCACCCTCTTTCATCACAGAAATTAAGATTTCAGGTTATAAAATACAGCCTAATTAAATAATTATATTGTAGTTGAAGAAAAAAATTTTTTTGCATCCAAATTGAATAGAAATCGGTTTTAATCCTCAAACAACTTTAGTTGTATGATGAAGCCGAATCAGGAGTGACTCTATCTCAGGATAGATCTGTCTTGATCTTTGTGGGGTTCCCTGTCTTAGTGGACAGTAAACCTTTCCCCACCCTTAATGTGTCTCTCTTCCAAACTATGAAAAGAACTTCCAAAGCATTGACTATAAAACCAGAAATACAGAGAATTAAAGCCTATGTGTTTTAGAAGATATTCTTAATTCTTCTGTGTTTGTAACACTAGTTTTTAAATTATGAATTTGCATTTACATTGCTCATTTCTTTTTAAGCAAGAATGATTTTAGTAATAAATTAAGGGTTTTGATACACTGTGAGTATGAAAATGCTACTTCTTAATATGCTTGAATAAAAATTTTTATTAAACATGTATTTTTGTATCCATGTTAGATTAGAGCAAGTGGAAGATACAACTTATCTGTGTTACCTAATATTATTAATATTTAAACAGCTTTCTCTATACCTCAAATCCCTGTTTTATAGATAGAAAGACCAAGCTGGGCACATGTGCTCCAAATGGAACAATATTCACTTTTATCTACTTTGTTTATTAGACTTACATGAAATATTTTGTTTGAATGAAAAGACTGGCAAAAAAAGGTTTGAAAGCCACTCAACCTCCGCCATGCTATATATAAATTCATAGCTTGAGTTGTATCATTTCTACTTCCAAAAGAGGCCATTGAAGTTCATTGAAAATACAGTTTCTAAAATGCAGTTAGGTTCAAAATATTCTTTAGGGCTTAAAGCCATTTTTTGAAACATGTTTTTACTGCTTAGATTTAAATTGTTTTGATTCATATAAAATAAGAATATTCATATTAGTTTAAAAACTTCTAAGATAAATCTTAGAGACAAAGTTCCCCTTTTTAAATGCTGCATAATAAATATTATATTGCAAAAAATTATGTATGTGTAGTGGCAGGAGAGACCTGCCATGGTTTTACCATTTTAAGCTCCAGGAGCTAATTGCTTGAAGGCAATATACTATTATAACATAAAGAATAGGTAATATTTTGCAAGTTGAAATGAATTTATTTATTGTAAATGCAAAAATGAATTAGTAAATAATATACATTTTGGTTATTTGTAGGCAAATATACTTTGTATTAAAGTATGTGTGGTAAAACATCATTACCCTTATCTAATTATAGCTATTAAATGAACATTGTTTTGAATTGATACTTGAGCTTTCTGTAAATTATACAGTAATAGCAGAATTTAATGGGGATGGGGGCTTGGCTGAAGTTGGTTCAAGGATTAGAATGCTAATCCATGATATAACTACTTATATTTCATTCAGAATGAGTTGGTTTCTATCCTTGAATAAGATATTCTTTCTGTAAGCAATGAGACTTCTAACCTTATACTGTAATTTGACTTGAAAACTTATCTTTCAGTGCACCATATCACACTGACTTTTTTAACTTCCCTCAAATAAAATGTGGATAAATGTGGGAAAGAGAGGAAAGAGAGGATCAATAATCTACAAAAACTAGTTTGGAAATGTTTATCTCAAAATTAAACTGATTTACATCTTGAATACTCTCAACTTTTTAGTATAACTGACAATAAATACAGAATTTTTTTTAATTCACTAGTATTTACTTAGTATGGTGTTCATGTAGTATATAAATTAATCTCAATATTACTACCTCTATAGTTGCTAATTTTAAAAGAAAGGAAGATAAAATTATTTTTAAAGAATGTAATGTGTGCTTCTACTTCTGATGTTTTAATATGATAACAAAAAAATATTTTTCCCCCAAAGGCAAGTTTCTAGGATACCTGATTTTTTTCTTCCAATAGTTGCAGTAACAGGATACTCCTATAAATAAGCCTTACACATTTGAGTATGGAAAGGTCACTTTTCAACCAAAAATACCCAAGAAAGAAAAGAAGTGTCCATAAAGTAATCAAGCCATACATTATCATTAGGAATGTAGGTGTATTATTTCAAATAATGGGCCCCTTGGCCAAGTGCATGTGATTTGGAGATGCAGAGGTTTGAATATAAACAGGTCTGGGAGGGGGATGAAACATAAATGCAAAAGAAACCATTGAAATGTTGCTTATTTGTTACCCAACATAAAGAATGGGAGGTTTGGGTGAAATTGGTAAAAATTATTTGAGACTAAGTCAGGATGGCACACAAATACCTAGGATTGGGGACAAAATATGCTGAACAGATATTTAAGAATAACAGTGTCTGTCGTATTTTTCCATTAGTCTTTGAAACTTTCCCTATACTAAAATTTCAAAAAATCCCAATCTAGTGTAGTATTTCATTTCATTATCATTTCCATGTTTAAATCAGGAATTTGGTACCTAAGAGGTAATTTGTGTTGTTATGGCCTCTGGAATGTGTGTGTGAATGCACATGCACATTCATAACATACATACTTACTTGGATGATCACAAAATAAGTGTAACTGTCAAAGGTTTATATTAAAAAATTAAAAACTAATCATGAGTCATATACACTAAATGAACCTTATCCTATTATTTAGCTTTGGGAATGATGGATTTCAGTCATAAAAAATGAACAGTCATTTGAGAAGAATATTATTAAAAACAAAGCACTTTCTGTTTCTCTTTATTTCTTCAGTGAACTAGGGGTAGCTGGCATATGAATAAATCCCTAGGGCCCTTTATGATCCAATATTTGCTTTCTCCTTGGATTCTTCTTTGTATACAGTTTCACTATACTTAAAAAACAGTATAGTGTTTGACATTATAGTAAATGTTCAGTAAATGGTTGATACTATTTCAGACAATATCATCTTCCCACAGAGTGAACAAAAGAAACAGTCTAATGTCCATGGGCGAAGTTGAGGGTGAAATGTACAGTCACATTAAAAAAATAGAAGATTAAGAATAAACATCCAAGTAAAAGAAAAAATAGCAGAAATTCAACAATGTACTCTTAAGTACATTCAGCTATATATATATCAGTATGTACAGCTTCAGTTTGGAATTTTCTCCAATTAATTTTCTCTCAAGGTAGTTTTTCCTGGTATTTTTGAAGTGTAATCAAACTGCGCTTTCAAGGCTGACAAAGGAAACCCGTCAGTTCATTTTTTTCTAGAATTCTCTTTGGGAAACGTCAACCAGAAATCTTTTGATTGGTTGTATTTTATGTTCACGAAGTCACCATATGGGCCATTTATGGGAACATAAAGCATGTGGTTTGACTATTCAGAATGGGGCTGTACTTGTCCACTGGTTAAGCAGTAGACCAAGTTGCCCTCTGAAATGAGTGAGCATAGGAGCAGTGGCACTAACAAATGCCTTCTGTCTGCCAGGCAGCGGCACCATGGATCGCATCGTGTTAGGCTTCATAAGCTGCCTAATGCAATGTAACTTGGGAGATAAGATAAATCAAACAAATGACACTATATTAGATTTGAAAGATGAGAGCTCTTCCAAAGCCAGTTCTAGTGTATATTTCAGAGCTGTTGACTTCAGGAGGTTATTGAAGTCAAAAGTCTTTGCAACAAAACCAATCTTTCAAGAGCAGTGTAGCAAGTAAGCAGAGTCGTGTTTGTTTATTCCCAAAAGA
Organism: Manis javanica; assembly: GCF_040802235.1. Classification (NCBI taxonomy): domain Eukaryota; kingdom Metazoa; phylum Chordata; class Mammalia; order Pholidota; family Manidae; genus Manis; species Manis javanica. The sequence goes on along the minus strand of NC_133156.1, from coordinate 113,570,364 downwards.
TTACCTAGGGAAGAGTGGAATTCTCCTTTTTGTTTTTTTTTACACAGTTTTGGGGTTTAACCTCATTTTTTATATCACTAGCTTAATATCTGCTTTTCTTAAATACATCTCAGGTACAAATATGTATTAAACAAGAGAGGTTACTTTTCTGGTTTAAGGATATTTTTGACTATCATTAAATCATTCTGAGTGCAAATGCTAAAAGCTTAACTGAAGTGGATTTCTTATATTTGTGGCTATATCAGTAAATGATTATTTACTAATTGTTACCTAAATTAAGAAATTTAACATTTATTAAATAAACTGATACTCCTTTCTTTTAACATTCCAAACTTTGCATTTACATTTATTAAATGGAATGTTGCACATTTAATTTAGGAATTAGGAGTTGGAACAAGATATTGTAATGGATTCCCCTTTCTTTTGTAGCCTACTGTGTGTGAACGAGAGCTGTGTGTATTTGCTTTTCAAACCCTGGGAGTAATGAATGAAGCTGCTGATGAAATAGCAACCGGAGCTCAGGTAGTAACACAGGATACTAATTCTTCCATATTTTGACTTGAAAAATTTATTCTGATCCACTGGTTATCCTCACTCTATTTCTTTTGGGAAAATTGCTGAGAGTTTGTTGTTAGATTAAAAAGCAAACCAACATTTGATATTTCTTAGATAGAAACTAAAATTTGCCATCTTTATCTGATGTGTATTTTGTCATTGTGCAGTTGCCAAGGAGAGAAATTAAATTAACATACTATTGTTTGAAAAATAACTGTGATTCTTCTTATATGGTGAAGTTGAGATATTGAAATCTTTATTCCATGCATCATGTAAAATTTATTTATAAAGTAATAGTGCCATAAAGTGGAAGCCAATATATTCTCAAACTTAGGTGAAAAGATAAAGGACAGAACATATAAGAAAAAGAGAGCATTCAATTTTACAATAACAGTGTTGATGACACAATGATAAAAATATAAAAAAAAATAAAGAAACAAGTTGGAAGTAGAAAAGCATTCCTTGTTTCTGGAAGGAAAAAATTACAAAGATGCCAAAACTGGTGTAGTAAAGTTACATCAAAACCTTTTTTTTTCTCATTTACAGAATATAAATAAATCTCTAACAAATCTGTAAGAAAATTAAATCGAAGAAAATTAAAAAAAGAACGTTAATATGTTAATCAGGGGAGGCCCGACCAGCCATAGAAAAACATCATGTAGTGCTATAATACTTTTAACAGATACAGTACTGGCAAAGAGTAGAATGGCAGATTATCCCTTAAATAGACCAAGCTATAAGTACACTTGATATATTTTAAAGGAGGTATTACCTCAAGTTATAAAGTATAATTATTTAGTAAGTGAGGTAGGAACAAATAACCTGCAACATGGGGAGAATCAGTTGAGCTATTCACACTGTGAACAAAAACAAATTCCCAATGGCCTAAAAATAGTTTTGTTCATTTTACACAGACTAGAGGACAGTAAAATTAAAGCACTCACAGCCTAGGGAGGGCATCAGGTTTATGCATTTTTGCAGTTACAAGAAATTACAAAGGCAAATACCAACAGATGTGAGTCCATGCATACTTTATGATTTTTACTTGAAAAATTAGTGAACATTAAGAGCTAACTGTAAGTTTGTTTTGCCTCAAACATGATTATATAAAAGCTCATAAAAATTGAGAGAAAAGATAGGAAGTCCATAACAGTTGATAGAGGAAATAAATGCATAATTCACAAATAGGGTCCTGTGGTTAGTAAATAAATGTGAGAAAATATTTAGCTTTACTAAAAACAGGAAGCTAAATGTAAAAAGGATTCCAATATCTCATAAGTTTCACAAAAATGAAAAAATGATTGTGCAGCAGACATTTCATCTGCAAGTATTGAATGCCTCCTATAGAACAAGCATTATGTTAGATGGGAGCACAACGGTCAGTGCAGATAGCTCCAGCCTCGTGGACTTATGGCCCCGTCACCTCCTTATTTTCACTGATTAACTAAAGTGTATCTAACCGATGCAAGATTAAGAACAATAAATGTGGTATAATGAGCTGTAAAAGAAAAACACAAAAAGTATAACATAGACCATTTTACAACCCATAAAAAGTGATTCCATGATGAAAATAAATTTCAGAAATACAGCTTGATATTGTCCCTACACCCAGCACGCATATACTTGCATATAAAAGGCCCTGAGAATTCCTAAAGCCAAGAAAATAACAAGCTTGTATGTAGAGGTTTTTTTCAATGTACATCTGATTACAGTGGGTCTTTTTCTTTTCTTTCTTTTTAAATGTGGAAGTTTTTCTCATCTTTCGAACTAATAGTGTTTAAAAAAGATACTTTAATGTATGCATATATACATATATATATATATATATAGAGAGAGAGAGAGAGAGAGAGAGAGAGAGAGAATTTGGGTGGTACAGTTAACATTTGTGCATTTTACTAAATGTAAATTGTCCCTTCAAACAATTTGGAAAGGTGAGGAATTAAGGCCTAGAAATAAAAAATAATTGATTCAAAGGGAAATTAACACCATGCTAACAATAGGCTAGGTTGATAGAACATTAGGTGCTTTTTTCCCCCTCTTTTTATACATGTATCTCTAAGAATAATGGTTCTTACAGAAAAATTAATTTTCATTATAAAATTATAGTTAAAAAACACAAGTACCAGATCAGATGAATTTAGTGATTTAATTCTTAAAAATCATTATCCAAAAATCAGAGAATTTAGTAATTCTACTCCGAAAGGGACTGCTCTTTTTCACTACTGTAAAGCAGGTACTCCGATATTTGGTTGTAATCCTAAAGATCGCATGGCAACTGATTCTGTACTAGACAGCAGATAACCGTATCTCAGTAGTTAGTTACCTTGGCGCATCAGTCGACTCTACTCTGAGGCTGAAGAGCACGCTTAAGAGATGCTGTAGGAAGCTGGGCGGGGATGAGAGTGTCTCAGAACTGGGATTTCAGACTTCCCCGCCCCCATACTGCTTCAACAGAACAGGTCCATTTTATTTCTTTATGTATAGGGCTGTCACAGACCACTGCCTTTAAAAAAAAAAGGTGGGGGGGAGTCACTGATGTAATGTTCGAAGGTCATTGGTCTACAATTTGAAATTAGCCATACATTGTATATCTGTAAGCCACTCCTGCACTTGCCCTATTTACCCATCTGGATTTGTAATTTTCTCATTTGCAAGAGCTCTAAGGCCTTTCATACCTCAGTTGAATTGCGTGAAATTTCCTTTGGAGGCACATGATTCTTTTATTTTCACTCATCAGTGGCCTAATGTAATGTTTCTCTGTCCTAAGTATCTTGGTCAGTCTTCAAATGTCTTCTTCCATTCTGTTACTCAGTCCAAGAAGAGAGGTGTCTGTAATGCTGGCTGTAGCACTCACCATATGTGCTAAGATCCTATTCATTGTCATTGTAAATGCTGGGAGTGGAGAAATACATGATTTGGGGTAAAAGAAACCATAGGCACGTGTTACTTTTTTTTTTTAAGTAGATATTTTACTCTATGGAAAAATTAACATGTGCAAATAGAAGATAAGTCCAGTGTTAATAAACCTTTCTTTGTTCAAAAATTCTAAGTGGTAACTTCTCCTAACAGATAAATCATAAAATTAGAGTGGCTTAAGATGATAGACTTTTATTTCTCACTCACACAACTATCCAGTTAGAGTGTTTGTTGAGCAGCTTCTGTGAGAATTTAAGGAGCTGGACTCCCTCCATTGTGTGGCTGGCTTGGCTTCAATGCATGTGGTAGAGGGGGAAAGAGGAAAGTGGAGAATGTGCACCTGTTTCTTCATCAGCTCAGCCCCTTTCCTCTGCAGATCCATTGGTTAAGACTAGGTATGTGGCCTTACTCAGACAAAAGGGATGGAAAGTCTGGCCCTGCACCGGGGAGCAAGGACCATGAGACTTTGGTGGACAGCATGTGGTTTTGCTGTGTGAGTTACACTAATTCTTTGAAGTTAGGTTAGCACATGTACTAACAGAACTAATCTTCTAATTAAATTATCCATGCCTGCAGCCACTATTTCATTGTAATTTACTTGAACTCACTAGTGAAATTATTGCAAAACAATGCATATGCTTTTGGGGGTAGTTTTGATTGTTTTGAAGCTTCTGGCAAACTGTTTGATAAATAATTTGATTGAAAAGGGAGCGTTGTTCAGGTTATTATTATTGTAACCATTAGTACCTTTGGTATTACTGTAGCAAAAAAACACTTAACAAAATTTATTGTCTTAACCACTTTTTGGTGTACAACAGTTCAATAGTGTGAAGTGTATTTACATTGCTGTGAAAAAGATTTTCCTAATGTTCTCTTCTTGCAGAACTGAAACTCTATACCCATTAAACAACTCCCCTGATCCCACTTCCCTCCATCCTGGTAACCACCATTCTACTTTCTGTTCCTATGAATTTGATGACTTCAGATACCTCAGAAGTAGAATCATACTGTATTTGTCTTTCTGTGACTGGTTTATTTCACTTAGCATAATGTCCTGAGGGTTCATCTGTGTTGTAGCATGTGACTGAATTTTCCTTTTTTAGACTGAATAATGTTAAACATGTCCCCTGTATGTATATACCACATTTTCTTTATCCATTCATCCATTAATGGACACTTAAGTTGCTTCCATTTCTTGACTATTGTGAATAATGCTGCTATTAACATGGGTGTTCAAATACCTTGAGACCCTTCTTTAGTTTTTTTTGGATATATAGCCGAAAGTAAGATTGTCATTTCTAGCAGGGTCATATGAAAGTTCTGTTATTAACTTCTTGAGGAACCTCTGTACTATTTTCTTTACCAGCTGCCCATTTTACAGTCCCATCAGCAACAGCACACAAGGGTTCCAATTTCTTCATATACTCACCAACACTTGTTAGGTTGTGGTTTTTTAATAGTAGTCATCTTAATGGTTATGAGATGATATCTCATTGTGGTTTTGATTTGCATTTCTCTCATGATTAGTGATGTTGAAGATGTTTTCATATGTTTTTTGGCCATCTATGTATCTTCTTTAATGAAATATCTATTCAGGCCTTTTTTTTAAAACAAGTTAATTTGATTTCTTGTTGTTCAGTTGCAGGAGTTCTTTATATATCCTAGATATTAACCCCTTATCAGATAATAGGATTTGCAAATATTTTCTCTATCAAATGCCTTTTTCACTCTGTTGACTTGGATACACAAAAGTTTTTAAGTTTAATGTACTCCCATTTCCATTTGTCTACTTCTGCTTTTGTTGCTCGTGCTTTTGGTGTCATTTCCAAGAAATTATTGCCAAGTCCAATTTCATGAAGCTTTGCCCCTGTGCTTTCTTGTAGGAGTTTTACAGTTTAAGGGCTTATGTTTAGATCTTCATTCCATTTTGGGGTAATTTTGTGTGTGGGGTAAGATAAGGGCCCAGCTTCTCTCTCCAGTTTTCCCACTGTCATTTGTAGAAAAGACTGTCCTTTCCCTTAGAGTCATCTTGGCACCCTTGTTGGATATCATTCAACCATATACTCAAAGGATACATACTTTAATAAATTTGAATTGCATGCTATAACATATAATTTTAAAATATATTTATCTAAGATTGTACCATTTGGCTTGCCACCCCTATCCCACCTCTGCCTCACCAGAGTTTCAGAGAAGGTTTTTATCTTAGATTATTCTTTTTCAAGAATCCTTATTTGGGTTTTTCTTCAATTGTGAAACCTGATAATGCTGAAAACAAATTGTATCTGAGTTAAGGTGCATCTCTCTGAGGTAGAAGGAGGGTGAGTGTGGGAGCAGAGAACCAAAGGAAGGATTTTATTATGTCTTTGTTACATCCATTGCTTGGAATCCAACTTACTGCACATATGTATGCACACATATAAGTGGAATAGTGTTTGAGAAACATTAGCTGTTTCAGTTCCACTCTTTTCTAAGTGAGTCTTGTGGGTGTGTATGTCTATGCACTTTGAGATGTGTTATTTGTAGATCATCTACCCAATGGCTTGAGTGTTGCTAATTATTTTAGGTCACTGGAAATTCTGGATGCTGTGATTGGGTGGATGTGTTTTCTGAGTATACACACAACATAGTGAGCCCCACTGTCATTAGGTCACAATGCCCACAAGAATAAAAAATTGTCCTGTTCTTGCTGTGTACTTTTTAAATGCCTATTTAAAAACTCCTAGAAGTATCTTTCCCTACAGAGATTAATAAGTAGGTTGCTTTCATATGAAGTCCCTTATCTTCACACTAAGATCTAATAACTGAATCAAGACAGTTCTCTTGATTCAGTTGCCAGAAGCATATTGTTTGGGGGACTGGAGAGGGGAGCCACAACCTTAACTATTGTATAGTAGTGCCTCTTAGTAAATTGTGCACTTGAATCATAAACTATAGGAATAAAGCCTTCATTCTTGAAATGAAAGGTCATTAATGGCCTTTCGCAGAGGAGAGTGGGGAGAAGATGATGTCAGGAAATTGACTGTCCTTGGAGCGTGTCAGAGCATTGCCTGCCTTTGCAGTTTCCTATACTCGGAGTAGCTCCGCTCCAGCAGTTCCACGTCTGCCTCCCTCACTCCATCAGGTCTTTATTGAAACATTACCACCTTCCTAGCGACTCTAAAACAGCACCCCCCCATTGCCTTAATGCCTAGTGCCTGCTTTATTTTTATAGCATTTAATACTACCAAAAATGTATTTAAGCATATATTTGTTTAACTGATTTTTTATTAAGCATCTCCATTAGACTGTAAATTCCATGAAAGAAAGGACCTGCCTGTCTCGATCGTTGTCTTCCTGTAGAGCCTCGAAGAGTGTTAGCACATGATAATGTGTTTATGACAAAGAGATATTGGGACATGAGTAATTGGACGCAACATGTTAGTTATTTTAAATTAATGGGCATATTTGGTCTAGAGCCGCAGATTACAGATTTGAGAAGCTGACAGCAGTCCTGAGGCTTTCCTAATTAACTTGCACTACCAGGAGAGGTAGAAAGACTGGCAAAGCACTTGACAAAACCTGAAGGATACTAACTATCTTATGTATGTATTTCAAGGTGGTAGATCTGCTAGTGTCCATGTGTAGGTCTGCATTGGAATCTCCTCGAAAAGTTGTCATTTTCGAGCCCTATCCTTCTGTGGTAGATCCTAACGATCCTCAGATGCTGGCCTTCAATCCCAGGGTAAGTAGCCACCCTAGCACATGTTGCCTTTAACAGTAACTGAGATTTTAGTCTCATTAGCTTTCCTTTTTCTCTGTCTACATCACTATCTCAGCAAGCATATCCATGGCTATTATGGACTCCAGTTAATAAATACAATTCTTTCTCCACAAACTTGATTTGCTTCCACCTTAGTCCTTCACATATTCTACTACTTCCTCATCCTTTCCTCCTTTAAAATCATTTTCAGAACTTCCTCTTCATGAAACTAGACTCATTTAAATTCTGATCTTTACACATCCCATTTTCATGGAAGGTAGGTAAATAGCTACAATAAACTGACTTATAATGTTTGACATGATAATTTTAATTTCAGTATATATTTTTGTGACTAACTTACATCACTTCATATTAATTTTAAGGATCATGGGTAAAAGGACAAATTTCCCTTTTTCTTTTGTATTTTTACTTCATCTTGCCTTGCCCTTCTCTTTCTCCCTCCTCAGCTATCTGAAGGTTAGTGAAAGTTTCACTCATAATGTTGATCCTCTGGCATTCACTGAGAAAAAAATTTAATAAATGTTCATGGGAATTAAGCCAAATCCTTCTGACATAAAAAAATTTTCAATTGCATGAGAGCTAAAATTGCCTTAGTTTCTGTTTCTGTTCATCGTGAAATCATTTTATAGAAACAATAACTATATAAAATTTTCTCAGAAAAACTTTTCCTTCATGTTTTCTTCCTTTATTTGGCAACGGCACCCACATTTCCATTATACTTAAAAATGAATTACCAGTTCAGTGTATGGTGTCATTTATAATCACAGTAGTCATACTCTTTTGGTTGCAGTCTTCCAATCCAAAGAAAATAAAAGCAAAATGAAACCATAAGATTTAAAATGAATTTTTGTATTTTAGAAAGATACTGTTTATTTTTTAATGGCTTAATTTTTAGTGGTGAAAGTGAGAATCAGGAACCTAATAATACCTTTTTTTGTAGTTAAAATTTTTCTCCTGTCGGTGGAACATGATTTGATATACTTACCTTAGGCTGGCCTTGCTTTCTTTTTCTCTTCCCTCTGACTCAGTTCTAAATCCCACGTTCTTGAGCTATCTGACTAGTCTTCTCTTTCGTATACACAACATAGTCACTGTTTTCAGATTGACCCTGATGGAAAATTCATGTACAGAAATATGCTTCTCAGTGCAGTACAGACTTGCAAAAAATACAATGAATGCTATTTTTTTCCATTCAAATAGAAGAAGAACTATGATCGAGTCATGAAAGCACTGGATAGCATAACTTCTATTAGAGAGATGACACAAGTAAGTATATCATCTTTTGGTCTTGTACAGTTCAGTTTTGCTCGAGTAAAACTATGTTTTTAAAAATGCTGAGAGCCCTGGCTATGTACTGAAATGTGGACTTTCCTATTCTGTGGGAGCAAAATCATAAAAAATTGAAATTGGGTTAATTAAATTACATCTGTGTGCTGGCACACTACCACTGTGACTTTTGGAGGGTAGCTGCATAATTATAACTCTAATAGTCTCCTCTCAAACGTGGGTAAGAGTGAGATTGTGGAGGTATATCAGAAAATCTTTAGGCAAAGGTGAAATCTGGTACCATCTTCCTACACTGTCAATTTTAATTAATGGTAGTAATTTCAAAACATCATTTTAATGATAATATAAAAATTCTATCAAATGTAAATTGTACATAGTTTGTTAGATTTAATAAAGAATCTCAAAACAACTTTAGAATACAACAGATTCACTGAGTGTGAGTTAATTTTTTCGGCCATTAGGGAGGCTTTGGGGGAAAAGTGTGATGAGCAAGGATCAGAGTTGACTATGAAACTCTAACGTGTCACTGGGCTGCGGTCCAGCACTTGGAAAAGCACATGCTGTCGGATTATTGAGGCCTGTCTACTGCCAGGGATTTGGAGAGAGGTTTAAAACTCATTATTATAAATAGAAATTAATAATCCATAGTTGACAGCAACACTCAGTATGGGTTCAGTTTGCATATGGTGGTTTCAAGGCTTGTACTGTTCTGGAGACCCTTGGAGGCTTGTAAGTATTACCCAGGTTCATTTCCTTTCTCTGGTGAAGGACAGTGGATTCCTCCAGTATTGGGGTCCACAAAGCTTCTGTACCATCCTATTCTATTTGAAAGTGTACTCCCAAAGTACATTTTTACATTCCCAAATTTTATTCTTAATTCTTTTGATATTTTTTTATTCATGCAGTGAAATACCCAATTGTTTGTTAAATAAATGGTGTGCGTCAGACAATGGTAAATGAGAAATCCTTTAATTCAGAAGTTACATTATTTGTGTAAAAACCATCATCCTTTGCAGTTGTTCTCTGTGCCCATATCTTTCTGTATTCTCTGAATTCCTTGTCAAACAAATATTTCATTATTTATATAAGAAAAAAACCCCAATAAAGTATAGTTCCACCTTGGGGAAAATAAAGAACCTATTGTAATATCATACACAAAGTCAAGTAAACGTTTTTAGTCACCAAAGAATTTGGTGCAGGGTGTTGATACTGTATTCTAGACCCAGATCATTCTTGCTTTAAAAATAGCCCCAAACTCTGAGTCTGGCATCAGCTGTCTGCTAAAAATTACTTCCCTGATTCTGGATCATGTGTAAGCCATGTAAATAGGAGGCAATGGAGAACATTTAGTGTCAACCTAGGAAGTTAGAGACCCATGTTGTGCAATTTGCTCATCAGTAATGTGGCCTGTGACCTTGGACAAGTCACATGATTGGCTGATGCCTCAGTTTCTGAAGTGTCAAAATGGTAAATAGTTGACACGGTACCCTCCTTCAGTGTGTACCTCATGGGGATGCTGTCTGGTTTTATTGCATCAAATTCTATAAGCCTCTCCAAATATACAACATCGTACTGTCCTATTTTCTAGAATGTACTGCCCTATAAGATAGACATGAATTGCCACAGAAAGATTGCTTTTAGTTCTATGAAAGGCTAATTGTCTAGGTAAACTCCATTAAATGCTTTTTAAAAAGAGACTTTTACATAAATTTTTTCCAGTATTCTCATGTATATCTAAGTCAGTATCATAGACAGAAACACGAGTAGTGGCTATGACAAGTTCTGCTTTAATGTTGTGTTAATTAAAAGTTAAAAAGTCATTGTCCAAGAGAAATGGCACTGAACACTTGTTAAAGTTGGAAAGACAGATTTTATTTGAGGACTGGAATAGGGGAGAGACACTTGCTTACAGTATGAGGTGAGCTCATCTCCAAGTAAGACAGAGGTGACTATGGTTTTTAAAGTAAGAACAGAGAGGACCCAAAAAGTGGCTTTGGGAGAAGCGGAGTGGGGAAATGGGAAATCTCAGAAGGGGGAGAAGTGGAGGATTACCGATAGGTTCACACGTGGGTTGTACAGTACATTCTGTGATTTCGCAGCTTTGGATTTTCTTGAGCAAAGACTGATCGGGGACCCTGGGATTACCCTCAGGCACATGGCCTAGTGAAACCAGGCTAAAGTTTGATCAAGCTCTTAGGAAAACGTTTGGGCAAAGTCTTTGTGCTACGTGGAATTTCAGTCACATTATCTCGGGGACATGACTAAGGTAATTGTTGCTGTTACCATTGTCACAGCCACAAATTTCCAAGTTTAACTAGATTAGGCAGACCTGTTCAATCTGATTTTCCTCCTGTAAAAAAGAAAAGAAAAAAAAGGAAAAAAGGAATTTTTAAGAAAAGTCAAGAAGTATAATGACTTTTTTTCAGGCACCGTATCTGGAAATCAAGAAGCAGATGGATAAACAAGACCCCCTTGCTCATCCCCTACTGCAATGGTATGAAATTTTAGTTTTCCTCTTAGTGAAAACAGTATTGTTTTCTACTGCCTGCTTTAAAGGGAAAAAAAGCCTATTTTACAAGACCTGCAGTGCTACAGTTCTACAAGCCTGTGAGGCCTAGTGATTTTGCAGTCCAGGAGTCCTTAATGACTCTCACTTTAATTACAACTTGTACATCACAAGGGGAAGAAAATGCTGTTATATCCACTACACCAGTGTATAAAGTATTTGACAGCAATTTGTCTGTAGTGGTAGAAAGTACAATTAGCTGGATTATGTGGTAAAGCTGTTTTGTATGTTTAATTTTCTAGTTAACTGAAAATGAAGTGATAAAACTGTTTCAAACCCTTATTACTGAAAAATTTTTCTAAAATGTTGTTTTATATAATTTACTCAGATGAGCTCTTTGAGGACTGTGGATGATACACTCTTTCAGACTGAACATGCTGAGGGGTATAGCCTTAGTCCGTGGGTCCTAGGAGAGCTAGACTAAGAGTAGGAGAGGTGGGTTGAGCGTTTACCATGCTACATTGCCTACTCAAGTAATTTGCCCTCTGGTTTCTTACTTGCAAAATGAAAACAATTGTATGTACTCACCATACCTGTAAAAGATTTTACATATGTGTCTCTTTGAAATCTCTGGAAACTCAGACTGTGGAATTTACCACAATTACTATGCAGTAATACAAATGTAAAGATTATAATAGATTGGTCTGAAATAATCCTTAATTCCATGCTACAACCAGGAAGTGTTTTAAAAATATGTAAAGATGAGCAAAGGAGAAGGGATCCGGCTACCTCACAATTCTGATAACTTACTTTAACTTGGTCAAAATTTTACAGTACACATTCAGTTTAGTCTAGTAAGACCGTAACAAAAACTAGGTTTAGAAAGCATCCATCTTTGCATCTTTTGTGATCTGTTAATAGAATTCTGACCAATTAAGTAAAATAACATGGCTTTAACTTTTAAAATTATCATGTGAAGTTATATTAAAAATGAAGGTAAAAATCTCAAATATCCAATCTTTACCCCCTGCCCCGAGTTCAGCCTGATTGTTAACTTTTAATTGTTGTGGTCATTTCCTTCAGGTTATTAGTCCCTCTTCTTTGAAGGAGAAGAAAATCTACCTTATAATTTTCTCTAACATTATCTTGTATACTGAAAAGCATAAAACAGTTAGTTCTTTCAGATACCTGAACTTAATTATTTTCAACTTAAGTATCTAAATATGGTGAGTGACAGTTTCTGTGTAAACCATTGTATATATCAGCACAAAGATCCTCTATTACCTAAGGAGGGAAAGAGATCGTGAAAACTCACTCTTACCTGGGCCAATGCAGGGAGGAGCAAAGGAAGTAGATATGTGATTCGACTTCTAATCTTTATATTTAGTTCATCATTATTTGAAAGTGTATTCAGAAATGTCCCTTTTACTGATATCTGAGGTGGTAATTATTAAAAATTATATCAGGTTTTAAAGAACTATGTTTTCTCACAGTAAGTTTTTTTGTGTGATAAGCTCTTAAAAGTATTTCTGGAAGCAAAGCACAATGATGTAATTAAAATTATTACCAATTTAGTTTATCACAGCAAATATGTTTCAATCACTTGCCAACTAAGGAAAAGTAACGTTAAATATTTTTGGCGTATATTTGTTACTGATGGATTATTTTAATTAATTTCAGGGTTATTTCAAGTAATAGGTCGCATATTGTGAAACTGCCAGTTAACAGGGTAAGTTGTTTTTTCACATATACATACAAAATGGGAGGACTGGTTACCAGTTGGGAGAAATGGCCCATGTGACTTGGGGCAGCTTTTCCAGGAAGTTGAAGTAATAAACTCAAGTTACGCCTAATTTTTCAATTTGAAATTGCCTGTACCGCCAGCTCCAGTTTTTTCAATAAATTAAATTCAAATTCAGGCTGTTGCCATGAACTTTTAAGTATGTAAAAGAGTCTCTATGAAATCATTTAGTTATTCTATAAGTGCTAGAAAGAATATTATCTGGAGATGGACCAGAAAAAGGAGAAGTGCTTTTTATCATTGTCAATTTCTTAATGGCACAGTTCCCCTTTTCTGTACCAGAGAAGATACTGCCTCCAGATACCTTACCAGCCCAATACGCTTACAACATAAAGAAAAGACTAGTGGACTGAGTCCTAATTGCTCCATAAGAGCAGTATCAAAAAATTCCAGTTCTTCTGTCTGTGAATCTCTAGACTGGGATTCTTATGTATTGTGTTCCTGTATAGGTATATTCCTAGGTCAAAGGGAAGCAATTAGAAAATTTTGCCAAACAACTAATTCAAAAGGTTCTGTTTTAATTTCTTTCCATGAACAAAGGGGGAAACTGTATTTGAATGTAGGCAATTTCCAGTTTTATAAATGTATGCAAATAAAGCATGGTGATAAATTTTGCAGTTTTAAAATCTTGAACTAACTTCTTTTCTGCTTAGCAAATGCTCAGATATTTCCCCAGTTGAATAGCCAGTGTATACTTACGGAATTCAGTAATAAAAGTCTTAAAAAGAAATGTAATTAGGAAGGCAGATCTGCTAGAATGTGATTACATAGTATATTCCAAAGCTAAATATAAATGACTTTGGATTGTCTCTCTCCTATTTCTTTCCCATTAGCCTGAAGAATTATCCTTTACATACATACTTCCATACTATTTATCATATATGCAGAGTTTTTTTCAAGTATGGCTGTGTTAATGTATATTAGTATGGCCTGAATCTAGATAATTCTTAAACGATTAAAATTTGGAAGTGTCATCAGCCTGATTTTATATTAAATGCGACATGTTTTCATTTGTTGTTATTTTAAATGGCAGCAATTGAAGTTTATGCATACTCCACATCAATTCCTTCTTCTCAGCAGTCCACCAGCCAAAGAATCCAATTTTAGAGCTGCTAAAAAACTCTTTGGAAGCACCTTTGCATTTCAGTAAGTATGGCTTAATGTTAATGGGGATGTGTCTCCACTTGAGACTTCCACAAATGTGTGGGGAGGAAAGGACTGTCTTTCAGGAATTGGCCGTTAACACTGAACAGTCCACTGCATAATACTTGACTTGGAGGCTCAGAGCTTTTGGAAGGCACCATGACTTACTATATTGTGTGACCACTTCATCAATGTTTGGTTTTTGCTTCTTCCCCATCTCTGTGTTTTAGTGGCTCCCACATTGAAAACTGGCACTCCATCCTGAGGAACGGTCTGGTCGTTGCTTCTAATACAAGACTACAGGTAAATTTTCTGAATGCTTTCACAAGACTTCCTTATTCTTCAGGATTAGACCCCAGTAAGTAATCTGGTCTTATGTTTTTACTTGTAAAAGGGGAAGCATTTGGGCCTTAAAAAAATTGCATGGAATTTCTAATAAGCCTAATTAATTTTCACAAAATAACTGAAGCAGAATTGACCTGTACACAGTATAGGGATGAAAAGAAAAAATTGGGACCCCTATGAGAAAACACTAAGTAAAATCACTGTGAACTTAAGTAGAAAGAATTACCATGCAAAAAGGAAAACCATATAATCATTCTGTTTGCTAATTCAACACACATTTCTTTAGCACTGCCTCGATTTGAGTGCTTTAAGAGAAGGAAAGCTAGGGCTAAGGATAAGCAACAAGAACAAGAGCCTTCTGCTACCTGCTTTTCAGCCTCCAGGGCAGCATTTGGAATTAGCAGGATACTGTGGGTACCATCCTTATCTTTATTTATGCTCTTCATTTCGAAAATCCATACAGCTGATTTCATCTGATGATTTAAAGAGGTCAGGAAATGAGATGCTCAATCCTGTCACCTGTGCTACATCACAGATTTTTTATGACAATTGAGGTGATAAAATTAGCTATAAATGTCCATAAATGCACATTTATTGAATTAGTGTTCAGTTCACAGTAAATAGGGTATGAGGGCTCTAGAACATAAGATGGTAAGACACTTAATTGTTCTGACCCTTAGACCAGTCAAAGAGTATCAGCCAATGAAACTGTAACTTGAGAAATGCAGAGGAAGGTGAGAATGGGACTGACAGTATTATGTAATGAAAATCCGAATAGGATAATGTTGTCAGTAGACTGGCAAGTGAGTCTTAATCAAAATTCTGTCCTATACATTTCCGCCTGTTTCTTTTTCAGTATTTTAGAGTCATTAACATAAGAGCCTACTGCAGTACTGACATTATCATAAGTGACTCTTTGTCACTGGTAGGGTGGAAAACCTTTATCAAGGATTTTTTTCACTGGCTATCATTTTTTGAAATAAGAGCTTTATCATGTTCTCAGAGTTAATGCTCCAACACAAAACTGGTGGCCTTAACATTTGAGACCACTGACTGACCGATCTCTCTCCCACCTCTTCCCTTTTTAGCTCCATGGTGCAATGTATGGAAGTGGGATTTATCTTAGTCCAATGTCAAGCATATCATTTGGTTACTCAGGTAAGCTTGTGTTTCATTTCTAATCTCAAATTTATTAGGGTTTTTTTAATTGTTATATATGCTAGGCATAGTTTCCTCTGAAGTGGCAGAAGCTTACTTGATATGCTTATATTCATTTGATAAATGTCAGAAACAGAAACAAAGCTGGAATGTCAGGAGGAATTTATAATACTTCCCCTAGTATATAAGATAGGGAATATATGTTTTGAGATTTTCAAAATTACAGTTTTGTTTCAGTAGTTTTACATTTCTACCATCCACAAGTAAATACTGAGAATGTAGTATGTGCAAAGCATTATGTTGAAAATACTGAAAAGTATTCATGAACATTAATCCATTATTATTGAATGTCATGCTATAGCATGCAGACTTCTTATCTTTGGATTATTATCTGTACCATAAAGAAGTTTGGAACAGTGTGGAAAATTTAGTATTAGAAAAACACCCTCAGAAGCATCCTACTTACTGACAACTTCTTGTGACCATTTCAGTGAGATTGTATGAAAAAATTATTTTGGAATAAATTGAAAGCAGGTTCTGAGGAGGAGCCTGGTAAGTTTGAAATAGGAGAAGAATGGCCACCAAACTGTGAGCATTTGTCATGTGATTTTCTGCTCCTTTTGCTGGTATACAGACTCCTTAGATGGGTTCATGGAAAGGGTTGTTGCTGATGCGGGTGGATGTAGAATTTGTATGAATGCTTATTTGTTTGGGAGGAGGGTTCATAGCTTTCTTCAAACTCTTGAAGTGTCCTTGATCTGTAAAAAGCGTGAACACCTGTAGTGGGTAAGGCTGCCTGCCGGCAGATTCTCAGAGCTGTGGCCCAAGGAGGTGGGGAGCAGAGGCCTGCTGTAGACAGCACGGGCCTCTGCCCTTTTCTCACCACTGCAGGCCTGCAAGCTTCAGCCTACTCCTCAGCTTGATCCCGCCCACCCCGCACCTTTTGGGGGATGTCTGACTTAGTAAAGGTTGTACCCCACCATTTACAGTTTGGTCACAAAGCTTTGCCCACTCTCCTTGAACCTTTTATTGAAATAGCAGCAAAATAATTAACATGCTTCTCAACTTCTGGACAGTTGATGGGCATTTTCATATACAGTGTAGATAAAAATCGGCTTATTCTCAGATATGAATCTTCTGTTTCTACAGTCTTTCCCAGTTAAAAATCATGTAAGCTTAGACTTTTGAGTATCGAAGACAAAGAACTTGTATAAATTTCCTTTATTAGAAAATTCGGTAAATTCTTCACAGAATTTGGTATATATCAACAATTCATGCAGTTTGGAGTACAAATGTATTTTTTTGACAGTGTTCATGTTTCCCAGTCCTTGTCTTCTACTAACCACATGGGAAAATGAAAGTTAAGTTCTAAAAGCCTTTTAAGACTAAGTAATAAGTATTTTCAAAATATATCTTTTTTATGAAAGAAAATTTCCTCTCCCTATTTTCAATACAAAGATACACCAAGTGGATTTTCTGCTGTCTGACATGGTGAGAACGGCCACAGCCCTCTGACCTGCGCCCCGGGTGCTGAGGGCACAGCTGCTCCCTGGGGAGCCCATGGTGACCCTCTGTGGCTGGAAGTGGAGCTTTGCAGTGCAAATGGGACTATATTTTGAACAGCATCATACAGCTTTGTTCCTAAATTATGACTTTCTCTGGGCTTTCAGGGATGAACAAGAAGCAGAAGGTGTCAGCCAAGGATGAGCTGGCTTCCAGCAGTAAAAGCAGCAATGCGTCCCAGGTGTTGTACAGCTCAAGTGACTGCAGTGATGAGTGAACCCTAGCCTCACTAGCCAGCGGGAACTCCATAAATACTCAGGCCTTCTAAGTCTGCAGAATTATTTTAAATGGTCATTACTCATAAAGGAATAAAACTCACCCTAAAATGCAATAACCAAAATGCCCTTATTAAGTAAATATTCAGCAAGTATTTATTAAGCTTCTAGTATAATGCTAGAGACTTTGCTCAGCATTGGGACACAGTGATAATCAAAAACAGACACATCTTCTTGGAGCTTAAATTCTACTGAATGGATGTAAATAAATTAGAAATATAGATTGAAGGAATGCTGGATGGTGGCAAATATTCTGGAGAAGAATGAGGGAAACGGAATGTTTAATGCTGTGGGGCGGAAAATGGGATCAGAATGAATGTTTAATGGGATGATCAGGAAAGGTTACTCTCAAGTTATTGAGTAAAGACCTATAGGCAGTGAGTACAAGAGAGAGAAAGAACATTCCAGGCAGAGAGAAGAGCAAGCACAAATCCCTTGTTGTTTCAGAGAAAAAAATATGCTGTACAAATTGAAAATCCATCTGATGAATAATGTGACTTTAAGAAAAAAAGGGCATAGGTAATCTAATACGTAGATTTAAAAACAACTCCCCAGATTTTCTGCATGAATTTTTTCTGAAACCACTGTGGCTTAGTTAATGACATTATAAAAAATTGGTTTTGTGTAGTCAGGAATAATTTATTTTAATGTTCAAAAAGATCATGCAACTTTCATTTTGTTTCCCTTGAAGTAAAGATGTCAGATTTCCAGTAAAAGTAAATTTGAGTTCTAATTCTATGTTGTGAAGCTGTTGAACTTTAATTTAGCATTTTAGTTCACTTAGCTTGGAGTGATTTAATAATGATTATGTACAGAAATTAAATGCTATAACAAATATAGCTTGACATTAAGAGAGCATTTATTGCTGCTAAGTAGGCCTTTTAAAAAAATCTGGAGCTATCTTCATGACTATTATTTTTTAATGATCATTTATTTTCTTGAGTGCCTGCCCTATTTTCACTCTAATTTTTAAATTCTTTTGGCATTTAGTCACAGAAAAAAGGACAGCAATCCCAATTCTTGCAAAGCCGTAACTTAAAATGCATAGCCTTATGTGAAGGTAAGTTGAAGGCTTTACAACCATCAAAGCATTAATTCTCTGTTTTATCTGTGTTTAAGAATTCAAGTATATTTACAGAATGCTCATTATGAATTAGCAAAAGCATTATTCCTTCTGACCATCTCTAAGGGCACTAATGGAAAACTGGTACAGTAGAGATCTTAAATGTGAAAACCAAAGATTTGGCAAGAATTCTGACAGTGCTATATTACATTCTTGGCAGATATTTCAGAATGGTAATTATATCTTTCTAATCAAGTATTGCTTATCTCTTTCATTAATATGCCACCTTCCTCTTAAAGGTGGTTTTTGAATTTACAATACCATGAAAATTTTGAAAGATGAGCCAAGTACTGAGAAGATAATCCATTGGGGCTTTCTGTTCCTATACAGAAATTATTCTTCTTTTCTGAAATTGGAACAGAAAAATTGATAGGCAATTTGCAAGATACATTTTTTTTTGTTCTTGCTTAAAAATATGGCTTTGCATAAAATATCAATTTTTCTTGTGTTGGTAGTTTTGGTAGACACTGTTAAATTAACTGTTAAGTTTTCAACATTTGATAGTTATATAGGACACTAAGATGCTTTCTGCATAGTTCCCCAAGTCAGGAGGACCTGTTGGCCTTTGACAATACAGTGTTTTCTCTCCTTCTGTTAGACTAATTATGTTCAAAACATAAAATTGTTACATGGTATTTCATTATTTTTATTTACATTTTTTGATAGCTAACCATTTTCTGTATGTTAATTTGTGCATGTATTTTTACTTTTAGATTTCTAAGAGAAGGGATATAATAACTTAGAATAAGATAGTTCTTTAAATTTATCTTTTACGTACAGTGATCACCTCACCTGACTTGCACAAACACGGAGAGATATGGGTTGTCCCGAACACTGACCATGTCTGCACACGATTCTTTTTTGTGTAAGTATAAAGGTTCAAGTTAGTATGTTGCAGTTTTTCCTCATACATGAGATAGTAGCAACTGCATTAATGTTTGGTCACTTTCTCATCAACTTAATGTTTCTGTTTTATTTTAACAAGGTGTGAAAAACAAAGTAGTGTTTAATTGCTGTTAACATAAACACTGGAAGAAAGCATTCTGTCTCTGCATATATATGTATATATACGTGTACACACAGATGTTTTATGTATATATATATATAAACACACACATACAAATACTCATATATTCTTTTTTTTAATTTTTTTATTTAAGTATTATTAATATGCACTCTTATGAACGTTTCACATGAAAAAACAATGTGGTTACAACATTTACCCGTATTATCAAGTCCCCTCCCATACCCCAATGCAGTCACTGTCCATCAGTGTAGTAAGATGCCACAGAGTCACTATTTGCCTTCTCTGTGCTACACTGTTCTCCCCGTGATCCCCCACACCATGTCTACTAAATATAATACCCCTCAGTCCCCTTCTCCCTCCCTCCCCACCTGCCCTCCCACACCCCTCCCCTTTGGTAACCACTAGTCCCTTCTTGGAGACTCTGAGTCTGCTGCTATTTTGTTCCCTCAGTTTTGTTTCATTGTTATACTCCACAAATGAGGGAAATCATTTGGCATTTGTCTTTCTCCGCCTGGCTTATTTCACTGAACATAATGTCCTCTAGCTCCATCCATGTTGTTGCAAATGGTAGGATTTGTTTCTTTCTTATGGCTGAATAGTATTCCATTGTGTATATGTACCACATCTTAATCCACTCATCTACTGATGGACACTTAGGTTGCTTCCATATCTTGGCTATTGTAAATAGTACTGCAATAAACAGGGGTGCATCTGTCTTTTTCAAACTGGGCTACTGCATTCTTAGGGTAAATTCCTAGAAGTGGAATTCCTGGGTCAAATGGTATTTCTATTTTGACCTTTTTGAGGAACCTCCATATTGCTTTCCACAATGGTTGAACTAATTTACATTCCCACCAGCAGTGTAGGAGGGTTCCCCTTTCTCCACAACCTCGCCAACATTTGTTGTTGTTTGTCTTTTGGATGGTGGCTTTCCTTACTGGTGTGAGGCGATATCTCATTTTGGTTTTAATTTGCATTTCCCTGATGATTAGTGATGTAGAGCATCTTTTCATGTGTCTGTTGGCCATCTGAATTTCTTCTTTGGAGAACTGTCTGTTCATATCCTCTGCCCATTTGTTAATCAGTTTATTTGCTTTTTGGGTGTTGAGGCATGTGAGGTTAACCCCTTGTCAGATATGTCATTTACAAATATATTCTCCCATACTGGAGGATGCCTTTTCATTCTGTGGATGGTGTCCTTTGCTGTACAGAAATTTTTTAGTTTGATGTAGTCCCATGTGTTCATTTTTGCTTTTGTTTCCCTTGCTCAAGGAGATATGTTCAGGAAGAAGTTGCTCATGCTTATTTTCAGGAGATTTTTGCCTATGTTGTCTTCTAAGAGTTTTATGGTTTCATGACTTATATTCAGGTCTTTGATCCATTTTGAGTTTACTTTTGTGTATGGGGTTAAACAATAATCCAGTTTTATTCTCTTGCATGTAGCTCTCCAGTTTTGCCAACACCACCTGTTGAAAAGACTGTCATTTCCCCATTGCATGTCCATGGCTCCTTTATCATATATATTAATTGACCATATATGGTTGGGTTTATATCAGGGCTCTCTAGTCTGTTCCATTGGTCTATGGGTCTGTTCTTGTGCCAGTACCAAATTGTCTTGATTACTGTGGGTTTGTAGTAGAGCTTGAAGTTGGGAAGCATAATCTCCCTAGCTTTATTCTTCCGTCTCAGGATTTCTTTGGCTATTCGGGGTCTTTTGTGGCTCCATATGAATTTTAGAATGATTTTCTCTAGTTCATTGAAGACTGCCGTTGGTATTTTGATAGGAATTGCATATTCATGTATTCTTTATTTACACATTTAAAGGATACTTGAACTGAGAACAAAGAAAACAATAATGAAGAAGTCCTATCCCTATAAATGTTGATCTACATGCCATGTAATAATAGGCTGGCAGTACAGGGCATATTAATGTACACTTCTTGAGAAAACTGTATTGTAAGAGCTTCATTAAAATATGATAGCATTGTTTTTCATCCCTAAATAAATAGTGTGTGTGGTAGACCTGTCTAATTTTTCACCCACCCTTGCTTGTCTCCTAACCCTTTTCCCATGCCTGTTTCTTCCTCATCCATGGCCCTATCAGATAAGGGACTTTGAGGAATAGTTGAATATATCTGTTTTGTACTTCTATGTAGTTTTTTAAAAAGAAGCTGGAAAAATGCACTGACTTGTTTTATAAGCCATGTCAAAATGACTGCATCAAGATTGCTCTGATATATAGTGTATACAATGCATGCTACACCTACAGCATTTGGTCCCTTAGCTTAGTGACAGACTATTCACAAGGCAAACCGTATGCATTGCCTGCATTTCTTTTGGGTGCTATGAAAACTGACTTTCTTATAACTTGTATTTATGTATTATGTGTCTATGTATCTTATGTTTATGAAATAATTAATACATAAATTATATATTGTGAAGTCATGTACATACCCACAGATTTCTTTCTTAATGACAAAGCCCCAGTGAGTATCTTGGTAAGAGCCTCCCTTTTGATCAGTCTGTGCCCAGGTTCATCTGTTATTAGTAAGGTGACATTAGCCAAGTTGCATAACCCCTCTAAACTTCACCAGTAGACACACTATGGTATCATCTGTCAGAATCCCAAAGGAAACTGATGACCTATGAAAAATACAGTAGTTTCTATCATCCAGAAGTAGATGATCTACAAAGGTGTGGTTATAAGGGAACCCTCCTAGGTCTGGTGTGGTAACCTGGATCTAGTAGCACCATACCCAGAAGGGCAAGAACAGGAAAAAGGTCTCAGAACCTGGTAGGAGAGCCCTTCTAGCTTAGCAGCTTTGAAAGGAGTCGTGGCTTCAGTTGAGAAACTTGTGCAGCCCAAGGAGCCCTTATGGGACCAGAACCATGAGAATCCATGGCCTTGGCCTCCTGGCTGTGTGGCCTGCTGGGACTTCCCATTGGTCAGACCCTAACAGAAACTATAGGACAAGGGAACATACTGAGTCCCTACGGGGCAGCCTCCAGGGGCAGAATACAAGGTAGAGAAGGGTGCTGTGAGGGTCTGGAGGCTCCTAGGGAAGATATTTTACTACCTTTTTAAGGTTATTACAAAGACTAAGCATAACGCAGGCCTCCATTAAAAGGCACTCATTAAATGTCTTCCACCCTCTTCTTTCTTCACCATCTTGAAACTACATCCTTATAGCAGATTGTCCTTCCAAGATACCTCCCAGTCACAAAGTTATTTCATTGAAGGATTTTTAAACTATTTTGACAGAAAAATAACTCTAAATTTAGTCTAGAGTAGTAGACTTTAGCCTAACAGTTGTAGTTAATCTGTTCTTAGCATCTTGCTAAAATTCAAAATTTTTAAGCTAAATTAATGACTTTAGATATTTAAGTAGTAAGTAAGCATTCTAGCATTACTTCTTTTGAAACTTTACATAAATTATATGTAAAATAAATCTGTAAAGGGTATGTATATGTAGTGTGTGTTTACTGGAGAGAAGGATTTCTATATTTAACAAGAAGAAAAAATTGAGGAAAGATACCTGAAAAAAAAGAAGAGAACAATTCTAGTGTACTGAGATACTTTCCAAATAATGTAAAAGAAAAAAATTCTATTAAGATAATGATTTTTGTTTCTATTTTATAAATATAAATGAGATTTCATCTTTTGTCTACACCCTCAGGAGAAAAGGGACCAATTAAGGAAAATTGATAAGATTCAAAACACCTCAAAAAGAGAATCCATTCACTAATTAATGTGCATTCTAGGTACAACCATCAGTTTCTTTCTTTATAAAAGATACAGGGACTCTCTTGTCCCTTCCCGGCGTGAGCTGGGAGCTCTATCCTTTCACTTTATCTCTAAATCCTGTACCTTGCTCTCCTAAAAAAAAAAAGAAAAAGATATAATCACATAGCTCTTCTAGTGATCTGCCTCCCTAGAGAATGGTAACATCTAGGGAAAGAATAAATTGAAGACAAAGAAGTGAGCCATCACAAATATACCATTATCAGACAGAAAATTAATTTTTATTCTTATTTTATTGAAAAAAAATTTTTTTTACATTATATGATCCCTTATGTTAGAAACTTGGCCTGATGTCTAGGGCATAATTTAATGTAGTTTCCTTTTTATCTGTTACTAAGAATATTAAAAATTAAAATAACTTCCATATTAATCTGATATCTAGAGTGAAGGGGATAATAAAACAGTCATTTAATATCCTAATTACATTCTTGCCAGCATGAAAACAACAAAGTGACAAAACTTGAGTGGAAATTTTAGGAATCAAACTTTTGTGTTAGAAAAATTGAAAGTAAAATTTGAAAGAAGACTTCACTTAGGGAAAGAAGGAGGAGAAATTTGAAAAAAAAGTTTGTTAGGTAATCCCAAAAAATGAATGAACTCAATCAAATATAAATGCTGCAGGCCAAATGTAGTGATTCACATGTTATGAACAGATTCCAGCCAACTTTAAGTGTCCAGAAATTGTTGATGAAGCTTGAGTTCATTACTGACCTTGAGACATGTGTACAAAGACATTAAGGTCAATATATACAAATAAAGCAGTTGTTTTAAAAAAGGCCAGAAGCTGGGCTTAAACGAGATATAAAGAGCAAATCAATATACTGTGCTCCAGTCACATACAACAAAAATGTTTATTTCACAGTGAATGGAATTTTAGAGCTAGAAAAGAAAGCTGATTGATATTGGTATTTTCTGTAAGTGGGATTAAAAAATAAAATCCAGTAGGCTGTAATTGATGATTTGACTAATTAACAGAACCAGGTATATCTAGTGCCGTGGGCTCCCCTGTGCTGCACTGTCCCCCATCACTGCCATAGTGAAAACTGTGAGATGAGAGTATGTCTTCTCCCTTAACTGTCTGGGACCAAGGAAAGGTTCCTCCTTGTTTGGTGTTACAAACTGCTTGTGAAATGCTTCAGTGTTTCTCTGATTTACAGCAGGTGGATCTACAAATGAACTGTAACATATTTTTGTCAATGTGATAAATTTAAGGTATATATCCCCTCCTATGTTTTCAAGAAATTCAGAAATTTAAGAACAGGAAGAACCAAATACAACAATCTGCAGAGAAGAGATGGGGTATTTTCAGGTACTTGAGTCCAGCAGACCTCAGTGCAAATAAGTTTCAGGAATTCTTATCCAAAATCTATTTTATCTTTTAAGGTCTAGTTCAAATACTACCTCTTCCTTGAAGCTTCTAATCAAAATTAATCTTTTTTCCTGTTATTCCTACAGGTTCCTGCAGAACTTCCATTTAAAATTCCGTGTTTTCATTTTATCTGCCTCTTCCGTGAGGCTGTAAACCCCTGCTAAGGGGCGGAGTCCTACTCTCCTTTCCCCCTCACTCCTTCTTTCCCTGAAGCACCTTACATGGTACCTGATGCACAGTTGCTTGTCAGTAAATTTTTAATGGAACAAAGACAAAGGCAAAAAGGAAAACAGATTATATATGGTTTTTATGTTAGGTCAAAGTGTGAAATTATACAAGAAAAATTTATAAAATAAGAATTGTATAAGCCATGAAGTGAAATAAGGGATATTGTTCATCATGATTTGGCAAAAGATATGGTTGAACGGGAAAATAGTGAGAAGACAATGTATTTATCAAGTTAGAAGAGAGAACATACAGTCATGACTCAGTGAAGCTGTGTGGCGTTAGCTATGACATAAGCTGATACAATCGGGGAACTTTGTTTTATCCCCAGTCTGTATGTAATAAATCCATTTTCTTTGCCTGCAACTCAGATCCCTTTCCAAGATTTAAAGTGCCCCAGCATTCCCTTGCTTCAGACTCTTAGTAGCTGCCTACTATTAGAAGATGAAGTCCGACCTCCTTTACAAAGGGAATCTACTGACCCCTCAGCCCTTTGTTCGTGCTTCAGTACCACGCATTGGAAAGGCAGTGAGACCCAGTCCCCAGCCTCTTGGCCCACCATTTTTCAGCACCCACCATTTCTCACTTCATGATGTTAGGCTTCTCAACTGAAACTATGTGCTGTGGCTTCCACCCTTCCATGCTTCTATTCTACTCTTTCCTTCTTCCACAAGCTTGTATTCTCTTCCACTGTCCTCTCAACCTTATTCAACTAATTCCCATTCCTCTTTTAAATCTTAGTATATACCTTCCCTCCTGCCACAGACATCCCTTGACTCCTTTGGACTGCTCCTTTGTGTTACTATAAAATGTCCTGGTTCTATTGGATTTTTTTTTTATCATTGGATTGTTCTTTTTGATGTATGGTCTTCTCCATTACTCTGTACACTTCTTGAGGTCAGGAACTGTACAGCTTACTTGTCTTTGTGTACGTAGCATAGTGCTTGGCAGATCAGTAGACATGAATGAAATGTCCACATTATAACTGTTTGCTGGGTATTTCTCCTTGAAGTCTGCTGATACCCTAAAATCAGTATGTACAAAGTGGAACCCATTATCGCTAAATCCTGTAATCAATTTCCCAACTTCTTCAGTCTATTTGGTAATTTTACACATTAAAGAGACTTGAAACCTGAGCTGTAGTTTTCAGTTTCTCTTTCCTTATTCACTTTGGCTATTTGCTTCTAAGTTTATCTTTACAGTTTTCTCCTATCCATACTTTGTTTCCATGGATATATCATTCTCTCCCTCACAATACACCAAAAGATTACTCGTTATTCTCCATGCTTCTAGTTTCTTCACTGCTCCTAATTTCTTCTGTACAATGCCAGATTTACTAAATGTTACTATTATTACACTACTGAATCCTGGTCAGTGTATAGAAACTAAAAGCAAAGGTAAGCAAAAGCAGAGAAAATGACTCATAAAAGCCAACTTAGAGCTAACTATGATTAATCTTTTGGCATATAGCCAACATTTCTATGCATGTAAAACTTTAAGATCCTACTATTTATACCATGTTAATTTTCCTAAAGCACAGTTTTGATCATTCCTTACTCATAGAGGCTAGTAGTTTTTAGCAAACAAGAACATGGCGTTCTGCAACATAGAGCCCATTTTACCTTACTTGAGTTACCTATACAAATCAATGACTGAACATAATTATCATCCAAGTTGTTTCTTGAAAACAACTTGAAATCGTTTTCCCCACTGTGGAGCCTTTGCTTAGTCAGTCCAAACGATTGGCCTTCTCACCACCTCAGCAGTCAGATTATCTTCCAAAGCTTCACTGCCTGGTCTTTTCCATCTCTTGATATTCCAGTCAGACACAAAATTCTTTCTTTACTCTGAATTTTGCTCGTCCTTTCCTTCTACTACTCAGGCTGCCTTGTCCTACAGGTATCTGCAGGTATCCTACCTCCCCTAGTTAAATGCAAATTCTGCCCCTGTTTGGGAATGTAACATCTCAGGCAGAAACACATAATACATACTGAATGAAAGCAGTGATGTAAGACCCAGTGCTCTAACTTAATGAAGAGATTATATGGCTCTGAAGTCCAGAGTGCACTTACAGCACCAGATTTCCTATAGGAGCTTTGGAGTAGTGCTGGGTGTCACTCAGTTCACACTGCTGTCTCTTGCTGATGAAAAACAATGTTGTCTTTTCTGGGTTCCAGATTTAGGGAGTCAGAAAACAAATTCTTGTATGCCAATCTTAAAACTCACAAAGCTGCTATTGATAGAATACAGAAAACTTTTATTAGTGAATAAAGGCTGTCAGTACATTCAAGTTTTCATCCATGAAATTTGCTAACATACCTTAGAGTTCCAGACAACTAAATTCCATCTATTGTCTTATTTTCTCTCTCATAGCTTTTTAGGCGAATTGGTTTGGTTTTTTTGTTGTTGTTGTTATCATTAATCTACAATTACATGAAGAACATTATGTTTACTAGGCTCCCCCCACAAACCCCATTACAGTCATTGTCCATCAGCATAGCAAGATGTTGTAGAATCACTACTTGTCTTCTCTGTGTTGCACAGTCCTCCCCTTTCCCCGACCTCCCACATTATACATGCTGATCATAATACCCCCTTTCTTCTTCCCCGCCCTGATCCTTCCCTACCCTCCCATTCTCCCCAGTCCCTTTCCCTTTGGTAACTGTTAGTCCATTCTTGGGTTCTGTGATTCTGCTGCTGTTTTGTTCCTTCAGTTTTTCTGTGTTCTTACACTCCACAGATGAGTGAAATCATTTGGTATCTGTCTTTCTCCGCTTGGCTTATTTCACTGAGCATAATACCCTCTAGCTCCATCCATGTTGTTGCAAATGGTAGGATTTGTTTTCTTCTAATGGCTGAATAATATTCCATTGTGTATATGTACCATATCTTCTTTATTCATTCGTCTACTGATGGACACTTAAGTTGCTTCCATATCTTGGCTATTGTAAATAGTGTGGCGATAAACATAAGGGTGCATCTGTCTTTTTTAAGCTGGAGTGCTGCATTCTTAGGGTAAATTCCTAGAAGTGGAATTCCTGGGTCAAATGGTAAGCCTATTTTGAGCATTTTGAGGAACCTCCATACTGCTTTCCACAATGGTTGAACTAATTTACATTCCCACCAGCAGTGTAGGAGGGTTCCCCTTTCTCCACAACCTCGCCAACATTTGTTCTTGTTTGTCTTTTGGATGGTGACGATCCTTACTGGTGTGAGATGATATCTCATTTAGTTTTAATTTGCATTTCTCTGATAACTAGCGATGTGGAGCATGTTTTCATGTGTCTGTTGGCTATCTGAATTTCTTCTTTGGAGAACTGTCTGTTCAGCTCCTCTGCCCATTTTTTAATTGGATTATTTGTTTTTTGTTTGTTGAGGCACGTGAGATCTTTATATATTTGGGATGTTAATCCTTTATCGGATCTGTCATTTACGAATATATTCTCCCATACTGTAGGGTACCTTTTTGTTCTATTGATGGTGTCCTTTGCTGTTCAGAAGCTTTTCAGCTTGATGTAGTCCCACTTGTTCATTTTTGCTTTTGTTTTCCTTGCCTGGGGAGATATGTTCATGAAGAAGTCGCTAATGTTTATGTCCAAGAGATTTTTGCCTATGTTTTTTCCTAAGAGTTTTATGGTTTCATGACTTACATTCAGGTCTTTGATCCATTTCGAATTTACTTCTGTGAATGGGGTTAGACAGTGACCCAGTTTCATTCTCTTACATGCAGCTGTCCAGTTTTGCCAGCACCACAGCACCATCTGTTGAAGAGACTGTCATTTCCCCATTGTATGTCCATGGCTCCTTTATCATATAATAATTGACCATATATGTTTGGGTTAATGTCTGGAGTCTCTAATCTGTTCCACTGGTCTGTGGCTCTGTTTTTGTGCCAGTACCAAATTGTCTTGACTACTGTGGCTTTGTAGTAGAGCTTGAAATTGGGGAGTGAGATCCCCCCCACTTTCTTCTTCCTTCTCAGGATTGCTTTCGCTATTCGGGGTCTTTGGTGTTTCCATATAAATTTTTGAACTATTTGTTCCAGTTCGTTGAAGAATGTTGTTGGTAATTTGATAGGGATTGCATCAAATCTGTATATTGCTTTAGGCAGGATGGCCATTTTGACGATATTAATTCTTCCTAGCCAAGAACATGGGATGAGTTTCCATTTGTTAGTGTCCTCTTTAATTTCTCATAAGAGTGTCTTATAGTTTTCAGGGTATAGGTCTTTCACTTCCTTGGTTAGGTTTATTCCTAGGTATTTTATTCTTTTTGATGCAACTGTGAATGGAATTGTTTTCCTGATTTCTCTTTCTATTAGTTCCTTGTTATTGTAGAGGAAAGCCACAGATTTCTGTGTGTTAATTTTGTATCCTGCAACTTTGCTGTATTCTGATATAAGTTCTAGTAGTTTTAGAGTGGAGACTTTAGGGTTTTTTATGTACAATATCATGTCATCTGCAAATAGTGAGTTTAACTTCTTCTTTACCAATCTGGATTCCTTGTATTTCTTTGTTTTGTCTAATTGCCGTGGTTAGGACCTCCAGTACTATGTTAAATAACAGTGGGGAGAGTGGGCATCCCTGTCTTGTTCCCGATCTCAGAGGAAATGCTTTCAGCCTCTTGCTGTTCAGTATGATGTTAGCTGTGGGTTTATCATATATGGCCTTTATTATGTTGAGGTACTTGACCTCTATACCCATTTTGCTGAGAGTTTTTATCATGAATGGATGTTGAATTTTGTTGAATGCTTTTTCAGCATCTATGGAGATGATCATGTGGTTTTTGTTCTTCTTTTTGTTGATGTGATGGATGATGTTGATGGATTTTCAAATGTTGTACCATCCTTGCATCCCTGGGATGAATCCCACTGGTCATGGTGTATTATCCTTTTGATATATTTTTGAATTCGGTTTGCTAATATTTTATTGAATATTTTTGCATCTACATTCATCAGGGATATTGGTCTGTAATTTTCTTTTTTGGAGGGGTCTTTGCCTGGTTTTGGTAGTAGGGTGATGTTGGCTTTATAGAATGAGTTTGGGAGTATTCCCTCCTCTTCTATTTTTTGGAAAACTTTAAGGAGCCATAGGTATTATGTCTTCTCTGTATGTCTGATAAAATTCTGAGGTAAATCCATCTGGCACGGGGGTTTTGTTCTTGGGTAGTTTTTTGATTACTGTTTCAATTTCTTTGCTCGTAATTAGTTTGTTTAACTTTTGTGTTTCTTCCTTGGTCAATCTTGAAAGGTCGTATTTTTCTAGGAAGTTGTCCATTTCTTCTAAGTTTTCCAGCTTGTTAGCATATAGGTTTTCATAGTAGTCTTGAATAATTCTTTGTATTTCTGTGGAGTCTGTCGTGGTTTTTCCATTCTCGTTTCTGATTCTGTTGATGTGTGTGGATTCTCTTTTTCTCTTAATAAGTTTGGCTGGAGGCTTATCTATTTTGTTTATTTTCTCAAAGAACCAGCTGTTCGTTTCATTGATTTTTTTTCTATTGTTTTATTCTTCTCAATTTTGTTTATTTCTTCTCTGATCTTTATTATGTCCCTCCTTCTGCTGACTTTAGGCCTCATTTGTTCTTCTTTTTCCAGTTTCGATAATTGTGATGTTAGACTATTCATTTGGGATTGTTCTTCCTTCTTTAAATATGCCTGGATTGCTATATACTTTCCTCTTAAGACTGCTTTTGCTGCGTCCCAGAGAAGTTGGGGCTTTGTGTTGTTGTTGTCATTTGTTTCCATATATCCCTTGATCTCTATTTTAATTTGTTCGTTGATCCATTGATTATTTAGGAGCATGTTGTTAAGCCTCCATGTGTTTGTGAGCCTTTTTGTTTTCTTTGCACAATTTATTTCTAATTTTATACCTTTGTGGTCTGAAAAGTTGGTTGGTAGAATTTCAGTCTTTTGGAATTTACTGAGGCTCTTTTTGTGGCCTAGTATGTGGTCTATTCTGGAGAATGTTCCATGTGCACTTGAGAAGAATGTGTATCCTGTTGCTTTTGGATGTAGAGTTCTATAGATGTCTATTAGGTCCATCTCTTCTAGTGTGTTGTTCAGTGTCTCCGTGTCCTTACTTATTTTCTGTCCAGTAGATCTATCCTTTGGGGTGAGTGGCGTGTTGAAGTCTCCTAAAATGAATGCATTGCATTCTATTTCCTCCTTTAGTTCTGTTAATATTTGTTTCATATATGCTGGTGCTCCTGTTTTGGGTGCATATATATTTACAATGGTTATTTCCTCTTGTTTGCCTGAGCCCTTTATCATTATGTAATGTCCTTCTTTATCTCTTCTTACTTTCTTTGTTTTGAAGTCTATTTTGTCTGATACTAGTACTGCAACACCTGCTTTTTTCTCCCTGTTGTTTGCATGAAATATCTTTTTCCATTCTTTAACTTTTAGTCTGTGTATGTCTTTGGGTCTGAGGTGAGTTTCTTGTAAGCAGCATATAGATGGGTGTTGCTTTTTTATCCATTCTGTTACTCTGTGTCTTTTGATTGGTGCATTCAGTCCATTTACATTTAGGGTGACTATTGAATGATATGTACTTATTGCCATTGCAGGTTTTAGATTCATGGTTACCAAAGGTTCAAGGTTAGCTTCTTTAATATCTTACTGTCTAACTTAACTCGCTTGTTGTGCTGTTATAAACACTGTCTGGTGATTCTTTATTTCTCTCCCTTCTTATTCCTCCTCCTCCATTCTTTATATGTTGGTTGTTTTATTCTGTGCTCTTTTGTGTTTCCTTTAACTTCTTTTGTGGGTTGTTGATTTTATTTTTTGCCTTTAGTTAGTATTTGGTTAGTCTGCTTTCTTGGCTCTGATTTTATTTTCTCTGGTGATATCTATTTAGTCTTAGGAGTGCTCCCATCTAGAGCAGTCCCTCCAAAATACTCTGTAGAGGTGGTTTGTGGGAGGCAAATTCCCTCAACTTTTGCTTGTCTGGGAATTGTTTAATCCCTCCTTCATATTTAAATGATAATCATGCTGGATACAGTATTTTTTGTTCAAGACCCTTCTGTTTCATTGCATTAAATATATCATGCCGTTCTCTTCTGGCCTGTAAGGTTTCTGTTGAGAAGTCTGATGATGGCCTGATGGGTTTTCCTTTGTAGGTAACCTTGTTCCTCTCTCTAGCTGCCTTTAAAACTCTGTCCTTGTCCTTGATCTTTGCCATTTTAATTATTATGTGTCTTGGTATTGTCCTCCTTTGGTCCCTTCTGTTGGGAGTTCTGTGTACTTCCATGGTCTGATCGATTATTTCCTCCCTCAGTTTTCAGCAATTGTTTCTTCAGAGACACTTTCTATCCCTTTTTCTCTCTCTTCTTCTGGTACCCCTATAATGCGGATATTGTTCCTTTGGGATTGGTCACTCAGTTCTCTTAATATTGTTTCATTCCTTGAGATCCTTTTACCTCTCTCTGCATCAGCTTCTATGCATTCCTGTTCTCTGGTTTCTATTCCATCAATGGCCTCTTGCATCTTATCCATTCTGCTTATAAATCCTTCCAGAGATTGTTTCATTTCTGTAATCTCCCTCCAGACGTCATCCCTTAGCTCTTGCATATTTCTCTGCAGCTCCATCAACATGTTTATGACCTTTATTTTGAATTATTTTTCAGGAAGATTGGTTAGGTCTATCTCCTTCTCAGGGGTTGACTCTGTGATTTTGGTCTGTATCAAATTCTTCTGCTTTTTCATGGTGATAGAGATAGTTGTGCGGAGCTGGTGCATGTGTCTGCTGGGAGAATGTCCCTTCTTGCTGGTTTGTGGCCTTCCTCTCCTGGGAGAACAGCAACCTCTAGCGACTTGTGCTGTGCAGCCACGTGCAGCCGGGGCCTCTGATTCTTGCCCAGCTGCTATAGAGTTTATCTCCGCAGTTGCTGTGGGCGTGTGGCCTGCCTCAGGCTGCTACTCCAATATGGCGGAGCTGCGTTGGAGGGGAAATGGCCGGGAGGCTGTTTATCTCCATGATGGGCCTCCAAGCTATGCTGCCGCCCAGGGGTTTAGGGCGCCTGGAGTTCGCCAGGATTCCCAGCTGCTGGGCTAAGTGTCCCGGGACACTTCCATCCAGCTGTGGGGTCACAGTCCCTTTAAGACTTTCAAAAAGCACTTGCTTTTCTTTGTCCCAAGGGTGCCGGCTGCGGGGACCCACTCACAGGTCTTGCTGCCCTGTTTCCCTAGTATCCAGCACCCCATGCATGCACTGTGTCTGCGCTCTGGTGTGGATGGCTAGGGCTGGGTGTTTAGCAGTCCTGGGCTCCCTCTCCCTCCCTGCTCCAACTCCTCTCCTCCCACCGGGAGCTGGGGTGAGGGGCCTCAGGTCCTGCCGGGCCGGGGCTTGTATCTTACCCCTTTCACCAGGTGCTGGGTTCTCGCATGTGTGGATGTGTTCTGGATGATGTCCTGTGTCTTCTCGTCTCTCTTTTAGGAAGAGTTGTCTTTGTTGTGTTTTCAAAAATATATATGGTTTTGGGAGGAAAAATTTCCACTGCTCTACTCATGCCGCCATCTTGGCTCCACCTGTGGTTTGGTTTTTATTAAAGTTTTAGTATCTTTTTATACTCCTGAGAACTCAAGTAACTTTTTTCTCCTTTAAATGGTTTCATTTTTCCTTCTTCAGAAAACTCCAGTCAAGTGTGTCATTTCCCTATTGACATTCTTGCTCTGTTTCTTAATTTTGTTGCTTTCTGGACTTCAGTGAACTTTACTTTTATATTAACATCCCAGTGTGTGTCTATAATACTAAAAAATAGCTGCAAAGTATTCTGTATGTCATATTGTAATAAAAGCCCTAATTTCACTAATAGTCCTTATATCCAAACTCTGCCAGTTGGCCAAATCAAATGGTGGTTTGTTTTTCCTTTATTATTTCATATGTTTCATATTTTAAGACATGCATGAGTGCCTTTGGCCAGATTTATCCTTCAACCCACAACTGTTGTGCTTCCTTGCAGGCTTCATAGATAATGGAAAATAAGCATTTTTCTGAATACTTTAAATCTTAATCTTACTCTTACTCTCTGGTCTCTCCTCCTATGCTCTTTCTATCTTTAAATTATTGTAGTTAATTTAAAGAATGTGAGTCTCATCTCCCTCCATTAACTTCAAATACTTTTTAAGAGCCAACGAACATGGAATATTTTGTAGATACTTGCAAATCATTGCATTTAACTGGGAAGTAGAGCTGGCTGGAGGAAACATGACTGGAGAGGAAGGTTGGTTCAGATTATGAAGGACCCTGGTGTGCCATGCCACAGACACTGTATTCTGTCCTGCACGTGAAGTAGAGGCCAGTTATATCACTTTAGCAGGGCAGAGAATATTCTTCTTGTAGGAGGAATGATGAAGATAAATGTGGAGACAGATCAGTTACAATGTTACTACAATAGTCTGTTTCTCATTCCCAAAAAAAAACAATGTGTTTGACAATGACTTGGGAAAAAGCAATGCTTACTTTGTGTGGTGCAGTCAGTGTCCTATTCTATTCTGATTTCATTGAAAAATGCTAGCTTGGACAACCAAAGTTAATTTCAAAACCTGCTAATTGTACACGACCTGCAACTTGAAAGTCATTCACTTTGATGAGTGATAACAACAGTCTAAACTTAGGTAATATCGTTGGATGGAGTGAAGATGCAACTAGGAATAATTAGGAAAATGGAAACAAAGACACTGGATGATTTATTGGATTGAGGCACATGACTGAAGCTTTCTTGTTGAGAAAGTGAATAGATGATGGTGCTTCAAGTTGAGATGTTGACAGTAAAAAGGAGCAGTCTTGGGGTAAAAAAATAAGGTCTGTTTTGAATATACTACATTGGTGATTTCTGTGGGAAAACTATATATAGTTAAGGAAAGATGTTCAGAGTGGAGAGAGAGTTTGGGAATCAGCATGTGTGTGACAGTTAAAACAATGGGAGACACTGAAAGAATTGAGAGTTTGGGTATCATGAGAATAGAGTGAGCTGTGGATAAAACCAGCATTGAAATGAGAGGCCAGGAAGAGGATATAGTGATTAAGAATGAATAATCAGAAGGTTGACTAGGGAGTAAAATAATAACTTGAAGAGAAAGCAGTCAACTGTATCACATGCTGCAGGCATAGCAGATAAAATCTGAAGTAATCAACTAGGAGGCCATGGGCAACTGTTGTACTTTTCAGTGGAGTAG
Source organism: Manis javanica (assembly GCF_040802235.1). Taxonomy (NCBI): domain Eukaryota; kingdom Metazoa; phylum Chordata; class Mammalia; order Pholidota; family Manidae; genus Manis; species Manis javanica. Next base: position 113,535,332 of record NC_133156.1, on the reverse strand, counting down.
TAGGGTCTGAAGAATGATTGCAGTAAGTTGAGTAAAACCTGAGAAGTTTTAATATATTACAGACAAATTTTAATCAAAGATCAACTTGAAATTGAAAGAAAGAGAGATGGCACGTATGTAGGCTGGGTTTCAATTAAGCCAAGCATATCTTATTTAGCATTGTATCCAAAGTACAGAGGACATAGTAGGGATGTTGACTATACCACAAATGCCATAGAGATAGAACAAACATAAAAGCATATTAGGAAATTTAGAGTAGAGATACATGAGGACTGGTGTCTGAAATGGGGAAGGCATCCAGAGCTAAAACAGTTCTGAGATCTGTCACTCTTCACACTTCTCTCAAAGCACTATGGACCACATATCCCATTCTTCCATACATTAATGTTTCACCATTGTGGTGTGTGTGTGTGTGTCTGTACATAGTTGTGTGGTAAGAATTAACCAACCTGACAGGAAACTTTGGGTCAGTGCTTAGGAGTTTAAATTTGATACAAATGCAGTAATCACTAGATATTTAAGCAATAGGTTATGTAAGGACCTAAGTTCTCATTGGTGTATGTCATCTATTTCATTTTCCTGTATTGGGCTATTTCAGGAGAATTAACGTATGGTGAAGAAAAGACAGTGGCATGCATTAATTTTTGAGACTGCTTACACCTTTGGTTATCTCTTTTGAAGTAATTAATAATTTCTTGTGAAGTCATTTTTATGAAGTAAAATTAATTCATCACCTATTTTACAATGAATATTAACATGGAAGTTTAAAAATTAAATCTTGGAAAGTTTTTATAGCCCAAGTAAGTTTATTTGAGGAAATGAATTATCATCTAAAAATGTAATCATTTCTTTCTAAAAGACTTAGTAATAACTGTCCTTTAATGTTATATTTTCACTTCTATTGCTTAGCTGAACTTAGCACACTTACATTCTTACGTGAAGTACCAGCACAAGTGTTACACAGTCAGACTGAATAGAAAACCAGTGATGGGGGAAAACAGTGCAGCACTGATTACAACAGAGTAATAATTGGAGGTGAGGCAGCAGAGCAGTAGCAGAGAGTGAAATGACGTCCAAGAGCATCACTGATCAGAAGATAAGTAAGCGCCTGAAGTAAGATGAAGTTAAGTATGCCAGAACCTAAGGAACATGAACTTGATATGTTCTTTCACAGTGGGCTTTGTGCAACAACCGCTGTGGGAGGTGTTTGCAAGGCCGGAGACACTAGGGTGCTTCCTGCAACTCAGGCAGTGCTTTATGTGGGAATAAAAATGTTAAAAAGGAACGAAGGGGCAAATCAGGGCATGACATAGAATAATTGTTTAGTAGTGTGAGTTTTTCTGTGTTTAGTAACGTGAACATATTATTAACTACAACTGAGAAATAAGCGCCTTTGCTATTGATTAGATTGGGCTATATTTTAGGTTTTAAGTAACATTTCTAAACTGTTTTAAGTGTTTTTTTTGCATGTTTTATGTTCTTAAATGTTTTATGTTTCTTTTTTGTGTCTTAGCTATGAAGATGGCCAAGTGGGAGATGCAAATATTAATACACAAGAAGGAGGCATTCACAAAGAGATCCTTCGTGTAATTGGTAATCAAACTGCTACTGGTTAAAGGGCCACCATTTAATTAACTTGATTTGAAAGGCTTCCTCTGGTTCAAAGCTGGATTTTGAACTGAAGAAGATGATGAAATAACTTATTGTTATTATAAGCAAAATTAACCCTTTGAATACTGATTTTTTCTTAGTATTTCTAAGTATCTCATTAAATACCTAAAATGGTATAAAATTTAGCAATTATAGGGTTATGGAATCTAGTAATAAAATTACAACAGCACTTAAACTGAAGTTTGGGTTGCTTACACAATAAACAGATTGAAAAAACAGTTTTGTGCTGATATTTTTATATTAAACTCTTTAATTGGAAATTTGGTATTATATACTGACATTTTAGGTTACCAAAATAGAACTGAAAACATTTTATAATGATGTCTAAATCTATAAGATACTTTGCAATAAGTATAATGTTTGCACAATCTGATGTGCTATATGATTAGTGGTATGAACAATTCAAATGTTTTGGAAAGGGATGTTTCCTATTCTCCTGTTATTTTTCCTTATACAGACAAATTAGGTCTTAGATGCTGTGCTTCACCCAAGAGTATGTAATATACCTATCTGTAGATTCATGCCTCAAAATATGTGGTTGTGCATATATGTGTGCAGATACACATATATATGTATTTTGGTAACAGAGATGGCACAACTCACAATTCTATTCTCATTCAATGAAAAGAAAATAGTATTCAGTAAGAAGTAAACCTGGACATAAACCAGGACATGAGCCAAATTTACCACCATCCATTCACTGAAAATACGTATGATTTTTCTATTTGTTTAAAGAATTTTCCCTTCAATTAAAATTCAACTCTTCTATAATGTTATCTTAAAGTCATAATTTGGGGAGCATAGGTGCCTCTGGTGGACTAAATCTATATTCAAATGATCATTTGTTTAAAAGAAAGGCCTCAGGATTTAAACCAACAGTATGTATTTTTTATTTCCTACTATGGAACATTTTTTAAAATTTATTTATAGCACACCAGCATTTTTATATTTTTTTCATCTAATACCTCTGCTTATTTTTTTTCATATTGAGAAAGAAGATGAACTTTGAAGTTTCTTTTATATTAAAAGAACCCAAATAAGTTTATAGAGAACAGTAACACCAGCTCTCAGCATTCTCCTTTCAATAGTCATGTGCTCATCAAAATCGTTTATATTTCTTTGAATCCTGCAGTTCTTCTTAGTCATTACTGGTTTCAATTGACAGTGTTTATTTTTCTACATGATGTCTTTGGAATAAGGCCATTACTGAGAGCAGTTTAATTAGTGAGTCTGCTACTCAATTCAAACCCTGAATCAAGGCTCATATCTGATTCTAATTTATTTAGAAAAAAATTAAAATGTATAATCATTTACAAGTATAATGTTAGAACTTCTGTGTTTAATTCCTTTGGCATAAACGTGATAAAAAAGGTCATACACATTGTTAAGGGTTGCTATTTAGGGACTATTTACTAATCATTTGTTTTCTTACATTGTAAAGAATTGACATGCCACTTATTCTGCAAAAATAGATGAGTAGTTGGAATATTAATCATTGTGATAGGATCCACTTAAAACATTGATCTGTTTTGACTCGTTCCTCTGAACTCAGAGCCAGGCTGAAGGATAATACTGGCGTTGTAGGGCCCAGATACAGTACCTTATTTAGTGTTCTGTGACCAGATAATTTAAAGGCTTTACATGGGACAAAAGAACTACTTCACTTCTTTCTGCCAAGACTCCCCAAGTCTCCCAAATCCCTTTGATTGTGTTTTAAAAACATTTCTAAATAACAAAATCATTTCCTCAAATTCTGTGGGACTTTCTATATATGACATAAATATCAAGATATAATAGCAAGATTTGGAAATTGAGGTGTTAGAACCTCATCTGTGTGGCCATTCTGACCACTGAGGCACATCCAAAGAATCGCTGAAGTGCCTCCAACCAGAATTTAAAAACCACTGACCTACCCATAGATTCTTCTTAACAGATGAGTGATCTGTGGCAATGTAGTGTTAGAATCTGAACTGGAAGGGTAACTTGAAGGACTCAAGGGAGACCATCTAAGGAAGGAAAAACTGGCATAATATAAACTCCTACTGCTGGCTTATGAATAAAAAAAGTACATTCACCTCTCAGAGCAAGGAAAGTAATTGTTATTTGCTTACTAAATATTATAGTAGACATCCTTTATGATAATAAAATGAGATGTCTTCTAATGTTAGTCAACTGAATGCGATTACAATGCAGAATGACAGATTTTAAGTTTCTTTCAAAGAAATTGTCAGAACCTTTGTGAGCAAAAGTAGAGCCAATCTTTTAATTGAACTTTCATTATAAGTATATTATAGGATACTGATGCTTACCTTTATTTGCAAAGAATCTAATTTCAATACACACCACTAATAAATGAATGTCATGCTTCCCAAATCTAAGCAGGTCCTTCACATGTAGAAGTTTAAATATTACTTTCACGCCTTGATTCAGTCACCCCATTAAGATATTATCCATTGACTTATTTGATGATGCCAAATGTGATGTTGTATTGTGTTAATTTAGTCATTTGAAGTCTGTTCACTGATGCTTTGTTGTAATAGTTATTTAATTGTGTAGCCATTACTACTTAATAGTAACTCACCTAGCAAAGGCAATCATTTATTTTCATTCTTGAAGTAGGGGAAGAACCTTAATTTACTAGTTCTACTTTTTCCTGTAGTACTGATTTTGTAAACAGTTCACTATGAATAATTTGTTCTCTTTCATTATCCACTGTATTAAAAAAGAAGAACGTGATTAAACATTCGAGAAGAGAAAAAAGTAATACTGCACGTAGATTATCTAGTGCTATAGAATACTATGGCAAAGTACTTGTGGTGGCTCAGAGGGCATTTTTATTGCTCAGCAAATCTCAGTCAAAATGTTGGATCTGAAGGTGGTTTTTAAATTTAAAATTTAAAAAGAAGAATGCCACATCCTAAATTTATCAAATACTATGTGATACAAGAAACCAACACAAACTATTGTCAATGCTCTGAACATTTCTCGTTGCAAAAATTTTTTAAGGGTTTTTAAATCTCTCAGTTGTTCTCCCCTTTGCTAAAAGAAAGGAAACTAATCTCCAAGTCTATGAATCTTCAATGTCTTTGAAAGAATGTTAGCAGTACTTTATACCATAATACCGTAATTTGCCTTAGGGTGTGGGGTGTCAGATAAGGAAAAACTCATTATCCTCATTAAAGTCTGGATGACTTCATCAGATAGTAATTTAATATATCACGAAGGGCCATTCAACCTTGGACCTCTGCCATATAAATATATGGATTACTTGGTGGAACTTGAAGCACACTTAAAGTATTATGATGTTATTATATTGTCCTGAATTCATCATTATAGTACTACCTCAAGACAAATGATAGATTGTTTGTTAAGGTAAATTGAATTTCCAGTATAAAGAACAAATAAAATTTTACAAATAAAAGTCATCAAATGATTAAACAGTCAAGACCAACACTGGACATAGATATTGCCAGTTACCTCTTGACAATATAGTGATATGGACATTTCAGTCACTGGTGATGGAGAACACAGCACCAAGTAAGTTGTGTGAAGGGGTTTGAAATTGCAAATTCAAATATAATTAGTTCCCTTAAAATTGGTTGTCTGTATGGGCCAAGTTTATGTCCATTCACCTGAAGCCACAAACAGTTGCCCACCCTAATCAATTAAAAGGTGAAAATACCCAACTGCTATGCTAGAATGGCAGGTTGATTATTCAAGCATTTTGGCATTGAATGCCTACTAAATTTTTGTCAGATTATATATAAATCTGATGTATATTATTACCCAGTAAATTGTCTTGGGGATTTTGTATACACCATGATGTATTCTTAGGGTAAGGTTTTTGTAGGTCAAAAGAATTTCAAGTAGTTTTTAGACAAAACATATCCATGAGTGTGAAAAAGCTGTGTTGAAGAATAGATTACATAACACATTTACCAGAAAGTCAGTAAAAAATAGTGCTTATTTACATAGACAACATAATTTAATGTTCTAAAAATACTTTCTTCAATCTGCCCAATATTTAATGTATCATCTGAGATTTTAAAAATGCAGCTACTCCTTTATGTAAACATTAAGATATGCCTATGTTTCTTTAACTAGCCTTCTTTACAGTAAATTTCTTGATTTTTGTGCACAAAATAGTATTGCAACCTGCTATTTAGCCTTTGGTGCCTTAGAGTTATTATAAATATTTAACAATATGTACATAATGTAAATATTGCCAAGAGATCACTAAGGCCAAATATTTTCTCTATTCACTTTTTATTGCACTTGCTTTCTACTGCTACTTAAGCCTCTTTTATCCAGCTTTGTAATAGTTCTAACATTGTAGCCAATGTAAATGTTTACTTTCAATAAATCTGAATTTGTTCAACAAGTACCGTATATGTGGGCAGTATTTTGAAATCTCTGTTAGGCCTTAGTTACTAATCATGATGAGTCTTGCTTTTGGGGTCTGGATACTTGAAATCTATCTATGTTCTCTACCTCTAAAAATGGTGTTGCCCTTTTCATTTATAAAATGCTTTTAAAATAAGAGGGAATGAAAGAAAAAAATACCTTGTTGCCAGTATTCCCAAAATAATTGTGGTAGATCTAATTGGTTATGTGATGAGCCTTTAAATTTCAAATTCTGTCCAGAAACACAGGATTGAAACAAAAGGTTTCTCTACATTTTGTATGTAGCCTCTATTTATAAACACTTGGGCATAATGTTAAAAGAAGCATTTCAGATGAACTGTCCTGAGTTTTCTAAGTGTTTCTGACTTGATTTATTAATTGCAAAGTGATTTTTAAAGTACCACTTTTTATATACATCTTATTAACTGAATAAGACATTAGTCCATAAATAAATATGGTCTCTAAACACATTAGTAGGAAATATTTTAGAGGAGCTAAGTTTATATTCTCATAACAAAATAATTTTTACTCATGTTACATTTACAGCTGAGACACACTAGATAGGAAACTTCTGTTCATTAGGCTGGTTTTCAGTTACTGTAGAAATACTCGTTAAGCATCTAGTATGTGTCTAGACAGTCCATATAAGGAGTAGAGAGTGTCTGATTTTGTGTTGGACTTAAGGAGACTTCAAGCTATTTGGGAAAAGAAAACATGTATGTTGGAAATAATTCATGAATGGCACAAGGCCAGTGGTGCTGAATGGGAAAGGCCAAAAATGCAAGCAGCTTTTGAAAAGAAACAGATCATCTACAACAGTGGGAGTCTCCCGTGGTGTTAGCAAGACCTTTGACAGCCAATAGACCTTCCCGCAACCTGAGAACAAGTTCTTTAAAACAAAGATGATGGGAACGGCATATCAAGGAAAGTAGGCTTACAGATGCAAGGATCTTGAGTAATCCTACGAAAGTATGTAAATACTCTGCAGTCATTGAAATACTGCAATCCAGATGACATTTTGAATCCTGAAATTTACACTATTAAGTGTATTACTAATTTCGATTTACTTACTGTGTGATCACAAGTTGCCCAGGTGGGTGAGTTGGGATAGGAAAGCGCTTGAAAGACCAAAGGAAAGAAAGACGTGGAGACACCGGGCATCATGAGGCTGTACTGGGATTTAGGCACAGGGACTGCAGGGGAAGCTGGCTGGATGGCATTGGGCACTGCTGTCATGGACAGGGAGGGAACTGCTTATAGGAGGAGAGGGAAAAGGAGACGACGGGCTTTGCTAGAAGGGACCATTCTTGTGTGGCCAGTGCCCCAGGGAATAAAGTGTTTGCCTCCCAATAAGGTGTTTCCACAGATAAGGCCAGCCTGGACTTGGCCAGCCCCGTGCCATCAACATACCCTAAGCATACCCATTCTGCCTGAAGGAAGGCGCCAGGTGGGCACTTGATTATTCTGGACAAAAGGTTTTATATATATATATATATATATATATATATATATATATATATATATATATATAGGCAGCAGTACTCGTCCCACTGCTACTCGCCAGACACTTTCTGTAATCTTTACAACAAAGTCAGTGATTTGCCTGTGTTTCTGCTTTTGCTTTATTGTAGATCATACATATATCAGGGAGCACTTAATTTTTTGAATTTGTAGTTTTTGAATTCTCAGCAAAATTTCTGATGCTATCTTCATGACTTGATGGCACAATCTTCCTAATTTCTGGAGCTGTCTTTCCCTCTGACACATACCTGCATTCTTCCTCATAGGAATGTAGGTGTCAAGAGTGTAGTTCTCCGTCCTGGGTTAACTTAAAAGTTACACAGGCTGCTCTTCTGGAAAGCCAGTTTTGAGAATCCCTGAGAATTGGTTGAGTATTGAGTTGTTTTCTGTTCCCGATTTCCAGGTCCCTCTTTTAAATTTTTTCAAGTAGAAGCAATGTGTATCTTCTAAGAAGATTCACATTTTCAGATACCAAATAAATATAGGGTTTAAAAGTCATGTATTCTTGTTTCAGATAAGAAAAGATTTTGATCATCTAGAATTTGCTTTATTAACATTTTGTAGTTTAGAAAGCATCTCCACATAGATTGTCTCATTTTCTGCTTCAGAGTAAGACTAGAAATCTGTTAGCATATGTATGAGTTTTTTATAGAGAAGTTTGCCAAATAGCTTGCCAAAGGGGTCACAGGACTCCAAACTTAGGGTCAAGCTTTCTGAGTCTCATCACTCTGCTTTTTTAAATAAATCATCTTTATTATTGCTGAGATTCTGGCTTGGCAATAGCAAATATAAGAATTAGAGCCAACTAGTGAGAAGGGTCACTAAAGAAGTTGGGTCTCGTTGCCTTGAGAGCTCTATCATGGAATCGCTGATAACCATTGCATAGACTAGGTGTGATTTTATCCTAGAGAGCCTGGCAGGAAACAAGTCTGCCCCTGATGTTGCTGGCAAGAGCAACTCATTCCACCATTGGGTGTGTGAAGTGATAGAAGTGGGGTTTTGAAAGTGCTCTGGGAGCTGTTTTCAGAAGAGTTTCCAACAGAGAGGCAGAAAGCAAGAAACATTAGAAATCTGTTTTACCAATTCCAGCAGGTATAATGGTCTGGAGAGGAGGAACTGAGAAGAGGGTGAAAGACACATGGAAGATTTAGGGATAAAGCAGTAAATTAGGAAATGAGACCCAAAAATAATACAAATTGAGAATAATCAGTTAAGACTCTCCTACCCTTTTAGTCTTTAGGTGAGAGGACTGACTGAAGACAATGGCCTGGTAGTGCTCTCTCTACACCAAGAAATCTGTAAGCACATACTCAGCCTCATGAAGGGGAAGGGGAGGAGAAGGATATTATGGACCACAAAGGAACATGTTTGTGCGAGGACCTCACCCGCCACCTGTAAAACCAGGCTGGCTAAATACTGCGATCTGTGTGAGATGGTTGCAGTAGTTCAGTAAATCTCATGTCTGTTTGGATAGGACATCATCTCCCAGCATCACTGAACTGTCAGATTTGTGTGTGTGTGTGTGTGTGTGTGTGGTGCCCTGCCCTGCAGCCTGGTGTACACGTGTGTGTGTGTGTGTGTGTGTGTGTGTGTGTGTGGTGCCCTGCAGCCTGGGGTACACGTGTGTGTGTGTGTGTGTGTGTGTGTGTGTGGTGCCCTGCCCTGCAGCCTGGGGTACACATGTGTGTGTGTGTGTGTGTATGGTGCCCTGCCCTGCAGCCTGGTGTACACGTGTGTGTGTATGTGTGTGTGTGTGGTGCCCTGCAGCCTGGGGTACACTTGTGTGTGTGTGTGTGTGTGTGTGTGGTGCCCTGCCCTGCAGCCTGGGGTACATGTGTGTGTGTGTGTGTGTGTATGTGTGTGTGTGTGGCGCCCTGCAGCCTGGGGTACACGTGTGTGTGTGTGTGTGTGTGTGTGTGTGTGGTGCCCTGCCCTGCAGCCTGGGGTACACATGTGTGTGTGTGTGTGTGTATGGTGCCCTGCCCTGCAGCCTGGTGTACACGTGTGTGTGTATGTGTGTGTGTGTGGTGCCCTGCAGCCTGGGGTACACTTGTGTGTGTGTGTGTGTGTGTGTGGTGCCCTGCCCTGCAGCCTGGGGTACATGTGTGTGTGTGTGTGTGTGTGTATGTGTGTGTGTGGTGCCCTGCAGCCTGAGGTACACGTGTGTGTGTGTGTGTGTGTGTGTGTGTGTGTGTGTGTGTGGTGCCCTGCCCTGCAGCCTGGGGTACACGTGTGTGTGTGTGTGTGTGTGTGTGTGTGTGTATGTGTGTGTGTGTGTGTGGTGCCCTGCAGCCTGGGGTTACTCTGCATGCTGCCCCGAAGACTGTCCACTGGAATGGCTCCAGCGCCCACGTGTAGTCTGGTGACTCCTAAACCCGCAGCTCTTGTTCCTGTCTCCCTGAGTTTCAAATTCATACGACCAAATACTGCCAAACAAACGTCTCTTTCCCAGTGTTCCAAGGATACGTCAAAAAAACTGACCAGGTCCCCGCCGCCTGCTTTTCAGCTCTCCTCTTGCACTCCTCTCAGATTTTATGTCCGTATATCAGTATACTCCAGTGGCTCTCCTTGACTGAACCTGGTGTCCTCCACCTAGAACAGATACTCAGCTAGCATGTGCTAGTACAGCCTTAAGGTTGTTAAGAAACTGACTACCTCTGTGTTAGTAAAGAGGCACTGCCTGGAATCCCACATGCCCAGAGGCAGCAACTAAAGGGTTAACTCAGCTCCTGTAAGACCCTCCTAACACTTTGGTCCCCGCTCAGTAGGCAACGAGATGTGTTTAATGTCACAACTGGCTTGACCCTACCTTTCACAATGCTGACTGAAGCTAAAGTGATCCAAGATACAAATCTCATTTTGTAAACCCCTTACTTAAAACCCTCGAATGTCTCCCAATGTATCGCTGAATGAAATAAAAACTCCTGCCCCCTGCTTCCTTCTTTTCCTCTCCAGCCTCTTTCATCGCCACCACTGCAATCCTTACACTCCACACTGAGTTACTCCGCTGTCCAAAGAACAACAGCCCGTTGCTGCTGACCTCTCACATGCCTTTTCTCTCTGCCCAAGACAGTCCCATTGTCCATCTCTACCTTTGACTCCTCTTGGCCCTCAGTCTGTTTTTACTTTGTCCCATACCTTCCCTCGTACTCCCAGGGAGCACCAGGAGGTTCTAAGTCTTTTCACAGTAACGGGCCACAGATTCTTGATCTCATTTAGCACACAGTGAAAAAGTTCGTTGATTTGCCTGCTTCCTTGGCCCAGTCACCCCTCCTCCAGTGCCACAGGACAAAAACCATTTCCAGTACCTAGGAAATGTTTGCACTAGATAGGAATACAAAAAAGTACATTACAAATGTTTATCTGGTGAAGATCTTCAGGTAAAGTGATGTTAAAGTGAAAAATCTTAGAATGTCTCATAATTAGCATGTAATACATTCATAAGTCTGTAGGGGGAATATAACAAGCCACAGCTGTCATCACCAGGGGCTCCAGCTCCACCACGTGCAGGAACTGTAGGAATCCCTAGATGTTAGGCACATCTATTCTCTCTGTCACCCTGGAATTAGATTATTTTCATCTTCCCATTACTCATCTTAACTTTAGATCAAACAATTCCTGGATTACAAGGTCATTTTGAGGGCCCAGAATGAGACATAAAATTGGATACTTACAGATTTATAATTTAATGTTAGTAATTTGCATAACTAAAGGATCATTGCTTTGTTAAATAATTACCTCAAATAATGAGCTTGCTTAGCATATTTAAGAGTTCATTTATAGGTCATTAACTACTTGATATACATGGAAGAAAGGTACTTTAAAGTACTGATACTCATTACCAATAAAAATAAATCAACGATAGAATTAAGCACACCTATAATTTTAAGTCAGCGGTGAAATAGGGTTCCTTCGAAAGGAATTGCATTCTTCTAACATGGCATAAATTGTAATGAACCTGAATTTTATTACACGTACTTACTACTGTGTGGCATCTAACTTAATTTTTGTAGCTGTATAACTGGGAACATTTCTATTCTTCATGTGTTTCCCAGTTAACTTCTGGGATACATATTTCTTAATAGTTGTAGGCTTACAGCATAATCAGTTTTCTGGTTCTAATATGCAGCAGCCTGTAGAACAGCATAGCTCTCAACAATTTATTATTTGGAATCTTTTCCTTTGCATTTCTGCCTATTGCAAATATATCCATAATTCAAGGCCAAGCTCAGGTAACCTCAAGAACATGAATACTTTCTGGATCACCCAGCCGAAAACGATTCCTCCCTGCTCCAAATTCCTGTGATTCATTGTAATTCTCTTGGAGCACGGACAGTTACCTCTGTTTCTGGAGTTCTTTGTGTAAAAAATGACATTCCTGAACATCACACTTCTGCCTACCACCACCAAAAATCTCTCTTTGCTAATGTTATGCCTAATTTCATAAATTTCATCTGATAACATTCAGTGTTTAAATTTTTTAAAACCTTGTACTTAAACAGTTTTAACTTCTGTTAGTATTACTGAAGAAAGTGACAAACAGTACCACCTCCAAGCACTCTGGACTGAAGGTGACCAGTCTCTCGCCACCTCCTTCATACCATCTCGATTTCTGCTACACAACAGGAATGATTTGTGGAGCATAAGAAGGTGGAGTTACTATTTAGCCACATAATATAACAGTTGCATGAGAATAGACCCCTCACTTTCTTTCCATTCTCTTTATGGGAGTTTTCTTCATTTGCTGAGGGTGAAAGAGACTGGTCATATATCAGGCAGGAGGTGATATTAAGCTGCACAGACCTTCAAAAAGTATCTGACAAATGCACGATTCACTTTTTTTTTTTTTTGACCTTTTTATCACTTTAATGCCTTTTTTTGTTGTCCTGAAGTTTTAAATGAATAAATCTACCAGATTTTTTCCCCTGAGTTTTGTATATATGTATGTGCTCTTTAAGGTCTTTCCTACCACGAGGATTATAAACATATTCCTTTATACTTGTTCTAATGCTCATATAATTTAGTTTTGCTTTGTTTTTTTTTTGTTTTTTTTGTTTTGAGAGGGCATCTCTCATATTTATTGATCAAATGGTTGTTAACAACAATAAAATTCAGTATAGGGGGGTCAACGCTCAATGTACAATCATTAATCCATCTCAAGCCTAATTCTCGTCAGTCTCCAATCTTCTGAAGCATAACGAACAAGTTCTTACATGGTGAACGAATTCTTACATAGTGAATAAATTCTTACATGGTGAACAGTACAAGGACAGTCATCACAGAAACTTTCGGTTTTGATCATGCAATATGACCTATAAACAATCAGGTCAAATATGAATATTCGTTTGATTTTTGTACTTGATTTATATGTGGATCCCACATTTCTCCTATTATTATTATTATTTTTATTTTTAATAAAATGCTGAAGTGGTAGGTAGATGCAAGATAAAGGTAGAAAACATAGTTTAGTGCTGTAAGAAGGCAAATGTAGATGATCAGATGATCAGGTGTGTGCCTATGGACTAAGTATTAATCCAGGCTAGACAAGGGCAGCAAGACATCCACGGATGCAGAAGATTTCTCTCAAAGCAGGGGGGGTGAGGTTCTGAGCCTCACCTCTGTTGATCCCCAAATTCTCACCTGATGGCCCCCCTGCGACTGTGCCTGTCTTAGGTTGTTCCTCCCTTGAGGAATCTTACCCGTCTCTGGCTAACCAGTCATCTTCCAGGGCCATACAGGGAAATGTAAAGTTGGTAAGTGAGAGAGAAGCCATATTGTTTGCAAAGGTTAGCTTTTTACTTCTTTGCAGATTTATGCCCTGTGGCTTCTATGCCCAGCACTTGTCTCGAGGTATCTTTACCACCTGGAGGAATTATGATACTCGGTAAATTCGATATGAGGCACGAATTCTATTTAAGGGTTGTAATTAGGAAGGAAGAAGAAAAGCTATAGATGTAGCATATGAAGGAAACTTGGGAGGATTGATTATTTCTTTGACATATCTTCTTGTATAGTACCTTAAGTATGTATAGGTTTTAAACTACTAACTAATTTGCACACACATATTAACATAATAGGAATACGGTGACATAAACAAAGCAAATCTATAATTACCATCCATCTCCAGTGAAGCCAAGAAAACCATTTAGGCACCCTAGGCATTTGTGAAAATTTATCTATGATATGATGGATATTGTCCAACTGTACTTGAACCATCAGACAAATTAAAGCAGCCCATTTCTGGGATCTGTTCACATCCCGTATGTTCTTTTAACCATAGATAGTCTATAGTCATGAGATTTTGGAGTGCTACAACTTGCACCCCTCCCAACTCCTGGTTGAGTTCCAACAGTACAGATCCGGTCAAATTCGTTGTCTCACTGTATGCACATGCCAGCCTAGACATCTCCCTCCTCATTCTTATGGCAAGTCCAGGAGACGGTGGACTGGATGCAGCCACAACCGCAGCATCATCCGGATCCCTGTGGAGGCTTTTTGATGATCATCCCCCGGCACAAGTCCTCCAGAGAGTGCTGATGCCGGAAGCTCCTCCTCATATCGTATCTTAGTTCATTTTCTGGGTATCCAAGCTAGGCCTTGATCTTCTGCGTAGAAACAAACAGACCCTTTGCCCACACTTTGACATGCCCTCTATACCACTGTGCAGAACTCATTGGAGGTCAGCACAGAGTAACTGCTTTTTTTTTTTTTTTTTTAATTAAGAGAAAGGAATATTATCAGAAAAGAGTACCTCCATAGCTGATCATCTGACACCCTTTAAGTGATCAACATTAAGGATATTTAAAGCATGCGTTGATCTTTGATTTACCAATAGTTTTATCCTGTTAAGGAGTAATCCCCCTTTTCTTTCTTTCTTTCTTTCTTTTTTTTTTTTCTTAAATTTTTAATCTACACTTACATGAAGAATACTATGTTTACTATGCTCTCCCCTATATCAGGTCCCCCCTAACAACCACATTACGGTTACTGTCCATCAGCTTAGCAAAATGTTGTAGAGTCACTACTTGTCCTCTCTGTGTTGTGCAGCCCACCCTCCCCTTGCTCCCTCCCCCCCCTCCATGCTAATCTTAATAATCCCCTTTTTCTTTTCCCCCCTTATCCCTCCCCGCCCACCCATCCTCCCCAGTTCCTTTCCCTTTGGTACCTGTTAGTCCATTTTTGGGTTCTGTAATTCTGCTGCTGTTTTGTTCCTTCAGTTTTTCCTTTGTTCCTATACTCCTCAGATGAGTGAAATCATTTGGTATTTCTCTTTCTCCACTTGGCTTATTTCACTGAGCATAATACTCTCCAGCTCCATCCATGTTGCTGCAAATGGTTGGATTTTTCCACTTCTTATGGCTGAGTAGTATTCCATTGTGTATATGTACCACATCTTCTTTATCCATTCATCTACCGATGGACATTTAGGTTGCTTCCAATTCTTGGCTATTGTAAATAGTGCTGCGATAAACATAGGAGTGCATCTGTCTTTCTCAAACTTGATTGCTGCGTTCTTAGGGTAAATTCCTAGGAGTGGAATTCCTGGGTCAAATGGTAGGTCTGTTTTGAGCATTTTGATGCACCTCCATACAGCTTTCCACAATGGTTGAACTAATTTACATTCCCACCAGCAGTGTAGGAGGGTTCCCCTTTCTCCACAGCCTCGCCAACATTTGTTGTTGTTTGTCTTTTGGATGGCAGCTATCCTTACTGGTGTGAGGTGATACCTCATTGTAGTTTTAATTTGCATTTCTCTGATAATTAGCGATGCGGAGCATCTTTTCATGTGTCTGTTGGCCATCTGTATTTCTTTTTTGGAGAACTGTCTGTTCAGTTCCTCTGCCCATTTTTTAATTGGGTTATTTGTTTTTTGTTTGTTGAGGCGTGTGAGCTCTTTATATATTCTGGACGTCAAGCCTTTATCGGATCTGTCATTTTCAAATATATTCTCCCATACTGTAGGGTTCCTTTTTGTTGTATTGATGGTGTCTTTCGCTGTACAGAAGCTTTTCAGCTTAATGTAGTCCCACTTGCTCATTTTTGCTGTTGTTTTCCTTGCCCGGGGAGATATGTTCAAGAAGAGATCACTCATGTTTATGTCTAAGAGGTTTTTGCCTATGTTTTTTTCCAAGAGTTTAATGGTTTCATGACTTACATTCAGGTCTTTGATCCATTTTGAGTTTACCTTTGTATATGGGGTTAGACAATGGTCCAGTTTCATTCTCCTACATGTAGCTGTCCAGTTTTGCCAGCACCATCTGTTGAAGAGACTGTCATTTTGCCATTGTATGTCCATGGCTCCTTTATCAAATATTAATTGACCATATATGTTTGGGTTAATTTCTGGGGGCTCTAATCTGTTCCACTGGTCTGTGGCTCTGTTCTTGTGCCAGTACCAAATTGTCTTGATTACTATGGCTTTGTAGTAGAGCTTGAAGTTGGGGAGTGAGATCCCCCCTACTTTATTCTTCTTTTTCAGGATTGCTTTGGCTATTCGGGGTCTTTGGTGTTTCCATATGAATTTTTGAATTATTTGTTCCAATTCATTGAAGAATGTTGCTGGTAATTTGAGAGGGATTGCATCAAATCTGTATATTGCTTTGGGCAGGATGGCCATTTTGACGATATTAATTCTTCCTAGCCATGAGCATGGGATGAGTTTCCATTTATTAGTGTCCCCTTTAATTTCTCTTAAGAGTGACTTGTAGTTTTCAGAGTATAAGTCTTTCACTTCTTTGGTTAGGTTTATTCCTAGGTATTTTATTCTTTTTGATGCAATGGTGAATGGAATTATTTTCCTGATTTCTCTTTCTATTGATTCGTTGTTAGTGTATAGGAAAGCTACAGATTTCTGTGTGTTAATTTTGTATCCTGCAACTTTGCTGTATTCCGATATCAGTTCTAGTAGTTTTGGAGTGGAGTCTTTAGGGTTTTTTATGTACAGTATCATATCATCTGCAAATAGTGACAGTTTAACTTCTTCTTTACCAATCTGGATTCCTTGTATTTCTGTGTTTTGTCTGATTGCCGTGGCTAGGACCTCCAGTACTATGTTAAATAACAGTGGGGAGAGTGGGCATCCCTGTCTGGTTCCCGATCTCAGTGGAAATGCTTTCAGCTTCTCGCTGTTCAGTATAATGCTGGCTGTGGGTTTATCATATATGGCCTTTATTATGTTGAGGTACTTGCCCTCTATTCCCATTTTGCTGAGAGTTTTTATCATGAATGGATGTTGAATTTTGTCAAATGCTTTTTCAGCATCTTTGGAGATGATCATGTGGTTTTTGTCTTTCTTTTTGTTGATGTGGTGGATGATGTTGATGGATTTTCGAATGTTGTACCATCCTTGCATCCCTGGGATGAACCCCACTTGGTCATGGTGTATGATCCTTTTGATATACTGTTGAATTCTGTTTGCTAATATTTTATTGAGTATTTTTGCATCTACATTCATCAGGGATATTGGTCTGTAATTTTCTTTTTTGGTTGGGTCTTTGCCTGGTTTTGGTATTAGGGTGACGTTGGCTTCATAGAATGAGTTTGGGAGTATTCCCTCTTCTTCTATTTTGTGGAACACTTTAAGGAGAATGGGTATTATGTCTTCTCTATGTGTCTGATAAAATTCCGAGGTAAATCCGTCTGGCCCCGGGGTTTTATTCTTGGGTAGTTTTTTGATTACTGTTTCAATTTCTTTGCTTGTAATTGGTTTGTTTAACTTTTGTGTTTCTTCCTTGGTCAGTCTTGGGAGGTTGTATTTTTCTAGGAAGTTGTCCATTTCTTCTAGGTTTTCCAGCTTGTTGGCATATAGGTTTTCATAGTAGTCTTTAATAATTCTTTGTATTTCTGTGGAGTCTGTCGTGATTTTTCCATTCTCATTTCTGATTCTGTTGATTTGTGTTGACTCTCTTTTTCTCTTAATAAGTTTGGCTAGAGGCTTATCTATTTTGTTTATTTTCTCAAAGAACCAGCTCTTGGTTTTGTTGATTTTTGCTATTGTTTTATTCTTCTCAATTTTGTTTATTTCTTCTCTGATCTTTATTATGTCCCTCCTTCTGCTTACTTTAGGCCTCATTTGTTCTTCTTTTTCCAGTTTTAATAATTGTGATGTTAGACTATTCATTTGGGATTGTTCTTCTTTCTTCAAGTGTGCCTGGATTGCTATATACTTTCCTCTTAAGACTGCTTTCGCTGCATCCCACAGAAGTTGGGGCTTAGTGTTGTTGTTGTCATTTGTTTCTATATATTCCTTGATCTCTATTTTGATTTGTTCATTGATCCATTGATTATTTAGTAGCATGTTGTTAAGCCTCCATGTGTTTGTGAGCCTTTTTGTTTTCTTTGTAGAATTTATTTCTACTTTCATACCTTTGTGGTCTGAAAAATTGGTTGGTAGAATTTCAATATTTTGGAATTTACTGAGGCTCTTTTTGTGAGCTAGTATGTGGTCTATTCTGGAGAATGTTCCATGTGCACTTGAGAAGAATGTATATCCTGTTGCTTTTGGATGTAGAGTTCTATAGATGTCTATTAGGTCCATCTGTTCTAGTGTGTTGTTCAGTGCCTGTGTGTCTTTACTTATTTTCTGCCCGGTGGATCTATCCTTTGGGGTGAGTGGTGTGTTGAAGTCTCCTACAATGAATGCATTGCAGTCTATTTCCCTCTTTAGTTCTGTTAGTATTTGCTTCACATATGCTGCTGCTCCTGTATTGGGTGCATATATATTTAGAATGGTTATATCCTCTTGTTAGACTGAGCCCTTTATCATTATGTAGTGGCCTTCTTTATCTCTTGTTACTTTCTTTGTTTTGAAGTCTATTTTGTCTGATATTAGTACTGCAACCCCTGCTTTCTTCTCGCTGTTGTTTGCCTGAAATATGTTTTTCCATCCCTTGACTTTTAGTCTATGCTTATCTTTGGGTTTAAGGTGAGTTTCTTGTAAGTAGCATATAGATGGGTCTTGCTTTTTTATCCATTCTATTACTCTATGTCTTTTGATTGGTGCATTAAGTCCATTTACATTTAGGGTGACTATTGAGAGATATGTACTTATTGCCATTGCAGGCTTTAGATTCGTGGTTACCAAAGGTTCAAGGTAAGCTTCTTTAGTATCTTACTGCCTAACTTAGCTCGCTTATTGAGCTGTTATATACACTGTCTGGAGATTCTTTTCTTCTCTCCCTTCTTATTCCTCCTCCTCCATTCTTCATATGTTGTGTGTTTTGTTCTGTGCTCTTTTTAGGGGTGCTCCCATCTAGAGCAGTCCCTGTAGGATGCCCTGTAGAGGTGGTTTGTGGGAAGCAAATTCCCTCAGCTTTTGCTTGTCTGGGAATTGTTTGATCCCACCATCATATTTAAATGATAGTCGTGCTGGATACAGTATCCTTGGTTCAAGGCCCTTCTGTTTCATTGCATTAAGTATATCATGCCATTCTCTTCTGGCCTGTAGGGTTTCTGTTGAGAAGTCTGATGTTAGCCTGATTGGTTTTCCTTTATAGGTGACCTTTTTCTCTCTAGCTGCCTTTAAAACTCTTTCCTTGTCCTTGATCCTTGCCATTTTAATTACTATGTGTCTTGGTGTTGTCCTCCTTGGATCCTTTCTGTTGGGGGTTCTGTGTAATTCCATGGTCTGTTCGATTATTTCCTCCCCGAGTTTGGGGAAGTTTTCAGCAATTATTTCTTCAAAGACACTTTCTATCCCTTTTCCTCTTTCTTCCTCTTCTGGTATCCCTATAATACGAATGTAATTCCTTTTGTATTGGTCACATATTTCTCTTAGTGTTGTTTCCTTCCTGGAGATCCTTTTATCTCTCTCTATGTCAGCTTCTATACGTTCCTGTTCTCTGGTTTCTATTCCTTCAATGGCCTCTTGCATCTTATCCATTCTGCTTATAAATCCTTCCAGGGATTGTTTCACTTCTGTGATCTCTTTCCTGACATCTGTGATCTCCTTCCAGACTTCATCCCACTGCTCTTGCATTTTTCTCTGCATCTCATCCCACTGCTCTTGCATTTTTCTCTGCATCTCATCCCATTGCTCTTGCATTTTTCTCTGCATCTCTGTCAGCATGTTCATGATTTTTATTTTGAATTCTTTTTCAGGAGGACTAGTTAGGTCTGTCTCCTTCTCAGGTGTTGTCTCTGTGATCTTTGTCTGCCTGTAGTTTTGCCTTTTCATGGTGATAGAGAGAGTTTGCAGAGCTGGTACAAGTGACCACTGGAAGAGCTTCCCTTCTTGTTGGTTTGTAGCCTTTTCCTGGGAGAATAGTGACCTCTAGTTGCTTGTGCTGGGCAGCTGTGTGCAGACAGGGCTTCTGCTTCCTGCACAGTTGCTTTGGGGTTTATCTCCGCTGTTGCTGTGGGCTTGGCCTGGCTGGGGCTGTTCCTCCAAAATGGTGGAGCCCCGTTGGAGGGGGAGCGGCCAGGAGGCTATTTATCTCCGTAAGGGGCCTCTGTGCTCCCTGCTGCCCAGGGGGTTAGAGTGCCCAGAGATCCCCAGATTCCCTGCCTCTGGTCTAAGTGACCTGTCCTGCCCCTTTAAGACTTCCAAAAAGCACTCTCCAAACCAAAACAACAACAGCAACAATGAGAGATGGAACAGAAAGAAAGAAAAAAAAAAAAAGGAAAAAACAAGCCATTTTTTTTTTTTTTTGTCCTCAGGTGCCAGTCCCAGGCACCCGCTCACTGGTCCTGCTGCCCTGTCTCCCTAGCACCAGGGTCCCTGTCCTTTCAAGGCTTCCATAAAGCACCCACCCACCGGTCCCGCAGGGAAGGAACGCTCGATATTCTTTGTCCTCAGGCACTGGTCCCAGGCACCCGCTCACCAGTCCCGCCGCCCTGCCTCCCTAGCACCGGGGTCCCTGTCCCTTCAAGGCTTCCAAGAAGCACTCGCCAAAAAGAGAGAAAAAAAGGGGAAAAACGCGCAATTTCTTCCGTCCTCAGGTGCCGGTCTCAGGCACCCACCCACCGGTCCCACAGGGAAAAACGCGGGATATTCTTTGTCCTCAGGTGCCGGTCCCAGGCACCCGCTCACCAGTCCCGCCGCCCTGCCTCCCTAGCACCGGGGTCCCTGTCCCTTTTAGGCTTCCAAAAAGCACTCACAGAAAAGAGAAAAAAAAAAGGGGAAAAACGCGCGATTTCCTCTGTCCTCAAGTGCCGGTCTCAGGCACCCGCCCACGGGTCCCGCAGGGAAAAACGTGGGATATTCTTTGTCCTCAGGCGCCGGTCCCAGGCACCCGCTCACCAGTCCCACCACCCTGCCTCCCTAGCACTGGGGTCCCCGTCCCTTCAAGGCTTCCAAAAAGCGCTCGCCAAAAAGAGAAAAATAAAAAAAAGGGGAAAAACGCGCGACCTCCTCCGTCCTCAGGCACCGGTCTCAGGCACCCGCCCGCCGGTCCCGCAGGGAGAAACGCGGGATATTCTTTGTCCTCCGGCGCCATTCCCAGGCACCTGCTCATCGGTCCCGCCACCCTGCCTCCCCAGCAACGGGGGCCCGTCCCTCTAAGGCTTCCAAAAAGCGCTCGCCAAAAAAAAAAAAAAAAAACCGCTCCGGTTTCTCTCCACCCGCCGGGAGCCGGGGGGAGGGGCGCTCGGGTCCCGCCGGGCCGGGGCTTGTATCTTACCCCCTTCGCAAGGCACTGGGTTCTTGCAGGTGTGGATGTGGTCTGGATGTTGTCCTGTGTCCTGTGGTCTCTATTTTAGGAAGATTTTTCTTTGTTATATTTTCATAGCTCTATGTGTTTTTGGGAGGAGATTTCCACTGCTCTACTCACACCGCCATCCTGGCTCCGCCCCTCTGATTCACTTTTTAACATACAAAAGTTTTAAAAAATGTGTAAGCAAGCATTAAATGTCACAAACATTGATTCTGTTTTATAATACTGTGTGATTGGCATCTGTTCCCTGGGGTCACAATGCTATTCCAATTTACCTAATTTTAAGAAAGAGGGTTTGGATGAGTGCACAGCACATCTTCCCAACAAAATCGCAGTGTTGATGGCTTGCTGACTACCTTATTCCTGTGGACAGCACCTCCATTCCCAAATTCCCCAGGTTGAAAACTGTTCTGCTTGCCTCTGTATCCACTCAGTCTCCCAAGACCTGTCAAGTCTCCATCCACAGTATCTCTGTTCCCCTGGACTGCTCCACTATTTGTCGATTCTAATATTTTCATTTATTTATTTAGAATACTTTTTATTTAGCCCATGGTATGTTTCAGTTTCTGTGACAGGTGTTCTCTAGAAGTTCATCTTGCCCCCTTCCATAAGTGGTTCCTGCCTTAAAAAAGTCTATGATCTTTAAGAGAGTACAGCTAGAGGCAGTTAACAATCCAGGGTACTGCAGGATGTCATGGGTGGTACGTGGAAGGAATCCTCTCACCGAGCCTTAAAGACCTCATCAGTACAGCAGTGCTAACCTGCTGTAACTCCGGGGGAAAACCCCAGGGCAAAATACCTTTGAAACCATAATCAGTCAAAGGGAGAAATAATGTGGGAGAAGGCCCTTTATTGCTTACAAGCAGCCATCCACTTCTCCTTGCCCTTGTCCCTCATGGCCTGGCTGCAGAAAAATAGGGGCCCACCCAACCTCTCCAGTCCAGATACTCTCACTCCCCCTTGTAATTATCTACTGATATGGAGATGGATTAAGGCCAGGCAAGAGATACTGGAAATGTTGCAATTTCACCCACACCTGCTCAGAAAAGATCCTGTGGTTTCTTATTATATGGACCACACATCCTAGCATGGTATTCTAGCTCTGTATGAAGAAACGAAACAGTTTTCCATCTTTATTTACATACCACAAAATCATTTGCCACAACTTTTATTTTCAGTCAATCCAGGGTCCCCACTAGGAAAAAAGTTCAAATGCTGCATTTCGTTCCTTCCACAGCCTACAGAGGAAAATGAGCCCAGGTCAAAAGCATCAGGGAATGTGGGAAAGCAAGCAGAGCTCTTGCAAAATCTGGGAGCCCTCTGTAACCAAGAGTACTGAGAGAAACTGATTTCTCAGTTCCCTGGCTAGAGGCCACACTTACTTCTTATGCTACTTACTGTGAACCATATTCATCTTTTGTTTTAAGAGCTTAGAAACTTACTGGGCTTTTCTCTATAGCTGTTCTGCTGTTACAGTTTTCAAGTTGTCTAGTATTCAGGTCAAATATATGCTTATGTGTGTGCCATTTTCATTTTATTTGTCTATGTAAGTAAGCATTTTCCTCAGCATGCCTGCAATGGCACTGCTCTCCACAGCCCAACTCCACAGCCCTATACTCCAAGCCATATGTGTTGACATATTTTCAAAAACCTCAGTCTGGAAAGTGAGAAGGTGAAAGGTTGGCCCATACCGAGTCATGACATTGTTGACAGGCTGTCATCACCATAGGACTTGCAGACAAAAGGTGAGCAGCATGAGCCCAGTCAAGGAATCCAGGTAACCACGATTGTCTGCATGACCCCCAACAAGCCGCCTGAGGACAGAGAGATCAAAGTAGAAAGGTTTAAAGGCAGTGACAGGGACTGACATTTAATAAAGGTGGCAAAGGCCTGAAGTTAAATATTAAGCCCAGGCAGTAAGATACCAACTTCTCTTCACAACAGAGCTGTCTAGTGTGTTCAGGGTGCCAGCAAAAACCTGTAATTTGCTCTTTGTTTTCCCAGAAAGTGCAGAATGGGGTCTTGGGCCAGAGTATGCACTGGGTATTCTAGCTAATTAGACTGTTTTCTCCCCTGCCCAACAACCTGAATGCAGCCATTCTTTTTTTCTCATGTCCCACCAATCCACCATAAGCCTGTCCTCTCTTATGAGGCCCCCAGTTTCTCCCCTTGCTTAGAAGATCATTTTCTTCTGCCTTCCAGGTATTATTCTCCAATCCATATCTGTAGGCCCAAGCTAAGCTCTACCTTGTACACGAACTCTTTCCAGACTGTAGACTATAGTTCATATGGTTTAAAGTTTTGTGAGGTCTTTTTTTTTTCTCCCCCTAATATTTTTTAAAGACCCGGGGGAAAGAAAATATCATTTGTGCATAGATTTCTGCAAAAATCAACATAGAGCAAGTACTCAATAAGTAGTTATTGAAAAGGCAAACAATTAACTAGTTAACTGAGTGTTAAGAGAATGAGAAATTGGGGTTTGAGAAGGACTGGATATGCAACCAGGAAAAATCCTATATAGTATTATTTAGTCATTCTTACTTCTTAGCCCACACAGCACCCCTGTATACTTCTGTGTAAAGCTGTGTAAATATAACTATTCCTTTACATGGATGTCTCTTCGTGTCTCCGGAGGAGTAATTCATCTGTTTCATGTGCCCTAGCCCAGTGTGTGCTACTGAGTAGACACTCATCTTACCTTAGTCATGAGTTAGATACCAGCACAGAAATGAATGAATGAGTGAAAACAGCAAGATCACATCTGGGGCTCGCCAAGCAATACCTACTCAAGCCCATCAGGGAATTAAGTCTTGTGATGAATATACTCCTGGAAGCCCAGAAGCACATTCTTGGACCAACAAGCATGGTTAAGATTTCAATGGCTGGAGGAAGGAGGCTGACCTAAGCAAGGGGAACTACGTGAGGATCAAGGTGTGAGTAGAAACACAGTGTACAAGCACGAGAAGTGTGTCGTGTTCCATTCATTTTACCCCCTTCTGGTGCTTGTGTCTGGCTTTGGCCTGCTCTCCACTTACTTTGCCTTTGCTTTTCTCTGCTCTGTTTGCTTCCCTGATCTTCACACTACCTCTTGCACTGCCCGTATCCCGAAATGCAAACTGAGGGTAGAGTGAGAGCTCAGGAGATCAGGGCCGAAATTAGGGCATTTTCTAACAGGATACATACAGTAAGCGACTTCAGGCATTTCAGTACACTTGAAAAACACTCAAAAGAATAAAGAAAAAAAAGTAAGTAGCTACTGTCCCCCAGATTCTCTGCTGGGCACTACATGGAAACAAGACGAATTTGCTTCATTCCTCACCCTTTGGGAGTGTACAGTCTGTGCAGTTCTTATTAAAGAACAGTAATGATGATAATGATTATTAACATTATATACAAGTCATCATTCTAACTTAAAACTTAAAATAACCCGCAAGATTGATACCATTTGGGTCCCATTTTACATACCAGGACACTGAGGCAGAAAGGCTCAGGGCTTTGACTACCGTCCCTATTCAGTGAACGGTGGAAACCGAGTCTACCCAACTTGAGCTCACACTCTGAATCGCTCTGTGATTTTGTCTCCCTCACACTCCGACTGGCCCAAGGCCAGGCAGAGAACAAACCTTCCCAAGTGTCTGCTGACCTGAATCACTTTGTAGGCAGTGTTTATGTAAACTCTTTATCCACGTCTTCTGAACTAATTTTGGCATTTATAATGGCCCAGAAAAAGCCCTTGGCCAGTGAGAAGATCCTATAGGAATGAGAAGAACAGCTGCTAATATAAATGCTACTCACAGCACTTACAGAGTTTTGCCAACAAATTCAGCAGAATCCTGGCAATGTCTACTCCAGAAGCGCTTGAAGTCAATTCCAATGCCCTACCCTCTGTCCAGGTTGCAAAAGTGAATTCAGTCCTCCGCTTATGACACAATGAGTGCTGCGTCTGCAAGAAGGGCAGTGGGAACAAGCTATGGCTGGCAAAATATGTCAGAAATTGTCCCAATTCATATTGCCCAGAATACAGTGACCTTGATAATGCTCAGGACCATGAAGCCTTGGAATGATTTCAGATTTATGAGGTCCCAAAACAAAATACCACAGAAAATACAATATATATGTAGGACACACACATCTGCATATGAGAAATAGAATCTATCCTGTATTTGGTTGCAGGAGATCAAGCTGCTGTCCAGAGTATCTTCTCATGAAGCAGTTGTCAGTTGTGGAGAGAACTATGGATCATAAAGATTAGTTGTTCCATAGGATTCCTTTCAATTGATAATTATGGGTTCAGGGTGTATATTGGCCACAAATCAGTTGCAATCTGTATGCAAGGAGTTATGAGTAAGAGGTGAGATAAAAAGAAATGCTGATATAATCATGAGGTTTGGAAATTTAAAAAAAAACATATTTGCTGTGCCAGTCCTGGGTGGTTCTGCCATCACATCCACTCTGCACTTCTCCACTGCTCTGCTCTGTGTCATGGGGCAGAATCTGCTGCATTTCTCATGCCCCTGCATTAGCTAGCTTCAGGATGGACTTGGACAATGTGAAGCACTAATAGGAGATGAGAGGAAAGAAGGGAGAAGACATTATTTCTACTTCTATTTGTTCCTCTGGTGGCCTCTCCAGCAAGAGCTGTTTCCCCTCCATGATTCTAGCTAGCCCCTGCAGGGCACACTTCCACAGTTCTCATTTCTGAGAGGTGATCCCAACCCCTAGGCTCTTATACCACCACTTTCTCTTTTGGAGTCTCCAGTCCTAGGATGCTACTGATGTTATTAACCTCTGGACTGCTTCCCAGTGCCATGTTTGGATTCTAATCTCTCTCCCCTGAGTAACCAATACCCTGCATTAAATTCCCTCTGTTCTAAATACTTAAAGTACTTTCCATTTTAGACCCTAACTAATACAACTGCAGTATTCCCTGTGCCCAGAACAGAGCCTCACACGTATTTATTGCTCATATTTGTTAAATCAGTAAATTAGTGGAGGGAGACAAGTGTACAGATGATTATGATATAGACATTTGGTATGATAACATGGATATGCACTACAGGAACACAAAAGAAAAGGAACTGCTTGGTGTGTTTTGAGAATTAAGGGAAATTGAGTTTTGAAGGAGGAATTTTCAGGTGAACAGTAGATAATGTGCTTGCTAAGAATCAGAAACTGAATGAATAGAGATAAAAAAGAAAAGTGTGAGCATTCAGGGACCTACTGAGTATTTCTTCACAGGCAAGACATAAAATTACAATCTGAGAATTATGGAAACTGAATTAAAGATGGTCTGATCTAGATAAAGAATTTTATGTCCAAACTTAGGAGTTGGGATTTATCATGCAGAATCATTGAAAACTTGCAACCAAGGAAAGTACATAGGCACTGTGGGTAAAACTGCAGTATTTCCAGAATCTCTCACCTGGCCTTAGAGCATCTCCATATCAATAGATGTTTCCAAGGTGTGGAGAGAAGTATCCATCTCCATATCAATAGGTGATTACAGGGGGAAGCAAGGGCATATCTGGACCAGAGAGGTTGCGTGAAGTCCCTTTTTGCAGCCAGGTCATGAAAGACACAGGTGAGCAGAAGTGGACAATTGCTTGTAAGCAATAAGTGGAATTCTTCCACTTTATTTTCTCCCTTTGACTGGTTTCAGTTTCAAAGGTAATTTGCCCTGGAGTGGGAGCATATTTTCCCTCCCGGAGTTATAGGCACATAAAAAATTTCGATAACCACGATATGCCCATTCCAAAAACAAAGCAAGCATTTAACGATTACTGAATTTCTATCTTTTTTGTTTATCTATTGCTTATTTTTTTCTCCCGAAAAGCAACAGTCACTGAAATACTTTGTCTAGATAAAAGATTTTTAATGGCAGTGGGTTCTTCAGTTTGAAGATGCCTTTGTGAACACTGAACAGTTAAGAACCTCAGGGTCTATGCTGCTCCATTACAATAAACATCAACCACCTTTTGTTTTGTTTTTAACAACTGAAGCATCGCCTTATAATGTCATAGGTGTGCTTCTTCACTGGCTGCCAGATGGCTGCAATGTGCCAGTTGCCTAAAACTACACTACACACACACACGCACACAGAAAATGTCATGTACAGACTAGCTATTTAGAAATTGGAAAAGAAGGCTTCAGGGTATCAGGAAGCTGTGTTTTTACAAATGTGTTACTCTGAAACCTTTACTAAGTATACTAATATATACTTATAGCCCCAATTGCTAGAAGTAACATCTGAGCCATTACCTGTGCTTATGGAAAAATAAAAAATCATGATGACTTTGATTTGTGAAAAATATAGATTCTGTGGTGTCACCTGCTTTGAAAGGATTTTTACTAATATTATTAATTTTTAAGTTCTACCCCTAGATCTATAGGTGTGATTGGCTTAAAGACTTAGGTCAACACCTTATGGAAATCCAAAGCCTGATTCTAGATTTCTGTACATTGCTCATGTGAACAGGCCACCATCACTCCTGGATCCTGAACGTGTGCTGTTTCTGCGTCATACAAGCTTATACTCAGACAGGGAACCCAGCCATTGCCTCATTTTACACACACATTGGGGCAGGCCCTGCATAGCAACAGAAATGATTTCTATGTCAACATTAGCAAGTTCTTCTGTCCTTTCAGACACTCTGTCACTAGGGTTTCCTTTGCTGCATCTTCCGCCTCTGTATTACTATATTCCTCACCAGACTACCCAACAAAGGATTTAAATGATAGCATTTCCACCTTCTTAAATGATTTTCTTTTTATTCTTGCTTACTTGCCAAATCTCATCTTAGCTCTGATAATAGAGGAAATATGCCTATTCCATCTTATGGGAAATAGACATCTAATTGTTTCTAATTTTTTGTGAGATTTTTGTTTGTATTCTTTCATGAATTCTCTGTTGATGATCTTTACATATTCAACTACTGAATTATCATTGTTATTTTGATTTCATTATCTATAGATTAAGATGATTAACAATATCATATTGGTTAAAAATATTTTACCAGCTTTTTGATGGACTTTAATTTTCTTTGTAATGTTGAAATACCAAAATCTTAATATTTACCTAGTCAAATCCATTGGTAGTTTTCCATATGAATTTTTATCTTACATAAAGCTTATAAAGCCTGTCTCTACCCAAATACTACATAAACATTTGTACATATTTTCTTTAAGATTTTTAAAATGATTTTGTCATTTTGTTTTACTTTTCACTCTTTTTCTGCCTATTATTAATTGTTCTATAGTGTTAGAGGAGCATTTCTTTGAACTATGGTTTTAGGCAAAGAATTCTTGAACAGTCAAGACTTGAGGTCTTGAAAATGGCCCCAGATATCCTCAACTGCAGTGCAAAATCTTGCTGCAATATCTACAGAAACTATATCATTTATCATACTACATGGGTTAGCAGCACAACTTCAAAGGGAAGGCAAGCAATGCATGGGAAAATGAAAAAGAGTAAATGTTTGGTAAACAAATGTTTGCTGGGCCACCCAAAAACAATGGGGCACAGAGAGGAATTTTAACAAACACTTTGCCAAATTATTCCCTATGTACCACCCCTAGCTCATATTATAATATAATTTATCTGTGATGATGGCTCTCCTCCTGTAGCAGGTCCTCTATCTACTTTCTTTCAGACAGCCAGGGAGCAGGTGAAAGTTTCTGTCTTTTGGGCCTTGATTGTTTTCAGCTTCAAATATG
Source organism: Manis javanica (assembly GCF_040802235.1). Classification (NCBI taxonomy): domain Eukaryota; kingdom Metazoa; phylum Chordata; class Mammalia; order Pholidota; family Manidae; genus Manis; species Manis javanica. The sequence continues at coordinate 113,506,371 of NC_133156.1, read as the reverse complement.
CCAAAATGGCATCCCTTGGGGCCACCCGCCTGAAAGGATGATGGGGAAGGGAAACTTTCCTGATGGTCACCCCCAGGAAAATGGCATGCTGAAACCCTATGTGGATGGTGAAGGTTGCCCTTGAGCCTGACTGTCTGAAGATACCATTGAGCCATCTTAGCAGGTCTCCTAACAGTGGACACACCTTTCCAAGCCCAGCAGTGGAAATGAGCTCTCCTGAAAAACTAATGGAGTGATTTACTTTAGAGTGTTTTGATTCAAATGCAGGGAAGTTTTGAAGGACAAACATGTGCACTACATGGGGCTCTTTGAGTTCCCATCACAAATGTTAGACTTTTTAGGCACTCTAGGGCTGATCAAGGTCATTCTTGCCACTCTTTTGAAGGACAGGGAAGTTTGTAACCATCTCCCAGAGTGCAAAGGGGCCCGTGTGGTGGTGTCACCTGGATACAGCAGGGAGGGATTCTGTGGTCATGGGCCCAGGCCTAAAAGGAAATCCTTTAGTGCCTCTGCCATGGCTTTATTTTCCCCTGTGCTTCACCAAAACCATGGACTGAATAAATAAAACAATATTGCTTCTCTGTTTAATTCACCAGATTAAGGAGAGAGACTTCTATTTCTTTATTAACTAGGGTAAATCAGAAATGGAGTTACAGAAGAGACTCTCATTGCTTGAATGGGTGATAAAAAAAAAAAAGTTGTGTTACTATTTAACATGACAACTGTAAAAACTTCATAAGAGCATGGAAGATATTCTGGGGTGCATTAAGTGGGACAAAACACAAGATGAGAAATAGTATGCTCTCCAATTTAGGGAAAAAACACATGTGGTTTTCTCTCTCTTTTCTACACTTTATGCACTGTAGCATATTTATGAGATATACTAAAATCAAACTTATAGTTTTTACTAATTTAGAAAAAAATTATATAAAAACAGGGGAAACGTTGGGGTACTTGTTGTTTGAGTCCCTGGCACCACATTCACAGTGACTTTGGATAAAGGCATACACAGGCTAGTTCTACAGCAATAAAATATTATTTTATTGAACGTTGCCTCATCACTGCCAGTATTTTTATTGCTGTACGACCCAATGGTGGTTTAAAAATAACTCAAATGTTACAGCACCTTATAAATTCCAGCATTATTTTATTAGCAATACCCAGATAGAGGAGCATGCAGGATAAAAAGAGTGTCTGCTGCTTCCCAAAGTGGCCCTTCTGCTGCTGGGTCTCAGCAGTGAGAGGGATGTTTAAAACCAAAAAAACCAGGAAGTCCAGCAGAACAGGTTTGTTTCCTTGGGGTGTGTTTTTCAGAGAGGCCCTTCGCCAGGAAGCCCAGGCAACAGAATTTTTGGAGGGCCAACTAAACACTTCAGCCATGCCAGGAATTACTTGAGAAAAAAATCCAGAAGCCCTCTATTCTCCAGAGGGCAGGTTTGGGTGCAGACTAGAGGCAATATGTGTGTATACTCAAGGGCAAGAGAGCTCCATTTCATGCTTCACAGTAGAAATAGCAAAGGCCGAGGGTTATTTGCAAGCTGGGAACAGAAACTTGTATTCATAGCTACAAGACAAAAAATCAAAAGTTGTAATACATGAAAAATAAAGGAGAATACAGGTGCTGACCCAAACCCAAACCCAAACACATACACACACCCCTCAAGTTCAGGATGCTATTAAAAGTGTTTGGCTAAGAGAAGAGAAAAGTTCTCTGGAGCCAGAGTGGGACAAGGTATAAAAGGAAACAGAATGGGAAGTAAAGAAAAATTAGGTCCACAATAGTCTTAGCCATACCCCACATGTCTCTGGATAGAGAGCATTGATCCATTATCTTTGAAAAACAACTAAACTACTCAGACTTGCCTAGTAGCCCTGTAGAAGTCTTTATATGTGCATATTGCACAGAATCTTAATTATGAGTGCGATGTTTTATATTATGAAATTGCATAAATAAAGCAATTACATAAATTATACATAAATTATGTACATTAAAAATAATTTATATCATAAATTAAATAAATAAAATAATTCTTTATTATGTCTTTGTTAAAGACTCTAATAAAGTTCTATAAAATATTGTGAATACTGTTGTGCATGCACATTACTGAATTGATGCCTCAAGAATAGCAGAGGGCCCTGAGAAAAGAAAAAAAAGTTAGAAGACGGGCATTTCAGAAGGAAAGACTTCACATCTGCGTTATCTGGATGCTCCTGTGTGTATTAGTATCAGCATCAGTGGCCGATGAGATAAGAAGGCTCATAGACTTGCCCAAGGCCACATGGCTGGGACTCATAAGGAAGGAGTTAGAGCACAGGTTCTTTGCCTCTGTTATCCAACCAGATTTAATATATTTATACTCATATTTTCTCAGTTACTTAAATACCCCACAGAAAGACCACTCAGGTGCCATTGCTCCAGGCACTAACCACAGGGGGACTGTCCTCTGGCAGTGATCAGTGGATACTAATGACAGAACACAGCAAATTCTTACCTCTGCGTGGTTCAGCTCCCACTGAGGTCATTTTCACTGTATAGCTGGTCCTTTCTTCTATATTCCCTGATGTGTCATTTAGATGGCAAACCAGAGGCTCCTATTAAAAATGTGCACACAAATTCTTCCAGTAGAACTACACTGTGTTTTTAGTTTAGTAAAATGGAAAAGGTAATGTAAGTTTTCCACACTAGTATTTCTCTAGGACACATTTTTCTAACGTTTTTTCTGCTTGCCTCACTATTTTTCCATATTATGCTAATCCCTAAATGCCAGCGGTATTCTGGTGTATGTCATATTCACCTGACACTTTCCTCTTGTGGGGGCATTCTGTTTGCATACACTTGTATTATTCCACTGTTGGTCTCTCCATCAGATTCTGCAAATGTTAATGTTGTATCTGTCACAGTAATATTCAATCATAAAAATCAATATTGGAAGCTTGAAGCTTCAAAAAAAGTCATAGAGATATTTCTCTTATAGCCTTCTTTCAACATCAAAAACATTCACATTTTAGTGGTTGAAGTAGGTTTTACAGAGAGAGAGGGTAGAAATGAGAAATTATTGCATTTAAAGAAATTTTTATCTATGCAGCTTCTTCCTCTCCTACTTTTATTTCTATCTTCCTTTCTTTTTATTTTTCCTAACAAGATAATTATTTGTAGTATATTGAAAATGTATTATTTGTAGTGCATTGAAAAGGAAAAGTTGGAAAATGAGAATGGTTTCATAGGAGTGATTTTTTTTCTTAAGGTTGCATGAGTTGAAATTCTAATACGGTATCATTCCTTTTATTTATCATTCTCTTAGCCATTGGCTCAGAAAAAATATGGTTGCATTTCTGATTTAAACATGCATTCTGGTTGTTCTCCTGAAAGGAATAAGTCTCTAGAAAGTACTCTTTCCACAGAACATAAACACTTTTTAAGGCTAAGTCCGGTGTGTGTGTGTGTGTGTGTGTGTGTGTGTGTGTGTGTGTGTATGTGTGTGTAGGGAAGTAGCTGGCATTGCTGGCCTGAGCTGCTCTGAACCTGGATCCCTGTGGTCCTCCCAAGATTGTTGTGTGGATACATGTCTTTGTACAGCTTTGAGAGTTTGGGTGTGGGGTACAGCCAAAGGAAACAGCATTAGAATGGTTATAAGTGGATTGGCTCAGCATGCAACCTATTTTTGAAAGGAAAGGGAACAGTAGAAGGTTTAGCACTCAGAGTCTACAGTGCCCTTATGGACAGCCTCCTAAGTCACAATAAAGAAGATTATTGAATTTTACTGGCCTGAAACGGAGCACATAAAAGTGATTACACATTATAACAAATTACAAAAGACCTTAAAGAGTTTAGTTCCTCCCTAAGTGAAATAGGTTTCATACAGTTTTGTATTTTCTCAATGCAATTCCATGTTGGAATCCCAGAAACTTATGCCTGTTCTAGGGAACCAAGAAGTTCAAGGAACATGAACTCATTCAGTAAGATATGCTGCCGAAGTTACCTCCATGTGAGAACAACCTTCTCTTGTATTTTGTAGGTAGAGTGTTGGTAATAAACTATTTCTTTGCCTAGTTCATGTTCATTTAACTGAAATAATATGTATCCTCTGTAACTACACTTCATTCTCTTTACATAGTCTGAAAGTAAATGGGCCAAATGTGTTTCCCCCACTTCTCAGTACAAACGGATTGGGCCACCTTGACTTTCAAACACCATTTTGATTTTTGTTGTAGCGGCTTTAATTCTTGCTTCTTACGAGTTTTCTGGTAGAGATCTCACGGCATGAAAGATGGACAGAGAAGCATTATCTTCAGTATCTTTTCTTTCTAAGCCAACAGTTCTCAAAGTATGGTTTGGGAACCTTCTAGTTTCCAGAGACCCTTTTTTGGGGGGGGTCCATGAGGTCAAAATGATTCTCATGGAAATACTAAGATGTCACGAGCCTTCAGTGCTCTCAAACTCTTAGGAGCCCATCGTGGCATTACTCAGGAGCTGCGTGATGCCTGATGTCACAACAGCTCAGATGCAGAAGCAACTATGATAATCTAACAATCTTTGATACAGCTGAATAGTAAAGAGATTTATAAATATATAATACCAGTGTTTTTTACTTTAAAAATCTACAGCTTTTCTTCTTAAAAATATGCTAGTTATGTTAGTATGCAATGGTTTGTTAACATGATATTAAATAAGTGAATGAATTAATATTTTTAAATTTCTTAGTCTTATTTATTACTACAGTAAATGTGAAGAGAGAAAACCCACACAAACCAAAGAATTTTGGAGTCCTCAGTAACTCTGAATGTGCTGAAGTGAAACCAAAAGCTTGAGAATTGCTATCCTGAGTGTCTTCTACCCTCAGTTAATCCCCTCTTTCTGTAATTTACCTCTTGATGGCTGAACCTCATTTACAAAGTTTTTCTTATCCACAAACTCCAGTCCTCCCTCTGTACCCAGACCAGGTTCCCAGGTATGTGGAACATACCCCACAGGGATAACCAACGCAATTATGCTCTGGGGAAATAAGAAGCCAGAAGATAATAAAGACAAAGGGATAGTGTAATTAAAAGAGTACAGGATGTAGGCCAAAGATGTGGGCTCTTGTTCTCCCATCAGGAGATCAAATTAATGTTCCTTGCCTGTAAAATGAAAGAGGAGGTCAGTTATTTTCAAAACGCATTCCACAGAGCTTATGGTTTTGAAGATGTGATGGGCTCTAAGTGGAAAGTGAGGAGACTGTGTGTTAGACTCCCTCCTCCCCTGTTTCAGTCAAGACAGAGTCACTTCCAGGCGGTAACAGCATTTGGGATAAGACCTCATTTGATAAGAGATTTTGTATGAAAAATGTTTGGAAACCACTGGACTAAATGATTTCTAAGGGTCCTTTCAGCTTTAACTTGACAGAAGAGCACTAGAAAATGTGTCTACCTCAATGAAGACAATATAATTTTGTTTTTTGTTCTAAACTTTATAAAAATTGAGGAGATTATCTCAATGAATTTGAGATAGAAGTTTTGTACAGATTCTAAGTAGAAGTGCTATGGAGAGAATGTTCCCTGTCTTGGTGATCCATGCTGCTTTGACATTTGAAAACAATCCACCAACTGAAATCCCACGCCGACACTTGGTTTCACCCTCATTAATGGTGCCACTAACTTTATAAAAGCAATTTTACTTTTATTTGATAGAACATGACCGAGTAGGAGATCCAGGAACCTGTCAGAGAAGTTTCTTTATTTCTTTGGAGTTTATGGAACATTTGCTTTGTTACTGAGGTGAGGGTAAAAAAGATGAACTATAAGATCTAAATGACTACTGAAGTGGAGAAAAATTTTATAGATGAATCAGAGCAATAAAATGTTGCAATGAAGTAGCTTTTTTCCCTTACTTTAAGAAGTCTTACATGTTTTCTCAGTTTTCTTCAACTCAATAAAATATTTAGACAAGATGTTATTTTGTTTGACAACTTAAATACTGAGGCATAGAGATATGGAAGAAGTTATATGAGTTCATTAACTGAAAGTCCAATGAAAGAGACAGCACTATGGTGCAAGGATTTTGACCCATCATCTGAATGATTTGTTTTACATTCAGGAGAATGGGTTTCCTTTGTGCTACTAACTATGCTAATACTAGAAAGTGTCCTAAGAATATGTTTTTACAATACAAAATATTTCCTGAAGGAACAATTCTCTTGGGCAGAGAAAGCATTTCTATTATCATCTCTGGACCACTTTCAACCCAAGAATCCAGCCCACCCTTTTCTTCTCAATAAGCTACTTATATATTCTAAGTGAAATAACTTCAGGGAAGCTCTAATTGCCATTTCTATGAGAGGAAGGTTATTGTTTTCACTTGCATTTTATAGTTTTAATTGTACTTTGAAAAGCTTTAGCATTTGCAAATGTTTATGTCTTAAAACAAGAACTGCGTGATCCTACTGTCTCAGGTTCCCTGTGAGACATTCTATGCTGATCTCAAGTCCAGGTAAAATAGCGTTTGAGTTCAATTTCTCTGGAATTTGGAAGGTTGCTGCTTAAACTCCCATTCTCTGAGACCTCTTAAAAAACAGTAGCACTTCTGTTAAAAACAAAATCACAAGGTCAAAAAATCTCTAATGAAAAACAGTTTGTAATAAATTTAAGAGATTTTTCTCATCAATCATAGCTGTGTCACTTTCAAGATGTGTTTTTCAATATAGCTCTCTATAAATTTATGACATTCTCTATTTTGATTTTCCTCTCACATAATGACTCCTCAGTTTTTTACTTGAATCATGAAAAAGAAACTTGAAAGATAAATGACATTATGCAATTCAGATTCTACACTGCTTGCTGTTCCACAGAAACTATGAATAGGTTAGTAATTTCCTGCAATTATGAAAGTCCTTATTGTGATCACTTGATGAAGGTCATGCTATCCTACTCAGTTATTTTTTGGTTCTTTTGGAAATTTTTTTGGTTTCTTTAGACCAGTGCTGTGATGAACTAAATTAGTTAATTTATGTCTGCTATTTTGGCTCTAAGTTATGTATAATTCATTTTTGTGTGCTTATCTGGGAAAAATCCATTATTGACTTAGTTTGGAGTAGACATAGTGTACTAATCTTAATCATCAGAAATATGCCCTACTTAGAGAAATTTTCCATTCACTTTATTTCTCAAATGTACAGGAAGTCCTTATCTATAAACAACAGAGAGGAGTAGTTTCACACTTTAAGAATTCATCATAAGTCACTGGAGAATTTGACATACCCTTGTGCTTCTAACTTATCTGCTTGAAGTAAATTTCAGTATAAACCCTTACATGATTAAGTGAAATTCACCCAACCACTTACTGGCATAGTTTGAAGATCTGTAATAGAACCTATGGTTATATTTTGGGAAGAAAAAATATGGCGTCAACTGCAGTTCTGACACAAAACAAAACAAAACAAAACTACTTCAAGTTTTTCAAATGCTTATAGGCATCTAGATTTAGAATGAATATAAGCTACAGCTTTCCTGTTCTAGTTTTATTTTAATTTCTTACTTTCATTTTATCTTTTCATTCCTCCTTCCCTTCCACATTATCTCCACCTTCGTTTGGTCAATTTGCTTCTATGAGTCATGTACATTTCTGCAGGCAACCTCACAACTTTTTGGAGCATGATATTACTTCCTTTTTCTACATTGCTCCTTTTCCTCATTATTCTAAGGAAATGTAATTTCCTATCTATCTATCTCCTTATTTATTTTAAGGAATTGTCTCATATGACTGTAAGGCTGGTAAGTCCAAAGTCTTCTTCAGGTCAGGCTGGAGACCCAGAGGAGTTGATGTTTTAGTTTTGAATCCAAAGACAGTCTAGGGTAGACTTATTTTCTCTCAAGGCCATAGCTGATTGGATAAAGTCAACCAGTATTATAGAGGACTGTCTGCATCATTCAAAGTCTACTGAATTAAATGTTAATCACATTAAAAAAAAATCTTCACAGCAACACCTAGACCAGTGTTTGAACAAACAACTGTGTCCCATAGCCTAGCCAAGTTGGCATAAAATTAACCACCACAGGTGGATTTTAAAATACAGTGGTGACAGCTTGTTACAACACTATGCCCAAGAGCCTGGCATAAAAGTGATTACACATTATAACAAATTACAAAAGACCTTAAAGAGTTTAGTTTCTCCCTAAGTAAAATAGGTTTCTTACAGTTTTGTATTTTCTCAATGCAATTCCATGTTGGAATCCTAGAAACTTTTGCCTGTTCTAGGGAACCAAGAAGTTGAAGGAACATGAAATCTTTCAGTAAGGTACACTGCTGGAGTTACCTCCATATGTTTTTCTTATAAGCACTTTTAGGCATCTAGTGAAGGTCACAATATCAGCTGATCTGTAATACAGCCTGTTAATGTGGAAATGATCAGTGCTTTAGTTATCTCTGTCAAACACACCAGTTACGTACTGCATTTGAGGCCACCCAAAGAATGGATGTGCTTTGGCGATGTTCAAATTCCTGGAGGCACAGAACCATGCAACATGTCTCTTGCCATTGGTGTGGTTTTTGGAATCTTCTGTGTGTCCCTGAAGACATAATTTCTACCCCAGCACGATTTTACAGCAGTGATTCACATTTCGGAGGTGAAGGCTTCTGAACCCTTTCTGTGAATGAAATTTGGATGCATAAACAACAAACAATCAATGAAGGAACAACAGCAGTGGTGCTCAGGTGCAAGATGATCCTTCATTCCTGGTTTCCCCCCTCACTGTTTTAATATTTTGTTAAATATGCTTATTTTTTTGTGGTTCATATACTGGCAATATCAAATCTTCAGACTATAGCTCCAAACCATAAAAGGAAAGCTAAAATTATCTGTGATGACTCAAAACAGCTATTGAAAATATCCTGCTCTATAACTAGCACTTTATTGTTTTGGCCACTGCCTGTGGCCTCATTGGCCCTAACTTACTCTGGTCCCATTCTTCACTCAGCACAGTTATGTGCCTTCTCAGGTCACAGCATACTGCACTGCTGAACAAGATTCTTACTTGAAAAGCAAGGCTATCCACTAGAAAGCCTCTAGGTTTTCTCCCTCTGCCTTAAAGGAATGTATAGTTCCAGGGAGACACAGTGAGAAGAGAACCACAGACGAGACAAAGGTGGGAGGTCACAAAATGGAATTAGTGCATAGAGAGGGATGTCTTTATTGATAATGAATCACACTAGTTTAATTTATATTCAGTAGTCTCTCTTAAAGAAAGCTGAGAAATATTTTAGAAAGTATTTAACAGAAATATTTAGAAAGTGTTTCAGAAATACTTCAGAGGAGAGTGTTTTAGAAAGCTTCCAAATAGATTGGTTATCTTTTTTTTCAAATTTCAGCATATATGTGGGGAATAATCAGTTTTGAGAAAACTTCATTTACATGGATCTCTAAGAACTCTGATTAAAAATCTATTCATTTACATGACTGTTTTATAATGTTCTGTTTTCTCAATCAAGCTGAATTTCAGAATTTGAAACTCTGTGGCATGTGTCTTTGAGGAGGATCTTTCGCTGTAGTTACAGAAAAACTACACTGAAAGCAAATTTAAATGGGATAATCTGTCATTAAAATACAGCAATAACAACCACCAGAGCTGACAGTCACTAAACTCTTCTGTGTCAGGCACTGATCTGAGCAGTTTACAGTAAGAAATTATTAAACCCTCTGCAGCCCTCTGAGGTGGGTAATATTACTCTGCCCATTTTGCAGCTGAGGAAACAGAAGCCTAGAGAGAGCAGGAATTTAAGAGTACGCTGCTAATACCTGAAGAGACAGCGCTAACACGCAGGCAGTCTGACAACACTTTCCATGCCCAGGTACTCGAGGACGCGGTGTGAGCGGCACCCAGTTTACTCAGAGGGGCTGCTTGGAGGAAGTGTGTGTTTATCCCTGAAGGAGCGAGGAAGTGGACAAGCAGGAGGAAGATGGGAAGCAGCACACGCTGAAAAGCACCAAAACCCTAGTGGAGAACCGTGCGCCACAGGGCTGAGAAAAACCTTCCGGGGCTAGAGAGAAGGTGTCTCTTGGGTTGTGACAACGAGGAGTGGGAGAAAATGGGAGGTACAGTAGGTTGACAGAGGATCTCCAGCTGAAGCCAAGTTTGATTCCTGATCCAATAGGACTCTCTGAACCTGTCGGAGTGTGGAAAGTGTATAATGGAAATGACTTTGGAGAAATAAATGATTTTGGTTATTTGGTGCCGCAGAGTGGTGAAGCAGCTGACTCAAGGAAAGATCTGGACAGCACCCATGCCTGTCCTGTAATGCTTTTTGCTCTGAGAGCACAGGTTAAGGTTCACAGAAAATTTCTTGTAGCTCATGAAGGTCACATTTCCCATACTATGTGCAAAGGGCCCTGGGAAACTGCAGGGAGCTCATAGGGGCACAGCAGTATATTTTTAAGTTTTCCAGGAAAACACAGCAATACCTAGTATCTTTCAGACAGAGTTCAAGTATTGACTTAGATACATTCACAGTTTCAATATTAAACTGTGCTACATTCCTTTGAAAGATATTGTATCTTTGAGAAGCTGAGTTTTCTAAAGTTGCTGTGATAAAAAGCATGCAGCATGCTGAAATAAGTGTTCAAGAGGAAAGGAAGGTGGCAGGGTCCAATCTGATCCCAAGGTTTCAGAAGCTGTGAGTGCCCAACAGGCACGTATAGCCAACGCATTATTGTGCAATTGTATTTAAGGATGAAATAAAATACTGTTTCTCTTCAAGTTTATGTGTGTATGTATTTAAACATATACAAAATTTTAATTAAAAAATATAAAATATACATATATTTATATGTGGCTTTTAAGTCGCTGGGACATACCTATCAGTTTGTCTGAACTAAACTATTTAAAAAACCATTAGGGAATTCTTTTGGCCTTGTTGCTACTATGAAAAAATTATTCAAAAGGCATTGTGAACTGAGAAAGCTTGCAAACCTCTGTCTTAGGGATAATGGTTGCTTCTGGTACTCTGCTAATTGAAGAATGGGCTTCAAAGTTTTCTAAATCTGTAATTATTTATAAGTAATTATATGTGAGAAAGAGAAAGTACATGAAAGACAGAGAGGTGGACAGTTTTACACACATTTTGGCTGTATTATGCTTATTCTTTTCTTTAAAAAGAACTGTTTAAGTTTAAGAAGCATAGTGTTGGTTACTCTCACTTCAAAGACCTCCTGTCCATTACTTACTGGTTTTTCCCACCATGGTAAAAAAGGTATCACCGTCAAATCAGAAACCTAAGCATCGTATTTTATTCCTTCCCTTCTAGTACCTTCCACAGTGAATTTATCTCTGAGTCGTGATCTTCTTCCTTCAACATGCAGCTCACATTCATGCATCTCTCTGACTTCACTGTTGCCCGCTTGTCCTAACCATCCTCTTTCCTGCCCTAGACCTTGGTGCCTGCAAGGGAATCCAACAGTCTTTCTGCATCCATCCTTCCCCTCTTTCTGTTTTCAGCAAAACAACTCCAATCATCTTTTGAAAATATAAATGGAATCTGGTTATCCCCTTACTTAAAACCTGCAGTACCTTTTAATTTCACCTTATTTAACAAACAAGCAAAGAAAGAAAGTTTCTTACCACAGACTTAAAGAAATCCTACATCATTTGTCTGATGTCTACGTCTCCGATGTCATCTCCACATCGCGCCCTCAGACTCCATGCTCCAGCATGCTGGCTTCTTCCAGTGTCACGAAGACACTGAGCTGAAGAGACTCAAGGCTTTCATGCTTCTGCCTGGAATGTCCTCAACCACCACCACCACCATGACCAACTCCTTTCATCCTTGGGTAACAACTTAGCTATGACTTCCTCTAGAGCATCTTTACTGACACACACTCCCTGAAGTAAAACCACTCCCCACAATTGTAAGTAGAATTCTTCTCAGGGCCTGAGCTGATCACAGGTTGTTTTTTAAAAATATTTGTCCATTTACTTCTTTGTTGCTTGAGTGGCCCCACCAAACTGTAAGGTCTACTAGGACAGGTGGTGGGTCTTTGTACTTATCAGTGTATACCTAGTACCTAGTAGTGTCTCTAGCATTCAGTAGTACTCAGTAATAATTGTGGAATAAATGAATGAATGGATGAATGAATGAATGAGTGCTTAAATGGGAGGGTGCATTGTACTATACCAGATGTGTGGGTTGCAATGTGGTGGTGGTGGGTCCAATATGTCATACTCTGCTAGCCATTCCGTCTAGAGTGGTCTTGCCCTTGGCCCTAGCATCGTCCGCAGAATGGTAAGCGACTCAATAGTGTACAACCTGAGGGCAAATTTAAGGACACAAACAAGGAAACAGGGTCCCCTTTTCCCTGAACAAAGTTTCAAATACCCTAACTTTACAAGTTCAAGCAAAGATTTCAGATTGTTTTCCTTGGAATGCTTTTTTCTTTTTTCTGCCCTAAAAACATGGTTATTTCAATACTTATATTATTTGATATTTACCACATATAAGAGAGTTTTTGAGCAACTGTTTTCTTTATGCTAAAAATTCTATCATGGCTTTTCTATTTACATGGCAGAAGTCATGGCAATGGTGTTTATAGAAATGACACAGGAGCAAGATTTCTTGGGATGTCTGTTGCATGCAGCATAGAGGATGTTGCAAAACAGTATTTTAGTTTTTGAAAATAAATCTTATTTCCAATCTTCTACTCTATTAAAATGGCCAAAAATCCTGGAAGAAACTTTATTTGGTGCCTGCAAATGATGAGAAATTTGCGAAAAGCTAAACTGTCAGAAAGGGATTTTGAAAACATATGCATTTGCATTGCATGTATTTAAGGTGCTTCATTAGCTTTAATGTTTCTTGGTCTCAGTAAAGCATGTGTGTATATCATTAGTAATTTAACATTTGTATAAACATGTAAATATTTATTTCCTAAATACGAGAGGTAAAGCTCTATAGAAACACTGAGGGAGAAAAAAAAATAACTATGATCTGGTTTTACTTCCTGGGAGTTTATATTCTAACTGGGAAAACTCGACCTGTGTGTGCACACCTTTACTGTGATGTTATTTGTAATAAGAGTTCTGATCACAGAATTAACAATAAATGCTATAGAAATGTGGAGAAAGGAGGGATTTCTTAATTTTTTTTTTAACTTCACTGAGGTAAAATTGACAAATACAAATTCTATATATGCAAGGTATACAACATGATGTTTTGATATATATATATATATATATTGTGAAATGATTATTGATACAGCCCAGACAGGAGGACCGTCTTTTAGAGTAAGCTCGCCTGCCGTCTCAGAGAGACCTAGGTGTTTTCTTACTTAGGCTACATTCTCCGGAGGACAAGTCAGCAAGCCCACCTTTCCCCTGCCCCTCCCCTCAAAAGCCTGCCAAAAAACCTGACCACAAAAAGCCACTTAGCCTGTAAGAGGTGCCTTTTTTATCCTGCTCACCAGAGCAGAGAGGTCCCTCTCAGGTTTAGCGATAAACCTGCTTGGACTGTGGAGTTCGCATCCCTTTCTTTCCTTTCAATTACAACGACCAATTTAATTAACACATCTATCCCCTTGCACAGTTACCTTTTTTTTATGAGAACACTTAATTAAGATCTACTCTCTTAACAAATTTCAAGTATATATCACAGTATTATTAAGTACAATTACCAGGCTGTACACTAGGTCCCCAGAACTTATTCCTCTTATAACTGAAAGTTTATGCCCTTTGACTAACATCTTGTCATTTCCCCCACCCTCCAGCCCCTGGCAACCCCCATTCTAATCTCTGCTTTAATGAATTCATCCTTTTCAGAGTCTACATACAAGTGAGATCATGGAGGATTTGTCTTTCTGTGACTGGCTTATTTCACTTAGCATAATGTTCCCCAGGTTTATCCATGTTGTCTCAAATGGTGGATTTCCTTTTCTCTTTATGGATGGATAATATTCTAGTGCACATTTCTACTGCATTTTCTTTATCCGTCTGTGATAGAATGAGTTATAAGAAATACATATTAGGTCATTCATATGACCAAATACATATTTCCCAGGTGTATTTGTTCTTCACCCACAGTTCCTGAAAACACTGTGGAGTCTTACAGGTGAAACAGGTGTCTTGTCATTTAATGAGAGACTTTTGGAATCCCCACCCAAGGGTGGGGGCTGGAGGCTGAATCAGCCAATGACCAATAGTTGAGTCAGTCATGACTATGAAATGAAGCCCTCACAAAACCCCCTGGGAAGAGCTATTGCTCTGCTCTGTGGGATCCTGCTTCTCTGTTGGGGAGAACATCCATGCCTGAGGAACCAGAACCCCTCCACGGGCCATGAAGCCAGGTCCCAGGCTCCACGAGGACAGAAGCTCCTTTATTTGGGATCTTGCCCTATGTCTCTCTTCATCTGGCTGTTAACTTGTATCCTTCACAGTATCCTTCATTAAACTGGTAAACTAAGTCTTTTCCTGAGTTCTATGAGCCACTCTAACAAACTAATCGAACCTAAGGGAAGGTCATGGGAACCTCCAGTCTGTAGCTGGTAGGTCAGAAGCACAGGGAACTGCCTGGGGCTTGTGACTGGTGTCTGGAGTTCGAGTGGAGGACAGTCTTGTAGGATGGAGCCCTCAACCTGGGGAATCTAGTGCTGTCTCTAGGCAGATATCAATAGAATTGAGTTCTCCAACACCCTGCTGGTGTTCGAGAATTGATTGGATTAAGTATGTGTGGGAAGACCCCACATACTTACACACATTGGAATCGGGTCTGGGAACCTGAATGAAGTTATACTACTATTACTGCTGTGTGTAATATTGTTACTGTTATATATATATATGTAGGTAAAAAATACACCATTGCATGTGGTGTCAGACTTGTGGCACTATTCATCCACTGATGGGCAAAGGTCATTTCCATATTACTCTAAATTCTTTTAATTTATGTAAATGCCATAGAAAAGATGGATGCTTCCTGGTTTTTGAAGGACAGGTTTCTCTATAAGTAGAATTTTTAAAAAGTATCCTATAAAAAAGAAATAGACAAGGAAATAGCTATCTTGAGAAAGTATTAGCAATGGATGAAGAGAGGCAGCAAATTTCAGAGATCTGTTTGTGACCTAAGGTTCAGGATGGTCCAAACAATGAACTGTTATCTGCACCTGATACCCACCTAAAGTACTGGTGTCCATTCAGAGCAAAATACACCCTGGCAGCCAACGCCCCCTCATCTTTTCCACCCATGCTCAGCAGAAGATCACAAAGCTATTTCCGGGCACTCCTTCTACTGCTCAGAAAAAAGAAAAAAAGGAAGAAGTTGAGTGGGTAGATGCATCATTAATGACATCCTAGAATATAAATGATGTTGTAGAGAAGACACCGGTTCTTCCTTCTGACTCTTGCCTTAGACTGTGGCTTGGTCCAGTTTGCTCTGGGATGATTAAAGATCTGAGAAAAGAATGTCCCTGAGCAGATAACTAGCATTTCAGTGACATAGTATATACCAAGTGTTTACCTTAATAGTATTTACCAAAGAATCCTGGATCAGTATCTCTCAGTGGGATCTTCCACTTTTCCTCTTAGAAGATTGTTCCGATTAAGGAAAATTGTTTCAGAGGAAAGGATAAATTCAGGTGAAGCTGGTGACAGACTCTAAGACTGCTGACTGCAACTTTTATTTTAGGCAAGGCATGCTTTTGCTTAAACTTTTAGATTTAGTGGAAAACTGGAGGTTTAGCATTTTATAAAAATCGAAGTTCAAAAATAGACTCTCCACAAAATAAAGAATAGTAAAAGGCATTGTGTTTGTGCTCTTTAGTGTTCCGTTGGAGGATTCAATTTAATCTAAAAATGCAATTAAAATCTAACTGCTTTGCACCAAGTTTAAGTCAATAGGCAATAGATGTTACTGTGTATAAGGTACCATAAAGATAGTTGTGGAAGATTTGAAAAGTTTAGTGCGTGGTCTCTGCCATCACTGCGAGGAGGAGACATAATTATGGGAAATACAAAATACATAAGTAATATGTAAACCCTAAATGAAGTGATTCAGCAATTTAAATTTAAAGACTGAAAACCTCATTTTAATTGTAAATTACATAATTGCATTTTCATGTTTTACAATAAATGAGATGAATTTCTCTCCAAATTGTTTTTCTCTTAGAGAAGTGACTTGGCCTACATAGTCCGCACAGAAAGCCAGAATACAGCACCCATGTCAAAAGCATTGTTGTTCTGGGGCTACATAACCCCATGGGCACCTTCTGGGCTGGCAGACTGAAAAGGGTATGCCTCAAATAGAGTGGAGTATGCAGTTATTATGGAAGTCCAAATGTTGAGATAAAGAAAACAACCTCTTTTCTGGCACTATAAAAACAAGTTATTATCTTTCTCCAGTAAACAAACAAACAGAATTAGTTTGTAGTTAATTACACACTTGTATTAAAGTTATACTTGGATTTTTGAAGTATTTGGATAGGTGGAGGAGCTATGGCTCAAATATGCGCTTCAAAGGCTATGGTTCTTGGGGTAGATTTGAGTGGGGAAGATATGGCTATAAGATAATTGTCATTACATCAGACAATCAGTATTTTGCCATTTTCTCTGATAAGAAAGCTAAACCAAACAAATTAGTCCTAAACTCAAGTTATACCAGATGAGATTGTCTGGTTGACCTGTACAGCTATTATTTTAAATTCTGGAAGGCTAATTTATGTAAGCCTCAGCCCAAGTTCAGCTTGTTGCTGCAATTCAGAAATGTTTAGGATCGTCTGGTAAACTGGTAAAATAGGCAGCACACATATATTAAATCACATTCTTTGATTCACACAGGAGAAAGTATCTGTGTAGAAACATAGGAAGAGGAGAACTGTGATGGGTCCCACAGTGTCTGACTCAGATAGGGACCCCACAGTGGACCCATTGGGTTTCTGCTCCATCCACTGGCCATTTCCTCTTCTTCGAGGTTCCCTAGGTGCCCTGCAAACATATTTATATTATAAGATCCCAGCCATGGTGACTGGACCTGGAGTGAACATCCTACCTAAGATCTGTCATTCTGATGTCTTTCCTGAGAATCTGGAATTGAGATTCCAGAATGGCCAGGAAATCTCTCCATGGGATTGAACTGTATAAATTATCCTGTAGTCACAGAAATATAGTCTGCCATGTGAAAGAAAAGCAGGAAATGCTGGTCAGCAGAAGGAGAAGAGAGAAGTGAGTACACCAGAAACTTGGGGTCACCAGGTTTGTATCTATGGATCTCAGTGACTAAGTGGCCCAGAGAAAGAAAGGCGTTTTCACACTTCATGTGGAGCCGGCCCTGGTGCAGGCACTGTGCTCTCACACAGTGCAAGGGAGGCCATGGCAGTCAAAGGCTCACTCAGGTCAGTAGGGGCCAAAAGGAAAACAGCAGTGACAGATTGACTTACGAATAATGCCCGAAGACCTCAAGATGCACTATGGTAAGATTTGCATTCATGAGGTGAGGAGGGTAGAGAACCACTCAACTTGGGGTAAATGGCATAAGGGCTTACGTACCATGATTGTTCAGATCAAAGGAAACCTGCAACCATGTAAGTGCACGGGCTATATTTCCAGAGCAATTGCTTTGCAAAGAGTAAGCAAAGAATAAAGCACAGTGGTGATGTTTCAACCCAGATGGAGTTGAATCCTTGAATAAGAAGTGCCACTCAGTGGTTGGGTAGTGGCATATTGCTTTGGCCATATGAAGCTATGAATACATTACCTTTATTCTCTTCCTTCAAAAGCATTCACAAGAAATGTTTTGAGGCAGCAGATTCATTTGTTTTGCTTTTTTCCTATGCTTAGAATTTATTGTCTGCATGCATTTTATTATAAACCAATATTTGTTACAATCTTTCATATAAGCTGAAGTGCAAATGGGTAATTTTCTTCAGACATGATTTTGAAACAGCTTTCTTTTAAACTATGGATTTAAAAAAAGAAGTAGCGTGCTAAAATGAATCTTTCCTCTATGATGTATGGGACCCAAAAGCTGTTATAAACTTGCCTCTGGTATACGTCAGTGACTAAGCCTTGGAAAGATGTAGGCAGGTTAGCTGTTGTTGAAAATCTGATTTGTGTTTGCTGAGGCCTCCCAGGAGCCCTCTGAACAGAGACCTTCAGGAAGCTTTTCACCAGTGGTGGAAGTGACCCCATAGAGACCTGAGAAACGAAAGGCCGGTGGACGTGGTGGAAGACAGAGGATGATCAATACTCCTAAATCTTTGATAGGCTGTGCGAGGTTTTGCTGATCATAAATCCTTTGGCAGAGAAATCAGGGGGAAAGAAAGTAGACACCCAAGGATGCAGAACAAAAGATTTTCATTGGAGAAGCAAAGTGGATCAAAAATAGTAGAAAAGGGTATCCTACATGGAATTGTAGAATAGTTTAAGACCAGCCTAAGGAAAACCTTGGAGGAGGTGAACTGTGTTTGGGATTATCTCCATTGTGCTCTAAAAACTAGAGGACTTGTTTTCCCATTTATAATTTATATGTGTTAAGCATCATCCTGGATGCATGGATGTGACTTGAAAATACATTGAAGAATCACAACTTCTTCTATAGGATGAGAATTCTTCAATATGTTTGAGTTACTTTCTTTACTGGAGCCATCAGGTCCATGGAGTCTATAGAAATACATAGATGTAATGATAGTTTAAAGACTAGGTATATTAAAATAGTAAATGAAGGAAGGAAAGGAGACAGAGAAAGGAAAAGAAGGTGAAGGAAAGAAATTTTAGAATGCCAAAAAGGTACCAGGCACTCTGCTGGCATGTTCATGAATGTGATTTAATTTTTACCATGAAAGATACCACCTTGAATGCTGATAATCATGTGGAATAAGCATATTTCCTTTGGGAGAAGAGTGGAAACTTTTAAACAAGGTATTGACTATTGAGGAGACAATATTACATATTGGCTAAGGACACGAGTGAAGGAGTCGGGGAGGTGTGTGTTTGCATCTGAGATGCCTACACTTGCTAATTGTTCTCAGCATCAGTGTCCTTATCTCCAAAGTGATCCCATCCTTAAAGGATGGCAGTGACATTTAATGGTAGTGAATGCTTAAGTTTTCATATGCTTCTGGTCCCAGAGTCACCATTCTTCACCCATTATCTCATTTAATCTTTACAACTAACGTCGCGGTAGCTATTGTTAGCCTACTTTACTGATCAGGTACCTGATGGGCAGAAAGGTTAAGTCTTTTGCCAAAAGTCACAGTGGGCCAGTGCCACAAGCCCATGTTTATGATTCCAACTCTAAAACACTTTGATTTACCTGGGATTTGATTAGAAAAGCCAGAACAGAAGCAGGCAGAATGAAAATGGCATACACTGTGGTATTTCTCCTTTCTTCATCAATCCTTCTAGGGACCACATGTCCTAAAAGTGTGATGTCACAGTGGCCCTTCGGTAGTGGCCCTTGAGTGATTTTTCTCTTCTTTCAGCAACATCCAAGTCGAGCTGAGAACTAATCACTGTCTCATGTGGCAAACTTGAGGAGAGACTTTATGTCAGGACACTATCCTGTGATAATGAGTAGAGGGACCCCCACCCACACCTCATCTCAGGCTATTACAATGATTCGAAATAAATTTGGAACCTCTTGAAAATGCCTAAGGTTTGCATCCTCATAGTACATCTTTATTCTGCACACATAGGATTATTCACAAAACCACACTGTCACCAAGAGACATGGCTAACTGAGTCATCTTACTGTTGCTATTGTCAGCTTGCAGCTCACAGCCTTGGAAGGCTGGCTTTGAACTAGGCTGGACTCTTGCATATAACTATTCTGTCCAGCATTGGGTTATTCAGGGTGGTTTTCTTTACCCTGGCCAATTAATTAGTGTTAATTGAGTATTTCCTAGAAACTCAGAATTAAGGTAATAGGAAAACAAAATATCATCATTTGACCTCAAGGACTTTTTAGAGCACTGAAAGGAAGGTCAAGGAGGTTGACTGTTCCCAACTGCCAATGACTCTTGTTCTCTTTCAACTAGCCTTCCATCTAAAAGATGGACTCACTCAAATAAGTCAGAAAATAGAGATTTTTGTTTGTATTAGATATGACAGCCACAGAGAATGCCATTAGACTGAAGGAAATCTAAGAGACCACTAAAGAATGATTCTGGATTACTTTTCTGGCCTTTCAAAGCCCCAACAAATAAAATGAACTGAATTTTCAAGGCCCATCATTGAAAACGCAACTTAAAACAGACAACCTACATTCCAGGCCTGGATGCACCATTGAGTAGCTGTGTACTCTTAGGCAAGTCACTTAACCTCTCTAGAACTTAGTATTCTTATTTCTAAATGAAGGGGTTTGCCTGTAAGATCTGTCTTTCAGCCATGACTATGAGCTCCTAGGGCCATACTGCACAAAATATATTTGTCTCAGATTTTAATTACCATTGTAACAGGCATGTGGATTTGGCAGCCAGTGCCACCTCTGGTCCTTACTGAAGTTTCAGGCCACTGCAAGTAAGGAGGGCAACTGTGGCCTCCACAGCATGGAGGGACTGGAAAGAAGGTCCCTTTGACCAAGGGCCTCCTAACCCCTCCTGCAAGACAATCTCTTAAATGATAGGCCCCAGTCTACACCTAACAGTGATCATTTATAGCTTAATGCAAATAGATTGAGAGCTCTTTTTACTCCCTGCTCTGCCACGAATTTGAATTATTTCTTTAGACAAGCTACTTACACTGTCACTTTTATATTTCTTCCCTTGGCCAAATGGGAAGAATATTGATTCTAATCATTTCATCAGATTGTTGTGAGGATCACCCCCATATCCCCTGCACAACACTCAGATATAAAATACCTTCAATATCTTTGGTGGATGGTGGTGGCAGTGGGGTTTATGATGGCAGAGCTCATTTGGACAGAATATATATGTCACTCACTGACCTACCCACATGACTAATCTTACAGGATTGTTCTTAGCTTGCCACTTCCCTGCTCAGAAACCTTCTGTAGCTGCCACTGCTTGGTAATCTGCAAGACTTGGGGCTTCAAACCTGGTTATTGCCAAAGTCATGGAGACGTGTTAGACTCAACAATGCCAGCTCAGCAGTTTCCAGTGGAATTCCCATAAAAGTCCTTTGCAATCCCTTTTCTCCACTCAGCTTCTTTAGAAACATCCATTTGTTTCCAACGAGCCTGTTTCTGATCCCTTCCTATTGCCATCTGCATCTGTCCTTCACTGAAGAGCTGCCTGCCTGATGCTGGTGCTGCCTCTGCCCCAACTGTTATCCATCCCCCGTCCAGCCTCCATGCCTCTTGCTTTTGCCTCTGCTGCTCAGCCCATATGACAACCATGCACCCCACTTCTGCTTCCAGTCGGGGCTGCAGTCATAATGCTGAAGTCTTGGACTTCCATCCAAAGTTCTCAACACTCTGACCCCATCAACTCCAGCCTTGTTGCCAGCGTTTCCCAAGGAATGTTTTGCTCAGCCTGAAATTTATTTTTAACTCAAGACATCCTTCCCTGCTTAGGATAACCTCTACCCTCTGTCCCCTTTTGTACCTGTCTAAATCTGGCCGTCTTGCATCTTTAATCAAAACCTCACCTGCTCCAAGAAGCCTTCCCTTACTACCTCACTGAGTCTCAGTAACCTTGTTTTCTCTTATCAGCAATAACTTTTCTTTTTTGTACTCTGTGCCTGACATTGAAATGTTGTCATAGCTGACTTTTAAAGGTAGGACTTCAGCCCTGCCACAGGCTTTGTAAATTCCACCATGTAAATAAGTTTTTTGACTCCTTTCCTTAAAGCCCAACCAAAATACATACTGCTTGCGACAAAAGGTTGGGCAGAGTAAAAAGATAGAATAATTGTGTTTTAGTTGGTAATTTTTTTTATTAGATCTAGAGGTGATGAAGTGATAGACTAAATATAGTCAGAATCAATTTCCAAACTGTTGACAGCACTCTTTCCCTATTACTTCAAAAGATTCTTCGAAACCCTAAGCAGAGAGGGAGAAAAAAGGCGAATGCAGACTGAGATCTAAAGGAGAGTAGCAACTAGCCAGGAGGAATCATGGTGGGCAGCTTTCCTGCGAGGCAGGAACAAGTGAAGGAAGGCTGTGCCTCTGCTTCCTCTGCAGATGCCTCGGCTTCCAGACTCAGCAACGCACGGATCCCTCTACGGCTTCTTCCCAGGACCGTGTACGGTTTGGTCCATCCCTCCCCTTGACCCCAGGGGACACTGTGCCCACCTTGCTGTCACTCCGTTTGGGCCGATACTACAAAACGCCACAAACTGAGTGGCTTAAAGAACTGAAATTCATTTTTTTTCAGTTTTGGGAGCTGTGAGATCTAGGATAGAGAAGCCAGCAGATTGGGTGTCTGGAGAAAGCCCCCTTCCCAGAGCATGTCTGCTTTCTTTTCCCGATGTCCTCACATGGTGGAAGGAACGAGAAAGCTTTCTGGAGTCTCTTTTATAAGGGCCCTAATCTCGTTCCGGAGGCTCCACCTTTACAACCCAATCAGCTCCCACAGGCCTCATGTCTAAATATCCCAACACTGGGGATTAGATTTCAACATATGAATTCTGGGGGGGACACAAACATTCAGTCTATAGCACTCGACCCGTAAGTACCACCGTGCCACTCCCAGGTCAGTGCTTTAAGGCACTGGCAGCTTCCACTTTCCATCTCTCACATCCACTTCTGGTAGTGACCACCCTGCGTGAGGAAGCCCGAGCAGTCCCATGGAGAGGCTCATGGGGGGAGGGAGAGGCCCCTGGCCGAGGGCCCCAGGCTGTTTCCAACTGACCCGCAACACGCACTGGCTCCGTGCGGACCAGCCACCGTGCGAGTGGGAGCGCAGCCAGTCAAGCTCCTCCAGCTGAGGCTTTGAGCAACGCAGACAAGCAGTTCAGAGAGACCCCTGCCCGAATCACGCATTTTTTTAGCAAAATGAATAATTGTTGTAAGTCACTAAACACAGGGTTGCTTGTTAGGCAGTAGTAGACAACCAGGACATAATTAGAATGAGTTCCTACCTTTTTGGCTGAAATCAGAGTTGGTTGAGTTGACCTGACAAACTTAATAACTGGATACACAAAAAAATGTAAGAAAACGGTGAATGTTCTCACATGCAGTTTTTGCAGAAAGAAAAATTGAACAGCACAAAAAGCGTCAGCTCAATTTCTCAGTGAAGTGACTACAAAATAGCGCTGCTTTAATTTCTCTGATTATTCTGCACATTGGAAGAAGAGCATGAGCACCATTAAAGGAGGTTTGGTCTAGATTTTTCCCTGTCCTGCCATGACAGGACATAATATAGTTTAGCCATGAGGAGTGAGGTCTAGGGAGCTCCAGGTTGGAGAGGATGTTTGGGCAGTAGTGATATTTTTACCGCTCAGGACCTGAGAAGGAAAGTGAGGATTTGGTAACATCCTACATTCACGGAATACTTAGTGAGCTTTGATGGCCTGATTAGGTGTGAAGCACCATGCTGAGCATGGGGGTTACAGTGGTGACAGAGAAGATACTGTCCCTGCTCTCATAGAGTTTATGTTAGATAGAAGAGATAAACAGTAAACAGAAACTGTGTACCATAAAATTGTATCACAAGGTTGCTGAGTGCCATGGAGGAAAAATACAGAGTGCATCAGAGAGTACATCAGCAGAATTTAATCGAACTTGGCCGTATGAGACATCCTTCCTGGGAAGTGGCATAGACTGAGATGTGAAGGTGAGTAGGAACTAGCCAGGTGGGAATGTGGTGGGCGGCCTTCCTGTGAGACAGCCTCTCCTGGGACGGGGGGGAAGGAGCGCGGGGTGTGGCACAGCCGAGAAGCTGTCAGGCCAGAGCAGGCTGACTGCAGAGGGGACTGACAGGAAAGAGACTGCCCAGGGGGTCAGCGCAGATCGTGCAAGTCTTTTAGGCCATGAGAGTAATTTTGAATATTAACCTAAAAAGTGAGGTGACACTCATGACATGCTTTAAAAATTGCAATGATCATATTGATGTTTTTTTAAAGATAAATCCCAGGAAGATAGGTTTTGGGGTGAACTGGGTACATCCCTCAACAAAGGAGAGTTTGATAGGAGAGGAATCTGTGGCCATGACTTCACTTTCTGTGCCTGCCCAGAACTGGCCCTGCCACAGTTCATTCCCAGGTCCTTTCCATCTATACATTTCCAAGTGGCTCCGCACCTGAGGTAAGTCAAGACTCCCCAGGAGGCGCCAGACTGCATAGCTTGCCCAGACTCTCTCTGGTTCCCTTGGGGTGGGGAAAAGAACGTGACTCAGGGCTAGGAGGAAGAGCAGACTGTGTATTGGCCCCTTTCTCCACTTGAAGCTCTGTGAATAGCTGATGCCCTCTTGCTCTCCAATAAAGAAATAGAATGATTGCTCTTTTCTTTTACTTTCTCTGTAGCAAACCAATCAATGTCCTGCTGGTGGTAAGAGACACTGATTTGCTGAGACAGACACCTTTCAGATGAGAAAATCTGAGCTCTTGAACTTAGGTCCATAAATAACTGAGTGTTATGTGCCCTGCGAATGGAGATGCTGGTCTGAATGTTCCCACCAAATGCTACCTTAGTGGGAACACCGTTTCAGTCTAAATTACCATTGTAATTTCAGGAGGAAAGCTTCAGTTTGGCCAGAGCAAAAAATGTAGTTTAAGAAACCCAGGTTTATGTTGAACTAGGACTTCGGCTAAACATCTCCAAGTGCACAAAACCCCCCAAAACTTCCTATAATTGTTCACCCTTTTTGGTACTTGAATACACCTAGCCTCAATCTGTTTTGTTGGTGTAAAACCAGTATAGGTCTACAATTATTATCAATTTAATTTTATTTTATTCATAAATAAACATTTGAATGATAATTGTATGTCAAAAGTGATACTGGAGATCAATTCTCTTACATCTGCTAGCATCCTAAAAATTAACTTTGTTCCTCCCAAGCTTATTTTTCTAATGAAATTATTGCATCATCACTTCTATGCCAGGTATTTGAAGTATATTTGGGAATTCTTTCTGCATATGGAAGGATGACCTTTAGGTCATAAAGATTGCTTTTCTAAAGCCATGGGGCAGTCTCTTTTCTGGTGGCCTTTGATATGAATATTTATAAATCTGTTATTATCTTAAGAGTGCAATTTTGCTTTCAGATCTTCCCTGGGTGCTTGTCCATAGAAATTGAAAAACACTTCACTTTTCATGCAGATATTCCAGGATTATCAGAACAAGCTTTAGACCCTTTAATACTACTCTTCATTCTGAAGGGAGCTTACAATCACAGGGCAATGCTAAGCATGTAGTGCTCAGAACCTGGGGATCCTCAGAGCTTCTTCCAATGCCATTCTTCCGTCTCTCACAGGCAGTTCCTACTGGACTTTCCAGTCCTGCTACGGCTCACCACCCCTGGTCTGGCTTACAGAAAAGGGATGTCCTGATGCTTCTGCCTTCCCCTCCAACCTTATAAAACTTTCACCTCAAGCCAGTTGCTAATGGCTCTCCTGCTGTTTGTACCTATTTCAGATTCTGCAGTGCAGCCTCCAAGTCCCTCATTGACAAGCTTGCATTGAACTGTCTTCCTCTGTTCCTCAGAGGAACTCCTCTTTTTGTCATTTTGGTCTTCCTGTTGCATCTGCCCCAACAGTCCCAAGCATACATATAACCCGTATTCATTTTATTTGTATGACACTACTGGGGATATTCCCCTCCATGCAATGCTCTCTTATTTCATTCCATTATTTCAAATTGTGAATTCAGGTTCCTGTCCTGCTAAAGGCTCACATCCTATTTGAAACCTTTTCAGATGTGTTGAAGCCATGTAAACAGTTAAGGGAAACCTAGTGGGCAAGGAGAGAGCAAAGAGGAGCAAGCCAGTTCCTACTGCAGACTCAGGAATGAGTTGCACTTTCTGCGGAATGCAGGGTGAGGTGTGCTGTAGGCACAGAGATATCGTTTAGAAGTTTGCCTGGATCTCAGGGCAGATCCTGTGCCCTGTAGCCAGGTGATTCTCCCCCAATCCTAGCAGGATACTGGGAATTCTGCAAAAAATTTAATACAGGGGTGCAAAACCAGGGCATACCTGGGACAGTGCAGGGAAAGAGGAGGCCCCATCCTGAAACCAGGAGAATTAATTAAAATTCTATGAGCTGAAATGAAACCCTTAACAGTCTTGCACTCTTCAGATTCAAAAGTATTGTGAACCAGGCACATATCCCAGCCAGAGGACTGGAAAATTCTGTCTGGAAAAGATAAATAATCTCAAAGGAAAAAGTAAAATCTGTTGCAACTGGCATTTGGTAAAATCCCCTGATGAAATGGCCAGATCTTTACCCAAACCCTCTTACGGAGAAGTCCACCTTGCAAAGTTCTGCCCAAACACAAAGGGTTCTGAAGTAGTGTTTCATAAAGTTTAGGGAAGTCCTTCCTTGAAAGAGATGAAAACAACTACAGAGAGGAAAAGAAATGTGAAGGAAATACAGAGAATGCTGGGAATATAGGAAACAATCAGAACCTTGATCGGTTTCCTTGGAGACAAAAGAAGCTATCACACCTGCTATTACACTACTGACCAATAGAAGACTACAAAAAAAAAAAAAGGAAATAACAATAAAAAAGGATTGAAAAATAAGAATAGGACACCTGTTATTAACTGAGTGTAATTTTGGAATATAATATTGAAGATAGATTTCAAAAAGTAAAACTAGAAACAGAGATTGAAAATAGAAAAGCCCAAATACATGAGAATTTGATCAGTACAAGATGGGTCAGTAGGAGATATCCAACACCCAAATAGTAGGAGTTCCAAAATGAAAGAGAAGAAAGGGAATTTAATAATGCTAATAGTAATAGTATGCATTCTTATTTGAAAGGCATGAGTTTACAGCCCAAATGACTCCTCTGAGAGCCCAGCATCATAAGCAAGACCCACACCAGCACAGGTTATGACGACATTATCTGAGATATACAAACATCTTGAAAGCTTCCAAAGAGAACAAAAATATGTCCCATAGACAGGATAAAGAGCCATCATGATAATAGGCTGATCAGCAACAGCACTGGAATCTAGAAAATAATGGGGCAAAAGATTAAAAAACTTGAAAGGTAATGAATCCTCATCTAAAATGCTATCAGCTAAGTTCTCAGGTAGAAAGTTAAGGAAATAAATTTTAAGACATAAGTGGTCTGAAAAAGTAACTTCCCATGTACCCTTTCTCATAGCTCTTAGAAGTAATAGCTATTTGAAGAGTAGCTATTAGAAGATTTTCTCCAACAAAATAAGGAAATAGATGAAAATGTGAGAAAAACAGACCCAAGAAACATGGAATAGTGTCTTAGAATGACAGCTTCAGCAGGCTTCTATGACAACCAGACCAAGATAATAAGGAAGTTATCCAGGAAGGTCTTAAATTTAAAGACCAGTTTGCGTTTGCCTAAAATTTTTTGAAGGAAAAATGCATACAACTGAAAGCTTCTATTTCTGCTGCTTTGTAAACTAGGTTGTCAATCCATTCACTACAAACATGTCAATAGATAAAATGTGGCAAATGGCAAACTCAAACCAGAATGAAAAAACAAACAAAACAGGCTGGTGATGCTATGCCCCAATTCAAGTTCTTGTTTTACAGATGCAGCTGCTTTCCTCAGTTCAGCATAGTCTTTGTTGCCCTTCACAGGTCTGCCTAGACACCCAGTCCCACAGTTAATGTTGTGGAATGAGCAACTGAGCCTCTGGCACCTCCTTCCACTGAGGTCCTGTCTCCGATTCTCTGGGGCTCTTGTTATTAGTGCCCGCTGACTTCTCCCTCTGTTAATATCTGCCCTCCGTAATTCCTCCAACACTGGGAAAGGTGCCTGGAATGCCAAAAATTTATGTCCTTGACCAGAGCCAGGCTATTCTCTCCTACCCACTTCTTCTCCTCAAAGACAGATCCTTCCCCAAATTGGCACCACTACTTATATTTTCATCATTTCAGGATTTTTTAAAGCTATTATTCTCGGAACTTTGGACAACAAGAGATGTAAGATTGATTAGAAATCTTGCCAATAGAAATCTCATCAGTTTCTTTTTAATCTCTTTATCAGTGAAAAAACAAACAAATAATGCAAGGCATTGTGGGTCTGGCTGTCTGCAAGAGGAGATGATGTGGACAGATATGATTATCTTAAAAACCATTCTTGCCCCTTTATCTTTTAGTGAGTTTGTCATGCTGATCAATCAGAAGAATTTAGCCAAGGGCTGAAGCCTCAACTTAATTTCTTTTTGTTAAACTGTCAGTCTAGGGATGTCTTTATTTTTTAAATAAATTAAGATTAGTATGGTTTAATTTTAACATTTCAGCTGGATAGGATAATTTATATGTGTTTATATGCCCAAAAGCTTTATAAGTTTTTGCTGTCTGGGGACATTTTAAATGTATCAGGCGTTCCTGCTGTAATTAATTTCCAATTGGTAAATTCAACAAAACCTTCCCTGATAGAAAATTAAGGAAGAACAGTTGGAAGTTTGACACCATCTGATTCAATTTAATACATGTTAGTATTATTTGGAAAACTTACTGTCCTTCAATGACTGTTGGGCTGGGAATCAAAAAGCTTTGGTTGTTTATAAACTAAATATATAACATTAAGAAAACCACTTACCTTTTCTGAATACCAATTTTCTCAATAGTAACATGGAAGTGCTGGACAAAATTATCTCTAAGACTAATTTCTAGCAATATGTGATTTTATAATGATTATGCTTACAATAGAAAATTATCAATAAAAATAAGGGAATACAAGTTAAGAAGTTTCACTAAAAAAGTGAATACAACTGACCAGCTTCAAATTGATGATCTAGGTTAAAGCGATTTATGGGTTACTTGAGCAAATTTTATAATTAAGAGGAAATGTGAAACTAAAGGGATCTAATTTCAAATTGTTTCCTTTTGAGTATGGTCACAATTTGTGAGTTTAAGTTCTTTATTAATATCTCAAATTTGGGCTCATACTTATATAGTAATTTCATTTTCCATCTCATCCCTGTTCTAAGAATAAAAGCTATCACATATAGATGGCTTATGAGTCAAGCATTGATTATGGGTAGTTTATGAACCTTTTCTAATGTAATTCTCACAATGTGCATATGAGATTAGTAATATTATCACAGATATACTGAGCCGAGGCATAATGAGGTTGGATAATTGTTCAAGGACATACAACTAGCAGATGACAGACTTTTTCTAAACTGGACCCATTAGACCCCAAAGCCATCCTCTTAACCACTATGCTGTCCTGCTTATAATTCTTCATAGATACTTCAGTAAATAGATGTGACACAACTTTCCCAAATCTGTAGTCACCCTGTAAAATGTTAGAAAACACTTTTTTTTTTTGCTGAGCAAGATTCTTACCATTACAACAAATAAGCTCTCTGCCATTTGCACATAAACCAAAGCATTAACAATAGAAGAAAGATACATCTTAGCCATTTCATAAACCCAAGATCTTGTGAAATGAGCAGAAAATTAAACAGAAGACTGTTTTGCCACTGTATTTGAAGACTGGAACACATAAAGCGACTTTCTTGAGTACAGACGAAAGGTTAATGGCAAGTTAGAGATGAGCGAGTTTTCAGTCATCCCAACTCAAAATGTTAAAGCAAGTAGTATCTAGTTCCAAAAGTAAAAATGTCACCTTATAGCTACTTAATAATTTCATATGTACCTTTCAAAGGAAAAAAGTAAAAATGGTATCACCATTTTTATATAATCCAGGTGTTACAGGTTGAATCATGTTCCACCAGAGTGATGTGTTGGCATCTAAACCCCCGGTACCTGAGAATGTGACCTTATTTGGAGACAAGTGTCTTTGCAGATGTAATCAAGTTAAAATGAGGTCATTAGTGCGAGCCCTAATGAAATATGACTGGAGTCCTCATAAAAAGGGGAAATCTGGTCACAGAGACAAACATGTGCAGAGAGAAAATAGTGTGAAGAGACCCAAGGAGAACATGGTCACCTACAAGCCAGACCCCCCCCTCAGAGCTCTCCGAAGGAACCCACACCTGGAGTTCAGACTTCCAGGCTCCAGAACTGTGAGATAATCTCTGTTGCTTAAATCACCCAGTTTCCGGTACTTCGCTACAGCAGCCCAAGCAAACCAACACAACACATTTTCTAGGTCAACAGCACATTAAGAACTTTGCTATACGATATCAGTTCCTGGCTCCATTTCTGTTTAGAAAAACCAGACATCAATTTACTTACAAATAGGTATCAATCAATGCTATGTGTTCAGAAGCCTTTACACTGTTTTCTTCTGACATTTTCCTTGACCATCTGACACACTCTCCTTGAAGTCCCTGTTTTGTGAATCTTGCTCTTGGCTTCTCACATTTCACTGATGGAGACCAAGATGAGAATAGAGGTCATGGGACAGACCACTGAGGCCAGAAGAATGCTCAGGAGTTGGGCATAGTCCAGCACAGTGCACAAGACAGGGGTGTTTGGATTCAAAGAACATTTTATCTCAAGGGCATAGTTTCCTTGCTAATCTTAGCATCTTAGCAGTAGTAGGTGGCTGCTCTCAGACTAAGAGACTGTAATCCTTGGTCATATTGGTTACCAACATTGTGCTATAAAATTAATAATTAAATGATATTATATGTTCAGAAAATCTTAACTATGCACAGATGGGCATTAATTGTCTACTATACCTATGCATAATGAAATGTTTAAGAAATAGGTTTTGAAAAGGCTAAAGCACTTATTTACATAGTCATTCAACAAATATTTATTGATGGTTCCAGGCATTTAAATCATTTGTAGAATGTCATGGTTGTAAAGGTTTTTTGCTCTGTGCTTTTGAGCAAGGCAGGTAATCTTTTGAGCCTTGTTTTTTCTATTTGTATGAAAAGGGAGTTGTGCTATGTCACCTGTAAAAGTTTTCCCAGGTCTAAACTGCTATGATTTTTGATATATTCATTTCATATTTTAAGAATCCTTTGTTTCCACTATTTGATATCTTTAGCTTATGCAGAATTCATTATCCTGATTAAAAAGTCCAAATGTGTGGCTGATTCTTCGATCTGCCTAGGATGCTCACAAGCTTTGAGCTGTTAAAATTTTCTAGGTCATAGACTAAATATGGAAAATAGCAAGATTTTAGGCAGCTACTACTGTAAGATTTAGAACCATACTTTCTTTTAACCCAAAATAGCCCTTCTTAACATTTACCTTCTACTTCTGAATGTACTATAAACAGTCCACTTACCTTTTCAAAATTAACAGCTATCATGGGTACATTAAAAAGTCACTGTTGTGAAGTTTGTTTTATGTTTCTTTCCATTAAAATGTATTATTTTCAACATCTTGCTGTTTTACTTCTTTTCCCTGGTGTTGAGTACAATTACTATGATATTCTTATGACTGTGCTTTAAAGCTCTCCTCTTAGCTGAAAGCTGCACTATATCGTTAACTCCACAAGGTCCAATAACATTTTCCCAAACATGTTGTGACTGCCACCACTGGAGAGCAGTGCTTTTAGGGGAAAATGCAGAGTTGGTACACAGCACATTCCTTTCTTTCTTTTCTGCTTCCTAATTTCGGATAATTACTGAGTTGAAATTTATTAGCTAATTGTGTACATGCTGTGGTATTCATTTATGTAGTTGACAGTAACTACAGTTTTTTCAATATAGGTATTTTTCTTCAGATTTGGGAGGTGAAAGAACTCTAGTAACTGTGATGCTTGCAAGCCCAGTGTGGGTCTAACTAGAATTTAATCAGTTGTAGTTATTAGGGAATTATTCCATGTACCTTGGGAAAGTATGTTAATTTTTCTCTGCAGAGTTATCTAGTGGGAGCTCCACTGAGATGTCCACAAACCACGGGTCTTGTTTTGTGCGAAACATGGGGAACAAGGTCACCAGCAGCGATCTGAATGACTTGAACCAAATAAACTAAGGTTCAAGTTTAGTATTGTGGGGACATTTAAACATTCTGCCCTTCTGAATGGTTTTGGGAAACATTGGTCGCAATTAAAATTAATTTATTGGGTATGTTCTTGGACCTTAGTTTAGTTTGAGCTGATTTATTGGTCACTATGAAATAAATTTTAAAAATCGAATTTTATTTCACTGCTGCCTGCAGCAGAGCTTTGTAGCATGCTCTATGTTTGGTTCAAGGCACCCTTTGATTTACAAGCCAATACAAAAAGGTCTTTTTGGTAGAGACGAAAGTTGGCCAGGTATGTTTGAAACAAGTTCATCAATTCGCCAAATTGTCGTCAGGCTCCATGCTCACCAGTGCGCTCACTGGGATTTCATATAAGGCTGGCTATCTGGTAGCCCTGGGTACCATGTCATGGTAGCTGAAAAACACCAGACACTCAAAAAAAGACCTCCTAGGGCCCTTAACCAAGGTCAGGTGAGAGAAAGCAAAGTTATTTAAGGTAGAATAGACATCAATGATGGTAGTGATGATGATGACGATTCTTAATTTTTCTTGTTTTATTGAGGAGTAATTGACATGTAATAAATTACACATATTGAAAGCTTACAATTTGATTGTGAACCATCCATTACTCCTAAAAACTTCCTCATGCCCATCTGTAACTCCCCTTCCCACTCCCACCTGCCCCATCCCAGATAACCACTAGGCTACTTTCTGCCATAATAGGCTGCAGTTCCTAGATATTCATATAAATGGAATCATACAGTATGTATTCTTTTTTGTCTGGCTTTTTTCATTCAGAATAGTTAGTTTGAGTTTTACTCATATTATTTTGTGTACTAATAGTCCACTGCTTTTATTTGCTGAATCTTACTCAACTATGTGGACACATCATGATGAGTTTATCTATTCACTTATTGATGATAGCCAGCAAGAAAATGAACACTTCAGCCATACGACCATAAAGAAATGGATTCTGCCAACATCACAAATAAACTTGGAATAAGATCTTGAGTCTTAGATGAGACTATGTATTAACATTTTGAGTTCAGTCTGATGAAACCTTAAACACAGGACTCAGCTAACCTGTACCCAGACTCTTGACCCCTAGGAACTATGAGATAATAAGTTTGTATTGTTTAAGTCTATATGTTTATGGTAATTGGTTGCACAGTAGAAGTCAAGAAACCTCCAAAGTGCAGATAAAGGAGTCAGAGTTTACCAAGGGGATAGCAGGAGAGAGAACATTGTTGACAGAGGATGTAGCCTGCTCAAATGCCTGGTGGTAGAAGGGCAGGTAGAGCCTTCCAGAAACTGAAAGAATGCCATTGGTTGGAGTGTAACAATTCGGAAAAAGAATGAATTCTGATGAGCCTGGAGAAGTAACCAGGACCTGTACTTTTTGTTAAGAGCAGAGAGACTTCAGGAAGGGTTTTACATTTGTGTTGTAGGGTGGAGAGGAAGATAGGATGATTGATATGATCAGATGTGCTTCTTTGGAAAGATTATTCAATCTGTAATTTGGAGGTTGGCCTCGGAGGTCACAACAGTGAATGTGGAAATGAGTTAGAAATGCAATGTTGTAGTCCTGGAGAAAGAAATGGGCAGTACAGTTGAATATTGGCAGTGGAGGCTAGAAGGGAACAAACCTGAGAAATATTTAGGAATAGGCTTAGAGACAACTACATGGAGATATTGGATAGAGAATTGCATGTACTGATTTGAAGCTAAATGGTAGGTCTACACAGAAAAAGACTAATTGATTTATAGAAGGTATTTGAAGCCATGGGCATGTAAGAAACAATCTAATGCTTAACTACTAAAAAATAGCTACTAGTGTCAATGCTTAGCTACTAAAATATAATATTGCAAAGAAGACTCCTAGATATGGACCCAGAGACATGGGAAATAAGAAAGTGTGTCAAGGAGGCCAAGAAATTAGTATTTTGAAAAGGAGGGCATGGTCCACAATATAAAAACATACTGAGAAGTCCAATAATATGAGGTGTGAAGACATTGGTCATATTATGAAGCTCTTATAAAGAACTGGTTGGGTGAGATCATGAGGGGGGTGAAGAAATGGAAATGTAATATAAACAGCATTTTAGAAAGTTTGTGAAAAGGAGGATGGAAAGAGGACTCTAGCTTGAGGAGAAAGGAAGTCAAATGACTTTGTGTTTGTTTTTTGCTTGTTTGTTTAAAATTAAGGAAGATTTAAATGCCAGGAGAAAGATCCAATAAAGGAGTGAGCTATTAAGTCACTCATTACTGCTGTGCTTTTATTACTTAGTGTAACTGTTTGTCCTATGGAAGATGAGAACATTTTCATTTAACAGCAGAGTCTTCTAAGACTTTAGAGCTATTGTTTCTCTTTTACTTTTTTCTTTAGTATTCTGGCTTAAATTTGAATCATAAATAACTCCAAAGGAAGTTTTTGCAGTAAGTAAGTAGATACAGGGATTCATTCAGAACTTAGTGCTTGTTGTTAGAGTTGTTCTATGACCTGGGTTAATCAATTAACAAGGTAGTACCTTTAATAGCAGCCTCTGTCTTCTGAATACTGTCTAAGCATCTGTGATAATTATTCAGGCTCTAGAAGACAGTATTGCTTCTCACCAGGAGCTCAAAATCTAACGGATGAGCAGATGAATAAAAACGCAGAAAGGTTTGTGGAATACTAATGGGAAGAGAAACTGAAGGAGAATTTCTATTTCCTGTAGTATCATTAAATGCCACTTTTAAAATTAAATCCTTGTCCTATGAAATCTACACAAATTTTTTTTGGATACGGATAAGAGCTAGAGCCAAGATTCCATCATCACCACCCTTAAAATCAGGTTGTATCAATGCCACACTACACATACTTTAGAAAGTCATGGCAGTCATTTGTTTGTTGATTTGCAAACTTTATGAAGTCAGTCTTAGCAGTTTTATTTTTTTGTTCCAATAGGATAACTTCAATCTTTACTCTTCCAAGCTTCAATTTTCCTCCTGAGCTTCCTATTATCATTCAGGCATCAACAGGACTTTTCTATATGCTCTGCTCTCAGCGTACGGATGACGATATTGCAAAACTGCTGAGTAATTGCTCACTGTGAGTCTCAAAAGAAACTTGTGACAAGTACAACATAACCTATAGCTTTGAAATAAATGAAACTAGATATTTAGAGTGGCAAGAGTCCAAAGTCTACATTATAGAGGAAGAATAAATGAAGAGACCCAAATGTCCCTAGTCAGCCCTGGAAGCCCTGGAAGGCTGGCTGACTGCTACCACAGCAAGTGGCATCTTTGCCAATTCAAGAAAGTCCAGTGGGAGTCAGATCAGCTCACAGATCATTCAGTAACCCTTCACGGATACACTGAACATTGTGCAAAGGACATCTTCTCATGGCCACCCTGAAAATTCCTGTCATCTTCAGCATGCAGCGCACTGTTGATTGTCCTGCAAGGGTGACAGCAAAGCATACAACTCAATGGCTTGCAGCATGTTTGTGAGTTGTGCCACCATCACCGTAATCTCATCCCAGAACATTCATCGCCCCTAAAAGAAACCTTGTACCTATTAGCAGTCAGTGCTCCCAGCTGTAGGCAACTACCAATCTACCTTCTGTCTCTACAGATTTGTCTATTCTGAACATTTCATAGAAATGGTGATCTTGGAATTCGCTTCCCTCACAAGGGAGAAAGCCAGTCGTGCTTGTACTCTGGCACGTACCAGTACTTCATTTCCTTCTATGGTAGAATGATACTCCCTTGTAGGGATCACCATTCCATTCATCACTTGATGGACATTTTTGGTGTTCTTCCACTTTTTGGTGATTTTGAATATTGATATTAATGAACATTTTTGTATGTGTTTTTGTATGGACATATATTTTCATTTCTTTCGGGTAAATACTTATAGAACAGATTCCAGTTTTTAGCAGCTGCCATTGAAAGCTTTGGACCTCTATAGATGTGGTGGCTTGGACAGTTCACTCTCCTGACCTCTCTCCCATTTATATTCTCTACTACAATAGGGCTAATTAAAACGAAGTTGAGATCTGTACCAAACAGTGTGGCAAACTCTTTTCTCTTTTGGTAAAGGTCATTGATATATTCTTGAAAAAATTTTACCTTGGTATACATTAGTACAACAGGTCAGAACATAAGAAGCAGCAATAAAGTTACTGGAATTAACATAATTCCTAGGTGATATTAAGAAAACTTGGTATTAATAGATGGTTTCATCAAAATGACTTGAGTCATCTACAAATAATTTAACTCAAATAATATTTATAAATGGGTAGTTGAGAAGTTTCAGGAGCAGAATTTTACAGCTATGTCTTGGAAGACTACCTAGTAAAAGAATGGACTTTAGGAATAGAATGACTTGGTTTTGATTCTCAGTTTTTCTGCTTCCATGTTGTTTTGCTTTGAGTAAGTTATTCAATTGCTGGGGATCTCAGTTTAATTATTTCTAAACAGGATTAATAACAATATTTATCTTTAAAACTTGTTAAAATTAAATGAGAAAGCCTGGTTAATAGTAAAAGCTCAAGAAATAGAAGTTGTACTTGTCTTGGAATACTAAACTCCAGTCAGGGTGGTCAGGGTATTGTCCAAGGAAAGTAGGATTTTATTTGCATGCTGTTTCTGATGTTAGAACATAATTAGGGAAGACTGCACCCCTACCAAAATGTGCCTTTTTGTTATTATTAGAAAGAATCTCAGGCATGTGCAGGTACATATATATTAGAGGAGATAGAAGAATGGGGCTATCATTGCTGGGCAAGATCAACAGTGGGGGATGATCACCTACCTGTACCTTCTTGCTTATTAAGTCAAGTTATCACTCCATAAAATGAATCTGATTTTGAATATTTGTACAAATTACTTTAAAATATTTTTTTGTTTATTCCATCATATATGTATCCACTAACATTATGTGGATGCTTCACTTGACAAGTGACAAAACTAGGTCTTTTCTGATTCATGATGTCCCCAAAGTGTCAAGGCCATGGAAGTTCCTCGTGTGTTCTAAAGGTGCATTGCCAAACCATACCCTCTGTGGTTACTGGAGTAATGAGCACTTAGATGGATTCTGGTGGCATTAATTTGCTCTGTGAAATTCTTCAGTAGTAGATGTTGATAAATTTCGTTTATGTAGGGAAAAATGAATGTTGTTTTTGACAATGTAGTACTTCAGGTAACATTGTTTATATTCTACTGTTGCCTTCTTTGGAAAAGTAATGGGTATAATACGTTAATTGCTTAGTTATTTGGTGGACTTGGTTTCTGAATTCTGCCAAAACATTTTCTTTCTTTGGTTTAAGAATTGTTTGGGAATAGCTTTCATGTAAAATAATGTAAAACAATTTATTAGCAAATATATAAAATGTATATATAGAAAATGTTCTATAAGTGTACAGAACAAGCTGTATACAACAGTTCGTTCTAGAGAAGGAAGTTGAATGGCAGAGATGGAGATGGCTGCAGGAGTTGAAAAGGAGAATTTAAATTTTTTCTGTGTATAATTCTACATTGCTCTTTTTGGTTTTTAAACAACGAACTGGTACTGACTTTGTAATTGAAAAAATGTCTGTGCCTTGAGAAACTCATCCAGCTTCCTTTGCACATTCTTAACTTTGCATTTTGAATGCATTTTCCCCTTTTCTAGGTCATCCCAGTTCCCAGTTTTGCATATAAAACACACCAAAAGAGATATCTCTGACTAGACTGTATAACGCTTTTGTTATTTTCCTCCTTTTCTTACTGAAAGGTTTGTAAAATGAGATCACCGGAATACTGGAATTGAATAAAATCTGTAAGGGCACTAAATTCTCAAGACAGACATTCAGTAGAATCTATTCATCATAGATTATGTGTGTCTTGTCTATATATAATCTCTAATAAAGTTATTCTAGTAGAGTGAGTGTATTTGATTTAGTAAATGTTTAGAGCAAGATGTTTCCAGAACAGGCATTTCAGCAGTGGGATAGATGGTGCATTCATGTTTTGTATAGGGAATGACAAATCCAATCAATGCTTATTTTACTTTTTATGACTCCTATAATAAGAAATACAGTAAAATAGGATATGAATATCCTGAAGCACTCACTATTCCATATAAATGGGATTTTTAATTAAGGGAGAAAACACATGATTACCTATTTCATTAATTTAATCCTGGTTGTGGTCTTTGTATGTCTTTAAATCAACTACTATAAATTCATGTGTAAAATACCATCATACCAAATAAAAGTTTAGAATATGGTGAACTGAACATTGCTGAAGAAATTGAGATGCTATTTCATAGACATTCTTCATTTAGAAATCCCATTTATCTTGTTTAAATGGTGGCCCTAGAATCTCGGGTTTTCGAGCTAAAGTAGCTTTTTTTTCTTTTAATGTCATGTAACAACATTGCTCTCTCCAAGTGATTTTAACACCATTTTTAGCTTCTATAACAATTTTTTTCTTGAAAGTTAAATTCTGAAAGTATTGACTGATTAGGAAAAAAATCATCTTTCTAATTCTGGAGACAAAATAGTAGAGAGGAAAACCAAGAATAATTTTTAAAAAATACTCAGACTTAAATTTTAAGGAAATAATGATTATTTAGTTAAATAAAATGAAAAATTGTTTTCAAAAACCTTTAAAATATTCATGTAATAATTCAACAAATGTTTATCAAGTCATAACTAGTACAAGACAATGCAATGTGTATTTTAGGATATTCATTGATTCATTCAAAAATACCTACTGGTCGTCTACTAAGTGTCAGGTTCTTTTCTAATTCTGGGGATATGTTGGTGAATAAAACAGACCACTCAAAACAGTTTTTGAGCACTTTTATGTTCCAGACATTATTTTTGGCACTGGGTACAGTAATGAACTACATAGAAAATATTCCTTGTTCCCAAGGAGATTATATTCTAGCTGATAAAGACAGAAATATGAAAGATGAGTAAGAAAATATATATTATGTTATACAGTGATAATTGCTAAGAGGAAATATAAATAAAGCAAAGTTGGGGTATGAAATGTTGGAGAATGAACTTTTAGATAGGGCAACATGGTAAAATTCACTGAGATTATGATGTTTTACTAAGCACCCGAAGAAAGCACCAGAGGAATATCTGATACCCAGGCAAACAGAACCAAGGCAAAGACAATATAAAATGCAAAGGCCCTGAGGTAGGGCTGAGTCTGAAGTGTTCTAGGCACAAGAAGAAGGTCAATGTGGCTGTTGTGGAGAGAACAAGATGGAGTGAATAGGAGATAAGGTTAGAGGGGCAATGAGGGATCAGTTCCCTTTGCAATGGGTTGTACATGGTCTCACATGTCATTGTAAGGAGTTGGTCTTCTACATGAAGAGAAATAGAAAGCTATTGGAATTTTCTGAGCAGCGAGATGACACCAACTTGATTTATGTTTCAAGAGGGTCACTTTGTTGTTCTTAGAATATAGTGCAAAGTGGCAAGGGAAAAAGTAGGGAGAAGAATTGGGAGGCTGTCTCAGTGGTTGAGTTCAGATACTGTTGGCTTTGATGATGGTAGTGAGGTGGTAAACATTAAGTATGTTTTGAAGTTGAGGCCAAAAAGATAGTGTGACAATGTTTATATGGAGTGTGAGAGAAGATTAGCAGTCAAAAATGACCCCAAGGTTTTGGGTTGATTGTGTTAGGTTTGATAAGAGTTTGCCATTTAACTGAAGTGGGGAAGATTTCAGCAGAGAAATGTTACCCTCCTCAGCTCAGCCCCCAAGAGTGAGGGTAAGTATAGTAATTGGGTTTTTTGTGTGTTGAATTTGAGATGCCTTTGGACATTCAGGTGAAGAAGTCAGAATATATGGTGAGAGATTCAGTCTTGTGAAGTAGTTGAGCATCATTAGCATATAGATGATATTAAATGCCATGAGATGGGGTAAGGTCATTTGATGAAAATAAAGCTTAAAGTGAGTTCAAAAGAATGGAGGGGAAGAGAAATTATAGATGCTGAATACAGGCACCTCTCCAAGGAGTTTTATTGTAAAGGGAAGCCTACGATGAAAATGCAGTAGAGATATAAAATATAACCATAAAAATAGCTATAAACAATATTTGAAAAGTCTGTTTTTGAATCTCTTACAACATCATTTTGATTATGGCACTGCACACAATTCATATTATAAGTGTTAATTAAAAAAATAAGAAGTAAGACCTCAACGAGGTCACGAGGTTACAGATGTAGAAAATGGGAGACAATTAGTGAAGAGACTTCATACCTAAAGGTTCGCTGGACCAGTGAGTGTGATTTTTACTGTTAGGTTATGAGCTCAAAGAAATAGTGCTGATTGTGATGAATTGACGACGCTCAAAAAGGGTCAAGTGATCTGGTACAGACCTTGTAAGAAAATCAACTAGCAAGAGGCCGTTGTACTAGAAGGGAAGTGGCAACAAATTGCAAAGTCATAATGTGATTTTAACTAAAATTGGAATTAGGTCTTCAGTGGGAAATGTGCTTTATGGGAGGAAAGTTCTTCCAGAAGGAACTGGAAGAATGGATATGTATACTATGAACCCTTACTCTTTGAGGAAAAGCATTCTTGAAGTAAGAGATGACATCATAAAACTTAAATACTTCATATGATAGGCTTATTACTATTGTATATTGAATTGTTTATCCTCAGAATTGTTGTCTATCCTCAAAAGATAAGTTGAAGTCCTAACCCCTCAAAATCTCAGAATGTGACCTTACTTGGAAATAAGGTTGTTGCAATGTAATTAATTAAGATGAGGTCACCCTGGAGCAGGATGTGCCCTTCACCCAATGAAACTGGTGCCCCTAGAAGAGATGCAGACGCACAGACGCACAAGGAGAGGACGCCCTGTAACAACAAAGGCAGGGATGCAGCGTTGCAGCTGCCAAGGAACACCAGGGACTGCCGGCAACCGCCAGGGGCGGGGAGGAGGCGAGGAATGCTCTCCTCTGCACGTTTCAGGGGAAGCAGGGCCCTGCTGACACCGCGATTTCAGACTCCTAGCCTCTCTAGACCTGTGAGACAATACATTTCCGTTGTTTTAAGCCACCTGTTCTGTGATGGTAGCATAGGAAGCGAATACTCTGTGCATTTTCAAATCTAGGAAAATTTTAAAAGTCTTGTCTCGAGTTTGGGTTCTAGTCTGAAACACACACAAACAAAAAATCCTATAGCATCCCTACCTTATCAAATGGAATTATTAAGCATCAGCTACGTGACACTTTGTCTGCATTATTCCCAATGTCCAAAGGAGCCTATCTGCAATGTAGGTACCATCGCTCCCATTTGATAGATGTGGAGTCAGAAACTTAATTGGGTCAGGATAGTGAGTGAGACAGAGTTCTGTCAAATCTGCATCCTTTCTCACTCTTGTATGCCTCCCGTCCATTAAGCTACAAAATAACAATAAAAACATGTGAAGAACTTGCAAAGATGAGAAAGTATATGTAGTTTTCTGTGTTTGTGATATCTTAGCACTTCATTTTTTAAAACAAAACTTTTGCTTCATGTTTCATGTGTTTTAAGATAAAGAGAGTTCACCAATAGAGCTACTAGGCAAGTGCGCCATTGTGTGTGGCTTGTCTGAACAGATACCAACATGAAATCACTTAGTGACTCTAAAAATAAGAATTTAAAAACAATAGATACTGTAATTTCTGGAAAGGGTGCTCAAAGGAATAAAAGAAATTTGCCCCACACCAAACAAAGAAAACAAAAACCTGGTAGAGTTCTTTACTATAACGTCACCTCAAGTAAAACAATTGTAAAATGTGTCAAAATCAGAATAAATGATCACAAACAAAGAAAAATGGCTAAGCTAAGCATGATTTTTAACATACTTGTTAAGTAGAAAATCTGGATGTAATTGTACCCTAAAATATGAAGGAGAGATAATATGTATTGTGACCTTTTATCAGAAGCTAGTGTTTTGAAGAAGATGGAACAAAGCAGAAATAATTGTATGAGAAAATGTTCTGTTATATAAGTGGAAAAAATCAGAGAAAGTATTTTTGGCTATATACCAGTTTCGTATAGCTGTATATATATTTTAATACTTGGCTTATTGACTTTTTGCATTATCTTATGAAGCTTACAGTATCAATGCTTAGTGAAGGAAAAGTTATTTTTGAAAAATAGCAATCACATAACAGGCTCCAGCTTTTATGGATAAATTTCCCTGTTGTCCAATTCTTCAAGATGGCCTGTTTATACAGGCCTTATATGGCAAAGTTCTTGACTATAACCCTATCTGAATTTCATTCTGTCTCGTCCAAAGAGAGTATCTTTATCTTTCTGTTAGGCTGGGGAAAGGCCAAAGGTCAAGCAGCTGGTGAGCACTGAGTCCACAGAGGGAGAGTGGTTAATTTTCCTTGACTCTACCCCTGTCCACTTCCTTTCTTGCACTTTTCTGTTTAATTGCAAGCAAACAGCTCACTGAGGTAACTGACAATTTCGAGAACTTATTGCAGTGATTTCCACAAAGCCCATTCATGCTGAGAAATAGAGACTGCACTTCATACATCGACCGCATTATATATTCCTTGATGAGCCCAAGATGAAGTTGTCATTTCCTATTCTTACATTAGAAAATCATCTGCAGTAATTTTATACATTATTGTGAAACAGTATAGAAACTAGGAGGATAAACTTCAGTGCCAGAGGTGATTTCTGGTTTCAGTCTTTTCCTCTTACAAGGTGATGCTGGGCAAATGATTTATTCTCTCTAAGCCCCAGTTTCCTCCAGAGCTTACTGATCAGGTTTATGACATCAGAGACATAATGCTTAGAAAATGACTTTTAGTGCCTGTAGAAAGTGGGCAATAACAGCAAAATATTTTCATTATTATCTATGTGACCTTAGATAAGTTACTTAACAACCCTGTGCCTCAGTTTCCTTATTTGCAAAAAGGGAATAATTGTATTATCAGATTCATAGAGTTGTTGTGAGGATAAAAGAAAGGATATTTCAAAACCACTCAAAACAGTGTTTAACACATAGTAAGTGGTCAATAAATGTAAGTTGCATTATCATTATCATTGTCATCAGAATTGATGTAATCAGCAGCATTATTTATTAAAGTGATAATAGTAAAGTGAGATTCTAGAGGGGTTACTTTACAATTGGTATACATTAAGTGTGGAGTTGGAATAGTCTATGTGATATTAGGGCTGCTTCAAAAAATATCTCCCTCCACTCTATCTCAATCTACACACTTCTTTCCCAGTGACTAAACGCTCACCAGGAGACTCCAAGTTTAGCAGTCCTCTCTCCAATGGATCTCCCTTAAA
The DNA here is from genome assembly GCF_040802235.1 of Manis javanica. Classification (NCBI taxonomy): domain Eukaryota; kingdom Metazoa; phylum Chordata; class Mammalia; order Pholidota; family Manidae; genus Manis; species Manis javanica. Next base: position 113,463,192 of record NC_133156.1, on the reverse strand, counting down.
ATGGTAGGTAGTTTAATATACATAAGTACCTTTATTTGAGGAGTAATTACAGTAGAGCAAAGCAAATTATAGTACAGATCAGTTTATCATGACATGTTTCTTATGGGTTGCAAGAATGTAGCAAAATTCAAGAGCAGTGGGATTCCTAGGATGGTAGAGCAGGATCAAATCAGAAAAGGAAACAAAGAAAAAAACATGTGAGAATTGCCAAGAGATGAACACTGCTACTTTAAAGTTTGAGTGGGTTTTATCCAAATGACTGAAAATATTGAAGCTGCTATTCTTGCTCCTGTTCTTCCCTTGACAGAAACATAGCTCCAGAAATTGGGCATGGAATCAGCAGCTGAACTTGATTTATACAAAATTTCCTCAGAATGCTAGGGGAGGTATGCCCACGGTAGAGGGTGTCTTCCCTCAGAAAGGGAAGAAACAATGATGCATTCATTTGAATCTTTCATAATGGGAAAAGAGGTTGTTGATAAGAAATGGTTGCCTGATTAATTTTTTGAGTAATAAAAATGCAATAGAAAATGTGCATGAAAAGAAATAATTTGAAAAGTTTAGGTTTATGAAGAAATGTTCTCAGCAAAAATGTTACTAATTATAAAATTGTGAATTAAAATGGAAGATGGACTTGGAAATTTAGCAAGAGGCATATTAAATATTAAAATATTAAGATTTGCACTGAATGTTGATTTTAATGACTTACCAGCACCAAATTTATGTAAAGTCATGAGAAATGTGGTGATCAGGATTCTGTAGACAATAAATATCAGCATTTTAGAGGAAGTACTCCCATCACACAGACTTTTTGAAGTTGACTGACCTTGGAAATTCTTTCCTTGGCACAGGTACAAAATTATCCAGATTGACTTTCTATGTATTCACATTCACCACATAATAAGCAATCAGGACATAATTAACAGTCCTTGAATTCACTTTAAAATTTATAGACTCAGCCAAAGTAACAGCTATTTCATTTTTCAGGGCTGTGGCCTTTAGAAAGTAACTATAATGATGCAACATGTAACAAACTGACCATTCTGATCAAATCAAGAGTAAGTACCTTTTATAGTGAATGCACAGACAAAAGTATAGGTGATTCTCTATTAGAATACCAGGATCAGGCTAAAGTCCAGTCAAATAATGTGTAACTCCCTCCCCAATAAAAAGAGGGTTTTTAGGAGTATCACAGAGTTGACAGACCCCAATTTATCTTCCCATCAACTTACACAATGTCTAGAATTTCTACTACTAAATTCCCATGTTTGAGTTGACATCATGTCCAGAAGATACAATTTGTTTAGTGAAAGCTAAGTTAGCTAAATGGTGTAATAAATACTGACTCATTTGCTATTAGCTATTATTAAAGTGATAATAGTAAAGTGAGATTCTAGAGGGGTTACTTTACAATTGGTATACATTAAATGTGGCTGGCTTTGTAGAGGTGGAATAGTCTATGTGATATTAGGACTGCTTGAAAAAATCTCTCTCCCACTCTATCTCAGTCTACACACTTTTTTCCCAGTGACTAAATGCTCACCATGAGACTCCAAGTTTAGAAGTCCTCTCTCCAGTGGATCTCTCCTAAAATGCAATAGTAATAAAAGTACAGATCAATTTATCAGGACATGTTTCTTCTCTGGAAAAGCCAGGAGAGAAGGGCCTACCTTGTCTGAAATATCTGGAATAAGGACCTGCCTGTGAAGAACCAATCCACATAGATCACCACACAGGGCAAGAGAGCCTAGGTACTTGTTGAGAGGAAAGCTGTAAAGGTTGGGGATGGAAAAATCAAATTAGTGGAGGAGTGGAGGCTGGGGTGGGAAATGTTGATGCAAGTTCCATGGATATCACCATTGACTTGATAATCTTGCTTAGACATGGTATTTTATAACATTTTCAAGAAGAGATTTTACTAATGCAATTAAACTTGGTTAAAAAATTGTTGAAATCTTTTAATATTATCTTAAAGGACTCTGAAGATAATGTGCTGTACTTAGTATCACAACACAAAAAGTGAGACCCAAGCTTGTAAGCCAAGGATTAAATCATTATCATCCTTATTTGTATGGCAAAAAAAAAGAGCTTGAGCTGTATCTCACTGCATACCCAAAAGTTAAGTAAGATGGACCACAGACATAAATGTAAAACCCAGCACCACAATGCATTTAGAAGAAACCTTTGGGTAGGTAGAGATTTCTTGGAACTCTAAAAGCAGTAACTATCAAAGAAAAAAAAGTTTGATTGCACTGAAACTAAATATTTCAACCAAAAGTCACAATGGAGAAAATAGACAAGCCACAGTCTGGGAAAAATATTCACAGTATATACATGACAAAGGACTTGGATCAAGAATATGTAGTTTTAAATCTTAAAATCTGTGCATTTTTACACATTCAACAATAAAAGTATGAACAATTCAATAAAGCAATAAAGATACTTCAAAAAATAAAAGATACAAAAGGCAATGAGTACTTGAGAAGGTGCTTAACATTATCAGCTATCAAGGAAATGCAAAATAAAACTATAATAAGATACCATTTTATACCCATTAGAATGGCTACAATCAAAAAGACTGATAACACTAATTATTGGCAAAGCTGAAACTCTCATACACTGCTGACAGGAACAGAAAATGGTTTGACCATTTAGAGAACTGTTTGGTATTATAAAGTTATAAAGTTAAATACACATCTACCCTGTGACTCAGCAGTTCTACCTCTAGGTATTCACTAAGGAGAAATGAAAACCTAAATTCCCCTAAAAAATTGTGCAAGGGTTCTCATAGCAACTTTACTCATAATAACCCTAAACTGATGAGTCAAATGCCCACTAACATGTGAAAGGATAAAACATTGTGTTATGGTCATACAATGCAGTATTATACAGCAAGGAAATGACACTAACTACTACATGCAACATGAAGAAATTTCAAAAATATTGTTAGGTGAAGGGTATCAGGCACTGAAGAGTACATGCTCTGTGATTCAATTTGTACAAAGTCCCAAATCAGGCAAGGGTATGGTGACAGAAATCAGAAAGTGATTGCCTAAGTGGGAGAAGGGGTAGGGGGTGTGATTGCTTGGACTGAAACCTGAAAGAACCTCCAGGGTGATAGGAATGCTCTAAATTTTGTTTTGGGTGATGGTTTCATGGATGTATAGAATTATCAAAATCTTAAAATCTGTACATTTTTTACACAAAAAATAATCCTCAAGTGGATTCTTGTATTTCAGTTTCTATTATATATCACGCACTGTACTAGTGGCTTCATCAGTAGTGTCTATAAATAAATCTATCAGTCCTTATGGGGCAGTACTTTTTCTCCCCATATTTTAACATATGAGGATATTATTACTCTTTAGATTAACTCCATAAATGTATATGATTAATAAATGACAGAAATGATGGTTAAGCCAAGGTTGATGCCAAAACCCATGCTCTTTGCAAACTGCCATACTTTCATAACCAATGTTTCTTAATACACTTGAGAATTTTGGGCTGCAGTTGAAATAGATGGAGCTATGAAGAAAACAACTCAAACACTGTAACCTGATGTTGGAAATTTGGTTTGTAAGAAGTTATGTGTCATAGAAACACAAAAGAATTCTGAGCATAATACTGAACTCACACAATGCTTATTATTTAAATAATTTCAGTGTGAACTATTTTAAGAAGCTGAGTTATTTGGCACATGCACCTGGTAGTAGAAATCACTTTATAATTCTTTCTTTTGATAGAATTACAGCTGTCAAAAATGTTTAGACAAAAAAGGTATTCTTTCTTCTTCTATTGTTCCCTATTAACATTGTACTTTACTGACTAGAGAAAGCAACTATAATGGAGAGCAAATGTGACCTTTAAAGGTATCCTCATTAATCCTGGAGGAAATGATACAGCTAGAAAAGCTCTCACAAGTTGTCTTTCCATAAATGAGTTTCCCTTGTTTGTTAGAGATTTATTTCTTTTAAGGCTTGGTGGTATTTTACTTCTCACAAATATCTTACTAGAATGCAAAGACCTCTAGAAGAAGTGTATCATTAAGCTTTATCAATAAAAACATGAGTTCATGGATAAGGAAGTTGAAAATAGGAAGAAAGTATGTCAGTCAGGATAAGACAGGCTATGTTGTGATAACATATACATCCTGACATGATTGCTTTTACACAACAAGGTTTATTTTTCACTCACAAGATTTCTGTTATAGTCAGGTGACTCTTGAGATACCTTTTGCCCATGTGTTAGGATAAGGATCCAGATCACTTCCATCTTACTGTTTTTGCTTTTTCTAATGGTGACAACCATGGTCTCTGCCAAAGGATCAACATCCTGTTGATCAAAATTCAGTCTGATCATTCACCGTACTATAAATAAGACTAGGAAATATATTCCTCTATATGCAGGCATAGAAAATGATGTAATGAACTCACACAACACTGCTTATTCCATTGCAGAGTTATCATTAGTAGTGTGAGGACACTGAAAGAGAGGTTAGCAAATTTCAAATATGAATTTAGCTAATTTCAGGAACCATCTAGAAAATAGGCCTGCTCTGTATAAAAATGTAAAATTTAGAAATCACAGCTACCTCATTCCACATATGTGTTCTTCCAGTGTGGACCTTTGTCATCCCCTCAGGTGTAGACTGCCCTTTTGATTGCTCCATCTGGTTATCTCTCAAACCTTACCCTCAAGAAAGATCTGATGTACTCTTTTCTCCTAAGGCCCAGGGATGTCACCATTGGGAGCACGACTGAACATCATTCTCTACCTGTTTTACATTCCTGAGAAGTACATAGCTAGCGTGCTAGTCATCCTTTCAAGTAACATGGATTTAAGAGAATGCCAGTTATTTTAAATCTGTATTTAAAAAATGACAAAAAAAAGAAAACATTTGATTTGCAGATTTAATATGCTCTATAAATCTCATACTCATACCAGCAACTTTGAAACAGGAAGCTGATCTTCCAGAAGCAAGAGATGCTAAGAAAAGACTAAGTAGACTCCCTTTGAATAAATTACAATCTTAATTGGCATTCATTTTATTTAAATATTTTTTAATAAAAGGGATTTTCCGAGTCTCATCATGATTTGCAATTATGCTGAAATGCACCACTGAGATGTTAAGAGATGGAAAACAAAATTTTGTTTCTGTTGGAGAACCAACTTTATAAATATCATTTTATCACTAAATGTTGAGTAAGATTTTAAAAAGAAAGAGATACTTATTCTAGCACTAAAATGATACCTATAATTTTATCACTAAATGTTGAGTAAGATTTTAAAAAGAAAAAGATACTTATTTTATCACTAAAATGATACCTATAAAGTTGGTTCTCCAACAAAAACAAAATTTTGTTTTCCATCTTTTGTTTTATCACTAAAATGATAAAGATTTAGAGAATAGTCTACTTACCTTGGGAATTACTTTTCAAGATAAAGAGATAAAGTAAATTCTTTATAGAAATCTATTTCAGAAGATTTTTTTGTCATTCTTTTACAGAAAATACTGTTTCACCTAATCTTACATAATAAAAATTGATTATCAGCTCAATTCAGTAAGCTGTGTGCAGGAATTATTCTTGACACTGTCACAAACATTGAAGTGTTTAGCAAATATTTCATAAATAAAATGATGATGATTACAATAAGTGATTTCTCATTATATTTTTTTGCAATTTGATAAGTCTAACAAGATGCCAGATGATTTCCATCACTGTAGAAGTCAATTGGCAGGCAATAAATAATTTTCACAAAATGATTGAATCATTGTCAGCCTCAGAGTACAAACTATGCTGGGCATTTATGAGTAGAGTGGCCCATGATTATGATTATTTCTGAAGTCACAGCTCAGAGTATGATGTTTAAATAAATAATGAATTTATTGAGGGTTAGAGAAATGGCCTCACAGTAAACAGAAAAGGTTGGTGAACAGTCTGAAAGGAAACCAAAGCAAACTACAAAACCCCCACCCCCACCACAGCAACATCCAGCTTCTGACTTCTTAGAATCATATGCAATTGGTCACCAAGTATTGGTGGAAATAGTCCTTCACACCAGGTCCATTAGATGAAGAATGCTGGTCCTGTTGATATTTCAGGACACATGATTTTGATGGTTTTGATCTCTTTTATCTTTCTTTTTGTCTTGGTGGCCATGATGTAATAATCTGTATGAACAGGGAGATGATGAGGCTGCATAGAGCAGCTGTATGATCGACCATCGCAGTGGTCAGGACCCAGAGGGTGGCTCAGCTCCCTGGAGGGAGGACCCGTACCTGGGAAGCCGCTGTGGACGAGCATGGCCTCTTCATGGCTCAACACAACATGAGACAGCGGGGCATCTGAAGTACGGGATTGTGGAATGAACTTGACTGGAAGTAAGGGTGCCTTCCTGAAGGTAAGAGAAAATCAGAGAGAGAGAGAAAAAACTGCTTGATTGTAAGCACTATGGTTAGGACCATGAGAACTCTAATTCAAGTTGAAACATAAAAGGCTTTTGGTTTGTTTGTTTGTTTTTTCCTAAACAGACATCAGTGAATACGCAGATGCAGCTTCGACTGTCTTCACCAGTAACCCTTGTGTGGTCTAAATCCAGCCTCCTTATATTCTTGGCAGCTTAAAAATGTTGAGCAAGATTTTAAAAAGAAAAAGATATATTACACATGAGACTATTAATGCACACGTTTTCTAAAGGTTGTTGAAAAAAAGAAAAGATATTGGGGCAATTACATTTTCCAAAATGGTATACACTTAAAGTTAAGATAAATGAAGTTTATCTTTCTTTTAAGAAGTGAATGCTTAACATATGCTTAGGATAAGTTATTATTTCAGGTCAACATCTCTTCAGAAATTTTCTTCCAGTCCCATCACCAAACACACAACTTTCTGTAGTCATGGATGCCCTCATTTTATAAATAGAGAACACCCTTACTGCCAATTTAAATCAAACCAGTAAACACACAAAAACAGTATTTTTTTCTAATATTTCCTTCTAATAACTCTTTTTTGTCATGAGCTTTCACATGTGGGGAGTAGGGTAAGAAGAGACTTAGATTATTATGCTCAGTGAAATAGGCCAGGCAGAGAAAGACAAATACCATACGACTTCACTTATTTGTGGAATATAAAAACAAAGCAGAACAGAATGAACAAAACAGCAGTAGACTCATAGTTACTGAGAAATGACTAGAGGTTACCATGGGGGATGGGGTGTGTGGGTGGAGTAGTGAGGGGGATAAAAGGGCACAAAAATTCTCAATCATAATATAAATTGGTCACAGGGATGTAATACAACATGGAGCATATAGTCAATGATTTTTTAACATCTTCCTATGTTGGTAGATAGTAATCGTTCTAGAGGGGGTGAGGATTTAATAATATGGATAACTGTTAAACCACTGTATTATAACCAATATAAGACTGTATATCAATAAGAGTTCAATAAAGAAAGGGGTGGCTTAAAGAGAATCAGTTGAGGAAAGAGTGGAGTCAGCAAAACTAAATTTTACCCTCTTTAATTTTTTTCCTAAGTATATGATTTTTTGGTAGTGTTTTAGAAATGCAAAGGACTGATCTCATAAAAGCCCATTTGAATGGTTTAGTCTATATAATTGATGGATCTGGCCAAATTCTAATCTATGTTGCGAATAAATACAGCATGTGAAGGAGTAAATTCCTATAGGCCAGGATAATTTTTGCTGCAAAGATGGAGCTTTTAAGGTAGAGTTTGATAGGTCTTCAGTGCCATTTTTTTTAAAACTTGAGAAATAGAATTCTTTGGAATTGATAACAAAGGAGCTGAGTTTATATGACCTTAGTTATCATTATCTCTTGGTTATTTTCAAATTTGTTATTTATAAATGGAATTCATAAAGGAGAGGATGGCCCTCAACTCCTCAGATCAATTTTTCAGATATACCAAAATTTCCAGTATTAAGAAGCCATACCATCTTTGAATTATGCCTTGCTCCCTCCAACAAACATTTATTGAACAAAGATATACTGATCTATACTAGGCAGCAGAATCAGTCTTTATGGCAATGAATCAAATTCCTCCATTTTTGTAATGGGAAGTACATATAAACCAAAATAAGCACACTGAATTTTGCGAAATCCTCTTGGTGTTCCAATAATGCTCATTCCATTGATTCAGCCTAAAAAGTAGGTATTTTTAACTAAGAAACTTTAAAATCTAAATAAATGTTGACCAGTCAGTTGAATGAGCTTACTCAGAGGCTACATTTTACTCTATGTATCTAAGTGTTTCTAGGTTCAAATTGGAAATACCTATAATAATATGACAATTAGCTTCAAAACCATCCTTGAATTTTTATGAAACACTCTTGATACTGACAGTATTTAGAAAGCCAGCCAATAATTCTACCTCTCAATATTGATATTAGACAGTTTGTCCACATAAATATAAGCAATTTCTTAGGTGTTAAATAAAACTACTTAGTTATTCATCTTAATTGGAGGATAGGATTGTCATATATCAAAAACATAAAAAGGATGCCAAACGTGGAAGAAGAAACAATGAGGTTGAGAGGGCAGAGGCATAGCATCATGACTTTGAATTCATGTTTGAAAAACATTGATGTGGAGAAAGGAATGAATTAATTTTATAGTTCACAAAGGTGAGAATTGCTAAATTACTTGGAGATGGATTAAGCCTAAATATAGGGAAGAATTTTGCATCAAAGCTTTCCAAAAAAGGGATGAATTGACCCAGGAGGTTGTGATTTCTTTCTCATTGGGACTATTCAAGAAAAGGGAGGAATTTTTTCATTCGCTTAACAAATTTATTGCCTGCCTTCATATCATGCTTCAGGTACTGTGTGGGCAATGGGAATAAAATAATGTGTGAATTTGGATGAGATATCTGCCCTAATGAAACTTTCAACTGAGTGGAGGAGACAGACACAAAATGAAGATGTTCTACCTTAGGAGTGAGAACAGCACAATAGCAGTAAAAGTTGGGCTAGAAGAGCCTGTGATAACATGGGCTTAACGTGGAATGTCAGGGTAAGAAGTGACAGCTGAGTTGCGAGCTGAAGGCAAAGAATGAGTTAACTAGGTAGAGAGGAAATACATGCAAAGTAACTGAGGTAGGAGCAAACATGGCCCATTCAAGAAACTGAAAGAAGCTAATATTGGGACAAGGAGAGTGAGGGGAACACAGTGTCAAGTTGGAAAAGCAACCAGAGGCAAGACTTTGTGTGACCTTACAGGTTATCTTAAGAATTATTGGTGTTTGATTTTGCTTTTTATCCCAAGAACACTGGGATACTCTTTAAATTTTTTTTTTTTAGAGTATTATGATCACATTCAGGTTTTAAAAAGATCACACTGCTATGGTAGAGAATTTATTGGAAGGGAACAAGAGTGGATATAGGGAGTAGATAAGGCATTTTGAATAATATATTGATCAGGAAGGAAGCTGCTGCCTACTTAGATTAGGCTGGTGGCAGTGGAGACAGGAAGAAGAGGAAAGATTTGGAAATACTTAAGAAGTGAATCACTAGGCTCTGGTGTTGGTACGGGAGGATTTCATGGTAACTCTGAGGTGTGTGATCAAACAGAGGGACTGTTGGATGAAGTTTGAAGGTGGGAATGGGGAGGGAAGATCATGAATTTGGATGCAGATGTCTTAGTTTTGAGGTGCCCTTAAAGAGTCCAGAAAGAGAGATAAAACAGGTATCTGTTTATATTTGTCTGGAACTCAGAGGAGTAATCCAGAGCAAAAATAAAATTTGTGAATCAAATCATACCCATGGGAATGAATGATATAGTCTGTGAAGTGAAAAGAGAAGAGGGCCAAGTGTTGAGAAGCTTCACTATTTCATGGCTGGGCAAAGAGAATAAACATGCAAAAAAAATCTGTATAGGGAGATACCTATTACTTACCAAAAACCAAGAGGAAAGAATATTTTAAGAAGTGGCAAGTCAACAATGTCAAACACACCTGAGAAGTCACGACTCAGTAATGTCCACGATTTAATGACTTGTAGTCCATTCATGACCTTGGGGAAAGGAAGAGGGGATTCATGTATGACACCAGTTGTTGGATGAGATGAATTCTAAGGTTGCTTTCAGCTTAAGTTTCTTCAAATTTTTGTCATAGAAAAATACATTTCTAAATTATTTTATGAGAAGGTTGTTGCCTGCCCCCTCAAAAATGTTTTCTAAATTCAGGACAGTATTTATTGGAAAAAATACACTGTAAATTTGTGTAGTGTTTGTCACTTTTCAAGGATAGTGGTCAAAGCGAAAATATTTATAGCTTTTCTTTTTGTTTTAATAAAAATCCATTCAGCAGAGCTGCTTCCTGAACTTCCTCTCCACAGCAATTCATACAATGTTCCAATTGGGATCTCAAGACTGATTTTAAATACCTTCATTCTTTCCTTAATCTGGGAAACCAATGGGACATATTAAATTCTAGCTGCTTTACTAAATTACAGTTCTTCAGAAGTGCAAGATCCTTTCCTGGTGATAAATTTATCTAAAGCTGGGAAAATCCTAATAGATTTTCGGAGGTTGCCAGAGATCGTTTTCCACTGCTAACTGGCAGCTGGGGTCTATTCTTAGCTCCGTAACTGATTCATGGTCTGATTTGCAATATGGCCACTACGATTTGCAATTCCCACTGTTTCGTGCGATAATTTCCCTGCCTGTAAGATACGTTACTCTCACTGTTCTCCATTCAGAGTTCTGCGGATATAGTTATATCAGTGATGGTCAGATACAAATTGTTATGACAACGCAAAGTCTTTCTTAAAATGTAATTAAATATAATCCTCTTTTCAAGACAGCGTTTCTTTCAGAAGTGTCAGACGGTTGGAATTTAATTACTGGCTCTTGGCTGTATGGATGGTTCAAACTACGCCCAGGATTTCTGGGTCTCCAGCTCAACTCGGCACCCTAGTAAGTAAATGATGACTCTGTCTTCCCACTGAGCAATACTTCAATACCACAGTCTGCATTGGCTCTGTGAACAGCAAGTAGACCCCGCAGCCGCCTCCCACTCCTCCCTCTGTCTGACTGCTGGTTGCCCTCCTAGAAACTTCGATCCGGAGGACGGAGGGGGCCGCCTACGTGGGTCTCTGCTCTCTCCCTTCGCTGCTCCCTGCGGATCCTTCCATCAGTGGCATCTTCCACTTACACTCTCAGCACTTTCCCCTCCCGTAAGTTCCAGAAGAGCCTCTTGACAACCCTGGGGCACGGGCAGCCTGCTTTTAGTGGCTTCTCAGATCAGTAGCCTGCTCTCAGATCAGCGTCTCTCAGCGGTGAGATTCAATGACCTTGACTCTGTGTCTTCCTGCAGCTCTTAACAGCAGAACTGTTCAAGCCTACCATGTGCACTGCTCCTGGCTCCTGACCAGTAGCCACTCACATGCCAGCCTCTGCCGCCTCCAGCTTCTCTGGGTCCCTTCTTGGCGATTCTTAGCTATATCCTTAACTAGTTAAGGAATTCAGCATCACTCTCAGTCATATCTGGAGGTTATTGCAAAAAGGTCCTTGTGGGAGCACCTGAAATGGTTTCCGTGGTTGCATTCTCTCACAAGCAGCCCCCCTTCCAAGCACTCGTTTAAAATCACGCTAGAGTTAGGGGGTGAAGAGTGTTCAACAATTGCTGCGCAGTCACTCTTTTGATTTTCCTTTCTACTGAGGTTAATCTGTGTCCTAAAATTAATGTACTCAAGGCAAATTTTCTTAATCCTTAATATTCCTTCAAAAGGCAGAGTTCTTACAACTCGACAGTGCCCCATCTTAAAGTAGAGGACTCGGAAACTGTCTTTTCATAAATATGCCTCTACTCATCAGCCACTTGAGAGTAACGTTTGGCATGATGCAGGAATAGTTTTGGGTACCCCATAGCACACTACAAGGAAAACCATATAATATGGTAGCTCTGAGCACAAAAATCTGACATTAGAATAACCTGTATTAAAATCCTGCTCTTTCCACTTGAAGAAAATTGTAGATTTCTTCAGAAAACTAAACTTCCTTTCTGGCTCAGCGAAGAAGTCTCGAAATTTTCACTGGTCTCAATTTTATGTCACAGGTTTTCACAGGTAGAATTTGGCTGTCTTCTGTTGAGTCAAAGAAGGAACTTCAAGATAATTCTTGCCGGGGCATCTCCTCTTCCTCCAGCTCACTGCCCTGTCTCTACCGGAGCATCAAAATTTTTAGCAGAGCTACTTCTCTAATTTCAAGATGACTAAGTTCAAAGTACAAATTTTTGGTGTACACACTTTTTTAAAAAAGGACAGTCCTAACGGGTTTTCTCACCGTGCAATCCGAAGTGCTGGGCTGTTTTCTTCCTCACTCACATTTGTTTTTTTCCCCTTATTTTTAAATGTATACACTTGGGATCAGAAGTCAAACACTGTGGTTTAGTAACCTGGAAGAATGGATGCCTTACTTGGTTTCATAGTGAAAATTCACTCAGCTCTTCAATGGAATGTTGAGAGCCATCTGCTACTGGAATACTCCATTAGCTTGTCTGCAGAAGTCCAAGGAGCTCTCTGCCAGGGAACTTAAAAGAGCTCCTTGAAATGTTGGAGAATTTTGGTTAGTAGTTATGACAGAGAAGTGACCTTGTAGCATTCCTAACATATGTCTAATAAGGCCACAGAAATTACGCGAAGGCCTTTCTCTTTAACTTCTTAGTATTTGGGCAGGAATGCCATGGGTCCACTTTGGTGGTGTCAAGGAGGTGAGGCACAGAGGACCCCCTCACTGTGCAGGTAACCTTTGGCTGAGTCGTGACTCTTAGACCCATTTAGTGAGAAGGATACTTGATATCCATGACCTCACTTATTCCACATCTGGAGACCCAGTAAATTTTGGCTCTTGCAGCCATACCCTGGGATGTGGACCACCTCTTGGAAGATATTAGTTCAGGAAAGAGATCCAATTTCTTCCACAGTGTCCCCTTCATCTCCAGGGGCCGGAGAATGGTCAGTGAAACAATGTGGACAATGGCAAAAGTACTTTTTTAGGAATATAAATGTTCATTGTGGGGGTGGAAGATGCTGACGTATCAATCTATATGCTTTCCTTGTCTACTGCCCCATCAGAGCTATCCACAGTGACCCAAGAACAACTATAAAAATAAATAAATAAAAATAAATAATAAGCTAAATTGAAAATAAAAAAATAAAAAAATAAACAGTCTATGCTGAATTTTCCTTTCTTCAAACATGGGCTTTTTTTTCATTTCCATTTGAGGGAAGTTACAGGTTGCTGGGGGAAAGAATCTCCTTGGTTCTTCCATTGCTGGGATGTGGACCTCCCGCCTACTCCTGCCTGTATGTAGCCCAGGACAGTCTGCTCACATGAGTCCTAGCTATTGTGGAGCCTGGGATACTCTGAAGTTGCCTCAATACCAGCGGATGTGAGCAGCCTTAACCCCCAATGGGCTGTCACCTCCTGCAGCCTCTGATTGCCAGCGGAACCCAACTTCCTTTATGTAGATGCTTGTTATTGTGTTGGCGCCATCACTACAAAGAAGCAAAGTAAGTGACCTTAGATGGTGTCCCAATGTCACTTCAGAGAGGAATCCAAAGTAACTAATCCAATGATAAAGTCTGAAAATTCATGCTTTGATAGAATTTCAACCTAAGTGATCATGGAAATATGGCCAAGCCCTTAACGACAGATAACCATGAAGGCTGATTGTTGTTATTACTGTCATTTGATATTACAGTTAAGAGACAGCTGTTTTGATATTTTAAAGATACAGATAATCTGATATTTAAACTGATGTTAAAACAATGCATGTTTTCTCTCCATTCTCCCATTAAATAATATAGGATGTTGATGTACTGATATTGAATAAGAAAATAATGTATCTGTGAACTGATACTTTGATTTTTTTCCAGGCATATGGCACATTAGATTAAAATAAAAATTTCAATAGAAACAAACCCATTTCATTCAGTCAGTGGGACTGCAGAGGGGTCAAAGTGGAAATCACAGGACTCCAAGCAAGCACAGTTTGGGAATATTTTGGTCAGAAGCAGTCAAAGCATATATGCAATGGCTTAAATATACCAAGAGCCTGTTTGTGGGGGAGAATGCCTTTATGTAAGCAAAGTGAGCCCTGTCTTCTGCAGACAATCCTGTACTAAAACAAGTGTGCAGTAGCCCCGCGTCAGTGTGCTGGCCTCCTGGCACAGGCTGGCGGGCAGCCAAGGCCCAGCTTGCTGACAGAGAAAACTGACAGGAAGAAAACAAAGCAGCTGCACAAGATGAAGACTGAGGGTGGATGTGGAGACTCTTGTGGGCGAGCTAGGGCAACAGAGGTCAAGGCTTTGCTTGTGTGGCACCTTCAGAGGCAGACCCGCTGCTGAGGTGTCCTAGTTTCACAGCAGGCCGGGTCCTGTCTTTGGGAACGTACACACATATATACAAGCTACTGCAGAGTGGGAGACCTGAAGTGTGCTGTTAGGAACAGATACTCTCCAGCAGCCACTGTTTTGTTTTTAGCATTTGTCAATTGTAGGATATCTTGATTTCAAAGTCTATTTATTGACCTGGGCTAGGATTAAACATTCTTCAGGATTAACACAATCAGTGGAGTGCTTCAATCTGAGAAGAAGGTACAGGAAAAAATAACACCACACCAGTAAGTTTTTCTGAATGACAGTGCAAAGAGATACTCAGTCTCCTGGCCACCGGCTCCAGGACCCAAGTCTTAGTCAAATATCTTTCACTGCATGATTGTTGGTCAGAGACCAACAATTGTTCTTGGCTGAAGAACATAGTAACCTGTTTTTTTCTAGACTCCCCTTGCTTTACCAAATCATGATGACCTGTCTCTTTGACAAATCCAGCTTGACAGTTTATTCAGTAGATAGTGATTAAGTTCCTACTATGTGCCACACACCTTGTCAGTATTTTTTGACTCGTAGCATATATTGTATTGTTGTCATTTTTTTGACCATGTCCCATCTAAGGCCATCAAATCGCAGAGCTCAAGGTAACACTATTCATATTACATTCTATATAAATGACTTCTTTTAGAGTTGTACTATGCAGAAGCTTTATTATTTTAACTGATAACAGCATGTGTGTAGGCTCTGGGTTGGACGGATGTTAATGTTTATTAAAAACTTGGTTATTCCAATAATGATGGAGACTAAGAGTGGTACCTGGTTATATACCCTTAAGAATTCAATTCCAAATCACATTTAGGGTCTCAGTTCAAGCTTCACCCCATTCTCCATTGATCTTCTGACATAGTTGAAATGATCCTAAGTCTAAAATATAGCCTTTATATCAGCATATTGTTTTCAACCATTTGTAATTGTTTCCATCAATCTTCTGGAACTGAGAGGACTGTAAGTTCTTTGAGAGTAGAACCAATTACTTCTTGAAGTTATCCCTAGGGTTTCATAAGATGCTGCACATAGCAGTTGCTCAGTTAAGGGAAGCATGGTAATCTGACGATGATTATTATGGTAAGTTTATCTCCTCTGGGGAAAGAATCATTTCAAGTGTATATATAGGTTGTTCAAGTGGTTTGGTCCCTGAACATTCAATAGTAATTGTTTTTTTATGACTATTTTATTCTTATTCCTTATCTTGAGAATGTGAACAATATCGTATTTGGGAGAGATTTCATTGCAATATCACTTTTATCAGGGAAAAGAACCTATTTTAAATATAACACAAGTAAAAATGATGTAGCCATAGATTCCCATTGCTTATTTTAGCTAGAGATAAACATTTTTGATTTTGCCCAACTATCTGAACTGTTTTTATAGTAAATGAAATAGTTTCATTCATTTATCATGTGACTATATGCACATGATCACAGTTCTTTATGCCCTCAGAACCATCAAGTTCTGTAAAACTTATGCAGGGGGTGTCTGGACAAACCTTGCCTGTTGTTTACAGTGATCATTTGGAAGTAAGTTAGCTCTTTTTGTTCCAAATTCCCAGTTACTTTTATATTCCATGATGGTACTTTCGGTTTTCTCATATATACGAAAGAGCTTTACAACTCACAATGTGGAAACTGCTAATAGATTTCACAGATTAAACCTTACTATTTATTTAATTTTCAAATATAGTTTAAAGTAGTGTAACTGGAAACTACAAATATAAACAAATGAAAGCCAAAAAAGTCAATCAAAGACCCAATTTATAAGTACATATTGCTCAGAACAGTGTTAGACCTGAGACTGGGACATGGAAGATCTTAAACTGTGGCTTTTGTGCTTGGAGAATATATAATCTGAAGATTGATGGAAACAATTACAAATGGTTGAAAACAATATGCTGATATAAAGGCTATATTTTGCATTTAGGATTATTATAAGTATGTCAGAAGATCAATGGAGAATGGGGCGAAGCTTGAACTGAGACCTTAAAAGTGAGCTGGAATTGAATTCTTAAGGGTACATAAACAGGTACCACTCTTAGTCTCCATCATTATTGCAATAACCTAGTATTTAATAAACATTAACATCTGTCCAACCCAGAGGCTACACATGTTTTTCCTTAAGCCTCAAATTCAATATCACTTTTTCCACCACAGGCCCCCTTCACTCCATGGTAGTTGATTTCTCCAGTGTAATTCTCATTTCACCTGGATTCTTCCTTTGTTGTATTTATCAAACTTGCAGTCAAATACTTACTTGTGTAACTATATTTTAATGCTTGTCTCCTTGGTAAAACTGCAGGTTGCAAAGGGTGAAGTTCAGGTATATTTTGTTCATTATGTAATACAATGCCTGACCCACACTAGGCACTTGATGCCTAATGTACGGGAATGAATGAGCCAAACAGAGCAGACACTGGGGGAATAAAGATAACTAAAGCTTAGTGTCCATCTTGAAGAACACACAGTGTAACAAAGAGCCCATAAAGAGGTTAAGATTTTTAGGATGAGCTTTTCTAGAAAAGTTTTATAATAAAGAATATTCAATGTGGAGAGGATTTATAATGTTCCTGATTTGTGAAGATCACTTTGTCCCACAATATATAATTCAAGCTACCTAATATAAGCCTGAATGGGTTCACTACAAGATCTACTTGCAGATTTTAAAGAATTATGAGACAAATGCCTTTGAAAGAGTAAATGCATCTGAAGCACAGTACCCTTAAAATAAATTATAACCCAAAATGGTACTCTAGGGAGAGTGGAGAGATTCAAAATGCTCTTTGTTCTTTGATTTTTTCCCCCTCATTTATATGTAATTATTCATCTCTTTTGT
Source organism: Manis javanica (assembly GCF_040802235.1). Classification (NCBI taxonomy): domain Eukaryota; kingdom Metazoa; phylum Chordata; class Mammalia; order Pholidota; family Manidae; genus Manis; species Manis javanica. The sequence continues at coordinate 113,445,956 of NC_133156.1, read as the reverse complement.
CTTTGGAATTATTGTTTTATGCTTCACATTTCAGTTTGTTTATTACATAACAAGATTAATAACTGTCACACAAAAATAACCAGTAATTACATGCACTTACTATTTTATGAAGCAAAAGAGATGGCAATTAACAGGTTTTATAACACTGGAGATTTTGTTTTTAGACGTGTTTTCTCTCATATTAATCACTATATGTAGGACATCACACTACTAAGTTGTAGTGGTTGTCATTGCCTCGGATGAAAGAAATGATAATTAAGCAGTGTGCATGTGTGGATTAATATAAATATCAAATACAAAAATTATCCTTAGTGAAGGCTTAAGAGAGATACAACTACCTCAAACAAGGGTAAACATTTTAATACAAAGTGAATTAGGAAAACTGATGTTTTCTCTTGTTTAAAAGAAAAATAAAGAAGGTACCACTCTGGTGAGTGAGACAGGTAGTGGGGGAAGCTATGCATGTGTGAGCAGGGCATATATGGGAAATCTCTGGATCTCTTTCTCAATTTTGCTGTGAACTTAGAACTGCTAAAATATATATATATATGGTCTTAAACAAGCAAACAAAAAATAAGAAATGGACTGAAATGTTATCCATGACTGTGGACAAGAAATATTTGTTTAAGGAAGACAATCTTTTTGGAGAATTTAAGTCCACAAATACTTGGCTATTGCTATTGTATAATAACCAGAAATGCCCTTGGCCACGGAGGAGCCCGATGGTGCATGACTGCTGCTGGTGTAGGAAATGGAGCTCAGCCATCAGACTTTCTTTAAGTAATTCAATGCCTGGGCTCAGGGTCTCAGCTAAAAAATTCTCTCTTCCTTTTTTTTGGTTTAGGTGCAAATAAATGTCTTCCTCTTACTTTTGATTCAAAAGTAAAAACATCACATATGTATCTATATGTCATATAATATATAGAAAGTAGAGTTGAATCATTTAAGGATACATTCACCAATGAATTATATAACATCTGACTAACAATGGCTTTACAAAAGTTAAATTAATGTTCTATGTGACAATAAATTCTAGAGGAAGGCAACATAGGGTGCATATAACTGCTCAAGGAAGTCATCAAAGAACCAGACAGCTTCTCTCCTTATGATGCTCCACAGTATGTGGTTTCATCCTCACAGTCTCTAAGTAATACATCCACATTCAGGTAAAAGAAGTGGGAGATGAGCGATTTACCCCCATTAAACCCTTCTCTAGGGCCTGCTGTCTACATCTTATTAGCCGAAACTGTATCACAAGGCCACTCACTTCCAACTGCGAGATAGGCTTAGATTTTGAGGATTTTACTCTCTAGTCTCTTGGAGAAGAAAAGAGAAGGGGGATTGAATTAGTGTTGATGAGCTAAATTAACAGATTCTACCACAGCTCTACTTAAGAAGGCCTATCCTCTCTTCAAAAGATCCTTCTAACGTGGGTCCTCAATAAATACATAGAGAGGCTAACTGCTCTGGTTACTCTGCCTGTGTAACAAATTACCCCAAACTTGCTAGTAAAAGCAGTAACTTCTTTTTTTTTTTTTTGGCTACATTTCTTTTATGTTTTTAATATTGGATTTCTTAATTGAAGTATAGTTGATCTACAATATTATATTGGCTTCAATTATACAATACAGCAATTCAACAATTACACACATTATTAAATCCTCACCCCAACTAGTGCAGTTCAGCAGTAACTTCTTTAATAAGCTCACATATTTTGTGGGTGGGTAATCCGGACAGGGAGTTGTGGGAATAGTTTGTTTCTGCTCCACAGTGTTTCTGGCCTCAGCGGAGATGACGGTCGGCATGGCGGGAAAGGACTTTCATCTCAGGGGCACCAGGATCATCTTGAGAGGCTGCTTCACTCACATGCCAGCATCTGGAGGTGGGGCTGACTTGAAGGCTGGCTCAGCCTGGGGACCGACTGGTACAGCACACATGGCTTTCTCTGTGGCTTGGGGACTGGATTCTGAGAGAGAGCATCTGAAGAGCGACTGTGCGGAGAGACCCAAGCAGAAGCTACATGGTCTTTCATGACAGAGACTTGGAAGTGGGGTAGTGACTTGTAGAAGCAGTCTCCGACCCACCCAGATGGAGGATACAAAGACTCCCTTCTTCTCAATGGGAGGAGGTCCAGAGAATTGACAGCCATTGAAAAACATCTGCTGTAGTAACAATGATGGACTGAGTAGTGAGCATGATCCTCTAAGAATGGCTTTTCTTCAGCTTTTTCCATCTTCTCCATTCCTATTGCATACTAGGAAAAGATGGTGTTAAATCTATGAGGAGCAAGTCCCTCTGGAGTGTTTCTGAAGGACTGGTGAGCTGTTTAACACACTAGCAAGGAGAGAGTTCCCAGGGATAAGGCCACCCATGGTGCTAGCTCAGCATGGAGTCTGATTAGCAAGCATGGTCAGGACAGAGAGGCAGGTGCAGAATTAAGCAATCGCATCTTCACATGAAATGGCTCTCCTGTGAAGTACCAGAGGGGTTTGTCTGTGTGTGACTTCTCGGAGTACAGAAAATTGCTTTTCTATTTTCCATGCAGTTTGGAATGTATGACATGTGTTTGTATGAAGGCAGCCAGGTATAAGGTTAGATCATTCACAAGACAGTGAAGTGGAACCAAAGAAGGCTCCTCTTTAGCTGAAGCAAAGACTGGCAGTTGTTATATTCTCTGCAGTGCAGGAAAAATATCACAGCAACATTTCTGAGTAAATTAGGTCCATAAAGGACAATTTTAGCCACTAGATACCATTTCTGGTTTCAAGGCCCTTATGGTATGTATATTTTTGCAGGTATGTGCAGTGGAATGATTATTTAATCCTGGCTCTGATACTTGCTAACTCTGGGAAAGTTTCTGTAGCTTTCTTTCAGCTTCTTTTTCTCATCTCAGGAAGTGGAGGTAAAAGGTCTATCTTGAATAGTCGCTGTGAGGATGAAATGAATATTCTCCCTGGGATATTCTTGCCTATCTAAACTGCTCTGTCCCTGCCTTTACCCCTAATGATGGACAATGTGCAGATCCATAAAGGATATCATTCCTCCTGCAAACTGTGATGTCATCAAAGACTGGGTCAGCTAACTCTCTCACATATTTCAAAGAGAGCTCTGGGCTGACTCCCATCAGAACTCTTATCATTCAACAATTCACTTCACAAATTCTAACTGAAACACGATTATTTGCCAGGTACTGCATGAGGGTCTGGGAATGCAGCAATGAATAAAACCACAGCAGTCTTGGCCCTTGTGTTTTGTGCACTCTAATGGAGCAAAAGAGACAATAAACAAGCAAGCAATTAAGAATAAAAATAATTTCATACAGTGATAGGGGTTATAAGGAATCAAAGAACATGGCAGGAATGAGTGACTCTTGAGGAGAGTCAATAGGCAGATAGGAAAATTCTAGTTGAGGACATGGCATTTGAGTTGAAATCTAAATACTGAGAAGCAGCCAGCATGTAGGCATGTAAACTTAGTACCAGGCACTCTTATGAGCACTCTTCGTACATTAACTCATTTTATTCTCCCAATCACTTCTTAAGCTAGATATGCTTCTTATTCCCACTTTACAGACGTGGAGTTCCGGCAGAAGGGTGAAAGAGTTTGCACAAGATCACAGAACTGGTAAATGGCAGGACTTGGATTTAAACTCAGACAACCTGCTTTCAAAAGCCATGAACTCAGTCGCTTTGCCATAACTGTCTCTCAAAAACCATTTGTTATTGCACTGACAGTGACTTTTTACTTGTATGTTTTTCCCAGTAGACTATGAATAAATTGATGGTTAGAGCTCAGCTCCAAGAATAATGCCAGCACTTATTCTATAAAGCCCAGCAGTTCTCAATAAATTTTTATCAAAGGAGTGCATGAATGCATGTCTGCAAAGAGCAAAGCTAGATTCTAGGTGAAAAGGGGGTCTTGCTCAGTAGTAAGCATCAGATAAGTGATTAAAATATTAGTTATCCCTCCCTCCATTCCTCCCCGACTCCCTGAGTTAGACTCATACAGCCTGCTGCTGGACTTGAAGTAACTAGATTTATAGGGGAAGAGGGAGTCACCTTCACCATACATCAAAAAAGAAATTAAGTAAACAAAGTCTTTTAATTTGTTAGCAAAAGATGAAAAAAAGAGTAACTTGGGTGAGCTCTGAAGAAAAACACATGGAAACAAGGAGACTGTAGAGTAATAAATTTCCTCCCTCCCACATAGAAATGATGGCCCCTGTGCTTTAAAAAAAGCAATTTGGAAAACTTCCACACATACACATTTTGGGGGAAATGTTGGAAGAAATATGAAGTTCATTAAATATCTTTAACAGGCACTTCAAAGTCCTGGACCATTAAATCATTTCCACAGCTTTTTGACTGTTATCACCCCCAAAACGTTGCCAAAACCACTCCTTGAAAGGGTGCATAAATTTGAAAGGCAAATCAGAGCTGGAAATTCTGTGTGAAAGAGAACTATATTTTATACTTTAGAAACATTTTTCAATGTCAGCACAGGGCTGCCTCCTGCCAAAGATGAGCTTGGGAGTGCTGACCTTTGCAGATGACTTCTCTTTGTTAGGTTTTTGCCCTACAGGATTTTGGAAGCTTGGTCAGAGGAAGATTTAAGGATACCAGGTGGTTTTGAAATGCTTGGTTAAGCTGGGTGACTTATGTAGGCCTGGATGTAACACTTGAAAAAAATAATTCTTCCATGAAGAAAGTGACCATTTATACATGACGGAGCAGCCACAGTGTTCTCAGAAGTACTACAATGCTCCTGCTGCTGCCAAGTTTGATGGGAAAGGAAATGGTGCCATAGATGGAATTTGTGTCCCACCAAAATTCATATGTTGAAATCCTACTTCCCAAGGTGATGGTATTAGAAGGAGGAACTTTTGGGAGGTGATCAGGTCATCAGGATGGCATCCTTATAAATGGAATTAGTGCCCTTTTAAAAGAGATTCCAGAGAACTCCCTTGGCCCTTCTGCTTTATGAGATTACAGTGAAAAGACAGCCATCTGTAGACCAGGACGATGGTCCTCACCAGACACCAAGCCTGACGGCACTCTGGTTTTGTACTTTCCAACCTCCAGAACTATGAGAAATGAATGTCTGTTGTTCATAACCCATCCAGTCGATGGCATTTTTTTACAGCAGCCTGAATGGACTAAGACAGATGGTGAGTTAAAGAAGAAAGCAAGAGCTCATTCTCTGCTGTTTTTTGGGCTGAGTTGCCTGTAGAATTTCTTTCTAGTTAAACAAACAAAATGGCACAAGCAGAAGTCATCCAACCTAGGCAACTTCTGTCTTTAATGTTTTGTTCGTCTCTAGAAGATTCACTGAAAATGTTAGTGGCTGCACCAGCAATTTCGGGATGAGACCTCTCTGCAAAATGAATTCCCTGATGTTGGCATAGTGATAAGAAAAAGGCAGTATTTTATACAGTTAGCCACCTAGTAGCATCCACACAAAGGATCTGGGAATAACATATATTTATAATCCCTATTTTCAATCCATTTTATCACTTCAGAGTTAGAGAACTAAGCTTACTAACTAGTAAAGTAGTACAAAGAGGGCAAAAGGGAAAACAAAGAAACTGTATTTGCTGCAGTCCAACATCTCCTGTCAAAGAAATGATGGCCAGGTGTACAAGTAACCATGGGAAGCAAGTCAAAGTAGGGCAGCTGGATGCAGGGGTCACAAAAGAAGTGCCACTAATCAGAGTTGCAGTTATAGAGGGTGGTTCCAATTTATATTCTGGTCTTGTACATACTAGTTACTTAAGAAATTTTTAAGACTGACTGCCTGAATGACCAGCCTGATGTGCATGAAAGGAAAAAAAGTTTTTTTGTGTGTTATTATGCTATTAATTTGGAAGAAAGGTGCGGCAAAGGAAATCAACTCTTACAAATATTAAATGCAGTTAATGGTTCAAAGATCGTCTTGAAGTGTGATCATGTGAAAAGTCCAGCTATGAATCAGCCTTTTCCTTTGCACCCATGCCTTAGGTTAGCAAACATGCCATCAATGACAGATGGCATTCACAGCCCACATAAATGCAGGTTGAACAGCAGGTGGCAGCAAAGGACACTATATGAGAAACTGACTTCCGCAAGTGTATTTAGGAGAATCTAGAAAGCTTCTCATTTAGATGAGCTGCAGCTAGAGAAGGCACTCAAAAGGGATTGCTTTCTTACCTCAAAGTAAAGGATACGGTGTGAGAAAGAAAGCTATTGGGAAGGTTAATCACCATAAATAACTAAGTTTAAATGCTTTTCTGTCATTTTAATCACTTTTTGATTAAATGACAGGATTGAAAAGCTATTGAAGATACAAGTTTCCCACAGCATAGCCTAACTAATCCTCCTACAAAATGGACATTTATGCTGAAAAGAGGTTTTTTGTAATAAGATATGACATGCAATATTTATTATAAAAATTGCCAAACTAGTGTGGAAATAATGCCAGTTGGAAGGTGATTTGTCTCTTGTCTCAGCAGAAATATTAATGGAAGGATTTAATATTCTTCAAGAAAAGGATATAAATAAAGAAAACATTAAAACTGATTAGGTGTAGATGGGTTGCTTGGGAATGTGACAATGGCATGAGGAAAGAGAGATGGTACTGAGCCTTCGGATCTTCCGAAAGTATCCCAAAATAAGAATGATGAAAATATTACAGAGAAAGGATGTGATTAATTTGGTGGAGGGTGAGGCTGGTGTAGAAGAAAGAAATGTGGCAACCTGTGCCACAAATGTGGCAATATTTATAACATAGGGGATCTCCTTATGAGCAAGAACCAAGAAGGCCAGCTTCTACATTCTGGAGAGAAGCCGTGATTGTCCTAGAAGGTCAGTTTTTGCAGGAGGGGCAACTTTGCTTCTTTGCATCTCAGTTGTGATATCACCTGTGTTTGTGGATGTCTAATTACCCTGGCAGGTCATAGATGGAGTTGAGTGTTTCCCAAGATATTTAAAATAACTATAGAAGGAAAGTGGAATCCTTTCCATAGTGGAATGATTTTAACTTATGGCATCATACCCACCAGGTTCCAAATGTCATTTCAGCCCTAGAATAACTAATGTGTGACCAAAGACATGACAGTAGAATGTTCTTGGGGTGAAAGGGTTTTATACCCAACTTTATTTCCAGGTGGCAGGTCAGTCAGTAAAATCCCATTCACTTAGAGCAAGTCTGCATGCAGCAAGCAGGTCTCTGCCTCTGGGCCCCTCTGTCTGCACAGTCATCCCACACAGCTGTCCTCTGGGCCCCTCTGTCTGCAAGCCATCCTCTGGGCCTCTCTGCACAGTCATCTCACACAGCCATCCTCCTGGCCTCTTTGCACAGTTGTCTCACACAGCCGTCCTCCGGGCCTCTGTCCTCGGCACTGCCACCACTCCAGCCTCTGCTCTGCTCTCCTGCAGCCTTGCAGCCCTGCCACTGTGTTGTGCTCAGAGCACTGGACAGAGCTCTTTATATAGAGTCAACAGCCATGTATTGCCCACAGGTGTGCAGTGAGATACTCAACCAGGGCCAGGTGAGAATCCTGGCCACAGGAACTCTCATTTTATCCACAATCTCCTTCACCAACAACCTCAGGGTTGGAAATTCCTAATTGTAACATTCTGCCTTTAGAAGGAACAAAATCCCTGGGAGGATTAACAAAGGCAGGTATGACCAAGACCAGATGCTAACAATAGAGCAAAGTAGGTGATGTGAGAATGGTCTCACTGCAGCTGACAGCCTGCCCCAGTTCTCTGTTCTAACCACAAAGATATTCTAGTTAATTGAATCTGAACTCAGTTTCCTGTTCCTGAGAGAGAAACTTTCATTTATCTCTGAATCCTTGAAAAAGAGGTTCATCTCCCTCTGGTTAGTTGTGGGGAAGTAGATGGTAGGAATAATAGGAATCAGATTAGTTTCCAGAGTGAAAACATGACTGCCCAGGTTCAAGTCTGTGGCTAGAAGAGGCAGAGTTCCCGGAGTGAGTGGACTATGAAGTCAACCATTATCCTGTACTACTACTAATGCTATACACACATTCACACATACTCATATTCTCTTCCTTATATCTCTACTATTATATAAATTACCACAAAAAGAAAGCAAGTTATTTATGGATGTTTGTTGTTTTGCTTAAACATTACAGATGAGTTTTTTTAAAGTTATCGTGAAAAATAACATTTTCTGAACAAAGTTGTCAAGGATACTGTGAAAATCTTAAATATCAGCAAGACTTCAAAGCAAGTCCATGATCAAACTGGTACTTATTTACTAGGAAAAAATTCACAAGGCTGGGAAGCATAACACAGATAAGGCAGTTCTAAAGCTGCTGTCATGAATGAAGTATGGGGTGTGAACAATTTCAGGGCTGTGTCTTTGAAATGTTCGTTCTTATAGTAACCTTAAAAAATACCTCTTATGATGAAAAAAATATGTATTTTATATGGTTGGTATTTTATTTTACTACTTAAAAGATCTTAACAATATGATGTTAATGTCACTACAGATGATCTAAATGCAATATTATGTTGTGATTCTTGGTGAGAATGGATAAGGTAAAAACCTCATTTTGTGGCTGCTTATAATTTTTTTTATTTCCTCCAGACACAAGTTTCTGCTGATACTAATTAATAATTGCTAGGCTCCTCTGCTAAAGTTTCTCCATCAGCAATGCTGATCTGATTCTTGAGAACTAAAGGCCAGAAAAAGTTTCAAAGATTTTATGCAGAAATCTCCCAAAGGGCAATCACAAATCTCTGCTCACTACTTAGCCAGAGACCAAAAATTCAGCAGTTTACTCCCTCCTTTATATCAATTCATTATACAACTGTCAAAAATACTATCCGTGTATTAGGGATTAAGTTAGGTTAATAAATTGTCTAATTTTATTTTAATGTGTTAAATTAGTGGTATATAATATATATATATATATGTGTGTGTGTGTGTGTGTTATTTTTTTGTACCATGCAAAAATTTCTACCTATGCAGTGATTACAAAAAAGGTGACATTGCCAAGCTCTGGATTTATTTATTTATAATGACAGATGTATACTCAGTCCTTTCAGTGACATTATCTTGTGTTGTTTCTAGCAGGGCTTTAGGTTTACAAATTCATTAAGTCTAGAGAGTGCCTTAAAAATATCTAATGGAATACTCCATCTTATTGAAGAGGAAATTGAAACAGGTTGATTGAAAGATTTGCACAAAGTGAGACAGCAGCTTACTGCAGTGTGGAAACAAGAATCCAGTCTCTAGCCAAGCTCACATTTCCCAGTCACAGTGATTGGGAAATCACATCCTCCAAATATTATAAAGATAATGATGAGATCATAGTTTTCTAAGTAGAATTTCGTAAATATCAAAGACATACAAAAAAAAGTTAACTGTTAATCTGTTAATTTTCTCATATGCAATCTTACTAGTACTTTCTTTATGGAAAAGCCCCGAAATCCTCAAGTATCGAGTTCTCTAACCCAATTGCACACAAAATAAAATTATCTGGGGAAAGAAAAATGATGCCTGAGGTCCACCTAAAACCAGTGAAACAGAATATCAGAATCCCTGAAAATGGGCCTGGGCATGTGCGTGTGCGCGCGCTTACGAGTTAGGCTGAAATATATTATACTACCCCCCTTGATGTAGTACGTGTCGCAGCTGAGAACCATTTTCCTTGAGCGTTAGCCCTCAGCTCCATCCCACTCCAGGCCACTGAGGGACAGCCTCAGACCGCAGAAACGCAGGCGTGCCTCCACGGCGTCTATTCCCCTGTGGTGGCACTAGGCGGCGCTCTGGATTCGGGTTTACTCTTCGGACCCCGAAACTGAGAGCCCTGCGGAAAAGCGTTCCTTTGGAAGCCGGCGGAGAGAGAAGAGAGAGAGAATTGCACTTTATGTATTTATATTTCCCAGAGCGGGCAAGTATTCGTTTGCACAACACACCCGAAATTGGCTTTTAGGAGCTTCTGACCCAAAGGCAGCTCCCGCTCTGGAATCCTTGGGCTTGGAAAAACTTCACTTTCCGCAGGGAGAAAACCCGGGCCAGCGGCGGTATGGGATGGTTTACGGCTTTGGGTCTTAAGCAGTTCACTGTTTAAATAAATCTTGGTGAGCAATGGAGAACAATCTTCACGTTAATCTTGTGTAATTAGCGTTATAACCCTCAGCAGCCTAAGAACCACTAAAGACAAAGCTTTATGCAAATGGCCGGCCTTCCTCCCTGCCTCCCAGAGCGCGGCTCCGGCGCGGTGTGCGACAGTAGTGACGAGGTACACTGGTACCTTAACATTAACTGTAGAGTTGTTGACTTGAAAAAAATAAAAGCAAGAAAGGAGAAGCAGCAGCACCAGCCTGCGGACGGGAGGGGCTTCCGCAGACTGAGGCTCTAAGAAGGTTTTAGCCTCTGAGGAACTGGCACCTGTCTTCGGCAGCCAGTATTGTCCCCTCAGGGACGGATCCGGGTGCGGGTGAGGTTTAGGCGTTGGGAGGTGGCGTTTTGTCCAACGAGCCGCTCGTTGGGTTTGCACCCATGGTTGGGTGCTCTTCTGACAGGAAGGAGTAGCTATCCGAGTTCGCCCCAAAGACCCCACTCTGCTCCCCAGGAGCACACATTTCCCAGACATTAATCTTGGACTGAGTCCTTAGCTGAGGGTCTTTGCTGAAAGGAAATACAGCCCCAAAGGAGGAGGAGAGTGGGAATCGCAACACATTCGTCTTTACTTGCAACTGTGGTGTTGCGGGGATGGCGGGAGGGCGCACAGAGGCCAAAATGCGCACACAGCCGCGCGCAGACGCCCGCACAGACACCGAACCAAGGGGGTGCAGATCCCCCGCCTGGCTCTGGATGATCTGCTCTGCGTTTACTGTTTCAGAGGGCTTTACGTGAAACGAATAAATTTTTACTTGCTCCCAGGGACCGGCTTGTTGTTGTTTTATGGCATGTACTTATTTAAAGCCTCTTCTGTCGGTGTTGAAATGGTCCAAGCTCCCAAATACTGTGCAGAGGTTTATTCTTTCACACACACACACACACACACACACACACACACACACACACACACACACACACACACACACACACACACACACACACACACACACACTCTCTCTCTCTCTCTCTCTCTCTCTCTCTGTCTCTCACACACACTCTCTCTCACACACACACACACACACATACACACACACACACACACACACACACTCTCTCTCTGTCTCTCTCTCTCTCTGTCTCTCACACACTCTCTCTCTCCTCCCCCCTCTCTCTCCCCCAGAACCTAATGTTTTTTAATGTTTTGTGCAGAGGTCTAGGGGAATGGAGTCTAGAGAATTGTACCTGAAATACTGCATGAAGAATCTCTACAGAAACTGTATTCTGACTAAAAACAAACCTCAATACAAATCTATTTATCCTCCTTCCATCTGTATCTGCTTAGGGTTTATTCCTCCCTTTTCTGACTCTCTCATCCCCAAAAGGGTAAGCATAATGCTAGGCAAAAGCTAAGATTTGGCTCTTTCAACCCATAATTGCTGTCGTCTCTACACTTTGTTTATGAAATGGAATAAGAATGGGAGGGGGACATAATTTAACAGCACAACCAGGCTGTATAAATACAATATTCATTTTTTAAAAGTGAAGTGGATTTGGTTTACTCTGAAGAACAGTAATTCAAACAGCACCTATCTGCTTCAGATAGAGTAGCTATGCACATCTATATAGTCAAGTTTGAAATTTAGAACAAGGCTTTGATTTATTTCCTTTCTATCAGTGATTAATGCCCCTTAATTAGCTAATCTCAAAGCCATTATTTACAACCAGGGCAGACAAAGGGAAAGCTGATGACCCAACACTTATGTCAGTTTGAAATTTTTAAACAACAACAAAAAAACGTTTTATTCAGAGTGGAGTCCTGTGTCTTTCAAATGAACCTCAAAATAACAAAGAAACCCCAAAGAAAAATACTTCAAACCAAAATAAAATAAAATAAAATAAAAATAATCAAGAACAAATAAAACTCCCAGTCAATCCCAACCACAACCCTCCCCTTTTCCCCAGAAACTACTGCCTGGAGCATTTTGAAAATGTACATATTCAAACAGAAAAAGAATATACCCTTTGTGGCTTCCTTCCACGTAAATCTATAAAACTTCTCAAATTGGGTAGGTAGGGGTGGGGTGGGGAAGAGGACGGTGTTTACAGCTGAGTTTCCCAAAATCATTTAGAGGAAAGAGATTTTTTTTTTTTTTTTGAGAAGCCGAGTTTTCTTTTTGAACTCCAAGGCGAGTGTTCAGGACTTGGAGACCAGGTTTGGTTCTCAAGATCGGGTGCCTCAGAAACCCTTCTGGCAAGGGGTCCTACGTAGGCGCCTCTTAGCACCCCGACAGAATCTAGGTGTTGGGGAATTTCTCTCTTAACGCTGCGTCCCAAAGCACCATCCTCTCAGTGACTCAACTTCAAGTAACCCTTAAAACTCATCTCTGGACACAGCTGCAGTTCCTCGGGCTTTCTTTGTAGAAAACCAGATAGATCGTGCATCCTAGCGACTGTCGGAGCCTCTTTGGGGGCTCGAGGGGGTCGCCTATGGAGCCGGAGAGGGCTGGCCCCGGGTGCCGAAAGCTGCCAGGGAGCCTTGGAAAGGGGCGGAGCGGGCCACGCCGGAGCCGGGCCTAGGCGCTCCACCCGCGACACGCTCGCTGCAGGTCCCTACAGGCCACAGGGTCATCTAGGCTGGGCATCCCTCTCTGCCCCCATCAGAGCCCACGGTGAGGAGAGCACCCCCAGGTTCTCGCTCATTCCCATCATTTTTCTCTGGGTAAAACCGTTCCTTCAGTGCACATTAGTCCTTTGTGTGCTTGGCATGCTCAGAAACAGACAATATCCGAAGAACAGGACTCCGGGAACTGTTTCTAAGCCGACGTGGGCAGCCTAAGGGAAGCAGGAGTTCAACTAAGCGGGGCCTCGAAAGGCGTCCAATCCAAATGGTTGGGAGAGGAGTTTTAGATTGATTCATGGACCCCTGAATCCAAGGCCTGAATGGGAACAGAGAAAGGTCTCTGGAAATCGGAGCATACCCTTCGGGCAGCAAGATAATGGAATTAGAAATCCCTTGTAGAAAGTAGGCGGCCAAGGAAAGGAAAATAGCCGGGGACTGGAACCAGGGACGGGGAGGGCAGGGCTTCCGGAGAGCTGCGTAGGGGGGTGTTGAGGGGGAGGGAGGAAAGGGAGAAGGTGGAAGGAAGCTAAGGGGGGCGAACAAGGAAAAGAGAGGACCCCGTAAGCTTTGTTTGAAAGCACCCGCATCCTAAATCGGAGGAAAGAGGTCGTCATTAGCGCTCTGACCCGGAGGAGACGCATTACAGAGAGAAATGGAGAGAAACCTCGCCCCTCCCCGCCTGGTTTATTTCGCTTTCCTTGAAATCCTTCGGCCTCGAGGTTCCAGTCGCCTTAGCTTCCCCCTACCTCTCCCGCCCCCGCCCCTTATTGTACAATGCTTCGGGGCTCAGAGGGGAGGGAAGGAGGGAGTCAGGCAGAGAACACCAGCACGCTTTTCAGGGTAAAAAATAAACCTGCGCATCCAGATTGCCAGCGTGTTTTTTCCATTTGCATCGACTTATTTGGAAACAGTTGTTGGCGTGATAATTTCGCTTTGAGAGATTCATTTATTAAAGCCTCAAAGTTCACAATGATGGTGGAATCCTGCTTGTAAAAATACCTATTTTTTTAACTGTTTATTTTTTCCCCCTTTCCTAAATGAAACCCCGAGAATGCGCTTGGGTCTTGGGGACTGAGGGCGTGGTTGGCAGACAGCTGTTGAATCCAAACAAAGACTGTGTTCCATCTAATGCCGTTTGCGGTCCATCTGGGAGGATTTTTCGTCTCTTTCCCATTCCAATGGAAAGGAATGGATTAGGACTGGGTTAGTCAAAATTGTGCGTTTATGACAGGCAGATGGAACAGGAGAGAATGAATCAAGCAACAAAAGGATGAGATTTGTTTTCCGGGTGTGCAAATTTGGAAACAAAATAACCAGGGAAGATGTAGAGATGCCAACACTCGGGAGATAGATGCAGTATCGAATCATAAATGCATAAATCGAATCTATTTCCTTCTCTACCTTCCTCTCATTCATCAAGTATTGTGGCCCCATCAAACAAGCTGCCTGGGAAGCCAAACTGCAGAACATTTTTGAGAAACTCGGCTTGAAATCTGCCTGAAACTAACGAAGCCCCCTCCAGCCAGCCAGTCAGCCAGGGTCCTCCCCCGCTCTCTTTCTCTCTTTCTCCACCCTCCCTCTCTCCTATCTCCCTCCACCTAGCCTCGCCCCAATTAGCGTCCAGCAGCAAGTCAGCCTTACACCTGCTGGAGATCTTGGTGGCGGCGGTGCGATGTGATGGGTTTAGCATGCTGTAGAGCACAGGGGCACGGTGTCAAACTTGTCTTAGACCCCCTGTAGGACCCTCTTCAGGAATATACTGGAGCAAGGAGCCAGGAGCGAGGCAGGCTTCCCTCAGCCTGAGTCGGTGCCTGTTGTCGCTTTCAGTTTCTCTTACCAACTAGAGTCCTGCACCCCTATCCTCTGTCCCCTTTCCACGTAATCCCATCCTTCACAGTTTGCAAAGCTCTCCTACAGTTTTAGGGTGTGTGGTTTGAGATGAGGAGAACAGAGTGCTTGGAAAAGGAAGGAGGGACCCATAGGGATCTTCTTTAAAATTTTTTGATTTTATTGATACATCTCTGAAAGGCTTGTTTCGGTGTAAGGCAATGTTGCCAATTCCAAATACAAACAGACGGACACACACTTGTATTATCAGATGTCGGGAATAAAAATGCTTTATTGATTGAAATAATAGAGGCATTATTTTGATTTGTCTTGACATGAATGCTGATTTATAGAGCTCTTCCCCCATTGATTTCTTCTTGTCGTCCAGACACATGGAAATGATAAAACTCACCAAAGCTCACCTTGGTGCTAATCAAGACCGCTCGATGCACGTTATAAATCTGATATTATATTTATTGCATATCTTTATTTGAGAGGTTAGTGCCCGTCCTAGGATTGTCCCCTTTCAAAAAAATTTTTTTCCCAGATGCATCTGTTTTCACTTTGCACTTTCAACGGGCTGGAGCAGACAATAGTGTGAAAAACATCTGAAAATATGAGGCGACAGATCTGCATGTGTGTTTCATTTCGGCAGTGTTAGGGGAGAAAATAACAAAAGAAGCACACCACACACACTCATACACACACACGCAGGCCCAGGACCACAGCACAAAAGACTCGCTGACCCAGCGCTAACATACAAGACAAATTAAAGAAAGAGGCAAATCAGAGAAAGCGCTGGGGCGGCCAGGTGTTGGAAAATTTGGGAAAAGATCAAGGACAAACCGTAGTTAAGAAATTGGATTTGGGTATGGGAAGAGCCCAGGGAGAAAGTAAAGTGCCCAGGACTGGAACTCATGTCCCTGAAGATGGGAAAAATAAGTTTTAGGACTGAGAGTTTTCCTCTACTGCACAATAAAAGAAAAATAATGATCATTAAAAACCAACAAATACCCCGAACAAACGCAACCAGCCCGCCAAAGCTAATACCAAAACCTAGTTGTCGCTGTTTTATTAATGCAGGGTCAAGAGAGACCTAATTCCGTAGTCAGCTCAGGACGGGTTGGGGACGGAATGAGGGACGCCTTTTCCGAGGAGAAGCCCGGAATACAAAGGTGGGAGTGAGATTATCTGATTATCAACGGATGCAGGATGTCCTCATTGTTACCCCCAAAAGAGGACTAAATAAACATTAAGTCCAGTTGGTAAAGGGCGGGGGAGTTAATATCAATGGCAGCATCAGAGGGAATGATTTTAGCTCGGCAGCTCTGCAGCTGGACGACGGCAGTGGGATGGATGGGCCGACGCCTGGGCCTGAGGGAGCAGGAGACCGAGCCCAGGACCAGGCGGGTGCAGCTTGGGGGCTTTCCTGTCAACGGGGTCGTACCCAGGGGCGGGCGCGTGCCAAGGGTTTTTGGAGTCTGGGCTGAGGGGGATCCTGGGGTAAAAGGGATGGCTCTTGAGCAGCGGAAGGGATGCCTTGGGTTCCGGGTTTCTCGGTTCCGGAGTCTCTGCCTCTGTTTCCCCATAGTCCTGAGGACGCACTTCTTAAGAGACGTCGCGGGGCAGGGGTGGCGGTGCAGGATCGCGGCCGCGGGACGCTCAACTTCCCCGCACCCCCGCATTAGAGCTAGCTTCGGTTCTGCCTGCTCTGTAGATCATTTTATTATTTTACGATGATCTTTAATCCATTGCTCAGCCTGTTGCTGCCTCAGCCACTTGGGGCTCCCCAGGTTCCCTGCGGGTGTCTTTCCCTGGACGCCCGCCCCCGACCCGGCGGGGCGCGCGCGGGTTTTCGTGTTGAAAACAGCCTCCGACTTCGCGTGGCGGGTCCCCTCCTGAAGCTCACCTCAGGCAGTCGCAGGAAGTTCCAGTCCGGCCGGCAGCTTCCCTCTGGCAGGCACGGGATCGCCTCCAACTGCTGAGGCTGCCTTCTCCGGGCGAGTCCCAGGATAGCTGCGCGCTTCTCTACCTTCAGTGCTTTGGAGATTTAGAGAGCACGCTTTCATTTGTACTTCGTCTGCCGGCAGCCCCTTCGCGTTAGGGGATCCTGTACCCCCTCCCCACACAGACGCGCACTCATTTTTATTTTTAATAAATGCTTTAAAAAATCAAAACAAGCCTGTGACTTAGTCCGCCCAATTTTATGCTCCATCTCCTCCGGGTATGTGAGATTCTCTCTGCCAATGAATGGGAAAGAGTGTTTGGGGGCATTTGCAATTTCTTTGTCACTTGTCACTCTGTGTGTATAGATTTTACATATCATTTGTTTACCAAATTAGTTCGTATTTTCTCTGCTCAAGATTCCGGATTTGAGTTCCAGGATTAATTAATTGCCCCCTACTGAAAGGACGTTTAAAGGTGCCACCGGACGCAGGGTCAGCCCGCACTGGGGCACTACAGGGAAGCTGTTGTGACAGAGCCGGCGCTCTGCAGGCTCCGAATTCGCTCCAAGAGCCCTTTGCCTGCCCAAGACTTAAAAAAAAATACCGTAGTTGAAAGAGGGGGTGGGGCGCCTAGTGTCTCCTAGCGTCTACCTCCAGGCATTACAAGACGCCACTTGCCCAGCCCGCAGAGACTGCACGGTTTTACTCCCCTGATTGCACATACTGTGTAGTCACTTCAGTTCCCCTGGACATACGACGACTACCTGCGTTCTGGTCTTGGATAGTCGCAGGCTCATTATTGAGTCTTACCGGTTGATTTATTGAATTGGTCCCTAGATTAAAATCATGATTCAACATGGCAGAGTGATGTGTAGTTTGTGGATGATCCTATTACCGCCCTAAGTAAAATTCTTAGAGTCAGAGGATTTTAAAGTGGAGTTTGGTAATGGTGGCCTCCTCAACAAGTACCCGTTAGTTTAGTTTAGCTTTGCTATTCCACAAAATGAACTTTAAATTCTAAGCGTCTCAAAGTTACCATGCGAGTGACAATTTCAGGCTTTCATGGCAACATTACTCTAGGGCAGCTGATGGCAAACTGGACCAGATAATCACTTGACTTTTGTATGTTTTTTTTTATTAAGGTATCATTGATATACAATCTTATGAAGGTTTCACATGAGCAACATTAGGGTTACTACATGCACCCATATTATCAAGTCCCCTCTCACACCCCATTGTAGTCACTGTCCATTAGGGTAGTAGGATGCTATAGAATCATTACTTGTCTTCTCTGAAGAGAATCTTGTAGGAAACTTTCTTACAATTCACCCCCCAGTCAAATAATTAGTATCTCAAACATATCAAGGGTTTTCTCTATTTTAGCAGATATTCGATTCTATGAATTTGAAATTTATAAAAAATAACTAGCTGTGGAATACATTTCGGAGCTGAATTGAATTTTTGTTCAGATTATTCGCTTTATTATTTATAAAGGTTTCCTTGGGTGTAGTACCTCTTTACACCAAGCCTTCAGTGTAACAAGGAACATTAAGGTGAGGTGGTGATGCTGTGTGAAATGCTAAGGGCAACATGCTCACACAGAAACAATAGAAAGCCCTGAGGCAGTGACATTACTACAGAGCACAGCTGTTCCACTGGGTTCAAGGTGGTTTCTTCTGCTTGCCTTTATTACTGAACACAATTTGCCCTTATCTAAGATAAGATAGTAGACCAATGCTACAGCCTACTCGATATATATAGTCTCTTTCTTTAGAATGAAAGACCAATTGATAAAAAAAAAAAACTTCTTGGTCTTTCATGGTGTTGTCTTTGCTATTATGTGAGCTGAAGTGAGTTAAATAGCATTTGAAATAAGCAACAAATGACTGCCCTCCAAACAGTAGCTAAAAATTAATATGTGATGGTTCTGAGGAAAAAGAAAAGAGGTGGAATAAGACAAAATGACACAGATTAAGTTATAACCTGATTGAAGGATTGGCAAAAAAGAGTAATAGGCACACATGATGACTTGTTCTCATCTAGTTACCAGTTAGGTAAGAAGAGATTTGGGCCAAGGAAATTCCGGCCCAATTCCCTTTATTATGATTCTGTGTTCACTATGCAACTTGCTGATTGTAATTTAGCTTGCTGAGTTATGACACTATGAGTATTTAGGTTTCCAAGATTATATGTCTCAATAAATAGCAATGCACATTCTGGCCATTTAATATTCATTTTAATGACTTTAGTCAAAGTGATTCTACTCTGAGACTCAGAGTCTTGCTAAGAAGTAAGATTTACAAGCCTGCAAGACTGAGGATCAGCTCTGAACTGTGAGGAGCTTTTCTGTAAAGTAAACCCAACCATTCTTTTGGTGATGACCAGTTATACCTTCCTGGTAATGAAAGCACCTCATTGGCCACTTGATGAAATTTCAGTAGACAGCAACTTTCTTGCTGTGTCCTCAGTGCTTAGAACTTAGATATGAGTAAGAATTATACAAAAAAATGTTAATTTATCAAAAATTAACTTATCTAAACTATTCTTGAAATTAATTATGGCTTTGAGTTCCACTGAATCTTGGAATCATTAAGTTTGATACCTACTCCTGTAATGTATTGTATCCTTTTATGTTTTAATGCATTTTAATTGAATATTCTTTAGATGCTGAATTCTGCTATTTGGTGAGCACATGCATTTTATTATTTTATAATTTTTGTTCCTAATTCAATTAACCCTTATCTTTCCTCAGTGAAAGGAACTATCAAATTTATTTAGCTGTTCCCACAGAAAACCTTTTATCTGATGATTATAAAGGTTGTCTATTGCTTAACATTTTATGTTAGGTTTTTGTAGTATGACAGACAGTATTATGTCCCCTACTTCAGAGGAATGTTACTAACTTTTGTAAAAATATTATTTCTACCTTTCAGTCTGTTGGAGGATTTAATTAGATAAAGCATGTCAAAGATCTAGTTGTTACCATTTTTAGTGTAGAAGTCTTCTGGCTGAAACTTTTAAGGGAGGGAGTATATTGACACCTGTGTTTTTTTTTTCTTTGCTTATAGCTGAGAGCTTAGAATTCTTCCTCTTCTAAATATATTTGAAGTTATTTTTCCTCAAATACATTTCATTAAAGTTGTTTATGCTCATGGATTTAATATAAACGTAGAGATGGACTCTTGCACTATGCAACTCTTGCAAATTATTTTAAACAAAGTTAAAATGAGGTACAATCCATCATTGATCACTGGGTGACCTTATTTTTCACACATCTCTGCCCATAGTTTTATTTGCCCTTTCCATTTCTCTGAATTGTGGAATTGGAAGAAAATTTGGATATCAAAGAGTTGTGGAATCATTGAATTTTCAACAAGATATGATTTAGATATGTCTGGTTTCTAGAATCTAAGTCAATTCTTTATTTATGGGTACTAAGTTATTTTCTTTTTAAATGTTCTTACAGAAGTCTCTTTAAACATATATCTAAATTATATCCTAATTTCTTCTTCTTCACATACTTTTCCAATTCTCTTAAAAATGCTTTCCTATTAATGGATCACGATTTCTCCTTAGATATTTCATGGTGACTTTCCTCTAATAGCTGATGCTTTTTTTTTTTTAAACTGATCCTTTGAACTTAAATACGTTTTTTTCAGTTGCTAAGAACTGAGGCACAATTCTCTGGCTTTCTCTAGGTAGTTTTTTACAGATGACATTTGTGCTAGCAACCCATCAGAACTGCAACTCATGAGGATTTGTGTGAGGAATTATGTATTGTCACCTCAAATTTCTCAATTTCACATTTAAGTTTTGTTTTTTTTTTTAAATATTTGAATGAATGTCATACCATCCAGGAGATTTGTTTATCACCTACGTGTTAATTAAGTCTTGACTATTTTGTATTGGTATAACTATGATAACTTTGACAATTTCCAATTTCTTCAGTATATTTCAAAGCAAAGAAATTCTTCAATTTTACCATCATTTTTCTTCCATCTCATCTCAAATGCAATTTTTACAGATTTAATGTATGTAAAAGATGAAAAAAGCCACAAACCAGTAATCTGAGGATTTGGACCAGGCTCTGCCATTATACTTCGCTGTGTGACTATGATGAAACTCCCTAAATTGTTCTCTCCTCATTTGTTCTATTAAATGGGGATAAAAATGATTTTCTTCCTTAATATAAAAGTTTTAGTGTGTGTGTGTGTATGTGTGAGAAAGAAAGACAAAGAGAGACTCAAGTTAGACTGTTCAACTTAAAGATCCAAGCAGAGAGAAGAAAACTACTCTATTTTGAACCTTATCTGGGCCATGTCTTGTATTAGGCAAGCTACATCTATTATTCCATTCAATAGCGTTCCCACATATTCATGAAGTGTATTTCTAGGAGACATTTTCAGCTCAAATTTCCCACTTGCTACTTTCCTCTCCATTTGGCTCCACATTACCAATCAGATTCTGAGATCTTGATTTTGTTCTTTCAAATAGCCTCTGCTTGTTTTAGGAATGATGTAGAAGCCTCCCTTATCTCTAGTAGGAAACTGATTACATGTACAGTTAACCCTGAACAATGCAGGGGTTAGGGAGACTGGCCCACCTACACAGTTAAAAATCTGTGAATAATTTTTGACTCCCCCAAAACTTTATAGCCCACTGTTGACCCAAAGCCTTACTAATAACATAAACAGTTGATTAACACTTTTTTGTATATTATATAAGTCATATATGTATTCTTACAATAAAGTAAACTAGGGAAAATAAAATGTTTTTGCAATTGTTGAAAATCTCCAAATACATTTTCCAATACTGTATATTTATTGAAAAAACAATCTGCATGTAGGTGGAATTGTGTAGTTCAAACTCATGTTAGTCAAGGGTCAACCTGTATATTTTGAAGTCTCTATTTGTTCTAGAAACTTTTTTCCTACAAATAATAGTTCTTCTGACTTTAGAGTTGGGGGACTTGCTTTTAAGGTTTTGGTTTTGGTCAAATGTTTGTCGAGTTTTGGCTATGTGCTTGTCTGTGTACTTGAGTTTTCTTATTTGTGTGTGGACATATCTTGCCTACACTGGTTGCAAGGAAGGTTCAGGCTATGCTGCACGGTGGAGTATGTAAGTAGCCCATCTCTGAGCTCAAAAGAGCATTGTTCTGTTTGGGTGCACCTGACAACAGGAAGCAGCACTGTTTCTCCAACAAGGATCCACAGGCACTGGTGACAAATGTTTCTGCTGCTCCTCTTGCAACAAAGAGAAGAGAAGGAGGTTTTAGACTACCTAGCTACTCGGTTCTCAAATGTCCTGCGTTCCACAGCAGACTCACAGGGCACCATGGGATATTTTGAAACTTCAAGAGAAATAGTGATATTCACCATCTGTCAGATATTGCAAGAAGTGCTAGGTCACAGTTTCAACATTAGATCATGCTACATTCCTTTAGGTGATACCATATTTTTATGAACCTGGCATTTTGGAGTTTGCTGTGACAAAAAGTAAGTACCATGTGAAACTCAAATTGAAATAGGAAATGAGGATGACAGTGTCCAATGTGATTCCAAGATTTGAAAAGTTGTATGGTGCCCCATATATTTATATGTGTGTGTGTGTGTGTGTGTGTGTGTGTGTATACATATACATATATATACTATTAGTAAATATTTGTGGTTGTTTTTGAATGAAACATAAGCGATTTTTCTTTCAATCCTGTGTATCATCTTTTCAAGAGCGATTAAGTTAAGATACAAATACTTAAATTGTTTGTATCTATCTACTCCATAAATAAATGGTTAGGTATTTCTTTTGGTCACAGGACAGGATTAAAAAATGACTAGGACAGTGAGTGATGTGAAAAGAAAAGGTTTGGGAACCTTCGGTCTTAAATTTTCTATTGTGGTTTCCAGATAAACTATACTGATGGTCTGCCTAGAATTGCCCTTGGATCTGATATCTCTTGTTTTTGAAACTGGAGCAGCCCTGAAACTGCTCCCAACTTTTGCAACAGTTATAAGCTGTGGTTCACTCACCTTTCTTCCATCTGCACTCTGTCTTTCAGGGATTCCTAAAAATTTCTGCTCCACTAACATCAGTCCTTTGTTTTCCAATGATGCCTCAGATTTTCAGGGTGGGATGGGATGAGATGGCAGAAATTAAGGATGACACTTTTATCCTATAAACCACACTGTAGTCTTTAAGTAACTTTTGGTTTGGATAAATTTTTAAAAATTGGGGGGATGGGCTTCATTTTTTTGCTAGCTATGCCCGAAATTATTTCTCAGCCATTTTTTTTTTTTTACTCTACCTGGTCTGTCATATTTTGAAGTATTTTCTCTTTTCATAGAGATACCTGATGCTTTACCAAAAATATCTTTTAGTATAGAACAGATCATTTTTTCTTGCCAGTTAAGAAGGAGGAATTACACCACTGTGTCCTTGAAATTTTACTTTTTTTCCCCCAAATGTTTTCCAAATTATTTTCATGATTGGCATTTATCTTAGGCCCTTTGTCAAAATTAATGCTTAATTTCATAAAGAATTACTTGGCTTGCCTCCACATTGGGTGTTGAAATCACTCCTTCTGTAATCACTGCCGAATAATGGTTTCCTCATGAATATATCACATATAAATTGTTGTTCACATGGAAGAAGAAACTGGAGTGTTTTCTTTTCTAGTTTATCCATAATAGGTATTTGCATTCATAAACATTGACATGTGATTAATGATCTGGTTTAGCAATTTGAACTTTTTATGATGTCATCATTCTTCTCTGAATGGAACTTTTTAATAAAATAGCTCTTTGTACTTGGGACAGCACTGAAGATTTATCTTGGTCACTAAGACTGTTCCAGTCATTTTAGGCTGCATAACAGAATACCATAGACTGTGTGGCTTAAATAACAAACAAAAAACAGCTCTGGAGACTGAGATTAAGGCCACCAACGGATTTGGTGTCTGGTAAGAATACTCTTCCTAGTTTCTACATCTTCACACAGCAAGAGAAAGGAGGCAAGCTCTCTCTTCTCTTCTGTAAGGACACTAATCCTACCATGAGGGCTCCACCCTCAGGACCCAGTTACCTCCCAAGGGCCCAAGGTCCAAATTCTATAACATCAGAGGTTAGAATTTCAACATAAAAATTTGGGGAGAACACATACATTCAGTCCATCACTATGTATAGAAAAAAGCAGAGGAATGCTTCAGCTACATTCATCTGCTTCTGCAGATTAAGCAATTATGGGAACATCAAATGAGGTTATACTTAACATGACATAAAATAACTGATTAAAATAACTTCAACCTGGCTATTGGTCACCACACACACACACACACACACACACACACACACACACACACACACACACATAAATACAGCCTGATCTACCCCCACTTAGGTCAAGAGATAAGAGCTATGGTTCAAAGTGGCTATAGCATGTGCCAACTGGAAATTTCTGCCAGGATGGCCAGAAAGTTTCATGGGTATTTCAGTGTCAAGAAGGTCATGAAAGTGTCATGGCTGTGAAGCTTGCAGTCCCCGGGGATAAGATTAGCACTCAGCCATCCTGGAAAGGGGCTTATAAATATGGAAGCCAAGTGCAAACCTTAGCTACATCAGGATTTATCTACTGTCAACCCTGTATGTCTCTTCGGATTTGGTCTGATCCCCGCCATTCCTTAGGTAACCATACAAGCTGCATTGGCTGATAGAATCTGATCACTGGCCAGAAGCCTATGCCCCACAATGCCAGGTGAAGAATTCTCTTTAGTACCTCTCAGAGCTTTTAGCAGAATTACTCCATACCCTTTGTATTGACAATCTAATCAGTTTCCAGGAGTTTTACAAATAAAACAATGCAGAGTAAAACTCCACTATAGAAACTGGACCCATTAACTTGGATTTTTTATTAATTCAGACAGGAGCTTCTCTGAGTTGACCCTTTATTCACAGACATTACAAATTAGAATAATAGTCTACATAGGGGTTTCAATGAAAAACAAGTGGAAAATTTAAAAAACAAGTTTCTTGTGAATATCCTTGAATTCTTTATTCTGCATTATGTTGGTCTAATAAAATTTTACTTGCTAATTCAAAAATAACTTTTAGAATTTATACTGTGATTTGAATTTCAGTATTTCAACTCTTTTTTGGAAGGCAGATTACTGCCCTATTGCTCCAAAATTAGTGGTCATCTTGAGTAAGAAGAATTCTCAATTTCTTAGCAAAGTTTTATCTACATCCACTTTAGAGATAAAACATTTGAACATATTTATTTAAGGGATACTTAGATTTCCTGGTTTGGTTTGTATGATTGGTCATACAATCATAAACTGAAATTATAAATCAGTGAGTAAGTTCAAAATTTTCCAGGTAATGCTAACTGAAGTATTCCCAAACTGAGATAGTAATCTCGACGATAAGCCCAGCTTGGCAGACAAAGTTCCATGTGAATTATTTTCTTGTTTAAATATTTGATTTCTTAGGGGATTGCTTAAAACAGGGCCACTCTAACATGGAAAGGAGACAACACTCAAAATGTAGTTATTAGAGAAACAACAGACTCCTTTGTAAAGACATCTTATTTTTAATGTGCTTCATAGCTGTCAGCAGGTTGAGGTATGCTAGGGTGAGGTCACTGCTGTGTTTGAGCTTGTGATTCATTATTTACCAAATAGAAACCATGTCCCTGTCACTGCAGCACTGCAGAAGAAAAACTACCCAGAGTGAAGAAAATCTTATTTTTTATTCAGAGGTAATTTTCTTTTTCAGAAATACAGATCTGAATAATAAAGCAGTGAGTCAGTAGGAAATCAAAGACGATTGAAGTACTGTTTTCTTTTTAAAAAGCAGGTACATTTGGATCTATTTTTCTGGTCATCCTTGCCTCTCTGGTCCTTGCAAAGGGTCCTCCTCCATTCCCATTACCAGTGATGCTTTTTTGGCCAGTGCACAATAGCACGTTCCATTGCAACTATTGCTTCAGAGATGAGGAAACAGAGAAGGGAAGTAAATTGCTCAAGGTCACACAGAGTTGGTTGGTTGGAAACACAACAGGAGTAGAAGTTCACTTCTCCTGGCTCCTAATCAGATACTCTCTGCTGCCTTCAAAGCTCGCTTCCTCCTGACACGGTTTCAAAATGCCTAGGGATTGCTGAAGTTTCCCTTTCAGCTTTTGATATGATTTGACCCTGGAAGGGCAAGTTAGATTCAGTTGATTCATGAGCAAACAGTGTGGAGAAAGTGATAAATGAATTTCAAGGATAAATATGTTTAATTAGAGAACAAGTATGAATACCTATAATAGGAATCTCACTTTACTACTTCCAAATGAAGGTAAAGCATAAGTGTAATTTTTCATGCTCTATTGTTTAGAAAATGAATTATGTATAAATTCTTCCTAAAATAGCATGGTAATTTATTAAAACATTTTCAGTGACTTCTGGGAGAGTGTTCTAAGACACAAAGGCCATGTCTGTATGTGATCATGGAATTAACCATTTTAATGTAGATTGAATTTTTGGCAGGACATCTTATTAGGCCAGCTTGGAATGACAGTGGTGAGGATGAACTATTGTCATTCTCTATTGTTTTGTTCTGTAGAAACAAAGACAAAAGGATAAAGCACCATTTAACTGACTCCATAAAATGTGCTTTAACCATCCCCCCTGGAACTGGTTCACCTTCGTTTCGTTTTTTTCAATCTCTTGCTTTTTCTCTCTTTTTCTCTGTCTCTCACTCTTTTTAGAAAATGTGAAACACGACGTAGAATGTGAAGTTTTTGAGGTTTCCATTTATGCCGACTCATTTCTATACATTTATTATTGATCTGGCAATTAACAGAATCTGCACTGCTATTCAGTTTGTGGTGTCAACAAGCTGTTACCAAACTCCTAATTTTCTTGGGTTTAAAATAAGTGGAAATTGTGGAATATTCTCAAGAGCCGTAACATTTAAGTACTCAAAATACTTCGTAAATAATATTCTAAGTTATTTAGATTGCTGTGTGTGTGTGTGTGTGTGTGTGTGTGTGTGTGTGTATGTGTGTGTGTGTGTGTGTGTGAGGGTACAGTTTTATTGCAAATGTGAGTTCAAAATGGGGAAATGGAAGTTGCATATTATATACTATAACTATAAAATTTAACATTGAAAATTTGACTTGGTTTCACTGTTTTAAAATATCCAGTGGATATTTTCTACTAAATCAGACTCCAGCCTTCAGTTAGGTGTTAGAATGAAGAATATGATTTTTCACACTGCTATTTATAAAAGACTTTCAGATATGAGTTCACTTACAAAAAGCCAAACTATAAGATCTGATTCATTTTCAAAACTATAAAACTATGTCCACACAAGTTAACTTCATACACATTATTTAGGTATTAAATCCTCTAAATATCTCTAAAGTTATAATAATCTAAACTTTATGTCCCTCATCCCTCTAAGATAGCTCAATGTCTTATATTCTGAATGTCAAGACTAAAGAACATTTGATAAAATAAGTTTTATGTGTTATTTATGAGGAACTTAAGGATTTAAATAAGCCTTTAAAATATTTACATTTTTACTTCTGACTTTTTGTTTTACACTTTTTTTTAAAAAAAATGGGCTTTTCTCTTAAATTTGATGTAGATTTCAAACTTTAGATTTATAGTTCAACACCTTGCAACAAATTTTGTAAATATTCGGTGGGGGCTTAGTCTTGAAATATAAACATTTCTTGCTATTGAAGCACTGAAGAAAAGCAGAACCCCTCATTTATTCTGAGACATTCAGAAGAACTAAAGAGATTTTGAACTTTTTTTCCTTTTTCTGGAACATCTTCTTCAACAAGAAAAATGAAATGCCATCATGCTAAGGTGAATCATAATAAATGTTATGTCTTGTCTGACACTGAAAATAAATCCAAGTAAGTTTGGAGAAATATTGGTGGCTTTTTCCCCCCATAGAGGTTTAGATCAGCTTTATAAATTAAACAGTATGCGCTGACAGCTCAGGAGCAGTATGTAAACTATTCAGTAGATAATCGCCATAGAAACCAAAAAAGTTTAACCATCTCAATCTAAAATTGCACTCCTGGGCTCAGCTGTTGGATATAATAATGATGAATCTTTCTTTCCCTCAAATTAATGATCAGTAACAAAACTGTCATTAAAAAGAAAATTTGATGAAAAACCACTTAGAAATAACACACAGGTATGAAATGTTGTGGTGTTGATCTCAATATAAATGTTTTCCCCTGAAGTTATCTAATAATTGCTAACTTTAGAGAGTGTTGCTTGAATGTCAGATATTTTTCTAAGCACTTCATAAATGTTAACTCGTTAAGTCCTGTACCAATGGTAGGGCATTCTGTTACTATTTTTGCTTTACAGATGAAGAAACTGAGGCACAGAGAATCGTTTGCCCAATATTAAGTGGTGGAGCTTGGACTTGACCCTGAATTCTATGGTCTTTCATATTCTCCAGTTAGACCGCATAATTTCTTTACAGCACAAACCTATACAAACATGTGATTGATTTGGTGACAAGGAGAAATATTAATCAATGTAAATGATAAAACCCTAAATCAAGTTTAGCTATTCATCAATCTCTGGTGGTATAATGTGACAAATTTGAAAAGGTAACTTCTCCAAGATTTGCCTCTTCTAGGATTTGCAACCTTTTTAACTGTACATTTTCACCTCCTTTGTTGATAAAGACATTGTAAAATATAACATATTGTAAATTGTAAGGGCTAACAAATAAGCATAGATTAGTTTCTGTGTTTGTTTAGGTAGTTTACTTTGTTGAGTAATGTCCCCCCAAATTTATGTCCATCTGCAAACTGTGAATGTAACTCTACTTTGCAGATGTAATCATATTAAGATGAAGTCATAGTGGGTTAGGGTGGACTCTAAATCCAATATGGCTGGTATCCTTATACTAAGAGGGAAATTTGGAGACATAGACACACATAGACACTGACACACAGGGGAGTGAGCAGCACGTGAAGGCAGAGGCAGAGACTGGATCATGCAGCTCTACACCAAGGAAGACTGCTGGCAACCAGTAGAAGCTAGAAGAGGCATGGGAAGATGCTTCCCTGGAGACGTTGTGGGGAGAACAGTCATTCTATGCTACCTCTAATTCCAGAAGCCTTTGCTGCAGTTTTATCTATTCAAAGTGGACCAAGACACTGCTATAGATTCTGCAGTGTTTTCTTTCTTTTCCTTTCCTTCTCTCTTCACTTGATATGGGAACCACCTTTCACTCAAAATGGTACCCTTGATATTCAATGTTTATTAAATAATTAACATCATCCAATCTGTTGAGGGCCTGAGCAGCACAGAAAAGCAGAGGAAGGACAGCTTTGCTCTCTGCTTGAGGCAGGGCATCCAGTTCCTGTCCTCAGACATCAGTGCTCTCAGTTCTCGGGCCTTGGTACCTGGACCAGAACTGACACCATCAGGTCCCCTGATTCTCAGGTCTTTGAACGTGGACTGAACCATACCCCTGGCCTTCCTGGTTCTCCAGCTTGCAGACTTCAGATCTGCCAATTTCTATAATAAATCTCTTTACATACCTATATCTACTCTATATATCTATATCCTATTGTTTCTATTTCTCTGGAAAATCCCAACTAATTAGCATGAAAACATATGCCACACATGGTTTTAAATCTTAGGAATAAGGTGATGAACAAGCTGGCCTGTGCTCTCAAGGCCTTCTCCCTCGTAGAGTCACTGACACATGAATAGGCAAGTATAATTCAGTGGGATAGAGGGAGCGGAGAACAGACGGTAGGAGCAACTTCCCTCCTGGAAGAGCTGAAATTTAATTATAAGTGAACTCTATTTTTCTCTCTAAATTGCAATAGTTAAGCATATTAAAGATTCCTTATAAGGAAATAGAAATGATTATTAGGCACATTGTTTTATTTCTCCCACATACACTAGAATTTTAATAGGTGTAAGCCCATAATTATAAAATTTTAGTTCTTATGGCTGGTGATAGGAGATACTGTTTTTTGAGAAGTGGAATTTTTTTTAATACTCCTAAATAACTTGAAATCCATAACCTCTGATTTTACCTTTTGTGTGGCCTCTGCTTTGTCTATCTTTCAGTCTAGAACTCATTATTTCCTCTATGGATTTGGTGAGAAGCCATTCTGGTAGAACTTGAGCATTAAGTATTACTCTGTGCCAGATCCTGCATAAGTCATTGGGAACACAGCAATCAACAAGAGTGACAAGTTCAGTGTTCTCCCCGCATTCTGCTGTCCTGGGAACAGAAGGAGCTGTGCTTCCCTGAGTTACTTAGTTTTCATTTGAAGTGCTCCAAACTTTGCTGGAGAAGGCATAGCCGGTGCTATCAGCCGTTTGAGGTTGTTCTACATCAACAACGGTTGAAAAGGTTAACATTCTGCTTGTTTTTGTCTATTTAAAGTATGCAAACACTTGGACTGAGATACTCCTACCTGCAGTAGAATTTAAATCAAGCAATGGACTTGGTCCAGTGTGTAAATATTAGTATCTTTGAAGCTACAAAAAAGAGTCCCCCAATTAAATGCCCAAAAGCATTTAATTACTTTCCTGTGAGACTTTAACTTTAACCCTGTTTATTACTCTTAAACCACTCCAGAGGGTAATATTTTTTATTGGTGACACATTGCCCAAACTTTGCCAGTGACCTAATCTCCCTCTGCAGACAGGACTGCATTTTGCTGAAAAGTGTTCTCCTTAATGAGGAGAAGGTATGTGTCTGCATTAAGGCAAGTCTCTGCTCCTTGTTACTTCAAATATGGATTATGGATTCACACAGATCCATTACATAAACATCAAAATTTTCACTTGGAATCTAGGCATTGGGTGTAGTTAAACACATACACAGTTGTATGCCTTAATATCTGAATCAGTTCCTTTCTATGTTTTGTTGGTAGAAATTTGGTATTTGATGTCTGAAGTATTCTTGGCATGATTTCAGGGCCTAGGAGGAAAGGTCTGTTTAGGATGCCTTGACTCAAAATCACGTTTCAGAATAAAGGGCCTATTTTTAACTTTGTTAATAACTTTAGATACATTACTGACTTTTGCACCTCTGTTTTCACATGGATTAAACAGTACTGTTCATAGCTGTGCCTGTGTATGGAGTTCTGATGAGCATTGGCCCATATAGGATATGGGTTAATTACTGCTTTCAAAGATAGTGTCAGTACCCACTGGGTTAATAATCACATTTTATTATCTCTATTTTTCTCAGTACTTCATGAAGTTATGTTCCTTGGTTTAAATTATTTGAGTCAGAATAAAGTTAGTTCAATGTGTCTCATCAGTTAAGAAGCATATAATGACAGATTTGGATGAGAAATAATATTAAAGATTATGAGATCTTTTATTGCTTTATCTTCTTGTATATAATATATGTAATCATGTATGTGTGTATGAATATATAATCTCTTAATTATTAACATTTCAAAAGATTGTTTGGCACTTGATATCATTGAGTCCTTGCAGGCACCTGGCACAAGAATGTATATAGAGATAAGAGTCAATTTGACAAAGCATTTTTGAGGCAAAATTTATGTCCAGTTCTTCTACATAAACCTCAGTCAACCCCTCTACTCCCTCCTTTTTGGATATGGATTAAAAGGAGGAGAAAAAGGAGGAAAAAAAGAAATGCAGAAATCTATATGCAAAGCATTTTTATTTTCAATCCCAAACATTAAGATGTTTCAATGTCATGTTTTGTAGGAAAATAATTGGCCTTCAATTATGCATATTTAACCAGTTTCAGAGGGGCTGGAAGGTTTTTAGGTAGGTGTGGCCTGCAGTACTATGAACCAGTGGAAATGCATACTAACCAAAGAACTTACGGAGGTGAATTCACTCTTTATTAATGGAGAAGTTAATAAGTTATGATTCTTGTGGAAGCCAGATCAGGCTCAATAATATGTTTGCAAAGGGTTGTATTTCATGTATAGGATATAATTCTGGACACTATGAGTTTCACTTGGATCTGTCAGTTCCTTCCTGATATACATACTTTGTTGGAAGTTCAACTACAAGAGGCCAAAGGGTTAGATACATTTCACTTGACATCCAAAGCATGGATGGTGAGAACTAACTCTCTCTTTCCACATATGCACATGCATGTAGGCATGCACACACTTACTCCTTCATTTTAACATTTAAACACGTATCTTCAAATAGCAATACCTATTTTTAAGGGTCTACTTACTTAAGGGTCTACTAATGTTTTAGATTTTTAAAGATATATACCATGATTTATGAAGGTTTCTGCTTAATTTTTCAATAACAAAAGATAACAAATATACTCCCTAAATTGAAATATTCCCATTGTATAAAAAAAGTATAATCAAAATCTAGGCTCTCACTCTAATTACCTAGACTGAGAATGTGTTTACTTTACTTTAGAAACAGATGTGATCCATCACAGTAGCCCATAAATAAGGTGTCAAATTGTTTAACTGATCAATAAATATAAATTATTGAAAATAATATAATTCCAAGGTCACCAAGGCACTGAGCTTAGTGTTATTTTAAAAGAAAAACTTTCTACTCATAAAAATATATGTGCATATTTAAGAATGAGTGGTTCTATTCCAAATGGAATTTCTGGCCCTCAAAGGCAGATCTGTGTTTGTTCATAGAAATAAGTGATAATTCTGAGACTCTGAGTTTCAGTATTGTCTTAACTAGGGACAACTGTTTTAGAATTCTTACATAATCTCTTGTGGTAGTTTAAATATCCCCACATATCATTTTATACTCCTTCCTAGAAAACATGGAGAGGAATTTCACTTCTTTTAAATGTGGATCATTTATTACATTCAGTGACTCACTTTCGACCAATAGAATATGGGAGAAGTAACTGTGTTGTGTGACTTCCAGGTCTAGTCCTAAAAGGCTTTGTCATTCCACCTTGCTGTCTCAGAGAGTCCTAGCTGGGGAAAGCCAGGTGCCCTGGGCTGAGGGCATTCAGCTTGTGCAGAGGTCCATGTGATGAGGAACTGCTGTCCCTCAACAAACAGCACAACTCACCAGCCATGTGAGTCAGCCACTTTGCAAAAGAATTCTTTGGCCCCTGTCAACTTTCAGGGGACTGTGGCCTTGACTGATGTGTTGACTGTAACCTCAGTGGGACCTAAGCCAGAACCAGATGGTTAAGCTGCTCCTAAATTCCTGACCCACAAAAACCAGACAAATGTTTATGATTGTTTTAACTCTTCAAGTTTTGGAGTATTTGTTAAAACAGTAATAGATAACAACTATGTATTTATGCATGCATGCATGCATGCATGGACACAGGAGGCTAGCAGAGGGGAGAATTTTTTTTTATCTTTACCAATAGTAGAATGATTAATGGTGAGAGACCAATAGAAAACCTGTTTTAGGACGATGGATCTTTAAATTACAATAGGTAACCCTCTGTCAGTCTGTTGTATATGACTCGGCCTTTCTGTTTCGTGCACTGCTATAATGTTTCCAGTACTGAGAAGACCATCAGGCAGAGCCTATGGGCTTTTTAAGGCCTATCAAAGTATTAAAAAATTAAAACGAACTAAAAAGAAAAAAGACTCCAAAATTATAAACAAAAGAAACAAAGTTAAATAGAACATTTTACATGGGAGCAAACTAAAAAAAAAGGAAATTACAAAGTAGAAATTAGTTGTAATATCACATTTATAGAACATCATTAGTCAACTGCAACTCAAAAAAACTCTTCTAATATATAAAAATTATACTAAATATAGGATGTAGGTACAAAGTAAGAGTTCCTGAGGCCTACAAGGTCCCAAATGCCTCTGAATTTATTCTATTTGTGGATGTTCCTGGAACAAAAAAGGAATCACATTTTCTTCATGCAAATTGAGGATATTTATTCTTCTTTTCTTGATAGCTGTCAATGGGAATACTCTTTCAGGAAGTGAAGCTCAGGACTTTATGAATAGCAATTATTTAAACGATTTACCTATGTAACTACAAAGGAAGTGCTGAACAGAGAAAAAAATGGAATTTTAATAAGGTTTGGAAGGTTTTCTTCTTTTTTTCTTCCATTTATTTCTCTTCCTTACCTCCCTTTCTCCTTCCCTTTTCTCCCTTCTTTCTTTTTTTTCTGTAGATGGTTAAAGAAAACATTTTCTCAAGCATTTTTAGAGCATATGATAATATAAGGTAGAGAAATTTTGGTAGAAAAGTGTAACAGAAAGTGGGCAGAAAATTGATAGTTTGGATTTTTATATTTTAATCTGTTTTATGGCTTTTTTGGTATAACTTTTCTGATAATTTTATGGAGTATTGGGAGGAAATGTTTGTAAGTTCCTTTGAAAATAAAAAGGTGTCACATGAACACAAAATATCTTAATAAGAATACTCTTGAAGGGATTTATGTCCCTGAGCTACACCACAGGATCACCTAAGTGTCAGCTGGGCTTGTACTTGATGACAGAGTTCTGGAGTGCTTAGTTTTCTTATTATTGATCATACAGAATTGTCCAAATTTAGATACGTCCTCCTTTCTGCTCTTCTACAACTGAAATGGAAGCTTAGTGAAAGACCTGATGAACGGGAAGGACAATAGTGGCTGGATTTGGCTTGTGAGGAGTATAAAGAAATACACCTTAGTATAAAACTAGAAATAAATTCTACGAAGAAAACAAAAAGGCTCACAAACACATGGAGGCTTAACAACATGCTCCTAAATAATCAATGGATCAATGAACACATTAAAATAGAGATCAAGGAATATATGTAAACAAATGACAACAACAACACAAAGCCCCAACTTCTGTGGGATGCAGCGAAAGCAGTCTTAAGAGGAAGTTATATAATGATACAGGCACACTTAAAGAAGGAAGAACAATCCCAAATGAATAGTCTAACATCACAATTATTGAAACTGGAAAAAGAAGAACAAATGAGGCCTAAAGTGAGCAGAAGGAGGGACATAATAAAGATCAGAGAAGAAATAAACAAAATTGAGAAGAATAAAACAATAGAAAAAATCAATGAAACCAAGAGCTGGTTCTTTGAGAAAATAAACAAAATAGATAAGCCTCTAGCCAAACTCATTAAGAGAAAAAGAGAATCAACACACATCAACAGAATCAGAAATGAGAATGGAAAAATCATGACAGACTCCACAGAAATACAAAGAATTATTAAAGACTACTATGAAAACCTATATGCTAACAAGCTGGAAAACCTAGAAGAAATGGACAACTTCCTAGAAAAATACAACCTCCCAAGACTGACCAAGGAAGAAACACAAAAGTTAAACCAATTATGAGCAAAGAAATTGAAACGGTAATAAAAAAACTACCCAAGAACAAAACCCCCAGGCCAGATGGATTTACCTCGGAATTTTATCAGACATACAGAGAAGACACAATACCCATTCTCCTTAAAGTTTTCCAAAAAATAGAAGAGGAGGGAATACTCCCAAACTCATTCTATAAAGCCAACATCACCCTAATACCAAAACCAGGCAAAGACCCCACCAAAAAAGAAAATTACAGACTGAAATCCCTGATGAATGTAGATGCAAAAACACTCCACAAAATATTAGCAAACCGAATTCAAAAATATATCAAAAGGATCATACACTATGACCAAGTGGGATTCATCCCAGGGATGCAAGGATGGTACAACATTTGAAAATTGGTCAACACTGTCCACCACATCAACAAAAAGAAGGACAAACACCACATGATCATCTCCATAGATGGTGAAAAAGCATTTGACAAAATTCAACATCCATTCATGATAAAAACTCTCAGCAAAATGGGTATAGAGGGCAAGTACCTCAACATAATAAAGGCCATATATGATAAACCCACAGCTAACATGATACTGAACAGCGAGAAGCTGAAAGCTTTTCTTCTGAGATCAGGAACAAGACAGGGATGCCCACTCTCCCCACTGTTATTTAGCATAGTACTGGAGGTCTTAGCCACGGCAATCAGACAAAACAAAGAAATACGAGGAATGCAGATTGGTAAAGAAGAAGTTAAACTGTCACTATTTGTAGATGACATGATATTGTACATAAAAAATCCTAAAGACTCCACTCCAAAACTACTAGAACTGATATCAGAATACAGCAAAGTTGCAGGATACAAAATTAACACACAGAAATGTGTGGCTTTCCTCTACAATAACAAGGAACCAATAGAAAGAGAAATCAGGAAAACAATTCCATTCACAATTGCATCAAAAAGAATAAAATACCTAGGAATAAACCTAACCAAAGAAGTGAAAGACTTATACTCTGAAAACTACAAGTTACTCTTAAGAGAAATTAAAGGGGACACTAACAAATGGAAACTCATCCCCTGCTCATGGCTAGGAAGAACTAATATCGTCAAAATGGCCATCCTGCCTAAAGCAATATACAGATTTGATGCAATCCCTATCAAATTACCAGCAACATTCTTCAATGAACTGGAACAAATAGTTCAAAAATTCATATGGAACCACCAAAGACCCCGAATAGCCAAAGCAATCCTAAGAAGAATAAAGTGGGGGGGGATCTCACTCCCCAACTTCAAGCTCTACTACAAAGCCATAGTAATCAAGACAATTTGGTACTGGCACAAGAACAGAGCCACAGACCAGTGGAACAGATTAGAGACTCCAGATATTAACCCAAACATATATGGTCAATTAATATTTGATAAAGGAGCCATGGACATACAATGTCGAAATGACAGTCTCTTCAACAGATGGTGCTGGCAAAACAGGACAGCTACATGTAAGAGAATGAACCATTGTCTAACCCCATACACAAAAGTAAATTCGAAATGGATCAAAGACCTGAATGTAAGTCATGAAACCATAAAACTCTTAGAAGAAAACATAGGCAAAAATCTCTTAGACATAAACATGAGTGGCCTCTTCTTGAACATATCTCCCTGGGCAAGAAAAAAAAAAGCAAAAATGAACAAGTGGGTTTCTATTAAGCTGAAAAGCTTCTGTACAGCAAAAGACACCATCAATAGAACAAAAAGATACCCTACAGTATGGGAGAATATATTTGTAAATGACAGATCTGATAAAGGCTTGACATCCAAAATATATAAAGAGCTCACCCACCTCAACAAACAAAAAACAAACAATCCACTTAAAAAATGGGCAGAGGAACTGAACAGACAGTTCTCCAAAAAAGAAATTCAGATGGCCAACAGACACATGAAAAGATGCTCCATATCGCTAGTTATCAGGGAAATGCAAATTAAAACCACAATGAGATATCACCTCACACCAGTAAGGATGGCTACCATCCAAAAGACAAACAACAACAAATGTTGGCGAGGTTGTGGATAAAGAGGAACCCTTCTACACTGCTGGTGGGAATGTAAATTAGTTCAACCATTGTGGAAAGCAGTATGGAGGTTCCTCAAAATGCTCAAAATAGACTTACCATTTGACCCAGGAATTTCACTTTTAGGAATTTACCCTAAGGATGCAGCACTCCAGTTTGAAAAAGACAGATGCACCCCTATGTTTATCGCAACACTATTTACAATAGTCAAGGACTGGAAGCAACCTAAATGTCCATCGGTAGATGAATGGCTAAAGAAGATGTGGTACATATACACAATGGAACATTTTTCAGCCATAAGAAGAAAACAAATCCTACCATTTGCAACAACATGGATGGAGCTAGAGGGTATTATGCTCAGTGAAATAAGCCAAGCGGAGAAAGACATACCAAATGATTTCACTCATCTGTGGAGTATAAGAACAAAGGAAAAACTGAAGGAACTAAACAGCAGCAGAATCACAGAAGCCAAGAATGGACTAACAGTTACCAAAGGGAAAGGGACTGGGGAGGATGGGTGGGTAGGGAGGGATAAGGGTGGGGAATAAGAAAGGGGGTATTATTATTAGCATGCATAATGTGGGTGGTGGGAGAAAGGCGAGGGCTGTGCAACACAGAGAAGACAAGTAGTGATTCTACAGCATTTTGCTATGCTGGTGGACAGTGACTGTAATGGGGTTTGTAGGTGGGACTTGGTGTAGGGGAGAGCCTAGTAAACATAATATTCTTCATGTAATTGTAGATTAATGATAACAAAAAAAAAGAGAGAAAGAAAAGGGGGATTACTCCCTGATAGGATAAAACTAACTGCAAATCAACGATTAATGCATGCTTTACATATCCTTAATTTTGATCTTTTAAAGGGTGTCGGTTGATCAGCTATGGAAGTACATTTTTCTGATAATATTCCTTTCTCTTAAAAAAAAAAAAAGCAGTTCCTGTGTGGTGATCTCCAATAGGTTCTTCACAATGGTATAAAGGTCATATCAAAGTGTGGGCAAAGGGTTTGTTTGTGTTTATACAGAGGATCAAAGCCTAATTTGGCTACCCAGAAAACGAATTAAGATACGATATGAAGAAGAACTTCCAATATCAACATCCTCTGGAAGAGTCAGTCCAGAAGATGATCATCAAAAAACTTCAACAAAGATCCTGGCGCTGTTGCAGTTGTAGCTGCATTCATCCCACTGGTTCCTGGACTTGCCATTGGAAGGAAGAAGGAGATATCTAAGCTGGCCTGTGCATACAGTAAAACAAAAAATTTGACTGGATCTATACTGTTGGAACTCAACCAAGAATTAGGAGAAGTGCAAGTTGCAGTGCTCCAAAATCATGCAACTATAAACTATGTACTGTTAAAAGAACATATGGGATGTGAACAGTTCCCAGGAATGTGTTGTTTTAATTTGTCTGATTTTTCTCAAACTATTCAAATTCAGTTAGACAATATCCATCATATCATTGATAAGTTTTCACAAATGCCTAGGGTGCCTAAATGGTTTTCTTGGTTTCACTGGAGATGGCTGGTAATTGTAGGTCTGCTTTTGTTATGTAACTGTATTCCTATTATGTTAATGTGTGTGTACACAATTTAATTAGTAGTTTGTTAAAACCTATACATACTTATGTTATCCTACATGAAGATATGTCAAAGAAATAATCAATCTTCCTATGTTTTCTTCCATCTGCTACTTCTATAGCTTTTCTTCTTCCTTCCTAATTATAACCCTTTAGTAGAATTCATGCCTCATATAGAAAATTACCGAGTGTCATAATTCTTCTAAGTGGTAAAGATACCTCAAGACAAATGCTGGGCATAGAAGCCACAGGGCATAAATCTGCAAAGAAGTAATAAGATAACCTTTTCAAAGAATATTGCTTCTCTCTCACTTACCAACTTTACATTTCCCTGTATGGCCCCGGAAGATGACTGGTTAGCCAGAGACGGGTAAGATTCCTCAAGGGAGGAACAACCTAAGACAGGCACAGTCACAGGGGGGCCATCAGATGAGGAATTGGGGATCAACAGAGGTGAGGCTTAGAACCTCACTCCCCCTGTTTTGAGAGAAATCTTCTGCATCCGTGGATGTTTTGTTGCCCTTGTCTAGCTTGGATTAATACTTAGTCTATAGGCACAGACCTGTTCATCTACATTTGCCCTCTTATAGCACTAAATTATGTTTTCTACCTTTATCTTGCATCTACCACTTCAGCATTTTATTTAAAAAAAGTAATAATAATAATAAGGGAGAAATGTGGGATTCACATATAAATCAAGTATAAAAATCAAACGTATGATCATATTTGACCTGATTGTTTATAGTTCATGATGCGTGATCAAAACCAAAAGTTTCTGTGATGACTGCCCTTGCAGTGTTCACCATGTAAGAACTTATTCACTATGTAAGAACTTGTTCACCATGTAAGAACTTGTTTGTTATGCTTCAGAAGATTGGAGACTGTTGAGAATTAGGCTTGGGGTTGATTAATGATTGTGCATTGAGTCCCGTGTAGAGAATTTTATTGTATTGTTAACAACTGTTTGATCAATAAATATGAGAGATGTCCTCTCAAAAAAAAAAAAAAAAAAAGAAATACACCTTAGGCATCTGAGTAGAGTGTGGGGAAACGTGTGCAACCCAAACTCCTGTGAGGAAGTACCTGACAGCTGTTTTTCTGAGGAGGAATGACAGTTTCACTTTAGACTATCCACGAAATTCTAATCTTCTTAACAGGATGCATAAAGTAATGCAGCAGTGTTTGGTTTTTAAGAGTTTTCCAATGAATAGCCAGCTCGAGGTCCATCTATCATAATACTACCATGTAGGACCATACTTCTCAGGCCGTTTCCTGCTATACATTTTTTATTTCCTAACAATCCATGCAGCTAAGAGTAATGTCTGATACTATGTTCTCTGGAAGGAATCTGTGTCATTGATACGCCTTTTAGACATATGTTATGATTTTTTAAAATTGATGTTTGTTAAGTGGAGCACAGAGTGCAGGATGGTGAGCTGAGCTTCAACAACAGACCACGAGAGAAATTGAAACAGAGAAGTTTATTACTCACAGGTCCTGGAGGAAGTACCCAGCACACGTGGAGGGGCTGCACAGGGATGTCAAGGCTGACTGGAGACAGAGAGAGAGGCAGGACCTGGGTGTAAGCCTTTATTTGGTTCAGTGGGTAGAGGGCCTTAGAGTTCTCTGTGCTGGGGCTGGATGGTCAGTTTAACCAAAGAGTGGGTTTTGGTAAGCTCAGTGGAGGTCTACAGGCACTGATCATCAGCGGATACTGTTAGTCACTGCTGTGGAAGTCCTTTCAGGACTCACATTTGCAGGTGACTCTCTGGACTGTTATC
Source organism: Manis javanica (assembly GCF_040802235.1). NCBI lineage: Eukaryota > Metazoa > Chordata > Mammalia > Pholidota > Manidae > Manis > Manis javanica. The sequence continues at coordinate 113,405,809 of NC_133156.1, read as the reverse complement.
TAGGGCCTGAGTGTCCCTACGGGGGCTTCTGTTAGACCGAGGTCTCTGCAGGTCCTTGGCTGAACAAAGTGATACTGAGGTAGCAAAACCTCATGGAGTAGCTTAGCTAAACTTTTGCACTGGAGAAAAAGACGAATGTAGAGAAGATATTTTGAGACATATAGCAACAGTATTTTTTTCTAATTAGGTAGGAGTATAACAGGTGATTGATAAATATAATTGAATAAATAAATGAATGAGGTAGAGGACAAATTGGTTTTGGTCTAATGTCAGTTTTTGAGGTCACTGTTTCTGCCCTAGATATGAGTTAATTATGAACTCAATTGTATGTGACATTTGGTAAAACAGGTGTATTTTGTAGTGAAATGAAGTGAAAAGGAATCAATATAGTAAGCAAAATTCTAAGATGGCTGCCATGATTCCTGGCCTATGGAATACATGCACTTTGTCTCAGTTATTCAAACACTAAAATATGTACTGCTAGCAGGGGCTTTTGCAGGTATAATTTAGGTCCTGAATCAATTGATTTTAAGATAACATCGTCAATGTGGCAGAAAATCCAGTTCCATGGTATCAAACTTCTGACCTATGAAGGTGAGTTATAAATGGGTGTTGTCTTAAAACTACTATGTTGGTGGTAAACAGCAGTAGAGAACTAATACATGATAAAATTAGTGTCACATTTGTATTTGATTTTAGTTAATGGGCACAACAAGAAAGAGCAATGAACTAATTAGTGAGATGATTGCTTTTGCTACATTGGCACCCAATCATTTTTATTTGGATATGTAGCAGTGATGCTCCAAGCTTTACTTGCCAGTAAGAACAATGCATATGATATTTTGAGCAATGCACTAATCTCTATACTCTGAATTGCTACCTAATTATTGGAAGGAAATCCAATATCTTCTAGGTGGTTTTTCTTCCCAAATGTTTCTGAGATGACCCAGGATTATGTAGATGTAACCCTATTGCTGGGTGATTGGTATAGTAAGTAGCCTCTCCTCTGAGTCTCAGGTCACCTTTCTGAAATCCACATCTTCCATTGCATTGCCTATCTTTGCATGGCTGATGTTGGACCATGGGCACTGGTCATTAATTTCTTTTGGGCACCTGACTTCCGTGCTGCCTATGGGACATTGAATAGTCTGTTGTTTATTAAGTACTATGCTCAGCCCACCTAGGTAGTGAGGGACACCTAACCTTTTGCTCACATCCTAGAGCTCTTAACCTCTGCCTTTGGGTCTTGGTAGCTGTGTTTTTTCTCTCATCTCTAGGAAACTTTCTCACTTTCATGTACAAAAATTTTTGTTTTTGTTTATGACCAGATGGGCAGAAGTAAGGAGGATGATGAAAGTAGAGCTTCACCTCTAGAGATGAATTCTGGCCATTTCTAGCACAGTCTGACTTCTTCAGAGTGGCAGGCTCTTCCAAGATGCTGGAGAGGGAGGGGCTGGGGTGGTCCAGGAAAACCATAAGTCACTACTACAATGAGCTGGGCTCAGTGGCTGAGGCTAGCTTTTTTTCCCCTCTTACTCTTGAGGATTTCTTTCTCACATTTCTTGTTTTTCTTTCTGAAATACATTCAGACATGTCTGTGCAGGTCTCGATTTTAATTATGGACACAGGGTAGTCCTTGCCTGTGAGTCCTGGTGCCAGTCAAACCAAGGATATGATTGGGCACTTATTTAAGACACTTAGTCAAATACTTTCTGATAGGATTCTGTTCATACAACATAAAGAAGAGAGGTTGAGGGAGGAGTGTGAGGGTTGGGGTTGCCTAACTATACCAGCAGCCAGCCTGGCCAGATCTCAGGGTCTGTCCAGCTAGAACAATCACAACTCTTATTTAAAAAGCATCTCTGTTTTTTAACTGGAAAAAGCAGCTAAAAACATAGCCTAAGCTTAGCTCCCCAGCAGGACATGAAAGACATTGAACATTTGAATAAATTTGTGAATTGTTAACACATATGCTTTTACTAATGATTTCTACCAGATTGCAGTTCTTATCTTCTAAATTTTGACGTCTATGCAAAGACAGGTTGGCATTTTGTGAAATGTTTCTTTCTGTCATGGCCATTAGCCAGAAATCAACCATTTTTGTTTTCTAAGAAAAGGGTAATTAGAAATAGGATTTACATTGGGTGGATGTAGTTGCTCCACTATGCATCTGCTGTCTCTCTAAATGCAAGTACTTTTAAGGATATATACCCAAGAGCAAACTTTTACAATAGGAGAGTTATCTGGGAATTAGAAAAAAAAAAGGCTTAACAATGAAAGAACAAAGTTCCCCATGATGTAGTTCCTAAGTGCTTTTGAGGGAAAATTAAATACAGGAAAAAGAAATGAAAATGAATTATAGTAGGAAAAAATATGAAGACCACAAGTGACTCTTCAACTTTCAAAATGGTTCTGGATTAAGAAACACTATCTGTTTAACGTGCCTACTATCTTGCAAGTCTTTTTTTTTTTTTTTATAAGAAAATCCATTTTATTGAGATATACTTGATACACTGTTTTGGTCAATTGGATCTATAATTGTACATGGTACCATTGAAAGTGACTAAGAGACTTAGGTTTTTCTATATAGTTGTTTACTTTTCCCCTGGGAGATTATTTTGTGTAAGGACAGGCTTTTAAATCTTACAATCACATCAGAAAAATACAGAAAATATTTACACAAATATTAATTCCTTGGCAAAATTGCTTATATTGTCAATAATTATGTTAAAAAAGCTAAAAAAAAACCTGAGTGTTAAATACCTAATGACATTGTTATTTTTCTGTTGTTATTTTTGGAAGCAATCTTGGGAAGAATTTTTCTTGGCTCCACTGGAGTTTTTCTTTCTCCTTCAGAATATATTTTATAATTCATGTACACACACATGCATATATGCTGTCAGTCTGAACTGATAACATACTGTGCAAACCCCAGATTGTGCTGGTCTCATCATATCACACATACCTCTTTATCTCACTTATTACTCAACATCCTGGCCCCAAAGCGCGCACACACACACACACACACACGAACTAACAAATGGCTGTATAGGAGCCAAGAGAAATGGTGATGAGGTTTAGAGTTGTCATTTAAACTTCTGCATCCACCATTACCCCAGACAATCTTAACACTTTGAGAAAACAAAAGTACTCTGTCTGATTTCTGCTTTAGGGGTTCAGTTAGATAAACATAAATCATCTAATCCTGCAGTTCCACTGAAAGCATAAGGGGAAAAAATATGAGCTTTTTTTCTCCCTATCATTCATGAATCCAATAATATTAATGAGTATAGTTCTGAGAAAAAAACCTTTTCTTTTGTTAAGTTCCAGAGGTTGGTCAATGTAAAAATAATTCTGTAAGTCATGTAACTATTGTATTTGGCAATTACAATGTCTGCAAGTTTAAAAAAAACTCATTGAGACATAGAACAGAATTTATTCTGTGTGCATTCATGGTGCCAGTGACTCCTTCCTTGTTTCATACAGTGTTGGCACTGTGTTACTGAACTGGACCAGAAATGCAAGATCTATTGCTGCAATCAGTGTCTTGCCATTAATCACCTCCCTTGTTCCTTGGCTCCACCATCACTCCTTGGCAATACCTCCCGGGCTATGTCAACCGTGCACGTCCATTGGACGATTTCACAACCGAAGGGCTTATTGCTGGATGACTCAGTGTCAAAAAACAGAAGCCAACTTGAGTATTTAAAACAAGGGTACTTTATGTGGGGATTGGTTACCGGGAACTGGAGATCCACCTGAAACTGGCTGTGAACTCAGAGATAAGCAAAGACTAAGCTACTTGGCCCCTAGGCTGGAGGGACAAAGGTTGGAGGGTGTTGCCAAAACAAAAGCATGTCTAGGAATAGATCTGAGACCAAAAAGGGTTTGTGTAGGCACAGATGCCATTGAAGTCTTTAGTAATGGCAACCTAGCTGCAACCCTCCTGTCTTTTGTAGCTAGTCTACTCTCATTTTCCGGAACAGGTCTTGCAAATATTCTCCAGATGTCTAAAGCTCCCTACCCCTGCACTGCCATGTGCCCCTCATACGCTCACCTTGCTGAAGTCCCCATTCCCAACACAAAGTCACCTGTCCTTTCTGCCACCATGGATGCAGCGTCTCTCCCCTCCTCATGCAGTTAGCTCTCTGAGCTTTGGGTTCTACTTCCTTTCCTCTCATTAGGCAATTTAAATTATCAATTTTAAACTCTGTTCCGTGTCTTCAAACCATTAATCTATTTGTTGCCTTCAATATTGTAACATGTACAAGTCTCCCTTATTCCCCACACCCCCACAAAAAAAGGGGAAGGAAAAAAGGCTCATCATTTCTCTATCTTTCCATTCAGTGAAGACTTTGAAAACATTGTTAATAGTCAGTGCTACTCACCTCCTTACTTTCCATTTACCTGTCAGCTCACTGGGTTCTGTCTTTTGCTCCCTCTTTCTACTGATACGACACTCTCCAAGCCACAAATGACCCTTGTCTTGCTGTAATAACATGTTGGACTACTACAAAAATATATTTTTGTCCTTTGTAGTACCTAATTTTTAGCTATCCCTCAGAGCCATATCATAGAGATGTAAGTGGAAGTTTTAGAAAATAACTTTCTTCACTGTTCATAGAGATTGTCTTTTACATTAAAGAGTAAGTGTCTTAAGGATTAATTTACCCTCTATGTCCAGCCTCCAACCAATATGCTGTAGGACTTCTCTAAGTGCAGTTTGGGGGCCAGAAACATCACCATCACCTGGGCACATGCTACGATGCAAATTCTGAGAATCTTCCCCATACCTGCTGAGTTAGAAACTTCAGAGGATGGGTCTAGGAATCTGGATTTTAATAAAACCTCAAGGTAATTCTGGTGCATGTTAAAGTTTGATAACTACTGAGGAAGGGAGGAAGAGAAAATGGAAAACAGAAAAGAGGAAGAGGTAGAATGAAGTGTTTAGGGTCTGAAGTCTTTGCTTTGTTCCTTTCCCCTGCTGGGGTGGGAGTGGAAAACATCATGAGTCAAGGGGTGTAGCAGAAAGTTCTACAGAACATTGATCGGGGGTTGGGGTGGGAGGGTGGAGGGTGAGTGGATGAATTGGGTGCTTCTCCAGGAAAAATCTGCAAAGATTCATGCATCATGATAAACCGTGGTTCTGCAGAGGCCCAAGTGCACTGTGTCCAGTGCATAAATCCCAACCCACCCTGGTGAGCTGCTGAGTGCAGAGCTGGAATGGTAGCCCAGGTGAGCCTTGAGGACAAAAGCAGGCCATGGAGGGCACATATCTTAGGGACTGGAAGCTTTTTTTGTGGCTGATACTGCGTGGTGGATCTTGGTGCCTGACCGTAAGTCCACATGGCCCCTTGGCAGTGACCAGTCCCAGTGCAGCCCCTCACCACAGACCTAAGTACAGAGTTTACAGGTCCAAGACCCTCTTTCCCCTCCAGTGTGAGGACTGAGAAAGCTTTTGTGCACTCCTACATTCTAAAGGATAAAGATGAGAGGGAAGTAATTTGAAAGACTGAGAATTAATTTGAAAGCAATTTTTATAAAAATAAGTAGAAATTTTGAACTAGAAGAGTTTGTGTTATCATTAATTGGAAAGTCTCAGTTTTCCCACTTCTCAGCAGGGTAAAGGCTTGTGGAGAAGTTTAGACTGTTGATGAGAAACTACCTTTTCTTTGTATTCTTGAGGATCTCTGTTCATGACCTTTCTTAACTTTGCTACTTTGCATGCTATTCATTACTCCCTCTTTCTTGAACGTTCTCTTCCCTTGGCCTGGATAACACCATGCTTTCACCACCTTCTTCCTCCTCTATGATAGCATCATCTCCATTTGCTTAACAGGTTGGTCTTCTTCCACTCATTCCTTAAATATTGATATTATATTAAAAGTTATATTCCCATCTTTTATTTTCCTGCTTCACCATCCTTAATTGTAATTTTATCCTAAAAAATGCAACATGGTTCTAGTGCCTTCAGAATCAAGTGAAAAAACAAACACTATTTGTGGAGTTTTGTCTTTTAATTTAGCAAGGTTATTTCCCTCTCAGGGAATTCTGCCTACATCTAATTAGTCACATTGCCATTTCTAGCTGCAAGAGAGTCTTGGGAGGTCAGTATTTCAGCTTGGTTCATTTGTGTTAAAACAAAAGAGGGAGAAGATTTGGAGAAAGGATTTTAGGTAGGAAACTACTAGTGCCTACCTTAAATCCTTGTAATTATTAGTTCTTCATAAAGAAATTAGTGACTGAACCAAAATGAGAATATTTTTTCACTGTCTAGAAAATAAACTCCTTCAATGACTTCAATAGTTACTAAAGATAAAAGCAAAATTCCTTGGTATAGCATTTAAATGCCTTCATGATCTGGCCTTTGCTTTACATTTCTTGTCTCATCACATTCTGCTGCCATCATTTGATACTTTAATCCACTTGAAGTGTTCACAGTGGTATTTGTACCTTTGCACCTATTGTTATTTGTACTTACTATATTCTGTGTGCAGAACATGGCTCCCTGCATATCCATCTGGATAACTCATGTTTATTCATAGAGGCTCCAATTAAGTGGCCGAAAGGCTTCCCTGACACCTGAGGCTTGGTCAGGAGGCTCCTGTGTTCTCTCTTGTCCGTATCCAACACAGTTACAGTCTACTGCAACTTTCTGTTTACTTGTGTGTCTTCCCATGAGACTTGACAAAAGCAGTATATTTTTACTTATTGTTATATATCCAGCCTAGCATGTTGTATGTGCTCAATACATATTTGTTGATTGAACAAATAAATAAAGAATTAAGTGTACAGGTTTGAGTCAGTGAATTACATATAACCAATTCAAATATTAAACTAACTATAATTTGCATTTGAACTTATTTTACTACAAGGGAAGCTTACTAAGAACTATCTGGAACCAGTCAGGAATCTCAAAAGGGAAGCCTAGTCAGAACTCTCTGGAACCTGCCTAGAAGAACTATCTAGAACCTGTCTGGAGAAAAAAAATGAAAAATTTTTATTTCATTTGGAAGTGTTGCCACTTTTAAGCAACTTTAACTTTCACCTTTGTTTAGGAGAGCTTTCATAACTGATTTCTTACTGTGAAAAAATCTTTCAAGTAACCTTACTTGCTATGTAATAAACAGATTTCAAGCTGGTTATTAAGATGTAATAAGTTTTGGGATACTTCAGTGCAGTTCAGATTGTCAAAGACACTGACTAAGTCATTGTTTACTATATTAGTCAATACTCTTTATAGTTTCATATTACTTATTAATTTTTTTTAGAATTTAGTGGTCGAACAAATTTTCATTTTTCTCACAAGCTGAGAAGTTTCCTTCTTGCTTCCCTTTCTTCTTCTCCTTCTCCTTCTTTCTCTTTGTACACAATGCACATTATATACTTGATTTTTCATGCCTACAAAGATCAGGAATGATTTTTCATTCCTACAAAATAGAATTTGAAATTCTATTATTTTGTTTGCATTGACCTTTATGCTCTGATTTTTTTGTATTCCAAGTTTAAATGGTCTTGAAATTTGCCTCAGCTTACATAAGCTTTAATAGTTTTTCACATTTCTATCTTATCATAATTTTATTATATACGGTCTGTTATAAATTTCCTTACATTCTTTGTGGAGTGAGTTATGATAAAAACAAATAAATATCCCTTCACATGTATACTCACACTTGCATGAGGTTGAAAGAACATGAAGGAGACACTGTGCTGGGAATGTTTCACAGAATCATTCTAAATGCAGTGTTTAGTCTAATCAGTCAGGAGAGTCTACTTCTTTGGATGCATATTTCTTAGTCAATATTCTCTTGCCCTTCTGAATAAATCACCATGCTGACTAATCTGACCAAAATTTATACTTCCCAAAGTTCCTGAAGTTATTCTGCCAATTTGAGTATCAACACAATAAAAGAGAATTAAGATTTAGTGAAAAACAATGCCATAGTAAAAATTCAGATCTGTGAGAACTGATTTCAGATTTGTCATAGCAGGAGTATACAAAATAATGTTTACTGGGCATCTAAAAATCTACTATGTTTGAGGAACTGTAATAAAGTTTACAAATCACCACCTCTCAATTTATAGATGAAACTGAGGCTCAGAGAGGTTGAATAACTTGTCACTGTCACAGACATAGTAAGAGATACCTTCCAAAAATGTGATGAGATAAAAAATTTCCCTTTACCACTTCTCTGGAGGTTAGAATCACCATTAAAAGAATAAAATAAAAATAAAAGCCTTTGGTTCCAGACACATCTATGAATCCTCCCACTTAATCCAGCTGTGTAACCCTGGACAATTATTTAATTCTCTGTGTCAGAGCATCTTTATCTGAGTTTGATTACAATTTTATTTATATCTAGTGAGCTGTTTTGAAGAATAAGTGATATAATAAATATAGTGTTGATAGCACAGAATATGGCATAGAGATAGTGTTCAATGTTAAGTATAATGAAAGGGAAGATGAATTATTTTCTTTCTATGTAAAGCATAGAAATTATGTATACCTTACATAATTATGTTTATCTTGAAATTATGAATTATATATACCTTAAAAGACCTCCACAGAAAGAAGATATATACTCTAACTGCTGGGTCACTTTAAGTATGAGCTACTTTATTTTCCCCTTCAGTGATTTGAATATATTCTTGATTTTTAATTTCCTAAAACATGTAGGGTTATGCAAAAGAGTGTGATCCTTCCCATGTTTTTATCTGGGCTCCCCAATGCATTTAAATGGGATCTGAGAGCCAGTAAGTCTCCTGTTTGCTCTTGAATATCTTAACCATTTATATTGTGAGGAAAAATACTTCTAGTCAACCTGTATTCACATTCTTTGATTATCATGATCACCAGCAGCACTGCCATCATCAACAGTACTGATTCACCACTAACCATAATATAGTGATCCAAGATGGATCGATACAGATCTATGAACAGCAAGACCAAAACTGGTGTAGTATGGTTCCTGTGGGCAGCAGAGAGGGCAGAAGGGAATAAATTGATCTGGGGTTTGAATAAAGTAGAAGGTGGAAGGTAAAGTTGGAGTAGGAGGTGCTCTGGCAAAATGACCAAGAACAATGAGATTAATTCATTTAGGTATAGTGCATATACGATGGGTGGAGGGTCTATGTAAAGCAATGGTGGGAGATAAGAATGGTACGACTGAAAATGAGACAGATGTATCTGGACAACATTTCAGGAGCAATGACTGAAGAACACTGAACAAGATCCCACTGAGTCAGGATTAATAAAATTTTGTCCAAAATGAGAATGACCTGCCTTTAAAAGATACTTCCTAATTAGCTTAAGTTTGATTTCCAAGTAGCCAGGATTCAAGGAAAAGTTTGAGATTGATGGGAGCTAGCTCGCTTTCTCAGTCCATTAAAAAATAGTTCCAATTTCATTTCAAAATTTGGAAAGTGGACTTGTGTAATGATTGGGGGTGGGAGTATAGACAAAATTTTTGGATTATAGGAGAACACGTTTCCAATTTAGAGTTGGTATAAGATCTGAAATGTCAGCACTAGAGTAAGAATTTAGACAATAAAAGACTGTCTATGTTCATGTTTAGTTCTACAAAATTGTTCATGTTTTTCATAGAGGAAATGTTATAATCCTGTATGGCTATTTTGGCTCAGTTGTTTATATGCTTTTACCAGTTGGTCTAATTGGCTTAAAATATTTGGAATATGGGATAACAGAACATGCCAGAGATTAATCTTCTCATTGTGCAAAAACATCTTTAAGCTTTTCTTTAAAATGTTATTCTTGACCCCCACAATACTCCAGTTACTAAGACACTTAAAAAATATAGATAAGACAAGTCTGGTGGTCCACTTATTCGTTAATGGGAACCTGGACCAGTAGAGGAAATACTCTGCAAACAAGCCCTACGTGGGCCCATGTGGGTGGGGAAGAAGTAAGTAAAATCACACTCTGTTCCACAAATACCTCTGAAGATAATGGAAATGGAACTATTATATTTCTCTTCTAAATGGCTGGCTATTGCCCATCTTCATAGCAAAGATAAATGGATTCACTCAAAGAATCCTAACTAACTACATGGGTGGCTCCATTTAATTGATAAAAAGAGTCCCATCCATGAAAATGCTCAGCTTCTAAATTACACACACACATAACACTTTCAAAATGAAAAAGTCCACATTTAACTAGTTCAAATTATTTTAGTATGGAATAATTAATAACTACTATCCCTTTCGATCTGTGAATATGAGACCTATAACTTTTGGCCTAGTGTAATAGAAATATTGTGTATGACTTTCTGTTCCTCCCATGGTGCAAATATAGCTATCACTTGTATACACAATTAACACAAATTCATTTACACTTGTATACACAGTCTCATCATGCATATAGTTTCATTGTTTTTTCTGACTCTGAACAAAAGCACAACACATTTAAATGAAAATCTCTGCAAGCTCAGACATATGAAGAAAACAATGATACATCACACTTTTAAAAAGCATTTCATTAATAAATGGATCAGAGCATACTTCTTGTACATCATTTAATTGTTATGTATTTAAAATGAGACATATTTCTAATATTCTTTTCAAAGCTTTCATATACTTCAAATTTATTATGTTAGTTGTTAGTAGCAATGACATCACAAGATGAATTCAAAGCAATGATGGCTTTAACATTTAAAAAGCTTAGAGTGTGCCAATTATTCAGGCTGCTAAGTGAAAGTACAAATGTCAGTTTAGCCATCTATAATCTCATACTGTTTAAAGGTTCATGAATTACACATGCAGTGGATAGAAATGGGGGAACTGAATTTGACTAAAAGACCTTTTTCACAAAAAATTTGCTAAAATGGTTTCTTCTAATGTAGTTTAGTGATTAATCAATTTGATTTAAAATGTTAGAATTATTTAAGGTCTGTACTTTGGATTTACTGTGAACTCAAAGCATGTTTATATTTATTGCATCAACTAAGTAAACAGCATATGCTTAATGCTTTTAAAATGCTCTCCAGTAAAATTTAGGTCAGTACTTACTTGTTAGCTATCAGCCACGAAGATACATTGACATATTTGATTAACAGCGTGCTTCTCACACTTTGTGTAATTTCTGTGCTTTGTGTAATTTCTGCAATTTTATGTCATTGGCAAAAATTCAGTATCAGCTGCTATCATATACTTAAAGATGTTCCACTTGCATTCATTTTCTATGTTTTTCAATATTTACACACTTTTCTAAATTATGTTTATCTTCTTTGAAGAAAAATTATTCTACCATGTAAATATTCTTTAGAGTATAAAAATAGAAATAATCAGGATGCATTGATTTCCTCCTAACACAGTGTGCTCGTGGACATGGTCTCAAATATAGTGAGGACCAGTAATGACTGAAAATTAGGATTATTTAAATTTTAACCACTATCTAACCCTATTAAACACTGTATATTCCTATAACTAGCCATTATAATGGGACCACAAAACCAGGCTGGCAGCAAAGAAATATTTTACTTCCCTTCTCTAGCAAACAGTTCCTGGTTTTGAGCAAAATTATTTCTGGTAAATATTAGTGGATAAGTGCTATAATGGAGACTAAGAAGAATAAGCAGAAATAACTAGAAGTATAGGAGGAGAAATGGTTTGATGTTGGCATCCACGAATCCCACCTCTCTCAGCTGAAGAAGATTTTCATGGCTGTATCTCTCTCCACCAACCTGGGATAGAAAAGGGAAAAGAAAAATGATGAATGTTAGTCTAAAACATTTAAATCTGTTGAGTGAAAGAATGAATGAATGTACAAATAATTAGGTCAGTTTAGGCACTGAAAAACCCTGGTGGCTACATTTGGCAAGGAAAATGCCTTGCTGGATGGTGGGCATTCGGTTTAGGATAGCAGAGTGTAGAACCCTGAGCTGAAAATTGGGATTTACAAGGCTGAGTTCACTTGTTAAAAAAATGAGCCCCTGAAAACTCCTGGCATGGCTGACAGGTTCTCTTTAGGGTGAACACTGTTAGTCTTTAATGGCCAGATGTACCAGCACTGGTATCTAGGACAGACCACGTAGGAATTACCATAGGATCCTTTCATTTTTAGTGTTTGGAAAGGGAGATGGATCAGTTGCCTGAGTTCATTTACATCTTAATAGAAGCAAAGGACACAGGATTCAAGGATTCTACCACACATGTTGGAATTATAGCTATTGTCTATATTTCTAAATTTTTCACATTGTTCACTTGGAGTTACCTGGGCCCAGGCATCCTTTCCTCTTCACCCAGGTACCTCCTATGGCATCTCACATCGTCAGGTCATCAGGGTGTTTTCCCCTGTGGGTCACCTCCGATCTGGCATACTAACATCACTCATCTCGTTTTCACCCCAAGTCACCCTCCCTTCTCAGAGTGTCTCTTTCTCTGATTGGTGTAACTAGACTTTTAAGTCATGGAGATGTCCCCAGTAACTCATATCAACATTTATGCTTCCATCCATATTTTAATCTGCCATCAACCCAGTATCCTGCTGTCCTTTCTACCTTAACCTGGGTTTCAATATTTCAAAATTGTTTTTGTACCTGGCCTTCTTCTCCCAGATGATTTAGCCACTTCTGTGCCTTTTAATTGTCATACAATTAATATAATTGAAATACTTTCATTAATACTTTAATTCATTTAATGAATAAATTTCCCGAAGTTAAAATAATATACTACTATGATTGACTCCAATTTCCACAGTTTGGTTTCCAGAGTTCTCTTCAGTTTGGCTGCCATGGTCCTGTATTGGTCTCCTGTGGTCCCAGACAGGTCGCTTTCCCCCTTGAGCCCTGTGTATACAATTCCAATTCCTAATTGGAATACAGATTTCATACCCAGAAATGACACATATGTTTTCTTGGCCTTTCCAAAACCTGTCTACTCCTTCAAGTCCCTTCAATCCTCTCAAACTCACTGTTGATGTCCCTTAGTCCAGTTCTTGTCAATGGTCTTGTCTTACTCCCACTTGTCTTTCACAAACACTCTCCCCATCGGAAGCCATGGGGATATTCTGGAACCAAAGCTCATAGCTACATTTTCTAAATCCCCTCCCCATATCTCTTAGAAATCCTTTTCTTTTTCCCTTCTAGCAACTGTGTTCCAATTTCCTAGGATCTTCAGTCTCTTAGAGACCTGATCTTAAAAACCCTTCTTCAACTATTTAGTTCTCCAAATGTCAGTTCAGTTGAGCACTCATTGGGGCTCAAAGGTGCTTTCTGACCTGAGTTCTACCAAATTTAAAGGGTTTTACCTGAAAAAAGTTAGTCAAGACCACTGCTTCCTAGAAATCAACAACATTGCTTTGGGTAGGACTTCAGTATGTTAAGTTGCAGAACTTCACAATAATTTCCTAAACTCTTCCAGTAAGATCCAAGTTTCCTGGAATGAGGAAATTTTAGATTCTCCTGACTCCTCCATGGTACTTGTTATGCAATTAATCAATACTTAAGTAGTTGGACTGAACTGAAAACCAGGTAGAGGGAGAGGAATGATGTAACTGGGAGTAAGATACTGGATGTTGAGCTGACAGAGTACCAGAGAGTACTCAGGGAAGAGGGATGCAACGGCTCGTTATAAAGGCTTAGCAGCTGGGGAAAGGGAGTAGATAAATAAGGGTCATTCTGGTTTCGCTAGCACTACGATAGATCAGTGGATCTCAAACATAGCCACATATTTTAATCACCTAGGGAGATTTTACAAAGTTTTATTACTTGCCCCATTCACTACACCCTTTCCCCACCCTCCCCCATTCTGATGTAATAATCTGGGAAGGAGCACTGGTTGTTTTGTAAAAGCTTTGTAGATGATTTTAAGGTGCAGAGAAGGTTAAGGAGCACTGATATGCGACTCTGGTGTTCATGTGTGCTCCCGGGCTTATAGCACAGGCATCATCTGGGAGACTGAGTTCTGGAATCACCCCAGAACCAGAATCTACATTTTAACAATATTTCCTAGTTGATTCTTATGCTCACTAAAGTTTGAGAAGCTGTTCTAAGGGACTCAAAACTGAATTAACCCAGGGGACCACACTGACAAACTAAGAATCTAGTTTAGCATTACTTTGGACACATTCCCTGTACCTGGCTCAGACACAGCCCATCAAGCTCTGATGGCTGCTCGCAGGCGGAAGGGTCTAAGTGAGGCAGGGAGGGAGGAAGTAAGAAAATGGTGCCAGTAGGAAGGCAGGGCTCACAAACCGTGGCAGTTACTTCAATTAACCCTGGATCCTTGTGTTTTTTTCAGGATCAATTTGTATACTGTGACTCAGCACTTCTGCTTCCTTCCTGTCTTCTCACACTTTCACTTTCTCCCAAGAAAATCTATTTCTTTGTTGATCATCCAGAGTTTTAAAGCTTCTTATCCAAAGCTTCTTATGGGGAGTATTAATGCTAATGGATTTAGTGCTAACCACACCAGTCAAGATGGCAACCGCATCTATGAAAGGACACTCCTGTTTCCTGCCTCTTTCATGCTGGGGGAAATTTGGAAAGGATGTGAGTATGTGGAGGCAAGGACATAATCTCCTAATGTTGACAAGGGCTCTCTATCTTTTAATAACTAATCCAAAGTTTGTTTTTCAACTGTGAAAATTTGAAACATTACCTCTATCCGAGGAATCAGTCCTGGTTCACCTCCACATCCGTCAGGCGGAATGGGCTAGAGCTGTGCTGCCCAACAATTACTAGGATACGTGGCTGCTCAACATTTTGAATGTGGCTAGTCTAAAGGAACTGTGCACACTCCATTTTTGAACACTTAGTAAAAAAAAAAAAAAAGTAAAATAACCTGATTAATAATTTTATGTTGATCACATGTCAAAACAATAATATTTTGGATACATCGGACTAAGTAAAATGTTATTAAAATTAATTTCAACCGTAATTTTTTAGTTTAAGAAAAGACTACTAGAAAATTAAAAGTACACATGCAGCTTGCCTTATCTATTAGATAGCACCAACCCAAAAGAATGGAGCAGCCCTCCCAGGCAGTAAAAGTCTAGGTCAGTATTTGTTCTCATCCTAATTTAATTATAATACTAATTTACAGCCAAGTAGGAGACTCATAGACTTAAGCTATGGTTTTAGGAAGCAGCTATGGCTTGGGTTACTTGGGCAAGGACAGGAAATGGCAGAAATATTAAATTACATGTAATTTGGTTTTGGACCTATTGTTTTCCATCTTTACACCAGACTATCCAGAACATTTCTAAGCTTTCCTAAACAGCCTTAGGGCAATTTTTCCTAGTTTGGAGAAAATAATGGAGATGGTGTGGCATGAGCTAAAGTGGTGGTATTTAGTGTGAGAACACAATTAAGAGATAAATAGTATCAAACTAACAGATATTATTAAACAGCTATTATAATGCTTTATGCTGAAAAGATTTCATATTTTAAGAGGAGATGGCAAATAAGAGAGCACAAAGATACTCAATCCATTATATCCAGCATGTCCAAACAAAATATATAGGACAATGTCAGGAACATATAACACTGCAGAAGTTGAATCTTCATGAATTGGGTGGGCTGAATACTCAACTCCTGCTTCTGGTTTGTTCCTAGTATATGGACACTTCCAAATTGGTCCTCAGAATTCTTTTCTTTTCATTTTATTTTTTTGTTTGTTTTTTCTTTTCTCCTTCTGTATTAGCTGTGTTCCCTCTTGGGCATAAGGGGGACCAAATATCAGGCTAAGCTTGTGTCAAATCTCACCACTTCAGAGTGGATGAATTCAGAGTTGGAACAAATATGCTATATTTGGTCATTCTTGGAAAATAATGTGATGATGGAATTAGACTCATTGACCTGTGGGTGCCAAATTCTAACTTCTTAAGGTGTTGTAAGTAGGTTGTTTATTTATCTGTCCATTATTTAATGAAATACTTTTACACGATATCAACAACTTTCGATATCTAGAACAGCTTTTATTTTGACATTTCAAAAGGAATATTTAAAAAAATATATAATCTACTGGTGTTATATAAAGAAATAATACAACATGAATAGAGACTAATGATTATCAACCTTGACCAAGAAGTTATAATACTAAAACAGATAAACTCTAAATAAAAAAATAGAAGACCCATCCCAAACCAAAAGAGAATTGATAGAGTATAATGACATTCATGGCAAAAATGAACAAATATAGTATCAGAGTCCATGAGATTCAGCACATTCACATAATCCATTGAGAGGAGGGTGGAGATGTGTTTTAGATATCATTAGGCCAATGTTTTTCAAACACCTAGAGTAAAAACTAATGGGTTGCAAATGGAATTAAAAAGAAAAAGAATAGCATAGAAAATATCAGTATCTATGGCAAATTGTAAGAGAAAGAAGTGTTTCATGAAATCTTGCTTTAGTTGTATGTGGGATGTGTGTGTGTGTGTGTGTTCAGGATCACCATGTTAAATGTATACTTACTGTGGATAGTAGTCAAAAATACTGAAAGAACATTGCAAATACATTTTAATTGATAGGCATTAAAATGATGAGTCTGAAGACTAGTAAAATTACATCTCGCCCCAAAGCTATAGAACTGATTAATCCCAGAAGTGGGCACAGAAACTTAACAACTCCCTATAGACTTCCTTATGCCTTTACTTCATTTCAGTCTCAAATATTCTACACTTGAATGTGGAAAAAAGATTCTGCTTCAACTTCAAAAATAGTTGAAGAGCTTGTTACCCATAGATTCTTCTGTGCATGACTTTACAGACTATACAATGAAGATGAAAGTATACTGTTACAAAGTTTTCCTCTAACAATATTTTAAGTTAAATAACAGTTAACTATTTTCATATTTAAGAAAAGGGTGGCTGCTGATTTTCTCTCTTCTGAACTGATTCTTGGTAATAAATACACATGAAAGTACAGTGACTACTAGATGGCAAATTTGGTGAGACACCATGTGTGTGCTGTTTTTCTTTAGCTCTTTAGGAGTACCTGAGTCTACTGAGAGAGCAGCGTTATGAATTTTACCAACTGCCAAAGAGTTTATTCAATAGGTCTGGGTATAAGATTCAGTATGGTTGGTGTGGCAGCCAAAAAAATGAAAGTACTTAAGAAGTTGGGCCATTGTGAACTATTGTAAACCACTATTAGTCATGGTAAAAGTTAAATGGAAAAGGAAAAACATTTTGGAGCCATAAAACTGTAAGTTCTAAATGGAGAAACGGTTGAGCAAGTGTCTCCAAAGATGGGGATATAAGATATTCATCAACTTTTTACCATATAACAAGGATACACTTGTATGCACTCTTAAGATCATTAGCAACCACCTCAGGTGTATATTATGAATGCAGTGTTATAATGCTTTATAATGCCAGTGTAGATAAAAATCATGTTGAGACAATATGAAGGTCTTTGGACAAATATTAGAAGATTTCTTCTCTTCCTTCCATCAACCCACCCTGAGCCACTGAATCTTAATAAAAGCCACACAAAAGTAACTCTCTTTTGTAGCAACCCTGGCAATTTTCTAGCTTCTTTTCAGTAATAAGCAGGAAAACACATATTTCTAGGAAAGTAGTCTCTTACCCTTTGTTTCCATAAGTATCTTAGGACTGACTTAGACAACTTTTTCTTAAAGAATTTATCTAAGGCTTGTATACATAAATGGATGCATACATAATTTAGACAACTACATTAGGATATTTATGGAATTATTTTTAAATTACAGGTAGAATAAATATTTTTAAGTACAGCTGTATTAACCTCACCAGTACTTTTATTGACATCTTATTTGTTTTAAAAACATGTATTTTCATATAATTATCATTAACCAACAAACAATAACCTGGATGTTTAAAGTGAGTGCAGAGCTTGTCATTACAGCCTGCTTTCAGTACTGTTCATTTAGTATGCTGTGTTTTTAACACAAATGTAATCCACTCTGTGTTTTCCATTTAAAATGCATAAGGCAAAGTGCATCATAACAGGATGTAACTATGTATTAATCAAATTAGAACAACACTTCAAAGCCTTGGGCTTTTTGCTGGGCTACTGTTAGATCACAATTCATGAAGGAAAGAAGCAGCATAATGAAGGGCTTGGCAAGGGAGCAGTTTATTTTCTTTCCAGAAAGATATAGAGTGGGTTCATTTTCATGATGGGAAAACATGTCGAGAAAGGGTAACAGTCAGCATTAAGCTAAAGGACAATAAGTGGAATTTAGAATACTACAGTGTTTTTGCCACTAATAAAACATAAATTCTACAGTTATTTGATGCCACGACAGAGCTCCAATGACCTATTGTTAAATTATTAAAGCTTCATGACTCAGGCAAATATAAGCCAGTATAGTCAATATTAATATTCAGAAGATGGCCGATTAGATGATTCTTTGTCATAACAGCATGCTATATAGCAATGGAAAATATGAAACATAGTGTATCCAAATACAGAACTCACTGCAAACACAACACGTGCCATGTAGTATGGTATAATTGTAATTAAGTAATTGTTGATCTTGATTAGTGCTTGTCTTTGTATAATCCTAAATATGCATGCAGCACAGTGCACAAAAACAAACAAAACCTGGGTGGAATTGGCTGGGACAGATAATAAAGAAGAAATCAGCCAAATAAATGGAAGTCAATTATTTTGTTGAACATTCAATTGAATTTTATCATTAGATACCTGGTACACACGAACTTCCTCTTCACTGTTATTGACAAACAACAAATGAACAGCTAATTTTCTTTTAATCTAAATTTTTTTTTTCTTGGCCTGTGGATTGGAATGAGGAGGGAACAATGAGAAGCACTCACCTAAATGATTTTTTCCTAAATGAGAGTACAAGCTTATCTTAAAGCCCTGATTTTCTTTTCCCCATGTACAAGGCCAGGATTGTAGTCTACTTGAAACAAGACAGCGAACAGAGTTTTCAAGACCAGAACTAGATTAAAGTAATCTTAATTTCTGAGTGTGTACCACTTTATCCAAAGGATGTACTCTGTTCACATTACACAAATCCAGATATCTGCACAAGTACAAAGGTGCATCATGTGAGGATTAAGAAGTGCAGAAAAAAAGGAAAAGGGTTGAGAGGGTGTTTGGAACTGGAGAAAGGGGAGAGACAAGCAAGAGGAAAGAAATGGGAAAGGAGACAACTGAAGCAGACAGAAGAGAAATAATAAGTTTATTAGGACAAGAAGATAGAGATTGGTGAGGGAGGAAGAAGATCATAGAGGCAAAGGAGAGACCCAAATGACCCCACCACCAGGCAAGCAAGTGAGTTCAACTGGACACCTTACTGTGCTCAGTCTATTAAATGGTGGTGGTGGTGGTGGTGATGGATTAGAGGAGCTCTATAGTGTTTATAATTCAAAAGTTCTATGACCCTGTGGCTCTATGACTAAGAAGTTCTACCGCTAACCATTTCCACAAGCGTCCAGCAGTAATTCTCTCTCTCTTTTTTTTTTAAGTGAGATAAAGTATTTCCATTTTAAAAGAGACATTGCTAAGCACAGAAGAAAAGCAACATCGGTGTCATAAAGGAACCCCTGGAAATTCAAGAGCAGTCACATTGCTAAATCCTACCACATGCTTTTTTAGTTGTTCAGCTGTGTTTATACAGAGTGGAACCCAAGTAAACCAGTGTTTCTTTACCTCCACACACCTGACATTTTGAGCAGAGAATCCTGGGCACGTGTCGTAGCTTGTTCAGCAGCATCCTCGTTCCCTGCCCACTAGAGGCCAGTGGCACCACTCCCCAGCTGTGATAACTAAAGATATTTCGAGATACTGCCAAATATCCCCAGGGAGCAACTGTACCTGATTGAGAACCACTTGCCTAAGCGAAAGGTACATCATACAATCAAGACGTCCAAAGAGCAAAGATAAAATGAATGAGAAACTTCTTATATGTCGTAACACATATCACCAAGTAGTTCAGGTTAGTTGCAAAAATCTTCGGGTCAAAAGATACATTTTTAATAGCCCAAATCCATTAAAAAAAAACCCCAATACTTAGAATGCTTAAAACTTCAGAAGCCCATGGAGAAAGTAAAATTGAATTTTAAATAATATTTCAAGTGTGAAAGAAGAAATGCAAGTATAGAGCAAATGGGTTTGATAGAGACAGAGAGAGAAAGGCTCCCTTTTAGGTCAAAGTCGACATGATTTAAATGGACAAATTTTGAAAGAGCCCACATGAATTTAGTAAACACATCATGGGCTTTCTTGAAAACCTCCCGCAAGAGACTGAAAGATTCACCTGGGTGAGTTTATACCGACATCAGTCACTGATTAGAATCCTGTAACAGTGGGAAGTAACGGTGGCCCTCAGCTTGACGACTTCGCGTGAGGAAAAATGAAAAATTCTGTGGCCACCTGGCCTGAAGTGGTTTTTTCCTCCTAACTCTGCTAGAAGACAGAAGATTTAAATGATAGGACTTTGACCCTAAGGGGCATTTTGGGAATGATTTTGGTCAAAATCCTGTTTTTTAAACATACCAGACACGTCCTGCCACACCCGCCGTGGTTGCTCAGGCAGGTGCGTGCGTGCCGCTCACAGGGCGCTTCTCCGGGAAGCAGTTCTTGAACTTCAGTGGGCATCACACTCCCAGGAAGGGCTTCTCAAACACCGATTACCGGTCTCCAGTTCCCGAGTTTCCGACTCAGAAGATCCAGGGTAGGTCTGAAAATGTTAATTTCTAACAAGTTCCTGTGTGATGCTAATGGACGGGCAGGAAGTCCACACGTATATCAGCTAAAAGTGTTTTTGCAGATTACTACCACACCCGTGGTTGTTCCATTCAGATGATTTTTTTTTTATTGCCTAAGTGTTTAGTTAGCAATGCCTATCTTACATTTGTTTATATGTTGCCTTTGACTGTTCCATTAATTTTTTCATGATAAAAACCTGTCTCCTTTTATAGAATATTTGCTCTGCCTTCACTTATCACCCAGTGCTGAGTACACAATAGATTCCTAATAAATGACTCCCATTGCATAGAATGAATGAACACAATATGAAGTGTAAAGTTACAGTATATTTTATCTTTTTGATTTTTCTTCATCAAAAGTAGCTATGTTTTAACTTGGCCTAATACCAACTCCATTTTCTTTCCACTTTAAATCTTTTTTTCTTTCCTGAATATAGACCTCATTTAGAAAGAACAGGAACACATATTATGGCTTACATACTTCAACATGAAAAGCATATAAAAGGACTTTATAGCCATACTTCTATTTTCATTATCTAAGTGTATTAGTAAAAGCAAACCTATTACATCTTCCTTTTGGGAAGCCAAAAACATCTGGAATTTATGTTATGAGGGAGAGCTTTGACAGACTTTATTTGACATGCACATCAACTGCAGAGGAAAAAAAGATCACTGGAGGAAATGTTAAACTAAGTTATGATGCTGTCCTGCCAATGGAAGATTTAAGCCGATTGGTTGGCTGTGTCCTGAAGATGCATTAAAATATGAAGGCACAAAATGGACAGCTGTTCCAGAGAGATCAACCCCACATTATCCTAACTGATAAATAAATGTGCAATATAATATATAATTCTGGTGTGGGGCTCCAGATATGAGATAATTCTTAAGAGCAAGGCTCAAGTGATTTGTTACCAAACCCTTAGAAGCAATGCTTTGTGTGTTATACTGCTGTGCACTCTGCTTTTATTTAATGGGAGCTATATCATTTTTATTTGATTTCTTATTTATATTTCAGAATTCTTGAAAGGTGATTCTGCTATCAAAGTGAAACTAGGTGTATACTGCCAAGCCATTTGAGCTCATATATGTATAAATAAGAGATTTCTCCTGCCTCTGACTCCTCAAGGTTCACTGAGAAATTCTACTTTTCATGCCATGATCTGTAAGAGAATGGGCATCATATATCTGTCCTTTTTTCTCTTCTGGCTCCAGAACATACCTCCAGATGTCCTCTGAAACAGAGAAGGAGGAAAGCCTTTTTTTCTTTCCTGGCTCCTTTTATTTCTGCATAATTTAGATAAGAAACATGTTTTTGAAATTAAGATGGTTCCAGAAAATCCACAACACATGACCCTTTTAAGTGTCATATTAGAGACATAGGTGTGCTAAAGAAATGTATGCTTTTCGTATCACAGCTTCATGCAAGGAGGAAGCACAGAGGTGTTTGATCCCAACTTTCTTAGCTTCTCTTCTGCACCTGTTCATTTCCCCTCACAGTTAGGTCACAGTGTCACCCCCGGGAAAGCCTGTGCTGGGGAAAACGATACCATGAAGCAGTTCCCGCAGATAAAACATGGGCGCCTGGCTGTGCTGGGGGGCAGGTGATTTGATGGCCTATTGACTTTTCCTCTGTGAACACATTTGCAAAGAGCTTTCCTAATTGCTGGATGAAAGTATGACCTCTTCAGTGTCACTGAAGAGACCTGGGTCACAAGATATTGAATATAAAAAACTTAAGAAAAGTCAACAGAGGGTTACAAAAACTAAAGCATAGATTAAGAAGCTTACAATAGCCAAGACATGGAAACAACCAAAAGTCCATGAATGGATAAAGAAACTGTGGTATTTACATAGAATGGAATATTATTCAGCCTTAAAAAAGAAGAAAATGCTGTTATTTTGAACAACATGGATGGACCTGGAGGATATTTGCTAAGTAAAATAAGCCAAACACAGAAGAACAAACACTACATGATCCCAATTATATGAGGAACCTAAAATAGTCAAATTCGCAGAGGCAGAGATTAGAAAGATGGTTGCCAAGGGCTGGGGCCAGGGAGGAAATGGGAGGTGTCAGCCAAAGAGTACAAAGCTTCAGTTATGCAAGATGAAATCCTAGAAATTTACTGTATAACATAGTACCTACAGTTAACAATATTATATTGTATGTTTAACATTCTGCTAAGAGGATAGAACTTACATTAATTGTTCGTATCACACACACACAAATAAATAAAAATATTTTAAAAAGAGGGTGAAAAAAAGTTTCAGAAGTGATCAATATATTTATGGCATTGATTGTGGTGATAGTTTTAAGGGTATATACCTATCTCCAAATTCATCAAGTTGTGTATGTTAGGTAAAGCTTTTTGTATGCAGCCATACCTCTATAAAGTATTTTTTTAAAATAAAAGTTTATGTTTAGCAATATTTTAACCACTTAAATTCAGGACATGATCAGGCAATTCAAAAAATAATGACAATAATAATTACAGGTTTTATTTTAAAATATATTAATTTGTAATATGTAATGAGTGCTAGGCACTGGTAATGGCATGCACATTTAAGGTTGTATGACAAATATCAACTTGTTTTCAATCTTAACAGTTTGTAGTAGGGAATATTTGTGTGCCCTTATGTGAAAATATTGTCAAAAGTCTAAATTTTTTGACATTATTCATGAATATGAGGCCATAGCTAAGTGGCTGTCTTGTCTCACTTTGAATAGGCACTGTATGCAAGACATTAAAGAAGGATGTTTTTATTGCACAGATTTAAAACATCATACAAACATGAAAGAAATAGAGCCCTCAAGATATCTAGATTTTACTTTTTAGCTAGTGTAATTAAACTAAATCTAGCCTTTGTGCAAAAAATATATATATAAATAGCACTACTGGTTAATGCAAGAGAAAATTCTGGTGCTCAGTCTATATGCCCCTGTCAATGCAGTTGAACACCGGTGGACTGCATTGACAGTCCAAGCACTGGTCAAAGGTTAATCGCATCCAAGGAGGATTTTTTACTGGAGCAACTTTAGAGGCTCAGTCCATTTACATTCCATGTAAAGGATTTTTCCATCTTTATACACAATTATTGTTGTCACATTCACTCTGTAGATTTATTTTTTTTTAATTAAGGGAATTCTGATTGCCCCCTCCCTTTTTGTTTTAATACTTTATTTCAATGAATGGGTCACAACTGAGAATCAAGGAAATCCTATTTCCATCTTCAGCTAAAAAGATATTGTTGACGATAACTTTAGAGGTCTTAGTTACAACCAAGCCAAAGGGGACGCATGCATACATTCCATCAGGTTTGGCCTTCACAGAGAGGACCCCACCACATCCTCACTCAGGGCAGTTGCCAGTGTATAATGTTGATTGCCCCAAATCAAGAAGTCGTGCATGCTTGTGTATTTCTATGGCTTTGCCTTTTCAGGGTTTTGGAAATGATTATCTTGAATAAGGTGGTATGGCTTTATTTACAGATAGTGTATGTTCTTGAAAGAGCCTAAACCATTGTAGAGATTTTTTACCATATTGTTTCATGTGAAAAAGTTAGATTTGTTTGGGAAAGACATATTTTGCATTGTAGTTACCACCGAATTAGTATCAGGATTTTTATACACATTTCCACTTTCCAAGTCCTAATGGCTTCTCGTGTCTCTGTCTGACCAGTAGAGACTGTCTAGTTGTCTCTCTGGTCAAGATGGGGACAAAGGTACTTTCCTCTGGAGCCCAATTCAAGCAATTCCAGTCAGATTTGGTAGCTTTTGCATATCATCCTCCCAAACTGCCCTTGACTAGACGCTCCCTTTACTGTGTATAACCTGAGGTGTATATCTAGGAAATGTGTCTGTATCCACACTATTCATCAAATTCATCAAGTTCTCTAAACCTCCACAGTTCTCGTTTTTCTTTGGATTCCTATCCACTTTCTTTTGAAAGATTTACTTCTTTACAAACATCAAGTTTGCATTCCTTTGTGAACACTAGAGGTCTAATTTGGAGACCTCTGTTATTTTTCCCACCCCAGCGATTATTTCCCCCTTACCTCTCGGTAAGAGCACTCAGTTTTCCTTTGAACAACCTCTCTACACATCAATCCTCATGGTTTGGGTGGGGCTAATTTCACCCCTTGCTCTAGCAACAAACTTACCCAATGAGGGTAAGACCTGGGTCTTGAGCTGTGACAATTGGAAAATTAGAGTTCTCTTTCTATCAAGGTGACCTAGTGAGTAGGAAGTGAACTTGGAGCTACTCAGGGCCCAACCTTACAGCGGCTGCCTAAGAATGAAGCTAATGCTGAGGAAAGCAGAGCTGATGGGCCTGACTTTTAGTTATATTTGCCAAAACATATTGTCTTTTCCTCTCCCTTTCTCTCTTGCTATGTTGCTCTATGAGTACTCCTGTGGACCCATGGGTCTTGTAGGAAGTGGGGTACCTACAAAGAAGTATCTTACAAGTTAAGAGAAAAGATTGACACCCATGACCAGAAAACAGCAAACAGGGCATAAAATGTGTATTTGAATGTTAAGAGCTAAGATACAGATCCCAAATGTGGTAAGTCTAGAGAAGGCAGAGATCGTCAGGGTAATGCTAGCTGGAGGGCTCTTTGGACAAGAACTGTTGGTTCAACTGGAATTTAAGGAATATGCAGAATTTTGGTAGATATAGATGGGGGGGGGTCAAGTCCCCTGGGTGGATACTGAGGACATCTCCTTCCTGCAAAGAGGCTGGTGTTGGAAATACTGTGTGATAAGATTAGCTAGGTCATGTGGCACTGGACAAGACAAAGTCCAAAATAAGCAGAGGATTTTTATACCTAATGGAGTATGAAGATGGGAGCAATTTGAGTTTGTTAATTCAAGGAATGATATGGTGGAAGCCATGATTTAAGATGGCTGAATCCTCAAAGGTCGTCTGCATTAAACTGCCTTCAGTATTTGATAAAAATAAAGATTTCAGCTGCCCACTTCAGATCTACTGAATCTGAATGGCCGGGTGGGAGACTAAGAATCTCTATTTTTAACAAGTATCCACGGTGATTTTAATACACAGCCAGACTGAGTGGTTTGTAAATTGAACAGAGATTAACTTCCCAGTCATATTAAGTTACAGGCTAATTTTCTCTAATTTTCTCACATCATAATTTCATTCAGTCTCTCCATCACAAGGTCCCCCATCTGCTTACTCTTCATCTGAGTGTGCAGACCAAGATGTGCTGCTAAAAACAACAACGGCTGCCTAACCTATCCATGACTTAGTTTCCTCATTTGTGAGATGGCTTTTGTCTACCAGTGATCTCACTGCAAAGTCTCTTACTTTTTTTTCCCCCTTGGTCATTACATCATAGTGGCGCTACTGTGCTTTCTATTTCTTTGCTTTTTATGGCCAAAATATTTCAAAAAATTATCCATGTTTGTGTTACTCATTCCTGAATTCCTTCTGTTGATGTTTTTTAGGGGTAACAAATAGTTTCTTTCTCTCCTATTCCTGGAATTTGGTGCCAATTAAGGGACAGAAATAGGAGTCAGGGTGAAAGAGATCAAAATACCAGTTTTATTATCAATAAAACCAGGTTGTACTCTATGCTTGCATAAGGACTTGCCCGAGTTTGATAACAGTATTCAATTAAACTTACTCACCCAAAACACAAGCTTTGGGTCATGTGTGCCATGAAGAAGGGGACAGTGGTTATCCCACATTGTTTGTGGTCTGGGTGGGTGTTCTGTTTGCAGCTGTGGCTGCCAGGAAATAACCTGTAAGGAGCTGAACTGTGTCCATTTTTATCCTGAACTCACCAATCAGATGTATCTCCTCCATCTTCACCCCTGGAGTTGTGAGTGAGAGGCCAGAAGAAGGCCTGGAGTGTTTTACAAATGGAAGCAATTCTACATGGAAATGAAGGGGAAGAAGTGTGACCTCACCAGTCGGTGTCCTTCACCTCTGTAATGAGCCAGCATAATTGAACAACACAAATGCCAGACCTCTTCTCATCACTTTCCCCTGGCCTCTTTTTCATGGATTTCTCTGAAGTGTTGATTACACATGGGCCAGGTAGAGGTGTGCAGTGTGCTCCCTTGTTAAAGGCTCCTGGTGGGAAGCTGAACTCCAGCTGCCCAGATGTTCTTTAGGGGCCATGTATACACCCAGAGGAAGGGGTGCCATTTTCTGCTCACAAGGCAGAATGCACTGGTGGGAGAGTCTGCTTGGAAAGGCCACTGTTGTAATTTATCTGCTTAGAGGGAGCATCTTTTAAAACTTGGTAAAGAAAGAGCCCTGATTATACATTCTTCTATCTTTCCCCCCATGGAGGTATAAAGCTTTTCTTGTCATCTTCTGTCTCCTTGACCATTCCCCTTTATTCTTTTCTGACTATTCTACATACCAGCCCTCTCCTCATCACTGTTCAGTCTTTGGCCTCAGGTACATTTGCTTTCACCTTGTCTATATGCTGTTTAAGAAAGGCAGGTGTGCTTATAGTACTCTGGACCGACGGTCTGCGTAACTCAGGGCAGAGGGATAATGTCGTTCTGTCTTGGCTTTGGAATGAATCCTGCCACACCATTAGCTCATATCCACTAATAATAAAGAAACAAAAACCCTACTCACACATACTACTATTTCTAGCATCTCTCCTGCCACCCTAGAATTTGAATCTTATTAGGTGTTATATGCCATTCATTTCTGCAAGTTCCATCCTGGAATGTGTTTCATCCAGGTCAGGGGACTTGAACCAATTTGGCCCATCAAGGGTTCCCTTACATCTCCTCTTTTCTGTTGACTCGTGCGTTTTGCCAAGCTTTAGCCTCTGCTCTCTAGACTGAGGACTATGTCCTAGGTGTAGAATGGGAGCTATCTGAGGACAGGATCAGTGCCTGTACTTGTAGGACCTACCTTAATGTTTGTTTGGTGAATCAGTGAATGAATGAGAAGAATATGGACACAAAATAGGAATTGTGTTTCCTGTTTGGCACCAAGTAGTGCATTTATCCTCTTCTTGTTCTTTCCTAACTCAGTACTAACCTGAAAAGGCTTAAAAATTTTTTTTGCCATATCTCAGTTTTATTCCTTATAAGTCTTTCACTACAAATTCCTGCCCTTTTGTATTCACATCCTCAGTTGGGTCATCTTTATTCTCTTTACACAGGCCCGTTTACTACCTGCGCCTGTAGAAGAGCTCCTTTTCTTGCTACCCTAGCTTCTTACAGGCCTGCTCACCATCCTCTTCTAAGTAAATCAGAATGATCACAGCTACTTTTTAAGACCTTCTCTTGAGCAACCCTTTCCAAGATCAGATTCTATTTTTCCTCTTGTATCTTTCTAAATCTGCTTTTCTATATCTATAATACATGTCTGTGACTTCCTGAATATGAGAAGCTGTGAGATTATAATACTATTAACCATAATAAACATAAGCCAATTCATTATCATTAAATTTTAATTTACCAAGCCTGTCAATTTTTTAAAAATTTGAACATTAGAGTCCTTTAAGCAAGGTAACTGTCCCTTATGCTTCACTTATCACTACTCCTGGCAAGTCAGAGTGGTGGTAGCCTCTCCTGCCACTTCCCTTATATCTTGAATTATTAAATTGCCACCAAGATACAGTAAGAAACAGATATTCTTTTAGTTGAAGGAGAGATCTTGCAAATGTCTGAATAACCCAACCCCCTCTTGCATTTAATGTTTACCAACTCATATTTTCTTCCCTTGCTGTGTCTTTAGGGACTCTCTCTCTGGTTAGGGGAGCTTCTGCCTGGATCAGTGCAAGAGACTTCTGACTGGAATTTTATCCTTAAATCATATTTCTTTCAATTCTGAAATCAACTGTCAGGTAAATAAAAACAGTGAATTTAATACATAATGTTTCAGCTCAAAAACCTATAAAGAATCCTAAGTGACATTGGGATAATGCCCTAACTTCTTAGCTAGACATTCAAGATCTCCACCAACAGCTTTATAGATTTATCTTCCTCTGTTTCTCACTTATTCTTGACAGTGATCCTCAGGCCTAGACACATGTACATGGCCCCATCTCTGTGCTGCTGTTCAGATGCCTTCTCCTTTCTGGCCTCTGCGTGACCTAACTCCACTCTCTTTGACATACCTCCTTAATTAAACTAGCAAACTTTTTTGACTCTCCACTCTGTATATTGCAGTGTGGGAAATTCAATAATGATAGGCAAAATTTCTGCCTAGAATGAACTTCAACTTGCAGTTTATTGAAGGAGACAGAGTACTATCTAGAACTCTGTAGTGTGAAGAACATACACTGATTTAGAGGGGAGACTGTGACATGCTAAAACAAATGCCTTTATCTAAGCTTTGGGAAAACGATGAGAAGAGACTCTTTTTTTTTTTTTTTTTGAGAGGGCATCTCTCATATTTATTGATCAAATGGTTGTTAACAACAATAAAATTCAGTATAGGGGGGTCAATGCTCAATGTACAATCATTAATCCATCTCAAGCCTAATTCTCGTCAGTCTCCAATCTTCTGAAGCATAACGAACAAGTTCTTACATGGTGAACGAATTCTTACAGAGTGAATAAATTCTTACATGGTGAACAGTACAAGGGCATTCATCACAGAAACTTTCGGTTTTGATCATGCAATATGACCTATAAACCATCAGGTCAAATATGAATATTCATTTGATTTTTGTACTTGATTTATATGTTGATCCCACATTTCTCCTATTATTATTATTATTTTTATTTTTAATAAAATGCTGAAGTGGTAGGTAGATGCAAGATAAAGGTAGAAAACATAGTTTAGTGCTGTAAGAAGGCAAATGTAGATGATCAGATGATCAGATGTGTGCCTATGGACTAAGTATTAATCCAGGCTAGACAAGGGCAGCAAGACATCCACGGATGCAGAAGATTTCTCTCAAAGCAGGGGGGGTGAGGTTCTGAGCCTCACCTCTGTTGATCCCCAAATTCTCACCTGATGGCCCCCCTGCGACTGTGCCTGTCTTAGGTTGTTCCTCCCTTGAGGAATCTTACCCGGAGAAGAGACTCTTTTTGTCCAGGAGTTTGTGAAAGGCTTTATGGAGAAGGGGCCATACCAGTTGGGCTTTGACAGATGATAAGATACCAACATATTAGAGTATGGGCATTCTAAGTTAAAGGAAGAGCCGGTAGTTTAGGATTCTGGAGTGTAGCATGTATGTGTTGGGTAGGGAAGAGAAGAGACCTGGGACAAGGCTGGGGACTTAAAAAGAGCAGTGGTAAATGGTTTGCATTTTGCTCTCTAGTCAAGGGGAAACTTGGAAGGCTCTGAGCAATGGAATAACACCATAGAATCTGTTGTTAATGAAGATATTTCTGGCAGCAACTTATCAGGGATGGCTTTGAAAGGAGGAGAAACTAAATCTGGTAACTGGTGGGATGCTCTTGTAATAATCTATACCAATAGTGGTGAAGTCCTGAACTATGGAAAGCAGTGGACTAGAAAGTAGTATTAATAGGAAAAGCATTTCTGCAATAGATTCTGTAAGCTTAAAAAGAGACAGAGGTAGGTATTGGGCACTTGGGAGGAACATTAATTTCTTCAGTAAAATTTCATAGGGCACCTAATATGTGTCAGAGCTCTGTTGTGGGCTAGAAGTACAAAAACAATATCATAGTACAAAACTGAAAAACTTTACAATCTAATCAAGTATAGGAATATGAACAAATAAATACACACAAAAAAAAGCCACACAAAATAATTAAGATATATCTGTATCTATATCATCTTTCATCTATATCTATATATCTCTCTATTTGTACCTATCTATCATTGATTTATCTGTCGTTTATCATCTTAGGGAATGGAGATATGAAAGAGATGACTTACTAACATGCCATTTAAACTGGTGTTTACAAGATAAACAGAAATTTGATAAATAAGAGGAAGTACGTAAGATATTGAGAGACAGAGAAGAGCTTTTGCAAGCACATAGATGAATTAAAGTACACAGTATGTTACGAGTCCCTGAGTAGTTGGGGAGGTACCTAGTCAGAGGTAAGAAGGAAAATTAGTTTCATTGTGCTCAACATTTCAATTTGTTCTGAAGGTGATAATAAAACAGAAAAGGGTTTGAAATGATATCTGTGTTTAGAAAAGTAATGCTGAGCTGAAGATGAACCGGGGGACAGGCAGTTCAGAAGCAAGTTATTTCAATAATTCAGGTTAGAGATAATGAAGCTCTGGACTTGGGCAGCAGCAGAGGGAAGGATATGAAAGATAAAACGTTTATGTAGTCGGTGAAAACTGTATATAATGCACAGCTGAGTGTAGAAAGAGGTTAGAAGGTGATTGTGAAGATTTTAGTATGGATGATTGAGCTGCTGTTCTCATTAACTGAGAAGGAAAACACACCTTGAAGAATAGGATTTATGCAAGAAAGGGTGAGTGATAATAATAACAGCTAATATTTACTGAGCATTTATGTACCAGGCTCATTCTAGCACTTTATGTGAATTAACTCTTTAACCCTCACAATAAAGCAAGGAAATAGGTACTCTCATTATGTCAATTTTACAGATGAAGAAATTAAGACACAGAGCACTTAAGTATCTTGTTCAAGGTTGCACAACTACTAAGTAGAAACAGAGTTTGAACCCAGAAAAAATGGTTAAAAAAATGCTACCCTTGCATTTTAACTTTGGACAAATGGAGCTTTCTGTATTGGGCAGGAGAGAGGCCAAAGGTAGAGATGTGGGGATGAGAGCCAGTAATGATGAGCAATAGGTAGAGTGAAAGAATGACAAAGGAAGAAAACTGAGGATTGACCCTTACCAAAACATTCCTCATCGATACTTGGAAGTGGTGTGTGACTCAAGGCAAGACCACGGTGCCATCAGAGACATAATAGAGAGGAAGGTGAATGCCTGTTGAAGAGCTTAAGAGCGTGAATACTGCCAATAAGAAAGATGTGTTCACCAACACTGAGTCCAAAATGGTCAAGAACTTCTGAAATATCAAAAAGGCCATGATATTTAGAATTTGAGAGTGAGCTCGTATCTTTTGAGAAGGCAGCTTCAGATCAATGTTATGGAGAGAAGCTAGCAACCAGTAGGTGGGGTTACACTTTGCAGGTGTGCTGAGAAAGTGGTAGGCACAGATTTTGCTGTTTTTTTTTTTTTGGTATCATTAATCTACAATTACATCTACAATTACACGAAGAACATTATGTTTACTAGGCTCCCCCCTTCACAGTAAGGTAAGTCCCCCCCACAAACCCCATTACAGTCACTGTCCATCAGCGTAGTAAGATGCTGTAGAATCACTACTTGTCTTCTCTGTGTGTTTTTTTTATTGTGGTAAAAAATATAAGGAGATTGACTCTCTTAATTTTTCGAGTGTACATACAACATTATTAACTAGACGTGCAATGCTGTACAGCAGATCTCCAGAACTTTTTTTATCTTGCACAATGGAAACTTTATACTCCCTGAAGAGCAAGAAGAAATTGTAGGTAAGTAGCTAGAGAGGACTGTGACTTAAGAGAGGTTTTACTTACATTTATCTTTTAATTGTTTTGTAGACATGTAACACAGTAGGTCAACAAGGAGCAACAAACAATGAAATAGATGAAGAAATAACAGAAAGACAATGTAAAATATAGAGTAACTTTTTGGATGGTGGAGATTGGCTCTAATACACAGATGGAAATTGTTGGTCTTTAAAAGAAGGATGAATTTACCTTACTGTGAATGATTAGGGATTGAGGAGTTGTAGGACAGACTATAATCCTTTTAAATTAATTTAATCTCAGAGTAGTCATACAAATGTACGGTGATATTAAAAACCTGTCTTAGGCTTTGGATACATCATTGATCGGATCCATCCAGGCCACCTCCCACCGGTGAAGTTCACTCTCCTCAGCATTCTTGGTCCTTTGAGTCCTGCACACTGAAACTCAGCTTGGGGTTGCCTCTATTATTGGTCTTTGTGTCTGTGTCCCATAACCCCATGTAAGAACTACTTCCATTGCCTCCCCATCCCTGATGTGACATAGTAGCTTGATCAGCCTCTGGTCTAATGCTTTGCATTAGAAATTATCTGTGAAGATAACTAAAAAAGTGTTTGTTGGATGACGTCAGTTTCCAGAGGAAAGTCAAAGTGAGGTCATTTGCTCCCAGTGAGTGAAAGAAGTGGTCTTAGATGATTGAAGAGAATGGAGGAAGTTCAGAAGGGTTTGGAGAATTCACTGTGAACAAAAGGATTTCCAAGTAGTCCTGACGGGCCACTCAAGATTAGATACCATAAATTCATAGTGGAGCCATCTGGTGGTTCCTTCACTTTTTCTAGTATTGGCAAAGGAATAATAACAAGGACAGAGAAAACATATGGTTTGATTTGTCCAACACTTGGGATTGGCAGGACAGCTGCCGAGGACTGTCAGTTTGAGATGAGTTACAGAATTCTTGGTTACTCGTGAGAGAGGAGAAAGGAGAAGAAATGGGTGACTGTGGTGTCCAGGCCAGGCAGAGAAGAAAGGAACCAACTAAAGCCCAAAGCCGACCTAATTACAGGAGGGGAGCAAGGGGCGGAGAGTCTGGGGACGGAGCAAAGCTCCTGAGGTCCAAGAACAGGGTTAGCTCGTGTACGGAGTCAAATGGCAGGGGGTTTGGGTGTCACTCTTAGAGTGGTCAGCTTCAGCATCTGGGAGCCTGGTGGTAAAAAAAGAAAAAGGAAATGTTCAGGTGATAATATGATGTGATGTGTAGCTTCCTACACCCGGTTTCCAGAGTGGAATAAAGCAAAAGGTCATGCGAGTGGAAAAAGTAGAGGAAGGAAGGTCTAGGATGTTGAAAAACTTATCAACTATAATGTTAAAACTGGCTGTGGGGTGGACTGGGGATGAAATCTGTGAAGCAAATGTGAAATTCCTCAAAGGTGAGAAATCAACACCATTGCAAGAGATTAAAAAGGCCTGGCATTAAAATGATATCAGCCTGGGTTTGTATCCTCAAGCCATGGCCAGGCTTGTACTGGCTGTGGGGAAAGATGGAGGGGGAAATAAATAGACAAATAGTTTGTTTAAATTCTATTTCTCCATACAAAAACATTTAAAGAAAAATAAAATGAAAAAATAAAAACCCACAGTACTTTAATTATATTTAATGCCACTAAAAAGTAGTCATTGCTTCTCTTTCTCTGAAAAATTGAATGTTAAAAAAAATGCAGAGAAGGTTTTTTGTGATGTTTGAAGAAAGGTTCTTGGTCACATTCATGTCAGGCCTCCCAGCTCTTATTATTCATTAAGTTTTATTTCTGGACCACGGACATTATTTTTAAAATTCTGGGACTAAAAACAAAATTCCATATTTAACAGGGCTTTGCTGCCATGTGACCAATGCGTATCATGAATAGCTCTGTCTTCTCTTTCCATTATCTTCCAGAGAGGACTCCACAACATGGAAAGAATTATGAGGCAGCAGATTTGCAATACTCAGAATGGCCGGAAATGATCTCCTAGTTGTCATGGTGTTGGGTGATGTCATCCACTTTCCCATCTAGTTGACAATTGCACACCTCACCACGGCCACAGTGAGAACTGAAGCTCTGTTAATGGCTGAATGGAAAGATCTGCTATTGTCTCTAATCCATTCTCAGCAAGTACAAGTTTAGCCTCATTTTACATATTCCTGAGTGTTTTAGCTACTATGTTTTTAAATGACTAAAGTCACAAAACTCCAGCTACTTAAACTATTCTGTCTCACTCTCCTTGTTCTATGATCCTTTCTGAGGAAACACTAACATGCAGTTCAAATTTCTCTTACTCTGTTTCATTCTAGTCAGGTCCCATTGTAGCTGGCTATACCTTAGTAAAGAAATGTTTATGTGAACTATCTTTAAAAGTATTTTGAAGGTGACACTGTAAATAGTAAATAATTTTGGGGTTGATGTGAATATGTCATTAGCCAATTTATGGTGAGTAGAGGTTTCTTGTCATTGGAAGGATTATTCTCCACATGTTAGTGTGGAGAATAATCTCTACGATACAAGTTTGACTAAAACTGTGCATGGTAAAAACTCATTAAAAAAGAAAATCTAGCTTTAGATAGTTTCCCCTAGCTGTTTCCACCTAACTCACTTCCAATTCATTCACAAAGCTGTATTTCTGTCTTACATTCATGCTCAAGAGTTAGCTCTTCCTAAACTGATCAATCTTTCAATGTCCAATTTTTGGTCTGTAAGTTACTGGAAGTGTCTGATGCTCTTGGTTTGCTCTTGTTCCCCTATACATCCCTGTTTTTTATTCATCCTATAGTCCTTGGCTCAAGTGTCATCTCCTTCAGGGAATCTTTATGTTATCCTACCCCTAACCTCCACTCCTATAAAGGTATCTCCTTAGGTAGTCCTATACCGAGTATGTTATTCTACCCATGCACTGGCATGACTTGTACTACTGGATTTTGAACTTCTTAAGGGTGGAGCAACATCTTACTCTTTTTTGTATTTCTAGTATTTAAGTATAGACTAGGTAATCAGGTCCATATTGAGTGAAAGAATGTACCCCAAAATAGCAAAATCCAGGATTTTTTTTACAATATGGTTAATGCCTTTGGATCCTTAACAACTTCAATACACAATAATTAGTAAAGCAATGTATTCATTTTGATTAGGAACAAAAGGCAGAATGAAATCAGATGCTATGTATTGTTGTATCTCTATGAGCCAACAGACCACTTTCCTCTACTATTCCCGCAAATGCCAAAAAAAAAGAGAGAAGAAAGTGGTGATAGTGGGGCTGGGGGAGGCAAAGAAACAACTCCAGGTGAATATATATATTTATTATTAGATTCTCAGGCTCAATTCAACTCATGAGAATTGGTTAGACCACTTGTGAGATACAAGGACTTCTTTTGCCCCTTTAGGAACAAGAATTAGGCTAGACAGCATACCTATGTTCATTACAGCATTATTCACAATAGCCAAGAAATGAAAACAAGCCAATGTCCATAGGTGGATGAACAGATAAGGACATGTGGTGTGTACACATAGTGGAGTATTATTTAGCTTCTAATAAAGAAAGAAATCCTGACACGTGCAACAACATGGATGAAAATTGGGACATTGTGCTTAGTGAAATAAGCTAGTTGCAAAAAGACTGGGATGACAAGGTTCTAGACACTTATTGTAAAACAATGTGAATATGGTTAACACTACTGAACTTGATTGAGACAGTAAATTTTATGTCATGTGCTTTTTACCCCAATTTGAAGTGAAATAAAATATTCTCAAAGGAAAAAAAATAAAGAACATGACTAGATGCTGGCAGGATGGGTGCCTCTGACCTTCTCCCTCATGTCCAAATCCTAATATTGGTTCTCTGGCTCTGAAGCTCTAAAGTTGACAAAAGACACAGAAAAGAGAACCCAAAAGAAGAAAGCTTTCCTGCTTCTGCACCAACAGCAGAACTGGTCTAGCATCACAGACCATGAATCTTTACCATGTACTTCACACTGGTGCCTATAAAGAGATTCAAGGGTCCAGCACTGTCTCCCTAAGGTATGAAGTAGTCCAAGAAGAGGCCCATCCATTGCACCAGCTACATAGGGTAGTCATGGATGATGATTAAGAAGTTAAACAAGCAACACATTAAAGAATGTAAATTTTACACTGTGGATAATGTAAGTCTCTGGTAGACTATAAGTATAAAGTGATATGACCAAATATGTGGATTAATATAATTGCTCTGTTGTAGTGGTGTCAGAGACCCTAAGGGAGACTGTGACATGAAAGGAGTGTTGGCATGTACCAATGTTCTTGGCTGAGATGATTCGATAATCCTTGGGATGACAGATTTAAGGTCATGATGGAGATAAAGGGACAAGCACTGTGGCCTCGGAAGTGAATGGGAATTCAGTGTGTTTAATTGGTGTCCTGGGCAGAGAGGCAGATAAAGTATTATTTAAAGGTGAGAAGGTTTAATGGATTTTTTCTTCCTAGGATGGAAGAGGCTTATGCATGACTAGATTGAGGGTAAAGAATTAACAGACAAAGAGAATTAGAAGATAAGGGAACAGAGGGATAATTGGCAGATTACCAAAGTGATCAAGAAGATCTTGAGCTAGGAAGAGGAATTAACGTTTGAAAGGGGAGGGACACCTCTAATTTCAACAGGGAGAGAAAGGAGGCTCAGTATGAGATATGGGAAGTTAAGATTTTTGAGGCAGAACAAGGAAGCCAGTTGCCCTGCCCAATTTGCAAAGTCACATTTTAGAGCCACTTTTACATAAGTATTGTAGCTTTACACAATATTATTTATTTACATAAGAATTACTTAATTTTGATCGGATTAATTTGGATTAAATATTTATGGGACTGGCTAAAGCAATGGATGGAAGATTCAAGGGTGAGTTATAGATGTTTCTTATCTTTACTGGAAAATAGGACAAGTAAGGCCCAGAGGTTTTCCAAAAAATACCCTTCATTGATTTGAGCATGATGACTACTTGCCTGGTGCCCTGCCCTCTCAGAGAAGCACCAGCGCCGAGCTCAGGTCAATCCAAGGGACGCCAGTGAAGAAGGACATGTCTAATGAAAAACAAAATTGCCTAAATAATGCAGAATGTGGCTTGGGCTGAAATTCAAATCATTTTCTTACTAGATGATTTCCCAGTGATCTTTTTTTTAGTGAGACTGGAAGGTTGGGAATCTTAAGTTATTTCATGATGATTCACTTTCTATTTCTGTTCAGAGTACTAAGATTATTTATAATCTTATCACTGCTCTTTTTTTCCACAGCTATTTTTATATCATTACAAAAGAACTTTAAAATGGTGAATTGTTGACACCCTCTTTTGTACTGGCTTGACTATTCCCCCTATTTCATTATTTTTTACTATGTAAATAACTGTATCATAAAATTTTTAATGCAAGCTCCCATCGAGATGTGAAGGGCAAGCATTCTGAAGAAATACAGCCTTGTTAAAATGCATTTGCTTTATAGGGTACACTAAGACCCATTGTGAACACAACAACATGCAGCCATAAAATGATTAAAATGTCCCTGTTAATAAAATTTTGACCTAAGTTACTGGCAACAGGTCAGTATTTTTCAAGCATTAACCAGTACCTGTTAAGAGCGGGGTTGAGGGTAGGGAGGTGGACTATTATGAAGCTCTTGGGAAGACTCGATAAATTCTTGAGCATAGGGGAAGATAACTGAGGTCATTTTTCATTATCAAATATAACACATTCTCTAAAATATCTGATTCTTCACCTATGCTTTGACTATCTTCTTGCATGATTGAAAGAATATTGATTATGACTGTAGATTTTCAGACACAGCATTTATTGGCACTTCATTTTAAAATACTTTGCCAATAAATGATCCATTGGCATTCTTTTCTTCCTGGAGATAATTTCTTTTTCATCAGGAAGACCAGACTGTCCTAATGAAAGATAAATACATATGAAATATATATGCATATATTGTTTAAAATATTAATGGTTTTTTGCTATATGATCATTGTAACAGCTGGAAACAATTCTGGAAGTATGAAGCCAAAAATGATCATCTTAAATACTATTGTCTAGATGTTAATTAATTAAATTAACTGGATTTTGATCCAATAAATATCTGTTGAGTACCTACTATGCCCAAGTTATTGGTTGGTTCTGGGGATAAAACAGAGCAAAATTAACATGTTACCTGCTATCATGAGAATAGAAGTATACAAAATTTGGGCCAACATTTTGCCAGATATCCCGCTGTGAGTATGATTATATGTGAGTGTGTGCTCATGTTTTAAACACATAAACACACACATTTACATTCATATAAAAAGCTATACTATAACTCATTGTCTACACTTTCCTTTCTTAGGAAACAGTAAGTTGTGATCATTTTAATTTGTCAGTAAGTAGTAGAGAATCACTTTTCTTATATATATATATATATATATATATATATATATATATATATACACAACCGTGTGTATAACCCCAGAAGATCTATTGAAATAGATACACTGTGTCTTAAACCAATTCACAAAACAACACCTGAGTTTTTTAAAGACTTAACTTTTTAAGAGAAGTTTTAGGTTTACAACAAAATTGAGTGAGATACAGAGTTTCCCACGTGTTTACAATAAAATTGAGAGTAAAGTACTGAGTTTCCCATGTAACCCCTGTCCCCACACATGCAGAGTCTCCTCCATTATCAATGTCACTGACCTGGAAGGCACAGTTGTTACCAAGGATGAACTTACATTGACACATCACAGTCCCCCATTAGGGTTAGCCCATGTTAGGGTTAACTCTTGGTGTACACTCTATGGCTTTGGACAAATATATAACAACATAATCCATCATTATAATATGATACAGAATAGTTTCACTGCCCTAAAAACCTCTGTGCTCTGCCTATTCACCTCTACTCAACCCCTTACCACCTCTGGCAACCACTGACTTTTTTACTGTCTCCATAGTTTTACCTTTTCCAGAATGCCATATAGTCAGAACATACAGTATGTAGCCTTTTCAGACTGGCTTCTTTTCACTTTGTAATACATGATTTTAAGATTCTTCCATGTCTTTTCATGGTCTGATAGCTCATTTCTTTACAGAGCTGAGTAATGTTCCATTGTTGGATGTACCAAAATTTATTTGCCTATTCACCTACTGAAGGATATTGTGGCTGTTTCTGAGTTTTGGCAATTATGAGGAAAGGAAATATAAATATAAATGCCTGCTATAAACATCTGTGTGCAGGTTTTTGTGTGGGCATAAATTTTCAACTTTGGGTAAATAACAAAGAATACAGTTACTGGATTGGATGGTAACAGTATGTTTAGTTTTGTAAGAAACTGCCAAACTGTTCTTCAAGGTAGCTGTATGATCTTGCATTCCCACTATCAACGTATGGGGACTCCTGTTGCTCCACATCCTTGACAGCATGTGGTTGTGTCTGTGTTTTGGATTTTGAACATTCTAATAGGTGTCTAGTAGTATCTCATTGTTTTAGTTTGCTTTTCCTAGATGACATATGATGTGGAACATCTTTATATATGCTTATTTGCCTGTATATCTTCTTTGGTGAGTTGTCAGTTAAGTTCTTTGGCTCACTTTTTAATTGGGTTGTTTTCTCATTGTTGAGTTTTAAGAGTTCTTTGTATATCTGTCCTTGGTCAGACATGCCTTTTGTGAATACTTTTTTCCAGTTTATGGGCTTTTCTTCTAATTGCCTTGATATTGCCTTTTGCAGAGAAGAAGTTTTGAATTTTAATGAATTGCAATTTGTCAGTTCTTTCTTTCATGAGTCATGTCTTTGATGTTGTATCTAAAAGGCACCACCATACTCTAGATCATTGAGGCTTTCTCTTTTTTTTATAGTTTTGAATTTTACATTTAGGTTTACTATCCATTTTGGATTAATTTTTTGTGAAGGGTGTAAGGTCTGTGTCTAGATTCATTTTTTATGCATGTGGCTGTCCAGTAGTCTCAGCACCATTTGTTGAAGGGACTATCTTTACTATATTATATTACCTTTGTTCCTGTTGAAGATCACTTGACAGTATTTATGGGGTCTAATTCTGAGTTCTATATTCTGTTCCATTGTTCTATTATCTATTGTCTTACCAGTACCACATGGTCTTAATTACTGTAACTTTATAGTAAGTTTTGAGGTCAGGAATCTTCAGTCCTCCAACATTGTTCTCCAGTATTGTGCTGAATATTCTAGATGTCTTGCTTCTGCCTATAAATGTTAGAATTCATTTGTTGATATCTATGAAATACTCTGCTGGGATTTTGATCTGGATTCAATTGAATCTATAGACCAAATTGGGAAAAACTGGCATCCTGACAATACTGAGTCTTCCTTATTTCTCCAATTATTTCTTCTTTGATTTTGTTCATTATAGTTTTGTAGTTTTTCCTCATATACATCTTGTAGATATTCTGTAACATTTATACTTACGTATTTCATTATTTTTACATGTTAACGTAACTGAAATTGTGGTTTTATTTATTTATTTAAAGTATCATTGATAAACAGTTTTATGAAGGTTTCACATGAGCGACACTGAGGTTTCAACATTCACCCATATTATTAAGTCCCCCATCCCACCCCACTGCAGTCACTGTTATCAGTGTATTGTTTTCTCCATGCTATACTGACTTCCCCATGGCCTACATATATTATGTGTGCTAATTATAGTGCCCCTTAATCCCCTTCTCCCTCCCTTCCCTTTGGTGACTGCTATTCTCTTCTTGGAGTCTGTGAGTCTTGCTGTGTTGTTGTCCTCCACAGATGAGTGAAATCATTTGGTACTTGTCTTTCTCTGCCTGGCTTATTTCACTGAGCATAATGCCCTCTAGCTCCATTCATGTTTTCGCAAATGGTAGGGTTTGTTTTCTTTTTATGGCTGAATATTATTCTATTGTGTATATGTACCACATTTTGATAATGGAATTGTGTTTTTAAGTTCAAATTCCACTTGTTGATTATTGGCATATAGGAAAACAATTGACTTTCGTACATTAACCTTGTATCCTACAACCTTGCTATAATCATTTATTAGTTACAGGAGTTTCTTTTTTTAATTTTTAATTTTTAAAATCTTTTTATGAAAGTATAGTGGACATATGATATTATATTAGTTTTGTATACGACATAGTGATTTAACATTTCTATACATTATGAAATGATCACCATTGATAAGTATAATTATAATCTGTCACCACACGAAGTTATTACAATGTGATTATCTATATTCCTTATATTGTGCTTTTCATCCCCACAACTTATTTATTTTATATCTGGGAGTTTGTATCTCTTAAACCCCTTAATCTACTTACCCCCTGCTTCCTGCCCCTCTGGCAACCTCCAGTTTTTTCTCTGTATTATGAGTCTGTTTCTGGGGTTTTATTTGTTTGTTTTGTTTCTTAAGTTCTACATGTAAGTGAAATCATATGGTATTTGCCTTTCTTTGATTTATTACACTTAGCATAATACCCTCCCTCTAAGACCAAACAAGTCTTTGTAAATGGCAAGATTTCAGTTTTTTGTATTGCTGTGTAATATCCCATAGTGAATAAAGTTATAGGAGTTTTTTTTCAATTATCTCAGATTTTTGTACATAGACGATCATGTTCCCAACAGGTGTAACTTTTATTTCCTTTTATTGTTTATTGCATTAGCAAGGACTTCCAGAATGATGTTGAAAATGAGTGGTGAGAAGGGAATTGTTTGCCTTGTACCCCCTCTTAGTACAAGCTTTGAATTTTTCATCATCAAGTATAATGTCAGCTGAAATTTTTTTAAATATTGAGGAAACTTCCCCTCCACTCCTAGTTTTACTGAGAGTTTTTATCATGAATAGATGTTGTCAAATCTTCACAAAAAGCCTTGTGTCAAATGCTTTTTCTGATCTTTTGATACGATCGTGTGATTTTTCTTTTTCAGCCTATTGATATGATGAATCACATTAATTGATTTCAAATGTTGATCCAGACTTGCATACCTGGCATAAGTCCTATTTGATCACACTGTGTAATTCTTATTATACTTTTTTCATTTGATTTGCTAATATTTTGCTGAGGATTTTTACATTTATTTGTGAGAGATATTGGTCTACAGTTTTCTTTTTTTGTAATGTCTTTGTCTTGTTTTGGTATTAGGATAATGCTGGCCTATTTGAATTAGTTAGTACATATTACCTCTGCTTCTGTTTTCTGGAAGAGTTTGTAGAAAATTGGTATTATTTCTTCCTTAAATGTTTAGTAAAATACACCAGTGAACCTATCTGGGTCTGGTACTTTCTTTTTTGGAAGGTAATTAGCTACTGATTCAATTTCTTTAATAGACATAGGCCTATTTTGAATATTTATTTCTTCTTATATGTGAGTTTTGGCAAATTGTTTCTTTTAAGGAATTGGTCCATTTTATCTAGGTTATCAGATTTGTGGGTGGAGAATTGTTTGTAGTTTTCCTTTATTAGCCTTCTAATTTCCATGGGATTTATAATGTCCCCTCTTTCATTTCTGATATTCATAATTTGTGCCCTTTATATTTTTTAGTTAGTTAGCCTGGCTAGGTGCTTACTGGTCTCATTAATTTTTTCAAACAACCAGCTTTTAGTTTTATTGACTTTATTGAGTTCCTGTTTTCAGTTTCATTGATTTTTGCTCTAATTCTTATGTCTTTTCTTCTGCTTATTTTGGATTCAATTTGTTCTTCTTTTTCTCTAGTTTTATAAGGAGAAAACTTAGATTATTGATTTTAGGTGTTGCTTGTTTTCTAATAAATATATTCACTGTTATGAATTTTTCTCTAAGTACTGCTGTGGTTATATCCCACAAATTTTGATAAGCTGTGTTTTCCTTTTCATTTAGTTAAAAATATTTTTAAATTTCTTTTGAGACTTCTTCTTTGACTCATGTGTTATTTAAAAGTGTGTTGTTTAATCACTGTGTATTTGGGGATTTTCCAAATACCTTTATCTTTCTGTTATTGATTTCTAGTTTAATTCCCTTGTGGTCTGCAAGACATTGGATGGTTTCTATTTTTAAAATTTTGTTCTGTCTTTTGACCCGAGATATAGTCTGCCTTGCGACCTTGAGGAGAATGTGTATTCTGTTGTTGGGTGAAGGAGTCTATAGATGTCAGTTATATACAGCTCATTGATGGTACTGTTGAGCTCAAGTATGTCTTTATGGATCTGACTGCTGGATCTGTTCTCCATGGGAAAGAGGTGTTGTAATCTCCAACCATGATAGAGGATTCATCTATTTCTCCTTTCAGTTCTACCAATTTTTGCCTCTTTTTGTTTGATGTTATGTTGCTAGGAGCATAAACATTAAGAATTGTGTCCTCTTAGAGAACTGACCCCTCTTATCATTATGTAATGTCCTGTATCCCTGATAACTTTCCTTACTTTGAAGTCTGTTCTCTCTGAAAGTGCTATAGCTACTCCTGCTTTCTTTTGATTAGTGTTAGCATGGTATATTTTCCCCCATCAATTTATGTGTAATCTATTTGTCTTTAAATTTAAAGTGTTCTTGTAGACAATATATAGTTGAGCTATATTTTTTTAATCATCTATCTTTATTTGGTGAATTTAGAGCACTGACATTCAAAGTGATTATTGATATAGCTGGATTAATATTGATCATATTTGTTACTGTCTTCTGTTTGTTGCCCTTGCTCTTTGTTCCTATTTTTGTGTTCCACTATTTTTCTGCCTTTTTAATTAAGCATTTTATATGATTCCATTTGCTTTCCTTTCTTAACATTAGTTATATTTCTCTTTTTTACTTTTTTTAGTGGTTGACCTTGAGTTTGCAATATACATTGACAACTAATCCAAGTCCACTTTCAAATTACATAATTTCTGTATGGATAGTGTAAGTGCCTTTGAACAACAAACTAATCTTAATTTCTTCTTCCTGTGTCTTGTATATTATAATTATTTATTTCAATTATTATATAAATGTACATAAGCATATGTATATGACATATACAAAAGCATACATAATTGAATATATTTTTGCTATGATTATTTTAGATAAACTTATCTGATCAATTAAGAATATGAAAAATTTTAGAAAATTTACCTT
Source organism: Manis javanica (assembly GCF_040802235.1). Classification (NCBI taxonomy): domain Eukaryota; kingdom Metazoa; phylum Chordata; class Mammalia; order Pholidota; family Manidae; genus Manis; species Manis javanica. Next base: position 113,361,553 of record NC_133156.1, on the reverse strand, counting down.
TACTTATTCCTTTTCTAATGCTCTTCTTTCCTTTACATAGATTCAAGTTTCTAACCTGTGTTATTTTCCTTCTAAGAACTTCCTTTAACATTTCTTGTAAGACAGGTTTCCTGAACAAATTCCTTCAATTTTTGTCTAAGACGAGGTACTCATAGATAAGACAGACATTATTATAAGAATCCAGGTAAGACTTGGTAGTAGCTTGGACCAAGATGGTAGAAGTAAATGCGAGAAGCAATAAGTACCTTAAAACACTGTGTAGGCAGAGCTAACAGAACTTGGGGATTAATTGGATGTGGCTTGTAAGAGAAAGACATGAGTCAAGCAGGACAAGGTTACCTAACACAGAGTATTAGTGTAAATATTTGTTTAAGTATCATCTCCAGCATTCAGATCAAGAATTATATCCAGTAAATTCATAGAGCGAGTGATCATATTTTATTAATCTGAAGGCTTCTGTAGATCCCTTAATGCTTGTTGCATTGTAGACCCCCCAAGAAAGCGCCAAGAGCACATGTGTTTGCAATATTGTCACTGGAAATATTGTGACATATTTTATTCACTTAAATAGAAATTACTTTTTAAAAAGATTTGGTAATTATTTGCAGTTGTAGAACATTCATATTTTCAGCTTGATTTTTTTTTTGTACAGAAATATAGGAGATAAATGAACAAGACATGACCTGGCATAGTTCAGTGTTATTTTTCCTGCTACCAAAAGCACAATTATTGATTTTATTTTTATCATGGTTAGAATAATACTAACATTTGTCATCTCTGTCTTTTAGCACTCAGCTCATGTGGAACTATTAAAAGTTGCCCTTATAGATTGTGCCATAAATAAAACAGGATTGCAGTATATGGTACCACATACCCTTTTTGAAGGGTAGACAGATGCAGTCTATGTGCTGCAATGTCAGGATGACTAGCACATTTGTGTAGTGATCAGTAAAGATAAGGATGAAGGTACTTTATGGAGGAATTGTGTATCAATTGTTTTCCTGAAAAAAAAGTATAGATGAACTTTATTTATGACTGGATTTCTTTAAAAGGGTTAGAAAGGTTGCTGTTTTATTGTATGCTCTAGGTTCTCAAATCAATATTTACACTTATTTTCTATGCTAATGCAATCCTATCCATCTGATAAAATAAATAGCAAAAACCGACCTAGTTACAATGCTTCGAAATCAACTAGCCTAAGGGTAGATATTGCAGAATTAGTAAATAAGATTTCTTTTTTCACTGGTATTTTAGAGAGTATCTGATGAATAAATTACTTAGATATTGTCATCCTTCCATCTATATTTATTCTTTGGGCTCTTGGAACTTCCAGGGGTCCTTATCTATCATGTAATGATTCTTGAATTAGTGTCTGGAGTCCTTGTGAAGAAATATTTCTCTTTACAAAATTATAAGATTTATTAATAAGCTCTAGGTGTCAACTCCACTTTGATCTGTGGATGCTTTGCTGCACCCAATCCCTTTCTTTTTTTGTCCACTTGCACATGAAGAAGATATTTTTGTCCACTTGCACATTTGTCTTTGGTATTCTTTTTAAAGCTAAGATGAAAGATTGTCATGGCTAGGATTCTCTTTTGGATAACATTAATTTAACTGGCTTAGAATGGAACAGAAACTACTAATCCTTTTTTACCTGAGCCTTCTGTCCAATATAATAAAAATGACTCAAGTGTGCCTTCTTGGATTTGCACCCAGAGCAGCTTTTAGGTGCAGCAGTCTGGTAAGAAATTCATCAGTTGAGCCCACCATTTGTCTCATTTGATTGGGAATTATCTTAAATCATCTTGTTTAACAATTTAATTCCAGGAAGTTCAGGTATAATTCATGAGAAACCATTTACCAATAATGATTATAATTGCTTTTTTTGTTTTACTTTTAGGTGACTCTCTAAAAGGGATATGAATCATGCAGATACTTGGTCAAGAGAACAGGCAATAGATACAGGTTTCAAATGTAAACTAACCAATTTCTAAATACCTAATAAGAGTTGTTGTACAAGCAAACATTGGCTTAGTAGATACATAATCATTATAAAGAACACCGGAATTCTATTTATGGTTTAATTGTCCATAAAAAGTATCACTGAAAAAATTAATATGCTAAAATAAAAGTTGAGATAAGAAATTTTCACCCTATTTGCAACTGTAATACTTTATCATTTTGATTCAATTTTGGGATTTTCCCATTTTACTGCTTCTAAAACACTCATATAATATGTAAATTAATAATAAAAAATCTGCTAGCATTGGGGGACATTATAATGATAAAGTAACTATTTATTAAAACATTAAAAATTTTACAATTAAGTACACATTGGTACCTAAGTAAATGAAAGTCAATTAGGAAACATTGAATTTACAATTGTTCCAAAAATTTATCATTTTAAACTATTTTATAGTATAAGCATATAGTGTTTATATTTGTATATTTTATTAGATTTTACAAAGAGTGATTCTATAAATACTGAATGACATAAGACACAAATGAAACTATCCTTTAAGAGGTGATCTCTTTTGCAAAAGTAAACTGTGGGGAGTGAGATTAGGTGATTCATCCATCCAGAGATCAGATGCACTTTACTAAAACACAAAAGTTAAAGGCTATTTCACTTACAACAAAAATAAGGAAAAATAGGTGAGTAAACTATGCTATAGAATTTATTCCACAGTGTCTACTTCTGCTGTGAAACACAATATAACAGAGATTTCAAGCTGTTTTGTATATCCTGTAGGAAAAACATGAAAGAATATAAGAGAAATAAGATTTTTATCTGACTCCAAAATAGTCCACTTAGTTACATTTAAAAATGTTTTGGACACAATACATTTTGTAAGTTACTTTTATTTGGATTCATTTTTTTTAGTTACATTTGATTTATAGGTTCTGATTGAGTTGCATAATAAATAAGGTAACAAAATTTTTTTTTAAATCGTTTTTTGTTGATGACTTTTCTTTACAATTCTACCATGATGGGGAGTACCCAGTGATATTCAATCAAATCCTCTATAAATTCCCTGAACAGTGAGTCTTTTTTCATCAGTGAACTTTTACTAAGTTAATGTTGACCAAGAAATACAAAACTAGACAAGTTTTGATATGACTTTTTCCACTGGGGGAAAATGTTTATAGTGTTTGGGGTAAATATAAATCAAATAAATTAATATAGTTCCTACTGAAATAACAGCAACTGGAATTACAAAATACAGATTTCCTTTTGTGGATTGTGTCAGGTGATTTTTTAAGTGTTTCAGTAGGTTACTATTAGCATTACTATATCTTAATATAAAAAACATTTTTAAAGGTTTATTATTCTCAACCAGTTAGTTCAATTCATCATATTCACTGTGATAAAGTGAAGGGTGGAAATGAGATTCATTACAGGTTCATTACCTGTAGAAGCAAGACTTTTTTGGTTTTTTGTGCTGGATAATACCATATATATATATATATATATATATATATATATATATATATATATATATATGTAAGTGGAGATCTATCCAGATTAAATGAACCCACTTACTCAATTAACCAATCCAATTATGTGTAAACACATGACTTTCATTTGAAAGCTGTTTTATACTTAATAACTTGCTTTCCCAAGTATTATCTTGTTTGGTTCCCCAAACAATCTTGCTGGGAACTAAGGCAAATACCATATTCCATTTTGTGAGGGAAACTGAGGCTAAGAAAAGTTCAGTGACTTCATTAAGGCAAAATCTAAGACATAGTCTAACAGGTACTCATTTCTAAGTCTTCTGATCTTAATAATGTAAAGTTCTGTTTAGGAGAACAACATGCATTCAAGGAAGCAGATTACTCAGGGAAGGAGTTGTTATTCAAAACATAATTATTGCTAGGAGTAGAAAAATTAAGGATATATTTATAAAGATATTTACAAATATTATCAAAATAAATCCAACCAAATCCTGATATTGTCTGTTCTATAGGCTCAATGTGTCTCCTAACTTCCTACCATATTTAGGAAGTAACCTATGTCGGGAAAATTGTATCCACTTTAGTGACAATAATTCTTGCTTTTAATCTACATCATTTTGATTTTGTGAGGAATGAAGCAGCATATGTAACAGAAATTCTCTGAACTTCATGAAGAAAAGGATAGTACATAATTATTGGTATTATTATTGTCATTAACATTTATAATGCTTGTCACCTCTCTACCTGATAGATTCATTGGGAACATTTGAATGAGGTAATGTCTACGATGATATAGAAGTTCTCTAAGTGAAAATAAAGATATAAACACAATTTTTTTTTCCCAAAAAGAACTAGGTGAGTCTGGTCTAGATAGTAATAATAAAATTTGGAGAGCAAAGTAGATATTGACTGCTCTTTGTAAACAGTGCCACTGACTGCATATCACTCATTTAGATTTTGAAATAAAAATCTTTGCTTTTCCATGATCATATTAGTCTTAAATTTTCAATAGGAATCCTTTGAATATTCCATCCAGAGTAAGCTTTTATTAATAATTCCATTTTAAAAAGTACTTCATGTTATACCTGTAAGAAGAAAAAAGCAATTTCTATATCAATAATATATTCATTGCCATTTAATACAATTACAATCCTGAACCTAATTTTTTTTTTGTATTTTTATTCTTGGTGATACTTGTATATATCTTATTGAAAGAGTCAACTGGAATCATTACATTTGCAGATAAAACAGAGTTCTGTCATTCACTAAGATTATTTTCTTCTTCATTCATCATTCTCATGATCGATCGATCTTGCATCAATGTATGGGTAAGCTAAAAACATTTTCAGAATGCATATACAGGAGTCATAATTTCCCTACTCAAAGAAGTTTGCAAAAAGCATTTAGAGACTCCACTAACAGAACCAGGCAGACAATTTAAGAAATGTTGGAAGAGTAATCCTCTGCTGCTTTTACTAGTTCCTCTGCTGTTGATGGTTACCATGAGCAAAGTGATAATCTCGTAACAGGGAATCCTGCAGAGTCCCATTTGAGGAGGTTAATATTTACTGCTGTAATGTTATATTAGCTTTATTCCAACTGACAATGGATTTCTAACCTAAATTAATTAATGAAATGGTTCATACCCTGTCAGAAAAAAAATCAAGGCTTTGTAAGTTGATTTTACTTGCAAAAGCAAAAACTATTACTATTTTAAAAGATTTCTTTTTTTGGGTCTAGACTTTAAATCAAATCGTATCTTTAGACACAGAAGTTATAAAATTAACCTCCCTGATCCCACAAAGACAAATGCACTGCAGATGCTTCTGTTTTAGCCTGTCATTACACTACCACAATGCCTAGGGGAACAATATGAGAGAACTGGGGTGTCTTTATGCTGAAGTAACTTCAGAGTCAAATCGAGGGCAGGACTTGAGGTACATTTGTGAACAGCCTGTCACAGACATGCACAACAAAGGACATCATACTTGCTTGAATCATTAGATAAGTAAAAAAATTACCTAAGGAGTGACTAAATTACAGACAACAGCCCAAACCTGTTTCACTGCAGTGGAGAAAAGGTTACTTTGTGATAGCCGGTCAGGCTAGGAGGTCTTAATATCTATGATCACTGGAATAATAAACAACACAGAAGAACCCGGCATTGAGTTGCTTTCTCTTTCTACCTCAGATACACTTAGCTATCTCCTGGTCTCTTACAAATCTGAAAAGTCAGGGTAATTTAAAAGGGAACTTTAGAAGTATATGGAAATTATTTTAAATAAGCTCCAAATCACCTGTTATTTAAAAAGGAACTTGAAAAGTATATAGAGATTATTTTAAAAATTAATAGTCACAGGAAGTTTCCTGAATAGTTTCTTTGACATCTATATATTGGATTAGTATTTTTCTGTTTCTATTATCCAATTCATGCATTGAATCTGGATTGATCTCCCCTCCTTCCCCACTGGAGGAATAATTGCTGTTCTTTTCAAATCTCCTAGGATAGTCTTCTGCTCTGCAAAGTTGTAACAAGATGTGACATCCAGTCCTAGTTAATCAGTGTTCAGCCCAAATGCATGGTGGCAGTGAAGAAGGTGGCACTTACAATTTGCCTGTGACACTGACCAGGTTTTTAAGGAATAAGAGTGAGGGAAAAATAGCATAAAATACTTAAATTTTTATGGAAAAGGTATAACTTGGTGAAAAAGCACCATCATAAATTCCCAAAAAGTGTGTCTTAATGATACACTTAGAGTAAATCATTTGCCTTGAGAGACAGGAGGTCTCTGGTGACCTGCATTGCAGCCACATGAGACTCCTAGACTAGCTACTTTCAGCTAAATGTACTCTCATATTAATATTTTAAAATGCCATAATGCCTCTCTGAAAACCTCAGAGGACAGATACATCAATTTGCGAGGTCTTCACTCCAGGAAATAGAAACAGGGATAATCTGCCATTAAAAGAAATAGTTCATTATGTCTGCTTCTTGGGAACACATAAACTATGTCCCTCACATACTTAAGTTGCAAATCCTCACTTTAATGTGAAGGGAAACACCATGCCCCAGAGCTTTATTGTCCCACTGTTTATTAGTACAAAAAGGTTTGTTGTGGTACGAAATCTTAAGCTTGTTGCGGTAATCAATCAGCTTCAAAGAGTCTTTACCCCGAGCCAGATTCATTACAAATAAATCAATTAAACATAAAGTTTCTATTTTCAGGAGGTTCATGATGCAGAATAGAAGCAAATGCATCACAGTTAGAGAAAGGAATTTTCCTGGAGCAATGTCTCTTCACAAAAAGCCCTTTTGCCTTTATTGCACCATGGAGCACATGCTGTAGTTTGCTTTTTTATTTTAGTTAATTGCAGGCATTCTTCTTCTTAGCATATATTTTTCATCGGGGAAAAAGATATGTGGTAAGCTAAAAATACTGCTGGAGGCAGGAGAAAGTAAACAATTGGTTTGTGTCTTCTTGTCATTACCAGCCTGAACCTCTTGTGAGGCATTTGGGCAATTTTCACTCCCAAAGCTTTACTGTATTTTTTTCACCCTCTAAGGTAAGATTGTTTACAGTGCAGGCAGCTTAGTGGCAGAAGCAAAAAAACAAAAAAACAAAACAACCAACCCCAAAATCAATCAACCACTAAATACCCTCTCAATGTAAGTCCTTCTCGTTAAACTAAATAGAGAACTAGGCATTCTTACCCAGGCAGCCTCCTTGACTTGATTTGTGGATGTTGTGATGGGGGAAATGGGAGCTGCAGACATATTTCGTCTTATCATTTGAGAAGTCGAACTTATCAATTGAATATCATAAAAAGCACTTATCAGTGACTTCCTTAATTTTTTGTATATTTTGTTCTAATGTGTTTCTAATAAATAAGCTGTTTGCACAGATTCCCAGAAGTGTTTCTGCTCTAAGAGAGGCCAAACCAAACGACTGCTTACAGGAGAATAGCCAAAGATATCATGCCACAGCGGGGTGAGGGGACAGGATGTGGGGTGCTGGGAGGTGGGGTGGAAGCAAATCTGCATTATGTATCATTCTACTTATATAATAAAATGATAGCCAGTCCAAACTCACAAACAAATAGAAGAAAAGGCCTCAGGCCGCCAATGAAGTATCTTTCTCTCATCAACCGGTACTAACAGTTGTTTTGGAGACATTTGATATGCTCTACATATGGTGACATGTGACACACATGTGCACTTCTGGAGCCATCCCAGATACAAAGGGACAGAAACATCCAAATCTAATAGTAGCACTTCCTTGGAGGTAACACTCACTCTCTGCCTCAAAACAGAGAGGAAGCATAGTTGGAAACATAAAGCCTCCAGTTAAACAATTTCTCTTAGGTTATCAGATGGTCTTTTAGAGAAAGAGGGAAAAATGAATCACGTTTTTCCAGGAATTTCCAGGAATTGTGAAGGTGCTGATTTGTTTGTCTGTGATGAGGTTGCATGAAGACCCCCACAGTGGAAATAAAACACCTGCTCTGAAAATAAACACACATGTGGGGAGAGAAAAGAAAATATCTTCATGAGCCACTGGCAGGCTTGTCCAATGTGCTTTACATGTTTTGCTGTTGGGATGTGCATTTCTTCAATTTTATCATCTGCAACAAAAACATATTCTTTTCCTGATAGTGTGTTGCAATACTAAAATACACTGTCAACATCAAATTAGCTCATATTTATATTATTAGCCTATGAATACCCAAGAGAATAATGAATTTGTATTTTTAATCAAGCAAATCAGAGCTCACCATGGTGACCTTTAGTATTTACTAATGTACAGTATGTATGTATTCTGCAGACAAGTGCTTTACCAATGAAAGCAATTATATTTTTCTTCTCATTTGTTACAGAAATGTCTTCTACTCAATCAAGTATCTAGTTATTTTCAAGGAAATCTAAACTTCCTTGAATTTCCTTGGACATATTTCAGATACTATGGAGATAATTTATATGTGTTTTAGTTGTATCCCTTGATCTAAAAGGTCTTTGCAATGAAATATAGAAAAATCCTTCTTAAAAGTTAAGATATTTAAGTTAGAGCCCACACCAGGAAACAATGGATGAAACATTAAATATAATAAAATTATTAGGTTATTTTTATAAAGGCGGTTGATTCAGAGACCAATAAACAAGCATTTGCTACTTTCTCTTACATCCTTACTGGAATTGTCTCGTATAACAACGGAAAATCACTCTGTGTTCTTTTATAGAAAATGAGGGCCATTTGAAGGGTTTGGAATTGATGATTTTTATAAAATACTCTTCCATTTTTATAGAATATTATGTTAGAAGTTTAGACTCTATCATGCTTCAGCATTAAAATAATTGGGAAATATAATTAGACAAAACAGTTCATCATACAACAGATTTAAACATTTTCAATATCTAAAATAAGATGTGTGCTCTTAGTTGGTTCTCAAACCACATCTGCTTAGGCTATTAGTAATGGATCAGTTTGGTAAAATGAGTCAAACCAAAAGAATAGACATAGCCAGAAAGCAGAATGTTCTTGACAAATATAGTCATGAAAAACAAACAAAAGTAAGAGAAGGAGGAGGAGGATGGTGAAGATGAAAGAGATAAAGAGGAAGAAGATAATGTTAGTATGTTCTTGGCACCACTGATACTGAAAATTTCTTTTTGAATATTATAACCAGCACGTAAACTGATTTTTTAAGGGAAATTCTGAATTATGAGACTCCGACCATGAAATATATCCCCCTATGCTATCATCAGCATGGTGGACAATATTTATCTTTGTATTTGTTATGATAGGAAGGTTTGTATCCAATTACTCAAGAATATGTTAGTAAGCTGCTTATAGCAAAGTTCAAATGCAAGGATACTAAAGAACATTCTGATTAGAAAATTTGAGAAAATTTGACCTACTGTTGATAACCAGTTTCTAGCTATTTTAATTACAGTGTTGGTATTATGATGACAGTTTTTCAGGAAAATTAATGGAATGGGAATTTTATCAATATTTTTTCTTATCTATAGATTTAGAAAGAGAAAGATTGATGATGAAGAAATAAATACCCTAAATTGTTCTTAAGCATTTTCTCTGCAATGTACAAAAGTGTTTGAGTGTAGGTCAGCTGTGGCTGAAGCCTGCCTGCTGCTCAAGCAGTAGATTGGACTGAGAGCCCAGACCTGCCAGTTGGTGAGAAAAAAGTTGGTAAATAGCTTTGATGCTGAATCCAGCAAGTGCTTATGTATGTCGCTTGGGATATCAAGAATTTCTTTTTTTGTACCTGATCAGTTTATACATTATTTCTATTTTAACAAATTATTCCTGGGGAGGCAGAATAAGTAGGATTGCAGGAACAGGTGTCCATCACTCAGAAGATAATTTGAATAGTTTAGGAGGCAAAGGATTTTCTTTTCTTGGCAGTCTTTTTCATATATATATGATTCCAGACAAGGATGATTCTTTCATTCTTTCATCTATAAAGTGTATAGACATTTTCATATGGCAATGGATTCAGGAGAAGTAAGTCACTCAGTCATCAAGGCAACTTTGTGTCACCCTATGTCCTCTCATCGTAATATTCTTCAGGCAGTTATGGCACTGTATCTCCATTGTTGTGGTGAATACTTTTGAATTCCAGGACTTCCTGCTGATGTTTTGTATGATCCATTAAAAAAATTTAGTGCATTTCCTGCTGAGTCTGATTGAGAGTATAGTCTACCTACTTTACCAGGGCATTTCTGATTTCTTGCGGCCAATGTCAAGAGATGAAATGACCAGTCGTCTATCTCCACCATCAAAACAGAGTATTTGGGGCATGTTTGGACCTGCCTAGATCTGTTCATATCCAGTAAGTGGAGAAACATCTCTCAGAAGACAGTTGGAGGAGGGTGTTTTGAATTTCTTATACTATTATAGAAGATTACTTATAGTATTAGAGAAAAAATTCATTCCATCTGAGCCTAATGACATCTCTGAGCCCTTCATTCCAGTTAAATGTTTAGATTCAGGAGTATTGGTGTTAAGATACTGTTGGTGTTGGGAATGTCTGCAGAATACATACATACCGTCCATTAGTAAATACTAAAGGTCACCATGGTGAGCTCTGATTTGCTTGATTAAAAATACAAATTCATTATTCTCTTGGGTATTCATAGTCTAATAATATAAATATGAGCTAATTTGATGTTGACAGTGTATTTTAGTATTGCAACACACTATCAGGAAAAGAATATGTTTTTGTTGCGGATGATAAAATTGAAGAAATACACATCCCAACACCAATACAGAATAAATTTAATGGGAAATTCCAGTGTATTCCTTTTATGAAGGCATTCATACACACAAATGGTAGTTAATAAATATTGAATAAAATTGGCTCATGGATCCCAGATATTATTTAACTTTCTTGAGATAGCAAGTAGGGAATGACTTCAGAGCCAGAATGGAAAAATTGGATAGGAGGTTGTGACAGTAAAGACAGCTATTTTAAGAGTCTAGGTAGGAAAGAAGAGAGAAAAAGACAATGGTGAAGAAGAGAACTTCAAGATTGAGTAAAAGAAAATGTTTTTCTGGAGTATGGTATTTAGGCAGTGGAGAAAGATGAAGTTCACCCTGCCCTGAGGAAGAGTGAGGTGATAACTACCCGGCCATGTCTCAGAGAGGCTCTAGGGGGTCATACAGCAGTGAGGAACAGGTTTGTTCTGGAAGCGCAACTGAGCCCTGAGTGCGGAGGCATTCACTGCGATGGTTTTGTTCTTCTATAGAAAATAAAGGAAGCACTAATCTGTTCAGAGTGAAAGTGAGGAGGGGTATAATGGAGCCTGAAGAGAGCTAAGACACCTAGAATTTTCTGTGAGGAATATGTGAGAAGATTCAATATGAAACCAAGGAACAGTTAATTCAAGGTATTTGAGAAAGCCACTGTGAACCCAGTTTGAGTGCAAAAACTGATTTTGGTTCTATTTTTAGGCAGCTTTGACCTACTTTGCAATCTCCCAAACACTCACAACTTTTCTGCTTTCTGCATCGCCATTGTGAAGTCATACATTCCCCATTTGCCTCATGAACAAAAAAATATGTTTCAAACCTTTCCCACCTCCAAAATCAAATTTCATTTGTTTTTTGCATCATGTCAAACTAAAATGTGGTAACAGTGCAAATATACAAAGGGATCCTAATTGCTTTGCCTATTCTTACAAGGTCTTTTAACTGTCATTCCTTCCCAAGTAATATTATTTTGCAATAGGGTAATTTAGAAAATGTTTCTAAATGCTAGAAGAGAAAGAAAAAGTTAGGGGAGTTTCAGACAGGATGGAGGGCTTGTGAAGCAATCTATCTGGGCACTGGGTTTTGAAGGATTCCTTATATCACATCATAGACCATAGGTAATATGAAATATATTGATGTGTCTCTTTCTATATATGTATTTGAAATATCTGCATGATTACATATATTATAAATATTACTGATGCATTAGGGATATTTTTCTTTCCTGAAAAGTTAGAGCAAAAAAGACTGGGCTGTAGCTATATAAATATTTCTGTCTGATTGCACAATGTATAAAAATAAAATGACACTTTCAAAATACTTTACTCTGAAAACTTTTCTATTACTCAGGGAAGCTCTTCTTAACTGCTTCCTTTGAGTTTGGTTTGTGATTTACTGGGACCATTTAGAGACAGCTCATATTTTCTAGACATACTGTAGATATTTTAATGCCTTAATCAATTTTTGCCACTTTAGTTCCTCTACTGGGCTAGATTAATCTTCCCCTACGTTCCCAACTTTCAAAGAAGATCACTTATCAAAATCATCTTTACAGGAAAAAATGAAGCTGCAATTAAAAAAACACACTTATCTCTCCCAAGTCATATATCACAAATATTATTAACTGTGATACAAACAGCCTTTAGAATAAAGACTTAAAAGAAATGTGTAAAAATGAATAATGTTTGCTTTTGAATTTATTTGATTTTTGGTTTTAGTCCATTAATGTATTATAATATGTCACCTCTAAATAAATAGTAGAGGTATCATACCCAAAATCTGTGGTATGGGTGAAAATGAGGTTTTAAAGCAGGGGAAATGAAATAAATTAGGAGAAGACATGGGATGCCCTCTATAAATGAATCCACAGTAACTGGGGGGCTAGCTTATCCATTAGAAACCTGATATCTTTTCTAGGCTTTTATTCCCAGGACTCACGTGGTTCCAGCATATGTGTGTTTTCTCCTCTTGACAATATTCCTCCCCATCTTGCATTCCAGGAAGGCCTCAGCTGCCACATCAAGGGACTCAGAAAGGGAAAGTAGTTGCTTTGCTCTTCTGCTGTCGGGACAGAGACAATAAATCGGATTGGCTACATTTTTTCTCCCTTTTTCCAGAAGTAAAGGAGTTCCAGGCATACTGATCCTGACTAGCTTATCAAAGCAACAGACAAAGGTATTTGACTCTCAGCATTTCCCCTGTGGTCCCATTCCTCTTGAGTAACTATCAGTAAAGAAAGAAGCCACATTCTTAATTCAGCCATCAGCTAAAGTTACTTTGCTAGGGTCTTCTTAATGTCTGTATTGACAAATGTATAAGAAAATGGACCTAATTGGCAGTCCAGCCTTGGACTTCAAGATGATTCTCAAAGAAATGTTTTAAAACACTCGAGAATTTGGCAAGAGCATTTTCAAGGTATGAAATAAAAGATGGGCCACCTCTAAAATTAATTAGAAATTTATTCCCATCTAGAGTTAAACTTTAACATGGGAAAATTTCTACCCCTCTCTCTCTTAAAACCATATAAACAAATGATTTTTGCTGTCATTTTGACTAGTTTTACTGATTGTAAGTATGGTGTGCTGGTCGATCATTTCTATAAGCATTATCTAGAGATGTGTTATTTACTAAAAGCTTTTGGGGCCATCAGATGTTGCTTTGGCAAGGCTAGAAATATGCTAATTCTGGACAAGAGGCAAGAGAGAAGGAAAACTTTGGGCTAAGAGTCAAGACAGTTGGGAAAGATGGGTTCCGGTGTTAACTTTTTGAAATCAGGTGCACCGTCTCAGGGGGCCTCAGCTTCCCCAGCTGTAAGATGGGGAGATGGTGCCACACCAAACACCAAGCCTTTGTCCAAAGGAGCAGCTTGAACCATTCAAAAAGGGTCGAGGACAAGGAAACTCTGAAAAGGGTTTATAAAAATATCAACTCTTTGGCTTCTCAATGTCTCTGATTTACCTTGAGGCATCTTTGTAATGCACATGCAGGCAGCTAGGTGCATCATGCATTTTCTTTCCTTGCTTTCCTACACTCAGCACTGCACAGGTGAACTGTGAGTCCACGGTAGCGTACTGCGGTCAGATCGGAAGAGCCGCTTGTGACCATCACTCAGAAAACAAAATCTGACCAGTGGGAGACATGCTGAGCGGGATGGTGGTGCTCCGTCCTGCTTTTGTTTAATTGAGGCTGCATATATGGAAGCCCATTGTTAGGTTAGAGTCTATCCTTCGAAATGCTCCCTGAACATGTTTTCCTTTTCTGCTCAGCGATTTGTATAGGCTCACTCCTTATTTGTCTCTTGATAACCTCATCAATCTCATGCATGCCCTCCTGACCATTGTGCCTGATTGCAGTCATTTCATTTTAGGGCGGCGTTCAGGAGGACCTGGCTTTTGCATTTTGCTAGAGCTGCACACGTTCCTTTCTGAGAGTGAGCTGCCAAGATCATATTATGCTTGCCTTGATTTCTTTGTAAAGGCTGCCTATAGAATTTCATATTGATTTTCAGCTGGCGCTGTTTCATTTTTAACTCCTTTGTAAGCCAGGCGTCTGGTTATATTAGTGTCTCTTCCTTGTCACTCTGTCTGGCACTGGTTATCTGCTTTTTGCAGACTTTATTCTCTACTCTGTGGTAGTTTTTTCAGTGTAGACCTTGTTGCCTTAAGTCTTTTATGTTGTTTTGTTTGAAAAGCCCAGAGCAGCGTAGTGCAAGGTCGCAAGGCTGAGGTGCAATTGAAAAGTAATATATAAACGAGGAAACAAAGAATTAAAAAAAAACAGAGGTAGATATAGGATGGGTATTCATGCTGGGGACTTGGCGATGGCATTGGCAGCCTTACAGTGTTCCAGATGGGTTTGGAAGAGGTCAGGTTTGCCAAGTAATATGAAGCAGGGCCCAGTTGTCAGTTGAACAGTGAGAAATGGCTACAGGTGTGACTTAATGAAAGCATACCTTAGTCTCATCTCAGTGTTTATCAACTGGCTCTCCTCCAGAATCTCAATTTGGTGTCATTTGGCAATAAGTCTGACCTAAAGTAGTAGGATTTATAAGTGGCACCAACACTAATAGCACAATCATTTTGTAGTGCCTTGGAATTTACAAAGCCTTTCAAATCCATTGTCTCATTTGATCTTCACAAAGGCTCTATAACGTAGGCAGGGTAGGAATTAATATGCCCATTTTAGAGGTAGGGGATCAGAGAGCAACAGAGCACAGATCAGTCAATAAACAAATATATGAGAGAGAGAATTGGGGCTGGAATTTCAGTTTCCTAATGCTAACTTACTGCTCTTTAATTTTGGGGCTATCTGAAGTAATGTAAGCAAAAATACAGCTTGCATATTCTTTGCCTTTAGATTTACAACTCTTTATTTATTTCCTCGTTTTTGTACTTTCAGGGTGTACTTTCAGATTTATCTCCAGTGCAGCAGAGTTGCTTTTATCACAAAGAAGAATGACAGAAATCAAGGTTTCCATGTTAAGCATATTATTCTTAACTGCTTAGAGAATTTTCCCACTGGATTGCCCTATTGTATTTTAAATTTTATTTTAGCTCTATTTTCTCATCTGCAAAATGAAGGGGTTAGGCTATGTTCCTCTTATTCTATGGTACTGTGATTAGTAGAATGAGAGGTGAAGAAAGAATCCGCTGCAAGTGAATATGATTATCACAGAATCACAAGTACAGTGCATTATGTATGTTTTAAAACTGGATACAGTATTTATATTCTAAAGTGTTTCCTTATGAATTACTTTCATCCTTCAGTGTCCTGGTTAGTCTTACTGCAAACATAATCCTCACACAAATCCAAATCAATTTATTTGTCTTCCATATAAGATACATATAACATTTTCAAAATATGTTTATATCCAAAGACAAAATGTTTAGTTTTATAGAATTCTCTCAGTTGATATAGGGCTTTGTAAGGTTAACTATAAATATCCACTAAAATACTTAACATTTTCCCCTTAGTCATGTCTTTTTAGAATGCATAAGCATTAGCAATCATTTTTAATTTAGTGATTCCATATTCTTTATTTAATGCCTTGCTGCTCTATTTGAAACCAAACCATGTATTCCAACTTTCAAGAACAAATGTGCTTTGAAAAGACTTATGTTGGATTTGATAACTTGTCTTTTAAAACTATTTAAAATTTTAAATGAGATAAATAATCATTTCATATTTTAATAATTGCTCTCCTTGCGTATAACTAAACTGCTCATAGTAGTAATCTGCTAAACTAATGATCTCTTAGCTGATAGAACTAGAGGAACTTAAAATATTCAGAGACTTACAACAAATACTGTTTATTCAACCTGCTCTTATAAAGCCATTGATAAACACTGACTTTTGCAAGGCTGTGGTAATATGTCTGGACTTCAAATATGGACTTTGGGAACCAGCGATGTCAACATCAATCAACAACCACACACAAAATCCAGGGAAATATATTTCAGCAGAAAAACCTCCTCTTTGTTTCCTTCAAATTAAATTTTTATAATACTAGTTGTAGATTCCCAGTAATAAGCGTATAATTTGACCTTTCATCTTCTCATTTCTTTATGCATCTAAATAAATAGCTCAAATTGCAAGGAAACTTAGGACCTAATTTCTGTTTGTGATATGTAATATTTTATGTGCAGAAATACAAACTGGGCTATGTGACTCTTTTTCAACTTTTGTGCATGACTTCACCAGAGAACCTATTTGCTACAAAGGCCACTAGACTGTTTTTTCTTCTTAACACATACACTGACTTGGTTTCCAAGATTTTTGACATGATGGCTTTTTATTCCCTTAAATGTAAACCTATGGTTGATATGACCAAAATTGGTGAAAAGCAAACATTCCTTTAATAAAATTTATAGCCATAGTTAACGTCTGTGCACAGCCATGGCAGTGAAACCCAAAACCAGGCAAAATTCACCACTTTTTCTAAAATAATGCCATTCAGAATGCAGCTCAGATTCATCCAACGCTTTGCAGAGGTCTGAATATCTCTGCATGAACCTGGGTCACCTTCTGTGCATATTATGGGTGATTTCTGATTTTAGATGGAAGCGTTACTAACTCTCAGTATGCTGAGATTTGCTTTGAGTATTAGAGTTCATTCATATTGAAACTTGGGACATATAAACTGAAATAAAAATACTACATTCAAAGAGTTGCTTGAAAGTTGAAACCACTCGGCCCCATGCAGCTGCAGCCACTGTGATCCTCTGACCAGAGTTTCTGGAAGGCTTACCCTCAGTGAAGTCATTAACAGAGTAATTGCTTCCAATTTTTATAGGCACGTCAACTGGTGATGATACAGCCTGGTTTAATTTTTCTAGTCTTGCTTATATCTCCGATTTATTTCCGGGGCGGGGGTGGGTTGGGGCAGAACTTGCTCAAGTGCCATCAGAGGAAAAACTAAGAGTAGAGGGAGGCAGAGCCCTAACTCCAGAGTATGCCTTTTCACTCTGATGTTTCTGAGAGAGACTCTTAGAATGGGCTTAAGAGGAGCCAGCTGTGTGGGAGCATATGTTGAAGACTTGGTGGGCAATACCTCCCTGCTGAGGGCCGGGCTGCAGATGCGCTCCCAATCAATTCCACACAGCTACAGTTCAGTGAGCTAGTCTGAAAGAAAAGAACATGGCACTAAGGGCTGTGAAATCCAGAAACATCAGAGGAGAGTCCAAAGAGCGTCCAAAGAGGAGAGACCAAAGTCAAGCTGCAGGAGATCTTGGGGCAAAGCAGCAAAACGGGGAAGAAAGAAGCTAACCAGTGTGTGTGCGTGCGTGTGTGTGCACGTGCGCAGGCACGTGTGTGTGTGTGTGTGCGTGTGTGTGTGTGTGTGTGCGTGAGTAGAATAGATGTGATAAAAACAGACGTTTATTCATTGTTGTGAGTTTGTTAGTTGTAAGATGTATGGGGGATTATCCCATGTAGTAGAGACCAGATACCTATTGTTGAATTAAATGAAATGGAATAAGCAAATGAAGTCCTTAAAAAACACCCCAAGTATTAAACAGACAAAAGTGAAAATATTATGTATATAATATACAGTATTTTTTAGTGAATGTTTTTGTGATCATGGAATCTGGTCGTATAGCAATTACAGCTTCAAAACACACATCATTTACATTTTATCTGAGAACATCAGGTGCTGAGTTCCATTATCTGTTTCTGTAGCCTCCAAGATTGTCCTGTGAGGCTCTTTTTTTTCTATAGATAGTGTATATAATTATGTATAATGCTTATATACATGTATTACTTATTACATGTATATATTTAATAGGCAAAATTAACATTTTAAAAATTCAGTATGGTATATTGAATATATATACACCAATACATATGCATGTTTATTTATATATACCATTTATGATCAGCTAAATGAGATCTACTGGAGAATGAAAAAAATGCCTGAAGATAAAATTTTAAAATATAAACAATTTCATGTTAAACTTAAAAATTAAGGTATAAAAAACTCACCATGAAAAATATTTGACTTTCATTTGGTTTGAAATACTTGAGTTGATTAAAAAGGACATAAGTTTTACTCATACAATTATGACCTTAAATTCAAGTAATTTTAAAAGCAATTTTCTTGGAATAGAGAAGTTGCCATTGATTTTTTAAACTTAATGACTTAAAAATATGCATTTTATTAAAAATTCTATAATACTTCTTGATGCTTATGTTCTAGCTGTTAGTGTGGGAAAAGGTAACCTGCTGACTTAGGTAATAGTCTACAGTAGATTAGAAATTAAATGTTAATAATTTCTATAGTAAATATCAAAAACAAATCAAGATCAATGAACAAAAATGGTCATATCTGACTAAAGCAAAAATGTAGATATCCACTTTTAAAAGGGTTCGTAGGACATGAGAGACGTGTATGAATGAAATGGAAATTTCAGAGTTGAGCTTCTATGGGAAAATGAGTTGGAGGTCTTTCTTGAAAGTGTCATGGACAATATACTTTCAAGATAGCTCAGACACTGGTAAGGAGCCTGAACAATTTAACTGCATATAAAATATCCTTTTTGCCTTAGACACTTCCATATTTTGTACTTTTATAAATATACATTTCTTTTTAGTTAAAGGATTTTTTTAAATAATAGAAACTGATTATATAGCAATCACAGCTTGAAAATTGCTTAACTTACAAGATCAATTTTTATCTTTGGTTCTTTCAACCCTGCTGTGAGGTTATTAGTCCATTTTTCAGACAAGAAGCCTGTGTACATGATGGTGAATGGAAATACTAAAACACAATCATTCATTTCAGTCACTATTTTCCTTGGCACACCTCACTTTTTTGGACTATAGTTCTGCATACATATTAAATATTTAATAAATACTTCATGAGAGGCTGATTGATTGATTACTATTGATGAAGATGTTTGTCCTGTGATATATTTACAACAGCATCTAAGAAAACAGAACAAATATCTCCTATTTTTTTCACAAGCTCCTTTGGCTTTTTCTTGCTTTTCAGGAGTCTAGATGAACAATAATGAAATCGACAAACCTCCCTTCAGGTAAAAATATCTTTTCCTTCCCTTCTCTGTCCTCATGGCACCCTGCTCAATGAAGCACAAGCGGTTGGTGCGGTCACTATCGATCACTTGGGACTTAGTGAGCACCTGTTCTGAGAGGCACAGTAATGGGCAAGTTGTGCTGGACTGGGATGGGGGCAGGGAGGGGAGTGGAGGAAGAGCTGGCTTTTCTTAACAACCCAACTGGCTGTGTGAGCTTGGGCAAATCACTTTCTCACTTGCTGTAGACTTCAGTTTGCTCATCTGTACAGTGGAAGTGTTAAACCAGGTTAATTCTAAGATGCCTTCTAGCTCTCATGGTCTCTGCTTCTATTTACATCTTTATTTCTGGGGGCAGGGGTGGGAGGGCATTCAGAGAAACAAATCTGGAAGAGTGGAAACATTCTGAAATATACAGTTGGTTAAACTCATTCCAAGAAATACACATTCTATTTTACTCTTCAATGGCCTTCTCATTTTTAGGTTTATATTTTCAAAATGACACCTTTGGAATAAACAGACAGGGACAATAAAACCAGTTATTTAAAGCAACCCAGTAAGGAGGCAATAAAATATGAATCATGGTTCCCAGAGTCAGTAGCATTGTCAGCATGTACATATCACTGTGTGTAACACTAACTACTGTTGTGTTCTCTGGGGGGCGGGGGTGGGGGAAGTCCTTGCTAACCAAGGACTGAACAGGTATTGAAGTAAAAGGGGGGAAATGACAAGAGAAACTCTCCAGGTCTCAGAGCCAGTCTAGCTCAAAAAGCTGCCATTTGGCAGAGTTGTAGCTAGATCTAGGTGTGATCCAGCAAACAGAATGGGAGCCAAGGAATTTTCGAGGCAATTTCTGTCTTTGATTCTGTCCTTAACATGATGTGTGACGTTGAAGAAGGTCATCAGTCTTTATATATTGGTTTCTTCATAGTAAGGTGCTTGAAATAACATTTATTCCCTTAGCTGTGTTTTTTTGTAAGACTAATATTTACAAAAGGTCTGGTCTCTTTATATGCAAGAACTCAGTACAACTAATAAAAAGAACTGTGTTCATTTTCCACCATAAATGTTTGTGAAATAAAATGAGTGGTGTCAAAGAGCAATTTGCTAAACTGTATTTTGTAAGTACAAATAGGAATTTTCCGCATCACATACAATTTAGTCTATCGAATTAGGATGAACATTAACCAAAGAGAATACAATAAAGGAGCTGTAATTTAATGATCACACTAGACAGCCACCTCCCACATAGCAAGAGGTTATCATAATTATTTACATTTGGGTGTAGAGAGAAGACAAAATGTGTCATCTTTTTGGTTGCTTCTTGCATTCAAGGAGGAAATGATCTTCTCTAAAGAGTGCAGTCAGCAAAATGAATTAATTAGAACTCATCAATTTTGATAGTGGAAACAGAAATTTATATCAAACAGAATTTCAAGACAAGAGGTTCTCTAGAGAAGAGAAAAATCTTAAAGCATAGAGAAAGGAAATCACAACTTTTTGTTGTATCACTGCAGCCACATACCCAACAGTTAACTCACAGAGTAACAGAATGCACTGGAGAATCACAGATTCAGAAGGGCCTGCACTTTGTGTCTAGCCTTTCAGTCTCAGAATTTCCAAGGCTTATAGTTAGTTGATGCACTGCTCCCTGGTCACAGACAGATGTTTGCAGAACATACATTAGAATCAGGGAGCATAAATAGAATGACTTTCTGAATTGTTATAAAATGGGGACTTTCCCTGCCCAGCTGCTTTTGGATAATCAAATTTCTATTTGACTAGAAACTAGATTTAGGGATAAAACATGATCATAGATAGGGATGCTGTCCCCCATCTTCTAATGAAATCACCTTCCTCTATTCCTTTCTTCTATTTCAGTCCTTCCTAAAACATGGAATTGAGCAAGAATCTTGCTTTGGGCGGTTGTTCTTCCCACTGAAGTGGTTTTAAGACGATGATGATGCTCCATGCTCATAAACATGTCCTCACTAGTTTACTAAAGGGGAGTGAGGTCATGATATTCAAAACATCTGCAAAGGCAACGGGATCAGTGTGATGATACTTCCCAGCTCAGTTTATGAGAGAAGGAGAATAAAAAGGGCCAGGGCCAGGAAGAGTTAGACAAAATGTAGCAGATTGGAGTACGGAAATGTGCTAGAAAATGGAGTATTTCTAAAGAAGGTAGATTGCGTGGTTTTCAGAAATCAGGTTATTTGTACAATAAGGAGGGCAAAGGTAGAACTACTCTAAAAGGAGCACTCAGAGATCATTTTACTTAACAGTCATTCTTATTTTCATTTCATATTCTCTGAATAACTGTATTTGCTTAGAGTTAGCAAACTGAAGTCATCTGGAATGTTTCATGAACAACATCAGAGAGCTGTGTCCCTTTGAAAGCCAAAGATTCATACACACTTCATGAGACAAATAAAAGATCCACAAATTCAACAAATATTTACTGACTGCCTACAATATGTCAAGCACACTTGTAGGTGCTGGAAATACTTTAGAGAACAAATACCCCTGACCTCATGGAGCTTGCATTCTACTGAGAAAGGAGACAGGCAGTAAGCAAATTCATGTGGAAAAAAATACATGCTGTGTCAGAAGATCTAAGTTTAGGGAGGAAAATAAAACAGGAGGAGAGTTCTCAAGCTGGTAGATGGGGTAGGGATATTCAGTTTCATACAGGAAGTTCAAAGAAGACCTCATTGAAAAGTTTGCATTTATGCCCCACTTGGAAGGGCTCAGGACCAATGTATGGCATTCAAAGAAGCCTTCAGCTTTTAAATGATCTCAGATGAGCTCAATCCTCAAAGCAACTTATGTGAATTTCATTTAAGTTGAGTTTTTACCCATATCAATGTAGGTTCATGCTTATGAAGTACATATTGCACAATAAAATTATTCCTCATTATCCTACATTATATCTAAGACTACAAACCTAGGATTAAGAGATCTATCTTCCTTAAATTTTTACAATTCTCATGTCTCTGTCAGAATAGTTATCCCATGAGGAAAAATGTCATCTTAGTCCTTTATTCTATTGCACTACTCTGGTGTGTAGCAGAAAGCATAAAACCGAGAAGTAAGAGACCTGGGTTCTAATTGTGTGATTTATACATCATCTATTAACCTCAGTTTGGAGGTTCAACTTCATTTGGAAAATTAGGACATTGGACTGCATCAACATTTCCAAGAGAGTGTTCCTTAGAGCACTAGTGCTGGAGACACTTTTGGGGAACAAAGGGAACTACAGGGCAATTAAATATGGAACATCATTTATCACATGGACTCTAATTAAAGAGTCCAAAGTAGGTTAAAGGATCTGAGGAGGTATTGAATGAAAAGAACTCATGGCACTGTATACTTTTTTAACTCAAAATTACTTAAATATACTGAAATAGATCTGTGAAAAGTTGAAGTAAATCATAAATGTTAATGCTTTCTACAGCTTAGAAATTGTGATTCTTCTTGCCATTAACTTGGTTCCATTCTATCTATAAAGACAGCCTAAGTTATACTGAGTTTAACAACCAGGAAAAATCTCAAGGGTTTAAGACAAAAATAGTTATTTGTTTCACATGTGACATGTCCATTGAGGACTGGCTCCAGCCTCTGTTCTGTGTTCTCACTGCAGGTCCCAAAAGGCATAACAGTCGCAATCTAGAGTATCACCAATTGCTGTAGCATA
This sequence comes from Manis javanica, assembly GCF_040802235.1. Lineage (NCBI taxonomy): Eukaryota > Metazoa > Chordata > Mammalia > Pholidota > Manidae > Manis > Manis javanica. The sequence goes on along the minus strand of NC_133156.1, from coordinate 113,338,604 downwards.
AGGAAAGAGAGTCCACTGTGACCTAATTTTAAGGAGCGGTTGGAAGTATGTACTTCACATGTGCTTGGGAATAGTACAGGTATTTGGTAAAAGCACTAAAGACTCCATATTTACCTCCTGCAATAACTTAACAGTTAAACTAAACCTAGTGGATGGTGGCTTTTATGTTGAATGCTGAATTTCATTGTATTCCAATAAAGAGCATTGGGCTTTATTCTGGAAGTCAATACAATTACTTTGGATAAATTTTATCCTTTTGAGGCTTGCTTTTGAATTCTTTTAGAATAGTTTTAGAATAGCCTTTTTTTCTAGGGCCAATTTAGCCCCACGTCTAAGGCATGACCCTTAGGTGGCCTCTAGTGAATGTTCTGAGTATTCAGAGACTTCTTTACTCTGGCTAGAGGGAATTTCAACAATTCTGAACCTGTGTGAACTCAAAAAATTATTCACTAACCAGCAGCCTGGAAATTGTTTTTCTTCAGAAGTTGTTCTTGCTTTGCCTCTTGGAGTTTTACTGTATGCATGCAAAGGTTGATATTAAGCTAAAGATTCAAGAAGATTCATCTGCCTGATTTTGGAGCCCTTTCACTATGTAACTCCTTCCTAAAAATGCCCTGCAAATTCTAGCTGCCTGTTACTCAGGAGGCCTCTAGGCTTTATTTGGACTTCCCTTTACTGTGTTACTGTCTAAAATTTTTCTCTAGGCAGATTGCCTGGAAAAGTGCAGGTCTCATTTCTTTTGCTTCCTTTTTCTCAGGGATCATAGTGCTGTCTGTTGTTCAAAATATGAAAATTGTTGTTTCCTATATTTTGCCTGTTTTCTAGTTGCTTATGGCCGGAGGTTAATTCAAACCCCTGTTACTCCCTTACGGCTGAAAACTCTTGTCTCCTAAATCTAAATTTAGCTCTTGTTTTATAAACACTTTGTTTTTCAGCATGGCAGAGCACCATGTCTGGAAGGTCAACAAAATGAATTTCTTCTTTTTTCCTGAGAGAACAGAAAGCTATAAACATGATGAACTCCAATACTCCACTTCCATTTCCTGAAATGTAACTCTTGGAGCCAACAGGAGGAGTATGTACTGACCTAGATAATTGTCAAGACATGTAGGCCAAAAGGCCGTTTCTAAGGCAACCAACTTATTTATACCTGAAGCATTAAGACACAGTAAAAATATCCTGGGTCCTGTAAATATTTATCTTCAAGTCATGTAGAAATTAAAATACATTATCAAGGAAGTCATATGAACTTAATCTAGAAAAATATGAATATTTTTATTACTCATGCTATTGCTTGGTAAGCCAGTGGTTTGAGTTCTTACAATGGAAGATCAGGCATTTCATTGTACTTAAAGATAATAATAATAACCTGTGAAATTGTTATGAAAGGGCTGAAGCCTGGACTTAGTTTGGGGTAATTGTTGTACCCTAGAAAATTCTCAGAAGTACCTAGAAGATTCTCAGGCACATTGTAGTCTGCTTAATAAATATGAATGGAATGACTGGGTGAATGAAAGATGACCGGAAAGGATGAGGTGTTGTGATATAGTAAAGATTTTCTATTAGAAGATGTTACTCTTCTTTGAAGTAGTGAGTTCTGAGATGGTGTCCACAACAGTGAAGGATTGGCTGGTTGTCTTTAACATCACACAGATGGACTGATAGGTTTCTCCCAAGAATACTGGAGATGTTTATAATAATAATAATAATATCAATAATATAATGAATGATGTAACAATAACAATAATAAATAGTGAATTATTCATTGTTTAATTTCTATACAACACACAGTTCTATGTATTTTTTTTATTGATCCTTTATTACAACACTATGAGATAGATACTATTGCCCCATTTTACAGTCTTAGAAACTGGGATGATACATACAGAGAATATAAACAGAGATGACAACTAACTTGAGCATAGCGACATAGTTGGTTAGTGGCAGAATCAAGTTGTAAATCTACAGTCTGGTTCTAATGCCCACCATTCTAACCACAGGGCTATCCCAGCTCTCTGTACAGGGCATCAAACACAGAAGAGCCCACCTCTTTGATTTAACACTGAACGTAAGGAAAAACCTAGGGGAGTTAATTTATATATCTACCAACAAATGGATCACATGAAGAAGTATGAAAGTCATCCTCTTGAGCCAGAAATACTTGATATACTCTGATTAGGTGTGTTAACATATCCTTGAAAAAGGGCAGAAAAATTTGAAAGGGAAAATGCTGGTCAACCATGAAAGTACTGAATAACTAAATTTGTTATAGATAGAAGAGAACATGATGCCGTGGTCTAGAAGATAAAGCTGCTCTTCTCAGAAGTAGGCATCATTTACTGTTGTAGACCTTCTTAGACTAAAACATTAAAAATGAAATTAGGTATTTCTATTGTACTGAGGTCAAGCACAGCTAAGCAACTTTGGCATTACAAATTTTCTTCAATGTAGTTGCTTCTGTGGAGAGAAGATGCTGGACAAGGGATGTAAGCATACACCTTAATATAAATAACTTTTTTGGTATCCTGGTTTAGATACCTAAAGGCTTCAAAAATTTAGTTGTTTTTAATCTTTACTATCTAAAACAATGAGCTCCAGGAAACTGACAAAATGAAATCTCCAGTTTATCTTGGAAACCTAGAAATTCTGCCTTGGAAAACTTCCTTGCCCTCCAGGAGTAATGTGCTGGGTTAACCTGCACATTATTCTTTACACTTCTACTCTCCCTACTGATGCAGCCGAAGAGAAATGTTAGTCTTATGGTTCTAACTCTGAATATCCATTCAAATATTCAAAATTGTATGATTTCACTAGACACACAATATAACAACCAAATAATAATCCAAGATCCAAATTTGTATTCTTTATCTTATCAAAGCCCTATGATGTAGATGCTATTATTAGTCTCACTCTATGGAAGAGAAAATTGAGGCTGAGTGAAGTTTAATGCCTTGCCCATATTCATCTAAGTGGACTTGAACTCCCTTTACCTTGAAAGCCTAGCATGCTTTTTAACACTCTGCTCTGCCATCTTCCAATATACCATCCTTTTAGAACACAGATATATAGAATCCAAATCTAAACATGTAGCCAGCATATTAATTTCTTTTGTTTTCTAATCTTAAATTTTTGCCATTGGTAATAAAACCTGTTACATTTGTCCCATACCCTCAGGTTTGGAAATGGAAGAAAACAGTATTTCCTATGCTCTGTAATTTAAAACCATGCAACAATCAATTCCACTGCCATTCTTTATAGTCAGTTACAGCCAGTTCAAGAATTCCATTCCATATTGGAAGTTAAGTGTTGGTCCACCTCTATGCTATTTATTTCTCCACATATGTTATGATAGATGATGAATTATTTCTGTTATTTTATTTTATTTTTTCCTGTGAATCAAGTTTTGGATAAGAATAAAAGAGTTAAAAGTTCCTAGGCCTCAAGTGGAATTTACTGGAAACAAGAATATATGCAATAATTTCCAAATTGTATTTACGGATACCATTTTATTCTATCGATTGGAAGCTGTACTCAGCAAAGGGAATCATACAGAGGATATAGGAGAGAATGAGAAATTGAAACAAAGCATTGATGGAAGTTTCCTAACAGCAAAAAATGAGGAGGCTGTGCCATCCCAGGGGAAGCGGGGGCGGACTTGATGCCTGAAACAATGAGAGCTGTGATGGAGTCAACTGCAGCGAATCCCGTAATTACTAAATGAGACTGTTCCATTTCTGGACAATGCATGCTGCATTTTGATCTTGATTTAAAATCCAATTAGTTCAGGATCATCATTCCTGTTAGTTCTAGCGTCTCTCTGGGGGCTCTGAGAATAGCGTAATAGATTAGTATTTTTGTGTTTGTTCTTTGAGGCCGTCTTTGAAGACATGGCTTTTTAAATGTATAGCAACAGGTGTCTTCCCTCCCACTCTTACATATTTTACTGATTACCCTTTAAGTTTGTCCTCACATTCTCTTAAGTCATAGTAACCAATGAAATGTTACATTGATACACATTTGGTTTTTCAATAAATAATGACAACCAACCATGACATGGTCGTCCTTGAAATTTCTGCTTCCTTTGAAAAATTTTATTTTTTTTCATATGTTGAGTTTGCCTTTATTGGTTCATGTTATAGTCAAGTCTTACTTATGAAGAAATAAGCCTACAAAAGGAAAGAAAAAACTTGAGATTTGTTGAACATGAGAGATGAAGACTTCTGGAAAATTAGTCTTTGGTTATTATCTGGTAAGAGTGGAAAGGGAATTTGAAGCAGCCATTCCAATAGCTTCAGTTTGTAAGCAGCAAGTAATCAATTGAAGGACAGTATGAATAGCTTCAGTGGAAAGACTTTACAATTTATATATTAGAATATATTAATCTGTGGTTCATAATTATGAAACTATTCTGAACGAAATTTTGTTTTTTCTTATTGAATGCATATAGAAAAACTTCTGAAATGCTAATATAATATATATTATAAAAAAATGTTCTCCATAGTAAAGTGTGAAGAGTTAAGTCTGAAATAATTTTACGCCACAAGAAAGAAAACAGGCACTTTTTCCTCATGGGCTTGCTGAAGAAAATGTGAAACACTGATTGAGAGCTACTTGTTAATTCACTCTAGGGAACCATGCACATTACTTAATTTTGAAAATTACAATGTAAACAAAACCAATGCCATAAAGGAGTTCAAGGGCTCTACATCAAAATAATATTTTGTTCATTTACTTTGACAAGTGTGGTTCATATACTGAAGTGTTACTTATGATTAGCATGTGAATTAGCATAGCACATTTCATCAATATAATGAAATCTTAGTGATATAATAACTTATAGAGAAAGTTCATCACATTTTTTTGATACAGATATTTCAAATAATTTATATGCATTTAAGGGTGGATTGATGTTACCACCTCTCTCTCTCTTCCTCCCAGTCTCTCTCTCCCTTTCTTTCCACATACACACAGGATGAAAAGTAAACAACAATTTTACTGCCTTTTCTTAAGCTTATAGATCGTGATTATTATTAAAATGTTTATGTGGTTGATAATTCATACATTTCTGTATTCTTAGTCACATTCTTCATATTTTCAAAAGAGTTGCTGTAGTTGTAATTGTGTAGCTGATATCATATTGTGACTAATTATTAAACAAAATTAAATCTATTAAAACTGCAAGTTTAGTAGATTATACAGTTTATCTTATGCATCAATCAGGAAATGAGGAGATGGACATATTAGCATATGGATATAGAGGAAGGCAGAGATGAAAGGGCTTACCATTTTAAAAATTCTATTTTTATTAAGTCTACACTCCATAAGATTGATTGTTTTTAGGTTCAACTTTTTCTATTAATTATGCATACCTTCAGAAAAGGAATATGGAAATAACATGCTATTTTAAAAATTATTATTTAAACTTTTTCCTACTTACTAAAATACTAGAATAGAGAGAAAAATTAGAAGAAAAAAAGGAAATTTATACATAAACTATGTATTAATAATATTTAATTCTATTCTATTATAAATTACCTGAAAGTATTATAAATTATGTCTATATAGAAAAGAGTACAGATTTATCCATATCTAGTTATGGTATGACATATCATAGCATTTATTTAAAAAGGGGTTTCTAAAATAAATTATATCAATAATACTTCATTTTTCTGTGTGAATTGATTTAGTGATACTCTAAATCACTTAAAAGTTACCACTTTAAAATATTCTACTTTTGTTATTAACTTAAAAATAAAGGAATACTGTCTCACAAATTACAAGTCAACATTCAACTAAATTATTACTTTCAAGTAAGAATATTTAATACCTGATTTTTTTTGTGGGGCATGCTGATATTAAAATTTTGGATTTTGGATTCTTTGAACTTACTGTTTAGTAGAAGTAACTGAACCCGCACAAGCCTTGAGAGCAGGAGCGTGTTGACATGAGTGGAACTGGCGAAACCACTCCCGAAGAGTAAGGGGAGATCTTCAAAACTCAGACCCTAAAGATAGAGGTCAGGAGTATTATTTAAGCCTCAAGATAAATAAACATTTTATTTAAATATTCCCTTCATTTATTAAGAAAAATAACAAAATCAGTTTATCTGGGCAATTATAAGACTACCAACTCTTCAATTGAATTTTGAATTAGAAGAGGAATTAAATGTCACAATATAGCAGATTTACTAAACATAAAAAAGTTATTTCCCCCCGAAAAACTTGTAGAAGTAACCAAGCAATTTTCCTTTATGATCAGTGATGGTAAGATCACTGAGGAAGCCCAATTCTAAAACATTTGATTTTAGGCAGAGTTCTAGCTGAAAAAACACCATAATTAACAAATGACATTAACTGCTGTGCTGTGTGATATTGTCTATTTTAGAAAACATCATAAAGACGTGGATTGAGCCCATGAAGCTATGCTGTAGCATCTACCATATAACTGAATAGTTACAGTTTTTTATATACAAACAATTAATGTAATATTTGTTTTCTTGATTTCTATTACTTTGTTTTCTATTACAAATTAGAAATATGGACAAATTATTTTTAACAGTTTTTAAGGAAAATATCCTTTATATGGCAAATAAAAAAGTGAAAAACATGTTTTTCTCTTTACAATTGCTTTTTAGATATTTTATCTCTAGTTTATAAGGGAGGGCCTAGAATACCTCCCGGATTCCTTACCAAGATGCTTTACTTCTAAAAAAAGACAAGCCAATTTCATTCATTACCAGCCCATCTCTGCTCTATTAGGCAGTAAATGAGTAGACACTTCTGGGTTGCTTTATCCATAACGAATGCATGGATATTGCCGATTCTCCCAGATAGTCACAAAGATAGGAGATGGCTCTGAAAAGAAAAGTGCTAGTCCCTCGGGATCAGAATCCTTGTACCTGTCAGAAAGTTAAATGTGTCTCAGCTGAAGGCAGCTGTTCACTTATACTTTTAAAAAAGAAAGCCCTTTTGATGGATTAAAAAATTACACACACACACACAGACATATTGCAAAATGTCAAGTGTTCGTGCAAATCAAGGATATATATATATATATATATACATATATATGGCTTGCTTTAGCAAAAATGGAGTAGATATGAAAAAAATTAGATTTCCTGCCAGTATTGGCCTGTTATTATTTCAGCTATAGTAGTCTGACCAAACTTAATATTCTCATATCAGTTTTGGCTAAGGCCCTTCTTATTACCATGGAAGACGTGAAAGGTGTGAACAGATAGCAACTCTTGTATGATGAGAGTAAGTGGTAGAGTCTTGGATGATGTTGACAGTTTTAATATATAATAGGGTGTTGGGTGTGTAGTATAATACATATTTAAATCATGCCCTGATTCAAAGAATCCAGCAAGAGCTAGAAAGTCACCTAGGGTTGGTTTCTTCTCTATTAAGAATTCCCCTCCATCAGTTATAAATGTAGGTTTGATGTAAATTTCACTTGTCCTTAGGAATGGGTATGGAACATTTTATTTTTTCAGTTTCCTGAAGCTTTGCAATACTTTTTGTTTTCAGAATTGCAGGGTGGGAATGAAGTTAGTGTGTTTCTGGGAAAGAAGGAACCTCACTGAGTCTATAAATGTTATGAGAGAAAAGAGTTATAATAACAGAGCTCATATCTGCCACAAATCTGCAGCTGCACACAAGGTCTAGGAGAGCAAGTTTATCATTGCAGTTGTGAGACCACAGGCAAAGTCATCCTTCAGCACCCTAGTTTCTTTATTTATTAAAGAGGACTTTTTCTGATAGGGTAGATGTGAACAATTGATGATTCTGTTAAGCTACTAGCACAGTGCCTGGCAATTATTATGTACCATCTAAATAGTTGCTAAAATTAAGCATAGGCTATTTATTGTAGAGAAGCAATCTATTGGGATGGAAAGTACCAATTACTCAGGACCAGAAGCCTAGTGTATGTGTTCAGGCTCTAAGTGAATTTAGGCAGTGCCTTACAGATATGTAGTGTTTTATAGTACAAAACCGATTTTGAAAACAGCATGTCATTTAATTGTTCTCTCTGCCTCAGCTGTCTCATCTGTGATATTGGAAAAGCAGTAGTACCTGCCCCACCTACTTTACACACTTGTGATTATGAAAGGCAGTAACTCTAACAAGCACCATGTAAATGGCAATGAGTTATATACATGTTAATTATTTTCCCTGTCATTGTCAACAGGTGGTATTGAATGAGGGTCCATTGGAACACACACCTGGGCAGAGGTGAAGACAGTGCTAAAACAAAGTGGAGGCTCTGAAGATCCTGCAATGCAAACTAGATCAAATGAAATTAACTGATAAAGGAGGAATGGTGACTTTTTCAAATAGTTTTAGGTGATTGTATCTAAGTAAACTAATTTGTATTTATTAAGCACTGAAATGAATTACATTTATTATTAAGCACTTATAATAAAACTGACACAAAACTATCAGCTTTATGGGAGCAGAGGCTGGATCTCTCTCTGCTTACTATTTGATCCCAGTGGCTAGCCTTGAAAACATGAACAACACTGTTTGCTGTGTTGGGGATTACGCTGAAATGCAAGACGTGGTCCCTACACTATCTGTCACCCTTCCTCAAACATTTATTGAGAAGCTATTGTATGGCAAGCACTCAACTAGACTAGGGAAACAGGCAAACAAGAAATAGACCACTGCATTGGCAAGCTAACAGCCCAGGGAGAGATTTACAAGTAGAAAGATGAGATGAATATGACACAATGTGACAAGTGATGTAACAAAGCATGAACAAGTGCTGTGGGAGATTCATGGATAGAACACTTTATTCTGCCTCCATCAGACTAGTTACTTTATATAAAACATCTGGACAACAACACAAGGCTGTGTATGCTCAAGTGATGGAATAAATATTGCAAGAATGCAGAGATTAGAAGCCTATTTCCATTATAGATCTAAGAATACAGCATCAGTACCTAATGGGAAAAAAATCATCTCATATCTAGCCTAAGGACTAATGGAAAAATAAATGTGCAATCTCTCTCAGGAAATCCTTTGCTGGGTCAGGGTCCTTTGGAGTCAGGCACCTGATCCCGAATTGGTGCCCCACTGAGCCCCAAATTAGAAAGTACTTGGAACAAATCTTTTCCATCATACCAGTAGCTCCGAGCATTCACCCATTGTTCATACATTAAGAGTTTTAAATCTTTGGTAATATTATTCTATGCCAAGGATGGAGAACAAGATCTTTGTATTCCCTAAATGTCAATCCCAATTTTCTGACTGCTGGAGAAATTCCACCAGTATAGATTTTGGTTCTTCTTCCAATAGATGAGACAACTGAAAACTTTTTAGCTCCTGACTCACAGCCTTCTTCCTTTCTGTCTCTACTCCTGTTTTCACTCTGCCTGGCTTCAGTGTTCCTTCTTGCTTGAATATCTCTTTTCCAAATATCCTAGTCCTCACCCCTCTCAGCTGTCTAATTCCTTTCTCAACTCTAAATTATAAACTACCATTACAACGTCCATATAACCTAAATATGGATTCTGGACATCCTAGTCTGGAAATTGGGCATCACATTTGATTACTTCCACCCTTCAACCTTCTGCCCACTCATTTAATCCATCCTCATGTCCCACTGATGCTGTCAGAAACACGTTTTGTGTACTCATTCTCTCCTTCTTTTCTTGCATCACCTTTGACTAAACCACCACCAATCATTTAGATACTATTAAACTTGTAACTCTAGCTTAACAAAGCAGTAACAATCCTAATAAAAATACTAGCACAGCTAAGCAGACATGCTAAATTTCCCATTAAAGTAAGATTAAATATGAGATCTATTTACTTTAAGAAAGGGAATGCAGTTAAAAGGAAATATAAATAAAGCTTAAAGCACCTGATTTACAGAGACAAAGACAATACTCTATTGGAACCAATTCAATGTCCTCATTACCCTGATATTATTTCCCTTTTTGTGATCATGAATGACCTAACTTGTGTTACAAGAACATGTTTAGATCAAATTATACCTTTTCCAAAAACTCTCTTCAAGCCAATATTCTATAAAAATAAAACTTTAATTTATCAAGAGATTTTAAAATCATTTGGATTATTAATTTAATAATGGTGAATTCATATATTGTGACAGGTCAGATAATCTGAACTTTAGTATTCATTGTGCTATGTAAGAACCATGTGACCTTTAGCTGGTCACCTATTTGATAACTTCTTTTGAGCAAAAAAGGAAACAGTTATACTTGATTTCCCTTCATCACAGGATTGTTATGATGAGCAAATGAGTTATAATGAGCATAAGTGAGATTATGTAAGAAGTGTAATGAGTATAAAAACAACTTTGAGCAATAAGCAACACTATATGAGTGTAAAATGTTTAGATTATTAAGAGGAAAAATATTACTAGCAACTGCTAAATCTTGTCTGTGTCTATCAGCAAGATAATGCCAAAAAGTGTACAGTCTTCAGGATACACGTCTGTGAAACTGCCTCTACACAGAGAGCAGCCATCCAAACTCCCAAGGAATGAAGACCAACTTTTCCATAAGAACTCGTTGATCACAGGAAGAGCAAAGGGAAAAATATTGCAAATATTAATGTTAGGCAGACTGAACCAGCCTGGACACTGAAGCACATTCCCACTACCAGGATATCCTATCCTGGGGTTTTTGTGACAATAAAAATGATCTGAGAAGGCTTTTCTCTGAAAATTGAGGTTTCTCAAGCCAGCAACAAGAACACCTTGCACAGGGGTTCCCACTAACAATGAGAAATGTGTATTTCATGATGATTGCCCACAGTCATTTTCTACTTTGCAGGGACCAGAAACAGCATTTTAGGGAGTCAAAATGCAAATCATTCTCTTAGACCGATGTCCATATGTACATACACCTCTACCCACACCTCTATCATCTGTATCTGTATTTTCAATTGTTAAAGGGCAAGGCAGAAGTTAAGGCTAACGTTCAATGTGTAGAAAGAAGATTTGGGCACTTTGGGAGAGGTATGTTTCAGTGGATGAGTAGTTCAAACCAAATACAGAATAATGGAAAAATCCCACAGATTATAGAAGTCTCAGAGGCAAGCACTGACAAAAAGTGACTGGGGATGATGGATTTAAAAAAGGACTCAATTACCTAGTGATTTGATGGCCAAATAAAAATCACAGGGATGGATAAAGGAATACAGCCATTGGAGGCATCCAATTTGGTGCTTAAACAGGGCTTGGAAACCTCAAAGGAGCCACTTGCAGTTATAATTAGGGATAATGTTCCACTTCGTTTTAAAAATGAGTCATTGGAAAGGCAGTGAAAAAAAACTGCGTATATATGCCTTGTCCTCTCATCAGTGCAGGAATTCAAGTCCTAAAGAAAAGGCTAGGAGTATTTTAACATGCCTTTTTGGCTTCATTCATTTATTTTTCAATCACTTATGCAATATACAAATAATTTGTGAATATCTTCTAGGTGCAAAGGTAGGATAACATTAAGTGTGTAATTACAATATAAAAGCACAAATCAAAGCCAAAACCTGAGAACTGTGGTCTGTATAATAAGGGCATAAATGACCCATATAAATAGAATACCTTTAAAGACCTATTTTGCTGTATTAGTTTTAATAAAAATAATTAATTTTAAGAAAAACAAGCATGTCTATGGCTAAAAATGTTTAACAGTAAAATGAACACACATATATACACATATGATTCTTGCCTGAATGCAAGACCTAAGTCCTATACTTTAGAAATAGTAATTAATAAATTCCATATTTTTGTAGCATACTTTAAAACTACTAGGATTCCATTATTCATACTCTTCTGGAACTTGACTTTCATTTTGTTCAATATATGATTGAAAATTTTCCTTGTTAGCACAAAAATTATGTAACTTTTTTTCAGCTACCTAGTTTTCCATCATATGCCTATGACATCATTTTTATAATAATATGAATAAATATATAGTTTCTAAAAATTACCTTATCACAACATTGATACATATATATGTATCTTATACATACGATATATCTATCTCTTACCCCATCCCTGCAGTTTTTCTATTGGATAAATTCCTGAAATGGAAATTCTGGCTCAAGACCATTCATGTACCAAATTTAGATTAAGGGTCAAATTTGAGTTATGTGGACATACTCACATTTTCTTATCACTGTTAACACTGAATATTAAAAAACTTGGCAATTTTTTTAAATGGATAAATCTTATCTTGTTTTGTGTGTGATCCTTTAAATGTAAGAAATAATGTACATTTTTTCAAATCTTTTTAAAATAATTCTTTTCTTCCCACAAATTTTTCTCCACTTTCTTTGCCTCGCTCCCTCCCAATCATGAGCATGGTGAAGGTGTCCCAGTGGAGGAAGCCTCCTCTCCTAGTGCAGACCCCTACTCTGACCGGCCATGCACCTCATCAGAGCCCACCCCACCAGCGATCCCCTCTCCCCTAGTCTCATTTTCCATCTGGGCCCCCTCAAGGCGTGCAAAGGCCCTGCGGTTTCTCCTGAGCCATTAGCGCAGGGGCTACATTTTATTTTACTTAACACTCAGAACTCTGACTCTGTTCTAAGCCCATTCTTTACAAATGTTAGCTCATCTGATCCTCATAACAAGCCAGTGAAGTAGGGACCATTATTATTAGGGACCATCCTTCCACGATGAGGAAACGAAGGCCCTGGGCAGTGAAGGGGTGTCTCACAGATCCTGCCCAGGCTGTAGGTTGCATTCCCTCAGCCTCCACCTTACTATGTCACTGTGGTTTGCCTCATTCTTTTAGTAGTTTTCCTGTCTCTCCTTGATTTGAAACGAGTCAGAATGTAGTAATAAATTTGGGCTTTGTTTTGTTGTTTATATTGGGAATATGATTTATCCATAATTGCATCTAGTGCTTTTACGATATCATTTTTTGTTTCAATATTTGACCCATATGAAATCATCTTAATAGGTTTATTGATGTATAATTAACATATGGCAAACTGCACATATTTAAAGTGTACCATTTGATAAGCTGACATATGGATACACCTAAAGCATCACCACTATCAAGATGGGGGATGTATCACTCAGAAAAGTTGCCTCTTAACCTCTTTTTATTCCTTCTTCCTCTCTTGCCCCCATCCATATCATCCCCAGGTGATTACTAATCTAGTTTCTATTACTCTAGATTGATTTTGTATTTTCTAGAATTTCATAGAAATAGAACCAAACATTATACTTCTTCACCAAGTTTCTTTCACTCAACATAATCACGTTGTGATTCATTCATATGGTTGTGTATATTAATAGCTCACTACTCTTAATTATTGAGTAGTATTCCATTGTATGGATATAGAGCAATTTGTTTACTTGTTTTCCTATTGATGGATGTTCAGGTTTTCTTCCACTTTTAAAACAGATAAAGCTGTAATGAACATTTGTGTTCAAGTCTTTGAATGGATAATACCCTTTCATTTCTCTTGGTAAAATCCTAAGAGAGGAGCAGCTAATTAGTATGGTTAGTGTAGGTTTTACCTTTTCAAGAAACTGTCACACTGTTTTCCAAAGTGGTTGTGCCAGTTTATATTTCTACCAGCAACATATGTTCCAGTTGTCCACATCCTTACTCCTACTACGTATGGTTTTTAAAAACCTTGCCATTCTAATAGGTGTGCAGAAGTACCTCATTGTCCTTTTAATGCATTTCCTTAATCATCAGTGCTAATGAGCAACTTGTCATGTGTTCTTGTTTGCCATCTGTTTAACTTTGGTAAAATGATAGTCCAAATCTTCTGCATATTTTTGATTGGTGTATTTTCTTCTTATTGAAAGTTTTGTTACTTCTCTATGTATCACAGATACACATTTTACAAAGGTTTTCTCTCAATCCTGTTTTTCTTAATTTTCAAGAATCCCAATGTGTCCATTTGTTTATGGATCATGCTTTTCATTAAAGTTTTAGCTAAGAAATATTTGCCTAACTCAAGATCAGAAAGGTTTTTCTCCTTTTTTACTGTAGAAGTTTTGGTTTTAGGTTTTATATTTAAGTCTGATTCATTGCGAGTTAATTTTTTAATATACATGTCAAATTTTATGCTTTTTATATGTAGATGACTAGTTATTCAAGGTGTCATGTTTGAAAAGACTACCCACTGTCCCCTGAAATCTTTGTTCTTTTATCAGAAATCAGTTACCATATTCTTATGGGCCTCTTTCTAGAGTCTTTGTTCTGTTTCACTGCATTTATTCTATCTTTACTTCAATAAAACACTGTCTTATAGTAAATCTTGCTAGTGCTAGTTCTTTAACTTTGTTGACCTTTTCAAAGGTGTTTATATATGTGCTGAGTGATTTGCATTATGGTATAAATTTTAGAAGTATCTTGTCAGTTTCTATAACAAGCCACTGAGATTTTGATTGAGATTGCATTGAATCTATAGGTCAAAGGGGAACTGATAACGATATTGAGTTTCACAACTCAAGATTATTCCTAAGGGTTTAATAAAGGTAAACTTCAAAAATCTGGATCAGAGGGTAAGGAAGCCACAGGAATAGTGCTGCCTCTGGGGCTGTTGCCCCTCACACTTGAAGCTGCAAAGAGTAGTAGTTGATGAAACCAAAAGGGATAGTAATGTAGTCAGGGCTGCCTTGGGAGGTGTTGTAATATTTGAGGAAGTCAAGGATGTAAACAGCCTATTCTTACTCTCCTCCCTGCCTCTGTTCTCCACCTGGGGTTCCCTAAGGGCTGAACCCAACTGGACAAGCAAACATCATCTGTTAGGATGATTAAATGCTGCTTCTCTTTTGATTTACAGAATACATAGAAAATTTCTATGGTTGAACCATCTTTACATTCCTGGGATGGACTCAACTTGGTCATATTTTTACATGTCTATTGCTATATTTAGGATTTTTAGCATGAATATCCACAAAGGCTATTTAGAAATATCCTGTAGGCTTTTTTTTCATACTCTCTCAAATTTTGGCATTGACTTTGGAAGATTGGAATTTTCCTCTTCTGTGTATGATCTAAAAATGTTAAAATAGCCTACATTTTCTTTGTAGGTTTGGAAGAATTGAATTGATTTGTGAAATTGGGCACATGAATTTGGTGGTGTGAGAGTGATTTGCGATTAGCTCAATTTTTTCTGTAGTAAGTGGTTTGTTTAATTTGCTCTTATTTTTTCATTTATGTTTTCATAGAAAAGCATCCATTTTGCATAGCAAGAATTTATTTTCAGTATATTTTATTTATGTCAATTTCCTTATTTTTAATTTTAATTTAGTTTGCCATTGTTACTTGAATTGAAAATTGTATCTAATTATTGTAACTTGCTACCTTCCAAATAATACTTTTAACTTAGTATATTTATGGTTTTTCATGTTTCTTGAATGTGGTGGGTATTAACTTACCTATAATATATTTTCCTGCAAAAAATCTGGCTGTTGGTTGCTTTTATTTTTCATATTTCTTAATTTTGATTTTATTTCTATTAAGTCTTCCAATATATTTTATCTTTTCTTGCTTCTGAATTGAATACTTGAATGTTATTTTTATTTTCTTCCTTGCATATAATTTTCTCTAAGGACAATGTTGACTGTAACTCAGAAGTTCTAACCTGTGGGAATTTTCCTTATTATTACCTTTTTAATACTTTGCAATTTCAATTTTGCTTTTCTTTACCAAAGTGCTCACAAAGATGGCTTTTGCTTCTTCCTAGTACCAGATTATTTCAAAATCTCTTTTAATTGTGCCCTGTACCTTTTCCAGTGTAACTAGCAAGCACATTTTTTTCAATAGTAATACAGTTACATAACCAAAGCAGATCTATAATTACCAGCCATCTCCAGTGAAGCCAAGAAAACCAGTTAGGCACCCTAGGCATTTGTGAAAATTTGTCTATGATATAATGGATATTGTTCAACTGTACTTGAAAAGTCTAAGAGAAATCAGACAAATTAAAAGAACCCATTCCTGGGAACTGTTCACATCCCATATGTTCTTTTAACAGTAGATAGTCTGTAGTTGTACGATTTTGGAGCGCTACAACTTGCATTTCTCCTAATTCTTGGTTGAGTTCCAACAGTATAGATCCAGTCAAATTTGTTGTTTTGCTGTATGCACAGGCCAGCTTATATATCTCCTTCTTCATTCCAGTGATAAGTCCAGGAACCGGTGGGATGAATGCAGCTACAACTGCAGCATTGCCTGGATTTTTGTTGAGGTTTTTTGATGATCATCTTCTGGTATGACTCTTCCAGAGAGTGCTGATATTGGAAGTTCTTCTTCATATCGTATCTTAGTTCATTTTCTGGGTAGCCAAATTAGGCTTCGATCCTCTGTATAAACACAAACAGACTCTTTGCCCACACATTGATATGCCCTTTATACTATTGTGTAGAACTAATTGGAGGTCACCACCCAGGAACTGCTTTTTTTATTTAAGAGAAAGGAATATTATCAGAAAAGTGTACCTACATAGCTGATCATCTAACCCCCATTAACTGATCAAAATTAAGGATATTTAAAGCATGCATTAATCATTGATTTACAGTCAGTTTTATCCTATCAGGGAGTAATCCCCCTTTTCTTTCTCTCTCTTTTTTTTTTCTTATCTTCAATCTACACTTACATGAAGAATATTATGTTTACTAGGCTCTCCCCTATACCAAGTCCCCCCTCTAAACACCTTTACAGTCATTGTCCATCAGCATAGCAAAATGATGTAGAATCACTACTTGTCTTCTCTGTGTTGTACAGCCCACCCCTTTCTCAAAGCCCCCACATTCATGCTAATCTTAATACTCCCCTTCTTCTTCCCCCCCCTTATCCCTCTCTACCCACCCATCCTCCCCAGTTCCTTTCCCTTTAGTAACTGTTAGTCCATTCTTCGGTTCTGTGATTCCGCTGCTGTTTCATTCCTTCAGTTTTTCCTTTGTTCTTATACTCCTCAGATGAGTGAAATCATTTGGTATTTCCCTTTCTCTGCTTGGCTTATTTCACTGAGCATAATACCCTCCAGATCCATCCATGTTGCTGCAAATGGTAGAATTTTCCCTCTTCTTATGGCTAAGTAGTATCCCATTGTGTATATGTACCACATCTTCTTTATCCATTCATCTACCGATGGACATTTAGGTTGCTTCCAATTCTTGGCTATTGTAAATAGTGCTGCGATAAACATAGGGGTGCATCTGTCTTTCTCAAACTTGATTGCTGTGTTCTTAGGGTAAATTCCTAGGAGTGGAATTCCTGGGTTAAATTGTAGGTCTGTTTTGAGCATTTTGATGAACCTCCATACTGCTTTCCACAATGGTTGTATTAATTTACATTCCCACCAGCAGTGTAGGAGGGTTCCCCTTTCTCCACAGCCTTGCCAACATTTGTTGTTGTTTGTCTTTTGGATGGCAGCCATCCTTACTGGTGTGAGGTGATACCTCACTATAGTTTTAATTTGCATTTCTCTGATAATTTGTGATGTGGAGCATCTTTTCATGTGTCTGTTGGCCATCTGTATTTCTTTTTTAGAGAACTGTCTGTTCAGTTCCTCTGCCCATTTTTTAATTGGGTTATTTGTTTTTTGTTTGTTGAGGCATGTGAGCTCTTTATTTATTTTGAACATCAAGCCTTTATCAGATCTGTAATTTACAAATATATTCTCCCATACTGTAGGGTTCCTTTTTGTTCTATTGATGGTGTCTTTTGCTGTACAGAAGCTTTTTAGCTTAATATAGTCCCACTTGTTCATTTTTGCTGTTGTTTTCCTTACCCGGGGAGATATGTTCAAGAAGAGGTCACTCATGTTTATGTCTAAGAAGTTTTTGCCTATGTTTTTTTCCACAAGTTTAATGGTTTCATGACTTACATTCAGGTCTTTGATCCATTTTGAATTTACTTTTGTATATGGGGTTAGACAATGGTCCAGTTTTATTCTCCTACATGTAGCTGTCCAGTTTTGCCAGCACCATCTGTTGAAGAGACTGTCATTATGCCACTCTATATCCATGGCTCCTTTATCAAATATTAATTGACCATATATGTTTGGGTTAATGTCTGGAATATCTAATCTGTTCCACTGGTCTGTGGCTCTGTTCTTGTGCCAGTACCAAATTGTCTTGATTACTATGGCTTTGTAGTAGAGCTTGAAGTTGAGGAGTGAGATCCCACCTACTTTATTTTTCTTTCTCAGGATTGCTTTGGCTATTCGGGGTCTTTGGTGTTTCCATACGAATTTTTGAATTATTTGTTCCAGTTCATTGAAGAATGTTGCTGGTAGTTTGACAGGGATTGCATCAAATCTGTATATTGCTTTGGGCAGGATGGCCATTTTGACGATATTAATTCTTCCTAGCCATGAGCATGGGATGAGTTTCCATTTGTTAGTGTCCCCTTTCATTTCTCTTAAGAGTGACTTGTAGTTTTCACAGTATAGGTCTTTCACTTCTTTGGTTAGATTTATTCTTAGTAATTTTATTCTTTTTGATGCAATTGTGAATGGAATTGTTTTCCTGATTTCTCTTTCTATTGGTTCATTGTTAGTGTATAGGAAAGCTACAGATTTCTGTGTGTTAATTTTGTATCCTGCAACTTTGCTGTATTCTGATATCAGTTCTAGTAGTTTTGGGCTGGAGTCTTTAGGGTTTTTTATGTACAATATCATGTCATCTGTAAATAGTGACAGTTTAACTTCTTCTTTACCAATCTGGATTCCTTGTATTTCTTTGTTTTGTCTGATACCTGTTGCTAGGACCTCCAGTACTATGTTAAATAACAGTGGGGAGAGTGGGCATCCCTGTCTGGTTCCTGATCTCAGAGGAAAAGCTTTCAGGTTCTCGCTGTTCAGTATAATGTTTGCTGTGGGTTTATCATAAACGGCTTTATTATGTTGAGGTACTTGCCCTCTATTCCCATTTTGCTGAGAGTTTTTATCATGAATGGATGTTGAATTTTGTCAAATGCTTTTTCAGCATCTATGGAGATGATCATGTGGTTTTCGTCTTTCTTTTTATTGAGGTGGTGGATGATGTTGATGGATTTTCGAATGTTGTACCATCCTTGCATCCCTGGGATGAATCCCACTTGGTCATGGTGTGTGATCCTTTTGATATACTGTTGAATTCTGTTTGCTAATATTTTATTGAGTATTTTTGCATCTACATTCATCAGGGATATTGGTCTGTAATTTTCTTTTTTGGTGGGGTCTTTGCCTGGTTTTGGTATTGGGGTGATGTTGGCTTCATAGAATGAGTTTGGGAGTATTCCCTCTTCTTCTATTTTTTGGAACACTTTAAGGAGAATGGGTATTATGTCTTCTCTGTGTGTCTGATTTAATTCCGAGATAAATCCGTCCAGCCCCCGGGTTTTGTTCTTGGGTAGTTTTTTGATTACCGTTTCAATTTCTTTGCTTGTAATTGGTTTGTTTAACTTTTGTGTTTCTTCCTTGGTCAGTCTTGGGAGGTTGTATTTTTCTAGGACTTTGTTTCTCCTAGGTTTTCCAGCTTGTTGGCATATAGGTTTTCATAGTAGTCTTTAATAATTCTTTGTATTTCTGTGGAGTCTGTCGTGATTTTTCCATTCTCATTTCTATTTCTGTTGATCTGTGTTGATTCTCTTTTTCTCTTAATAAGTTTGGCTAGAGGCTTATCTATTTTGTTTATTTTCTCAAAGAACCAGCTCTTGGTTTCATTGATTTTTGCTATTGTTTTATTCTTCTCAATTTTGTTTATTTCTTCTCTAATATTTATTATGTCCCTCCTTCTGTTGACTTGAGGCCTCATTTGCTCTTCTTTTTCCAGTTTCAATAATTGTGATGTTGGACTATTCATTTGGGATTGTTCTTCCTTCTTTAAATATGCCTGGATTGCTATATGCTTTCCTCTTAAGACTGCTTTTGCTGCATCCCTCGGAAGTTGGGGCTTTGTGTTGTTGTTGTCATTTGTTTCTATATATTCTTGATCTCTATTTTAATTTGCTCGTTGATCCATTGATTATTTAGGAGCATGTTGTTAAGCCTCCATGTGTTTGTGAGCCTTTTTGTTTTCTTTGTAGAATTTATTTCTACTTTTATACCTTTGTTGTCTGAAAAATTGGTTGGTAGAATTTCAATATTTTGGAATTTACTGAGGCTCCTTTTGTGAGCTAGTATGTGGTCTATTCTGGGGAATGTTCCATGTGCACTTGAGAAGAATGTATCTCCTGTTGGTTTTGGATGTAGAGTTCTATAGATGTCTATTAGGTCCATCTGTTCTAGTGTGTTGTTCAGTGCCTGTGTGTCCTTACTTACTTTCTGCCCGGTGGATCTATCCTTTGAGGTGAGTGGTATGTTGAAGTCTCCTAAAATGAGTGCATTGCAGTCTATTTCCCTCTTTAGTTCTGTTAGCATTTGTTTCACAAATGCTGGTGCTCCTGTGTTGGGTGCATATATATTTAGAATGGTTATATCCTCTTGTTGGACTGAGCCCTTTATCATTATGTAGTGTCCTTCTTTATCTCTTGTTACTTTCTTTGTTTTGAAGTCTATTTTGTCTGGTATTAGTACTGCAACCCCTGCTTTCTTCTCGCTGTTGTTTGTCTGAAATATGTTTTTCCATCCCTTGACTTTTAGTCTGTGTATATCTTTGGGTCTGAGGTGAGTTTCTTGTAAGCAGCATATAGATGGGTCTTGCTTTTTTATCCATTCTATTACTCTGTGTCTTTTGATTGGTGCATTCACTCCATTTACATTTAGGGTGACTATTGAGAGATATGTACTTATTGCCATTGCAGGCTTTAAATTCGTGGTTACCAAAGGTTCAAGGTTAGCCTCTTCAGTATCTTACTGCCTAACTTAGTTCACTTATTGAGCTGTTATACACACTGTATGGAGATTCTTTTCTTCTCTCCCTTCTTATTCCTCCTCCTCCATTCTTCATATGTTGGGTGTTTTGTTCTGTGCTCTTTCTAGGAGTGCTCCCATCTAGAGCAGTCCCTGTAGGATGCCCTGTAGAGGTGGTTTGTGGGAGGCAAATTCCCTCAACTTTTGCTTGTCTGGGAATTGTTTAATCCCTCCATCATATTTAAATGATAATCATGCTGGATACAATATCCTTGTTTCAAGGCCCTTCTGTTTCATTGCATTAAATATATCATGCCATTCTCTTCTGGCCTGCAAGGTTTCTGTTGAGACGTCTGATGATAGCCTGATGGGTTTTCCTTTATAGGTGACCTTTTCTCTCTAACTGCCTTTAAAACTCTTTCCTTGTCCTTGATCTTTGCCATTTTAATTATTATGTGTCTTAGTGTTGTCCTCCTTGGGTTCTTTCTTTTGGGCGTTCTGTGTAATTCCATGGTCTGTTCGATTATTTCCTCCCCCAGTTTGGGGAAGTTTTCAGCAATTATTTCTTCAAAGACACTTTCCATCCCTTTTCCTCTCTCTTCTTCTTCTGGTACCCCTATAATACAGTTATTGTTCCTTTTGGATTGGTCACATAGTTCTCTTAATATTGTTTCATTCCTGGAGATCCTTTTATCTCTCTCTATGTCAGCTTCTATGCGTTCCTGTTCTCTGGTTTCAGTTCCATCAATCCCTCTTGCATCTTATCCATTCTGCTTATAAATCCTTCGAGAGTTTGTTTCATTTCTGTAATGTCCTTTCGGGCATCTGTGATCTCCATGCGGACTTCATCCCATTTCTCTTGCGTATTTCTCTGCATCTCTGTCAGCATGTTTATGATTTTTATTTTGAATTCTTTGTCAGGAAGACTGGTTAGGTCTGTTTCCTTCTCTGGTCTCTCTGTGATCTTAGTTTGCCTGTAATTTTGTCTTTTCATGGTGATAGGAATAGTTTGCAGAGCTGGGATGAGTGACGGCTGGAAGAACTTCCCTTCTTGTTGGTTTGTGGCCTTCCTCTCCCCCTTCGCGAGGCACTGGGTTCTTGCAGGTGTGGATGTGGTCTGGATGTTGTCCTGTGTCCTCTGGTCTTTATTCTAGGAAGAGTTGTCTTTGTTATATTTTCATAGATATATGTGGTTTTGGGAGGAGATTTCCGCTCCTCTACTCACACCACCATCTTGGCTCTGCCCCCTCGCAAGCACATTTTTTTAAAAGTAGAGTTTTAAGCCTCATGTTATAGCCTAATGCTAAATTATTTTCAGTCCTGTAAATCAATAAAATTACATATACATATTATAAATATGTCCCAAAATATAAAGTATCTCTTTTTGAAATATTTATTGGTTATTTATTTCAAAGATAGAATGGTTAAATGAATTCATGTGAATAATATATATAAAATATATTTCATTGATTCTATGATAAACTTTTTTTAAGTATAGCAAACCCTCTGAAATTGTGAGGCATAGTTTAATTAGTAGGGTTTTTTTCTTAGTGATGAGTAAAGTAATGGTGTATCTTTCCATTAATAGCATCATAGTTTCAATGGGATATTGTATCAACATATCAGAAAAAGGATAATCTGAGTTATAATCTATTAAAATTTAGCTCACTGCTTTAGAAAAATCATGTATTATTCACAATCTGTCTCTAATATTGGAGATGATCTTCCTGAGAACTTTTACTATATGCAATTACATTTTGAGGATATAATTTAATCAAACTTTTCTGAATTCTTGAAATAATTTAGGAGATTGCATGTAATACTAGAAAGAATACTGTACTTGAAGTCAGGATGCATTATTAGTATGGTTTTTGACAGCTTGTTAATACTTGGACCATATTCTTTAAGTGGGAAATTCTGGGATTAGACCAGATAAATAGATCATCCTGTAGCTCTATGAATTCTAATAGTATATGAATACATTGGTTCTATGAAAGATAGGTTGACTTCATTGTTTCCATTAACAGAGTAGTTTATGGATACATTAGAAAATAAAGTTTCAAATGTGTGCTTGCCATTTCAGCCCCTGTTGTAAATCTCCTGTAAGCAGGGTTTAGAAGTTAAGTTATTGCTGGCATAAATGGTCTGTGTAAAACAAACAGGTGGAAAACTTTTTCTGAGTTTAGAGAGTCTCTAATCTGAAAAACAGACAGCAGCTTAATCTAAACCATTATCAACACATTCTGCCCGGAGCCAAAGTTTGCAGAATATGGGCACACAACCCAACCTTTGATCAGGGTTAGCTATATGGCACATTTGTGTTATCTCACTTCAGATCTTTTTTCCCCCCATAGATCAGCAGTATCAGCACACAAGCTTCCTACTCATGGCAACTGAACAAAGTATAGTGACTCGAGGAAAAACAAATTACATAAACAGGAGTCAAGCCATGGGTGATTGGGGCACTAGAGCAACAATATGCCAGAAGATCCCTTGGGCAATGGTGAGTAAGACCTTGCAGGCCCTGGTGAGGTAACAGTCTCCTTCTACCCAATCCCCACTCTGCAAACCTTATGCAGTCTTCAAAGAGCAGGGTTTTTCCAAGAGAGTTACAGGAAGTCAGCACTTCTTTCTTTTGAGGTCTGAAAAACATAGAACTCAATTTTTTTCTAAGCATTAGATTCTGAAGTTCTTTAGTGATTGATTTAATAACTGATTCTCTTGATTTTTCATTTCTAGTTGATTTCTTTATCTAGAAATAACAATGGAACTTTACTGTAAGAATATTTGTTACCTGTAAGAATTTGGTAACAAGATGGGTCCATTGTGGACCCAATTAAAGGGTGTTTGTCTCATTTCAAGTTGATGACTTTTTACTGCCTGTCTAATTAATGCAAGTCACTCCAATAGCTATTTGAGAGACTGCAATAATGAGGAAGACATAGATATTGCCTTCAAGGTGATTAAAAGACAACTCCCCAAATTCACAGAGCACAAGACATAATAAAAACTGCCATAAGAGCAATTCAACACCCTATGGGATGTTGATAGTGTCTTGTCTGGGGCACCCTCATGGATCGTTTGAAAATGTGGCATTTGTATGGCACCTGTAGTAGACACTGTTGGTGTTCTGCCCAGATCCCAGCAGGTTTGTGACCATATCTTTGTGCCTCTCCCCCGGTTTCTGTGTTCTTTGACTTCTTTGACTTGTGCTTTTATGTTTGTCCCTCCTGCCCAGTCCTTTGTCAGTGACTGATGGAGGGGAGGACAAGTTCTCCAGTCAGAACAAACCCCGAGATGTAATTTGTAATCCAGAGCACCCTAGCAGGGTGTGGCTGAAGCTGAGACATATTCTGAAATTGCACCTTGCCTGGCTTCATCCCCTTCCCACTGCCACTTAGTGATATCTCTTGGGAGCAAAGTGCTTCCTCAAGAAATCCTTATACATGAATTTCTGGTTTCAGGTTCTGTTTCTAGGAAACTGATACTTAAGAGACAGCATAAAGAATTTCAGATATGGACAGAAGAAAGAGGTTTCCAGGGAACAGATAGTTGAGGTTTATTTGGAAAGGAGTAAATAGTCCAGTTTGGGTAAGGGCAAAGAGTGGTGGGAGAAAAAAACTGGAAAGATCACTATGGATCATTATGAGACCCTAAGAGGACCTTGAAAGCCACAGCAAGAAACTGAACAAATCTGTTGTAAAGTGGCCATATTTTTTTAATGAAACCCCACATTACAAATCCCAAGGATAATGGAGCTCTCATGAATTGGTGGGATTAATAGCCAAACATACTATATGAATAAATATGCACTTCATTAATTTCAGTGAAATAAGGTCAAGCCAAGATCATTCATTTCACATTGCATTTATTTCTAACAGTGACTGCAGCCACTCACGCCAGTTAGGATGTAGACATCTTTTAACTGACTCCTGTGAATGACTTGAGTATATTCTCATTTTCTGAGATTAGTGACTTAAAGCTGAAACGTCCCTTGTAAGATGTGAGCCTGTGATTTAAGTGAATTTTTTAAAAGAGAATGCTGGAACTTCCTTGTTCTGGTATTTCTTTTCCAGAAAGCTGTATCCTTCAGCCATTTCCAGGACACCAAATATAAAGGTCATTAGCTTCAACTGTATCTTAATTAACTTTATTTATATGTTGTTTTTTTTTTTTTTTTTTAGTTTTTAAAAAATGGTTATTTCATGACAAGGTTTTCCCTTCTAACTTGACTTTGAAGCCTGGTATTTGAAAAATGGCTTTGATCAAATGCACACTCTATAAGTTATTATAAACATAGAGTGATAATATGTATTTCTTTATCAGGGAGATGTCTGTAAATAAAAATAAATAGTAAGAATGCCAGGTTTGGGGAATGGATGAAAATATCGGTTGTATCTTCTATGTTACAACTGGACAAAAGAAATGAGCTTACATTGTAATAACAATAATAATAATAATACATTCTGCATACATCAGTAATGTTACATAACACCCAAATTTAGAATTTTAGAAATCAAGCCTCTTAGAATCATTAGAAGTTGATAAGATTAATATCAATTGCTGATGAGGCATGATATAGATTGGAAGAACATAATATTTACATCTGACAGATTTTCTATGTATTCTATACCTCTTTCTGTTTCAGCACTTCCAATAATCTCATAGAAAATTCTAAGATCTTGTGACCAGTGATGAACTTCAAATCTTGTACCTGGTACAAGAGTAAGATTGTTGTAGCTTTTGCACATTGTGATTTATATTAAGAGAAAATTAGGTTTTTAGTGCTTAAAAAAATATGCTTATCTTATTATTCTTTAGTTGTTGCTCAACTACAAATTCTAAAGGAATCTTTTCCTATTTTTGATACTGGGAGAGTTATACATTCTATCTGTTCTTTTAAAAAACCTGGTCTTAAATTCACACTTACTATTAATTAAGCAAATATTTGCTTCTGTTCACAAGACTGTGGCTAAATCAGTGTTGAATTCCCTGTGACATGCAGCACTATCGGAACATGTAAGTGTGTAGTACAATAAGTAGAGGTAAATTATGATGTACCCATGTTTCCTGGGTTAAGAATATGATATGTTAGTGGACATATTGTTACACCTCATATGGGAATTATAATGATCAAATTATATACCCGTGAGAGTGCAGTCATTCCTAGAATAATCCATTGACTGCATTTCCCATAGGCTTTTGCAAGATTTGGGAATAAACAAAATTAATTAAAAGGGCTAATGTTGAAACAGAAGGTTCTATTAAATTTTGATTAGGTGTTCACACAGATATTCATACCCTTTACATCTGAAAATTTGTTGACAGGGAAAAATCTATTCCTCAGGTACACAATGATTCAACTCAGAAATGTGAGGGAATGACAAGGAAAGAGACAAGGAAGAGTCTCACGCTGTGAAATATTTGTTAGGCCTTTAAAAGAGGTAGGAAAACTCACCCCATGGAAGTTAATGACCATGAAAAATTCCTTTCCTATTATCAATTTTATACTTCCCCATCTTGCAACCACCCTTTTACTTATCCGTCTTCCGCTGTTTCTTCTCATCTCAGAAAAAGGAATGCATTTCCTCTCTGAAGCTAGTCTATTTCTTTCTCAATAGGTTAATGCTCATTGCCCTCTTACGTCACTTCTTTTTTGCCACTCTTTCTATCAGGCCTCTTTTAATTCACAGAAGTATTTCCCCTGCCTTCCTTTTGGCCAGTACATTTATAGCTAACTATAATTAAAAATAAAATACAACAGTTTTTTATAAACACATGAAAAATGTCCAGCTGTCCTCATAATTTTATAAGTGTAAATTAAGTGATGCAACTTTATGCATATCAGATCATCAAAAATCAAAATTTTGGCAACCAATATATTTGGCAAGGGATGGTCAATGGGCAGTCTCACAGAAGTAATGGAAATCAGTACAATCTCCGCAGATAGAAATTCGGCAATATCTGTACAAACTTCAAACACAATTCCAAGTCTAGAGAATTTTCCCACAAAAATTTTCATGGTATTGGACAAGGAATTCATTGCCATGGCTTGTAATAACAAGGAAAAAGTTATCAAAAAGCAAATGTCCAGTGATAAGGGATTAACTCAATATATTATTGTCATACATAGAATACTATGAAGCTGCTCAGAAAAGTAAGTGGTGATGTGGAAGGCTCTGAAACATTTGTCGTTTTTTTAAAAATCAAGATGCAGAAATATAGACACACTTATCACATACATGCATAGATTTCTAAAGTATATATACAAATATCAGATATACCTTTTAGGAGTCAGATTAAGGGTGTCAAAAGATTATACTTTTCATAAATTACCTCTTGTATTATGGTTTAAATTATTTGCTGGGTTAATTTTCATAATACAAAAAAACCTCCCTATTTATTTTTATACTGATGGGATGGAATTTGAACTAAAACTAAAATCCTATTGTTTAATTTCAGGCTGTCGCTTTTGATATTGTTCATTATTCTGTTCATTGTGTAAAATAAAAATAACATCAAGATTAAAGGACACCTTTCTTCCCCCCGGCCCCGTGTCTAGATGCCATTGCCTAGGAGCAGTGCGATGAACTGTCGGCGTGTTTTCTTCCAGCTGCCTGTCCAGCTCTCACTGCGATCGCCTGGGCTGCCCGGCCAGGAGGCGCATGCGTGGTGGGAGAGGGCGCCGGCTCCGGGTCCCTGCGGCCCCGCCTTCCTGTCTGAGGGACCCTGGGCAATTTACCTAACCCTAGCGGGCCTCTGTTTTCTCTTTGGTACATGGGACCTACTCAGGTTGTGGTGAAAAGGGAAAATTCATGCAGATCACAGTCATATCCAGGACATAATAAGTGCTCATCAGAGGCTATCATCCCCATTTTCAGACCAATTTTTTTCTCTTTTCCCCTCTCCTCAACTTGTAATTCTCTAGCCTCTCCATGATTAAAGCGTCTTTCCGTTTGGACTTACCACACCCTGCATCTACTATTCTCTCATTTTCCCTCTGGTACCACACCTGGAGTGGTAAGTTGCCTCCTACAGTGCTGCCTCTTTGAATGACCACCCTGCCCTCTATCCCTGCCATCTAGCTTTTGTCTGCAGTATTCCACTAAAACTGCCCCATAATCACTTTCTAAAGACTTGAAGTAGTCACTAAATAAAACAATTTCTTCAGCACAATGCAACCTTTTACAGCACTCCGTTCATTCCTGTCTGTCTTTTTTGAAATGTTCTCTTCCCTTGGTTTTCTTGATAGTTTTCCTGGCAGCCTTCAAATAAGCCTCTTTGGTTAAGGCTTGCACTTTCCTCTGGACGTGGCAGACCACGTGCCTTTTGACCTTTATGCTCTCTTTTACATTTTATCCATTAGAAAGAGCATGTAATTGAGACAGAGACCATGGGCTTAGACAGAGTGGGGTGAAGGCCCTGGAAAAAACAAGGCAAGATATTCCATTGTGGGATTTGCTCTGGCCTGCTGGGGGGCCCAGCTTGTTTTTCTGACTTTACCCAGGTGCTGCTTTTCTTCCTCCAGCCCTAAACAAATGATTTGCAACCTGGGCAAGCAAAACCCAAAACAAGTAGTAAAAACAGGAAGGATTCCATCTTGAAAATAAGATTCCATTTTAAAACCCAATTAGTTCAAAAGTAAGTTTCTTCACATATTCTTTATTCTTTAAAAAGCAGACAATAACTCAGCCCACCTTGGAAGCAAAGCAGGCAGTCTTGAGTAATATGCTCCCAGACCAAGAAGCTGCTATCCTGGGAGGAAATCAGAGCAGTAAAATTCTTATAAATAACCAGGAAGACTATAAGAAACAATGTCTCTTCAAAGATAAACATTCTGGAACCGCTTAGCAGGTGTACATCGCTAGCACTTTGTCTCTCAACTGCCTATAAATCCCCTAGACAACGCACCACCCCAGGGCTCTCTTGTCCCCTCCTGGCATGAGCCAGGAGCTCTGTTCTATAGCTTTATCTCTAAATAAAAGCCTCTTCCTTGCTCTCCTACCTTCAGTGTTTGTAAAGTTCATTCTTTGACTCCTCGAACAAGAACCCTGGCATCATTTCAAGGCTTTAGCTTTTAAGGGTTTGAGAATAACTCCCAAGTTTTTATATCCCATCATGCAATTTCCAGTCCACATCCCACTTTCCAATGGACTGTGTTACATTTTCAGTGAAAATAGATTATCAAACTTCAACCAAGAATCAGCTTCTTCCTAGGCCTGTACCTTCATCTAGGTTCTCTACTTTTGTAAAGGAAATAAAGGAAATCCATCTTCTCTGTCACAGAGGACTAAATTCATGGTTATTGTTGACTCAGCTTTTTCTCTTGTCCCCACATCCAACAGGTTACTAACAACCATCAATTTTACTCTTCATATTGGCTCCAAGATGTTTTCAGGTCTTTCCATGGCCATGATTTAAACTGAGGTCTTCAAGACTTTTTTGTCTCAACTGTCTTAAAAGCCTTTGAACTGGTTTCTATGCTTTTAATCTCTTCCTTCCTTTACATTTTCCTGAACATTATTAATGAGTAAATTTCTTACCCCTTAGATTGGGTCATTATTAAACTATTCAAAAACTTTTGATGCTGTCTCCACTTCTTATCCCCCCATCTCTATTCAGGCAGTTTTAGCATCATTCATAAGGAGCTAGTCTTCGAAGCCAGTTTCCCTGGGTTGGAATTCTAGCTCCACCGCTTACTCCTGAGCGATTTCAGGCAAATTATTTACTCTTTATGTGCTTCAGTGTCCACATCTGTAAAATGGAGATAACACAAATACCTCTCTCATAGTGTTGTCAGGATGAAACAAGGCAATACCTGCTTAGCATCTAACATTGAACCAATGTTGATTGTTTTTATTACATTTTAATATTTCAAATCCTTGGCCTGCCATGCTACTGTAATTTCTTAACATGCCCCTAAAGATGCTGCTTTCCGGTGCCTAGCACAATGCTTGGTACTTTGTAAACCTCTAATAAAATTTAGATGTTTTTCAACTTGAGCTTTTTGT
This sequence comes from Manis javanica, assembly GCF_040802235.1. Lineage (NCBI taxonomy): Eukaryota > Metazoa > Chordata > Mammalia > Pholidota > Manidae > Manis > Manis javanica. The sequence goes on along the minus strand of NC_133156.1, from coordinate 113,308,810 downwards.
TCATGCTCTTGCTTTTGCTTGGAATCCCCTTGCCTTTTCCCATTGCATGTCCAGATTTTTCTCTTCTTTGAAATCTCAGTGAGAAGTCACCTCCTCCATGAAGTTTTTCTTCATCCTTAATCCAAGTGTAACAAATACACTTTCTTTCTTTTTCTACATTATTGAATGCTCACCCCAACTAGTGTAGGTACTATCTGTCAAAGCAGGAATATATATGTTATAGAATTATTGACTATATTCTCTTTCATCCTCGTGACTAATTTATATCATAATTGAGATTCTGTGCCTTTTTATCCCCTACACCTATTTCACCCACCCACACCAGCCCCTCCCCTTGGTAACCACCAGTCTCTTTTTAGTGTCTATGAGCCTATTGCTGTTTTGTTCTATCTTTCAAGTCACAGGGCACACTACCTATAACTTCAGTCAGTCCTGTGTTATTACTATATACAGTTTTGTCTTCTCTTGTAAAATAGGTTGTAAATTTTGTGCAGACAGAAACAACATCTTTTGAACCCTCTAAAATTTCTAGATGAGTGCTTTGCACACAGTAAATGTACCATAAACACTGCTTGTATAACTGAATGAATAAACACATAAACATGTTAATATTAGTAAAGAAAACAGTACAGTTAACCTTTGAACAACACAGGTTTTGACTTCATGGGACCACTTATACACAGATTTTTTTCAATAAATATATTGGAAAAGTTCTTTAAGATTTGAGACAATTTGTGAAAACATTTTCTTTTTCCAGCTTTTGTAAGAATAGAGTACATAATACATATTACAAAATATATGTTAATCAATTGTTTATGTTACTAGGAAGACTTCCAGTCAATAGTAGGCTATTAGAAGTTAACTTTTTGGGCAGTCAAAAGTCATACAAGGATTTTTGACTGTACGGGATATCAGTACCCCTAATCCCCATGTTCAAAGGTCAACTGTATATAAAAAGTTTTAGAAATTGACTAAAGTAAATTTAGGAAAAATGAAAGGAATTAATATGATCATAAACTTATTATCTGAAGTAGTAATACCTGCAGAAAATATAAATTAAGGGGCGGAGCCAGGATGGCGGCATGAGTAGAGCAGTGGAAATCTCCTCCCAAAACCACATATATCTATGAAAATATAAAAAGGACAACCCTTCCTAAAATAGAGACCAGAGGACACAGGACAACATCCAGACCACATCCACACCTGCGAGAACCCAGCACCTCACGAAGGGGGTAAGATACACGCCCCGGCCCTGTGGGACCTGAGCACCCCTCTCCCTGGCCCCTGGCGGGTGGAGAGGAGTCAGCAGGGAGGGAAAGAGAGCCCAGAACTGCTGAACACCCAGCCCCAGGATTCCGGACCAGAGCGCAGACACAGTGTATGCGTGGGGTCCTGGATACTAGGGAAACAGGGTGGCAGGACCGGTGAATGGGTGCCTGAGACAGGCATCTGAGGACAAAGAAAATCGTGTGTTTTTCCTTTTTTTTTTTTCTCTTTCGTTGTTGCTCTTGTTGTTTTGGTTTGGAGAGTGCTTTTTGGAAGTCTTAAAGGGGCAGGACAGGACAATTAGCCCAGAGGCAGGGAATCTGGGGATCTCTGGGCACTCTAACCCCCTGGGCAACAGGGAGCACAGAGGTCCCTTACGAAGATAAATAGCCTCCTGGCCACTCCCCCTCCAATGGGGCTCCACCATTTTGGAGGAGCAGCCCCAACCAGACCACGCCCAGAGCAACAGCAGAGATAAACTCCAAACCAACTGGGCAGGTAGCTGAAGCCCTGTCTGCGCACAGCTGCCAAGCACAAGTCACTAGAGGTCGCTATTCTCCCAGGAAAAGGCCACAAACCAACAAGAAGGGAAGCTCTTCCAGCGGTCACTTGTACCAGCTCTGCAAACTATCTCTATCACCATGAAAATGCAAAACGATAGGCAGACAAAGATCACAGAGACAACACCTGAGAAGGAGATAGACCTAACCAGTCTTCCTGAAAAAGAATTCAAAATAAAAATCATGAACATGCTGACAGAGATGCAGAGAAAAATGCAAGAGCAAGGGGATGAGATGCAGAGAAAAATGCAAGAGCAATGGGATGAAGTCCGGAGGGAGATCACAGATGTCAGCAAGGAGATCACAGAAGTGAAACAAACCCTGGAAGGATTTATAAGCACAATGGATAAGATGCAAGAGGCCATTGAAGGAATAGAAACCAGAGAACAGGAACGCATAGAAGCTGACATAGAGAGAGATAAAAGGATCTCCAGGAATGAAACAAACCTAAGAGAATTATGTGACCAATCCAGAAGGAATAATATTCGTATTATAGGGGTACCAGAAGAAGAAGAAAAAGGAAAAGGGACAGAAAGTGTCTTTCAAGAAATAATTGCTGAAAACTTCCCCAAACTGGGGGAGGAAATAATCGAACAGACCACGGAAATACACAGAACCCCCAACAGAAGGGATCCAAGGAGGACAACACCAAGACACATAATAATTAAAATGGCAAAGATCAAGGACAAGGAAAGAGTTTTAAAGGCAGCTAGAGAGAAAAAGCTCACCTATAAAGGAAAACCCATCAGGCTAACATCAGACTTCTCGACAGAAACCCTACAGGCCAGAAGAGAATGGCATGATATATTTAATGCAATGAAACAGAAGGGCCTTGAACCAAGGATATTGTATCCAGCACGACTATCATTTAAATATGCTGGCGGGATTAAACAATTCCCAGACAAGCAAAAACTGAGGGGATTTGCTTCCCACAAAGCACCTCTACAGGGCATCTTACAGGGACTGCTCTAGATAGGAGCACTCCTAGAAAGAGCACAGAACAAAACACACAACATATGAAGAATGGAGGAGGAGGAATAAGAAGGGAGTGAAGAAAAGAATCTCCATACAGTGTGTATAACAGCTCAATAAGTGAACTAAGTTAGGCAGTAAGATACTGAAGAGGCTAACCTTGAACCTTTGGTAACCACGAATTTAAAGCCTGCAATGGCAATAAGTACATATCTCTCAATAGTCACCCTAAATGTAAATGGAGTGAATGCACCAATCAAAAGACACAGAGTAATAGAATGGATAAAAAAGCAAGACCCATCTATATGCTGCTTACAAGAAACTCACCTCAAGCCCAAAGATAGGTACAGACTAAAAGTCAAGGGATGGAAAAACATATTTCAGGTAAACAACAGTGAAAAGAAAGCAGGGGATGCAGTACTAATATCAGACAAAATAGACTTCAAAACAAAAAAAGTAACAAGAGATAAAGAAGGATACTACATAATGATAAAGGGCTCAGTCCAACAAGAGGATATAACCATTCTAAATATATATGCACCCAACACAGGATCACCAGCATTTGTGAAACAAATACTAACAAAACTAAAGAGGGAAATAGACTGCAATGCATTCATTTTAGGAAACTTCAACACACCACTCACCTCAAAGAATAGATCCACCGGGCAGAAAGTAAGTAAGGACACACAGGCACTGAACAACACACTAGAACAGATGGACCTAATAGACATCTATAGAACTCTACATCCAAAACCAACAGGAGATACATTCTTCTCAAGTGCACATGGAACATTCCCCAGAATAGACCACATACTAGCTCACAAAAGGAGCCTCAGTAAATTCCAAAATATTGAAATTCTACCAACCAATTTTTCAGACAACAAAGGTATAAAAGTAGAAATAAATTCTACAAAGAAAACAAAAAGGCTCACAAACACATGGAGGCTTAACAACATGACTCTAAATAATCAATGGATAAATGAACAAATCAAAATAGAGATCAAGGAATATATAGAAACAAATGACAACGACAACACAAAGCCCCAACTTCCGAGGGATGCAGCGAAAGCAGTCATAAGAGGAAAGTATATAGCAATCCAGGCATATTTAAAGAAGGAAGAACAATCCCAAATGAATAGTCTAACATCACAATTATCAAAACTGGAAAAAGAAGAACAAATGAAGCCTAAAGTCAGCAGAAGGAGGGACATAATAAGTATCAGAGAAGAAATAAACAAAATTGAGAAGAATAAAACAATAGCAAAAATCAATGAAACCAAGAGCTGGTTCTTTGAGAAAATAAACAAAATAGATAAGCCTCTACCCAAACTTATTAAGAGAAAAAGAGAATCAACACAAATCTACAACATCAGAAATGAGAACAGAATAATCACAACGGACTCCACAGAAATACAAAGAATTATTAAAGACTACTATGAAAACCTATATGCCAACAAGCTGGAAAACCTAGGAGAAATGGACAAAGTCCTAGAAAAATACAACCTCCCAAGACTGACCAAGGAAGAAACACAAAAGTTAAACAAACCAATTACAAGCAAAGAAATTGAAATGGTAATCAAAAAACTACCCAAGAACAAAACCCGGGGGCTGGACGGATTTATCTCGGAATTTTATCAGACACACAGAGAAGACATAATACCCATTCTCCTTAAAGTGTTCCAAAAAATAGAAGAAGAGGGAATACTCCCAAACTCATTCTATGAAGCCAACATCACCCCAATACCAAAACCAGGCAAAGACCCCACCAAAAAAGAAAATTACAGACCAATATCCCTGATGAATGTAGATGCAAAAATACTCAATAAAATATTAGCAAACA